>NC_064931.1:139137188-139754329 GCF_023897955.1 Schistocerca gregaria
ACACACGCGAGACAGATTTCACCTTATATCCTCCTTTCAAGATGCTATACATTCCGTTCAACTGCTCTTCCAAGTCCTTTGCTGTCTCTGAAAGAATTAAAATGTCATCAGCGAGCCACAAGGTTTTTATTTCGTCTCCATGGATTTTAATACCTACTCCGAATTTTTCTTTTGTTTCCTTCACTGCTTGCTCAATATACAAATTGAATAACATCTGGGATAGGCTACAACCCGGTCTCACTCCCTTTCCAACACTGACTTCCCCTTCATGCCCCTCAACTCTAGTAACTGCCATTTGGTTTCTATACAAATTGTAAATAGCCTTTCGTTCCCTGTATATTACCACTGCCACCTTCAGAATCTGAAAGAGAGTATTCCAGTTAACATTGTCAAAAGCTTTCTCTAAGTCTACAAATGGTAGAAACGTAGGTTTGCGTTTCGTTAATCTAGCTTCCAAGATAAGTCGTAGGGTCAGTATTGCCTCATATGTTCCAAAATTTCTACGGAATCCAAACTGATCTTCCCCAAGGTCGGCTTCTACTAGTTTCTCCAATCGTCTATAAAGAATTCGCATTGGTATTTTGCAGCCGTGACTTATTAAACTGATAGTTTGGTAATTTTCACATCTGTCAACACCTGCTTTCTTTGGGATTGGAATTATTATATTCTTCTTGAAATCTGGGGGTATTTCGCCTATCTCATACATCTTGCTCACCCGATGGTAGAGTTTTGTCACAACTGGCTCTCCCAAGGCTGTCAGTAGTTCTAATGGAATGTTATCTACTCCCGAGGCCTTGTTTCAACTCACGTCTTTCCGTGCTCTGTCAAACTCTTCACGCAGTATCTTAACTCCCATTTCATCTTCACCTACATCCTCTTCCATTTCCATAATATTGTCCTCAAGTACATCGCTCCTGTATAGACCCTCTATATACTCCTTCCACCTTTCTGCTTTCCCTTCTTTGCTTAGAACTGGGTTTGAATCTGAGCTCTTGATATTCATACAAGTGGTTCTCTTTTCTCCAAAGGTCTCTTTCATTTTCCTGTAGGCAGTATCTATCTTACCCCTAGTGAGATAAGCCTCTACATCCTTACATTTGTCCTCTAGCCATCCCTGCTTAGCCATTTTACACTTCCTGTTGATCCCATTTTTGAGATGTTTGTATTCCTTTTTGCCTGTTTCATTTACTACATTTTTATATTTTCTCCTTTCATCAATTAAATTCACTATTTCTTCTGTTACCCAAGGATTTCTACAAGCCCTCGTCTTTTTACCTACTTGATCCTCTGCTGCCTTCACTACTTCATCCCTCAAAGCTACCCATTCTTCTTCTACTGTATTTCTTTCCACCATGCCTGTCAATTTTTCCCTTATGCTCTCCCTGAAACTCTGTACAACCTCTGGTTTAGTCAGTTTATCCAGGTCCCATCTCCTTAAATTCCCACCTTTCTGCAATTTCTTCAGTTAGGCTTAGTTATGAATAAGAAAATAATAATCCATGTGAAATACTATGAATCATGTAGTGAATTCATTATACAGCCAGGACAGGCTCAGAGCCAAGAGGAAAAACAGTAGGAAAAGTATATATGCCTGCTAACTACATCTGGATCAGAATGATGAAGTGATTGACAGCTGATTGTTTACCATAGCAAAAACCAATCAGATAATTAGCTTGGTCACAACATCTATACTGTTGTCCATTGTCATTTCACATTGGTATATGAGATGCCAGTTGACTAGAGTCAAGTTGCAGACGTTCTGACGAGCAACAAACATCAGGTAACGCAACAACTCGAATAACTTTCACTGTTTTCATTATTCCTCTGTGCAGCATGTTTATTATGTGCAGCAGAATGCCCTAAACTCATTGCGAAAGCGCACAGGAAAGTGGGGAGACTATCACCACCATACTAAGAAAACCCAATATCACACATTAACAGGTAGTATTCAGAATGGAAATGCCTAATTCTTGATGCAGCAGCCGTACTGTTTGTGCAGAAAATTGTAAAGTGACAACATACCCTACTGCCTTGCTAGACTGTCAATCAGTTTGTTGTTATGATCAACATAGCAGCAGATGACTAAGAGACTGAAAGAATACATGATGAGAAAAAAAAATGATATTGAGTGTAGGAATTATGACTAGGTTTAAAACCAATAGATGCAATCAGCTACCACCTGGGGCACATGGAAAGTGATAGTTACAGACCACTAAATAACTTCAGTTATACAACATACTTCGTGTCACATCTTCTGTCTCTTTTGACACACTAACTGATCTTCCACACAAAGATGGTTGGACATCTGCAGTACCTGTCAATTTGTGGCAAATTTAGAAACTCTGCAAAACAGTGTTGAAAACAGTCTACCTAAATAAAAACAATACACACATAGATCTAAATATTAAAAGCAATATAATACACACACAGTAGAATGATTGAAGGAACACACACTATATGGAAAAGGAGTTGAGAAGAAATTAATGATACTGGGAGGGGAGTAAGCTGGAAAAGAGCTCCAATATGGTTGACAAGATGGCAGAATGCATGCCAGCAAAATGCAAGGGGAAGTAATGAATTGGTTGAAGCATACATGCCTGGCCTGGCAGGGAAGGGGTGTGTGGGCAGAGGAAAGTGTGTAGAAAAACTGAGGGTGATGTTGGGGTGAACCGTGTAAACAGGGTTGTGGGGACTACTACTGAGAAAGCTGGGGCAGGCACCAAGTGAGCTGATGAAATCAACAATCAACAGGGGGGGGGGGGGGGGGGGGGGGGGGAGGATGAGGAGTGGGTCAGCATGAATCAGAGCAATAGGGTGGATAGTCTGAGCCAGGCAAGTGGAATCAGTGACCACCCAAGGTGGGCAAAGGGATAGTTCATTTTGAGGCAGGAAAACGGGACAGAGCTGAAGCCATTAAAATGGGAAGAAGGAATTAAACTGTAAAAATATAGTCAATCGTTATATTTCCCATTTTACTATTAAATATTCTATATATTAATTCATCATAATTATTATTTCAGACATACCTACCTAAAATGCTCTATTAAGGGCTAGGTATGTGACTAAATGTGGTTTAGAAAATCAGTGTAGGCTCTATGGTGAAGTACAAGCCAGAGAGAAACAGTTTTCTTCCTTTTCATAATGAATCTAAGTTGGTACATACATTTACTGTGGAGTTCTGAATGTTCTAAGGGAAGGTGGGAGTTTTCAAGTACAGTTATTATAAAGGTAATATACTTACCACTGAATTTAATCAAAAGTCTCAATGTTAAGGAAATAGTCTTCCTCAGAGATAAGTTATTTTACATTACTTAACTAGCACAAACCCTACAAACCAATGACCTTGGCACTATGGCATAGCTTGTGTGACTTAGTGACAAACATAGACGTAGTTTCAAACATGTCAGTTGGCAATCCGTGGAGAGGTTCTTGAAGGTGGTCAACAGCTTTTCTAGTAGTTGCAGAAGAAATAGTCTGTATGACTGACTGATTTGGCCTTTTGGGGAGATACAGCTCTACTGTATGGTTTAATGACCATGGCATCCACTTGGGGGAAATATTTCGGAGGTATAATAATCCACTGTTTGAGATATAATGGCACGAAACTGTCAGGGCACAGTAGCCAGGGGAGAGAGAGAGAGGGGGGGGGGGGGGGGGACTACAGATTGAAGGGTGGAATGTTGGATGCCTCAATTGGATAGGTAGACTTGAGAACTAGGGAAGTTTTGTATGTCATACCTGATGCCAAGTCTCAGGAACAATGATCCCAGTTGTTATAATGAATGAAAAAAACATTATCTAGATCACTAGCTTTTTCATGAATGATTACCAGTTTCAATCCACATGTGCAATTTGTCAGCAGTGGTAAAAATGTGATTTTTGGCAGTCTGCACCTTGCAGCATCAGATCCGAAGACACCTACAACACAGTGCAGTCAACAGCAATGTGAAAACTCCAGCACTTCAAAAGTGGCAAGTCTCAACTCTATAATGAAAAAATGCAATGGAAGCACTTTTGGGAGTCCAAGCATTTGAAGTACCACAGACAGCACATTACCAGATAAATAATGAGTCTGTTCTAGCCAATTCCTATCATTCTACAGTATAGTTTTCCTTATGATCAACAAGCTCACCTCATTTAATAATGCCCCTATAGGATTAATTTCTCCCTCTATAAGAAGTCAGTATAGTTCTACTTCATCATCCACATTTGTCTGCCACCTGAAGGTTCTATGTGGATACATTTTCTTCATGTGCAGATCACCTCCAGAAACATAAATGTTGTAACTGATTCTTCCAGTTTCATTTCAATGCAGGTGCTTCAATATTACTGGTCAATAAAGCAATATAAAAAAGATTTTTTCCCACCATTTGTAAAGGTAAACAGATCTTTACTCACATAGGACCAAAAAATTATTCCATCATCACAAGTACATATCATAAAACTAAAATGCCAGCAGTCCGAAATGGTAATTCTGATTCCATATAGCTGTCAGCCATGAATTCACTCGGAACTGTACAACACTTACAAACATAATCAACTGGGTGTTACTCCTACACACAAGAACTGCTATCTGGAGTATCCCCCCCCCCTCCCTCCCCCCCGCCCTCTCTCTCTCTCTCTCTCTCTCTCTCTCTCTCTCTCTCTCTCTCTCTCTCTCTCTCTCTCTCTCTCTCTCTCCTCAAAAGAGCCTTAGTCCGGTTCCGAAGCCATGGCAGTCCGCACAGGTTAAGGCAAAGACAGGGATTGCAGTGTTGCCAGTTCCAAACAACAGTTGCAATGCATGCATAGAGGGGATTTGTGCTTCTTGAAGAAAGTGTCTATACTGCAAATTGTATTCTCACTTGCTTATGTAGAATTTGTCTCTTATCACCACCACCACCAGGTATGACAACTCGCAACAAGTGCATTAAAAATTCACTAAATAACTCACTACAATCATGTTTAATGCTTGCACTGGCTACGGTGTTCACTGCAGAGTGCCCAAAACACTACTGAACACTTCTTTGCTGCTGGAGAATGTATGACACTGTCATTCGTGACTCAAATTATAGACTATGTCATCAACAAAATTGATACTTTGGTTCCCCACTAACATTAAATAATTCAAAAGCATAAAAGTCATTATGCTAATTTTTTTTTACTGCAACTTTTATCATTTTATAACATAATTCCCAAGGTGATTATACTCCATGTGAGATTTTTTGTCCTGACCATAAACAGGAATTGTTCTCTGCCCATTCAAATTATTTGTTAACAATTATAGTGTTATAGTTTAGATTGGAAATCAATAAAACAATCACAAATTTCAGTGTGAAAGTGGAATGACACTTAAATGCTACTATAAGCAAGGTTGGGTTTTGTCATAGTTAGGATGTCTACTACTCATGAAATTAATTACTGACAGTATGTACTGTTATCGTTTTGAAGCAACCTTTTTCACAGAAAAGAAACACTTTTGCAAATTGCAGTGGGAGGGACGTTACAAACCTACGTACTGACTAACACATTTATCCAGTTGTTATAAAAGGGAGCCAGAAAAGACACTTATCTGTTGTTTCATCTTTGGAACATTGGAGTTTTAAGTAATTGAAATGTACAGGATGGCAACGAGCCACGTGAAAAATTTCAGATGTTCATAGATCATGAAATGGAAAGATAAACTGAAATATTCTAAAATACTCTGAAATATGTCATTTCTGACCCAAATCTTAGAAGCTTATTTCATGAAAACTATGTCAGAAAGATGGTCATTTAAATCAATGCACTAAGGCACTGTTGAAAGCGCTTCTGGAAGCTGTTGTACACATGCCTCCACAGGTCGCTGTCAGTAGTTTCTACTTAATCAGCAATGGTTTGTTTGAGTTCTTGAACGCTCACTGCATGTCTCTGGAACACATGGTCTTCTAAATCCCCCTCCCCCACCAGGAAGAAATACTGGATAGTAAGTTCGGTTGACCGAGGAGGCCAAGCGATATCTCCAAAACCAGAGATAATATGTATAAACATTCCACGAACAATGACCATTCTGTTCCGCACAGTGTGGGCTGGTGTGGCATCTTGCTGAAAGTAAAGGCCCTTCAGGTCAATATCAAGCCAATGTAAGCAAAATTGGACACAGTTTTCCGATTTAGAGACATCATGTTCTGAATTAACAATCACTGTTTCTCCATCATCATTCTCAAAATATATGGGCCTACAGTCTCAAAACAACTGAATCCACATCAAACACTCATTTTGGGAGAGTGCAATTAATTTTCATGCATCTCTTTAGAGTTCACTGCAAATCAATACCATGTGTTCTGTTTGTTGACAAATCCCGAAAGATGGACCTGAACTTCGCCAGATAAGAACAAATTATTCAAGAAACCAGAGTTTTCACTTCCTTGTCCCTGGGATTATGTTTCTGAGGAATTTGCAGTTTTTAAGGATGAAATCTAATATCCTTAAACATTTGGCATAAACTTTTTGTACCATGAAAACGCGAGATAGCTGGTACATCAAGTGTCAAGGACCACATTCAAAAGCTGCAAGTTTCTGGTGGAACACTCTCTTGAAGCTCCATATTTCACCTAAGCCAATATGGTATCAAAATGGTACCTGTCACTACTTAAATCACCATTAAAGTGCCATCTAAAAAGAAAGCTGCACTTTTTGTCACAAACTTAGCTCCACAATAACAACAAATTGAGATAACATAATGTTATATGCTCCATTGCTACTGGCAAATGGAATGGCATTCTCTCCTTTACCCTCCACCTCTGTGTCACCCTATAAAAACTACTGCACATGAGCTTTGTTGAAGATTTAATTATGTCAGTTGGCTGTGCATCACACTGTCGAATGACAAGCAACCCACTACAATCCTTTGAACACTTCAAAGAAGAATTTTAATGTTTGAAAGCCATTCTCAGAATAACAAAAAGAAAATCTCCATGCAAAGCAGTCTGGTTCATAAACTGGCTGTGTCTCATATCCTTGTATATTCCATACTTCAACGAAACATTTCCCTGGTGCTGTATATAATGGTTGCCAAGTCTATTGTCAGTATGGAGAGAAGTCCATCAATAAAACTTGTAGGCTGATTATGGGTTGCTTGAAGATAGTGGTAATAGGTAAACCATGTTACCTAATGTGACGTCCCCCCTTTCCCTTTTGTTATTGCTGTTGATGTTGAGCCCCTACTGCTACAGCTCGGTCAGTGGAATGGAGATGTGATGGGCAGTGATGGTTGTCCCCGTGGGATAACATGGAACTGCACCTGAAAATCTCTAAAGAAAATTGTTCCTCGCATAATGTATGAAAGTCTGTTTGCGAGTCCACACAGTCTTCTCAGCAATGCGAACTGCTGATTTGAATTGTCTGTTATGGTTTTATTATGATTTGCTATGCCCAGTTAGTTAGTTATTGCAGTATTGAGTGAATCATTCATCACCGGCGCCGTTTCACACCACTGAAGTGAGGAAAAATTCACTTGCGGTTCAGTATCAGTAGTTGTGGTTACGTTGCTAGGCAGAATTTTTCACTACGGCACAACTCAAATCCAGAGATAATCTATAATGCTATCTTGCTTTTGTGCATCGTAATATTATTTCGCCAAATCATTCCTCTCAATGCTTAATGTTCATCAAGTCACTCTTTCAATTAAAATGTTCACAGTTAATTGATTTTGATCATCAACTATCACACAGTTCAATTAATGATGGAGCCAACACGTGAGATTTCCGTTACTGACGAACAGCAGTTAGTTTATAATCATCACACCACACGCACACCGATGGATCAGATCAATTACGATTCTTTTCAGTTCGGTGATCGTGACAATTACGACAACTTTTACAATTGGCTTATCTGTATTACCTTCATGTGGTCGTATTAATGTTTCCTACTCAAGGCTAATCAGGTATTGCAGTCTTCGATACTATGTCCATTCTTTGTTGTAACTGTTCACTTTGATGAAGGTTGAGTCCAACAATAATATCTCCAATAATTAGAGTTCATTAACTTGTCGTACACTATCATAATATCACTGCAGTTCACGTTCTCAAGTCAGAATAACTGAGAACAAAGTCTGCGCATCTCTATCACGCAATAGTACTTTTTTTAAATAGAAACAATCTTAACTGAGAACAAAGTCTGCGCGTCTCTATCACGCAATAGTACGTTTTTTTAATAGAAACAATCTCGTAGCGTTCCGTTTCTAGTACTATAACAAACGGTGCTCTCTCATGACTTGATAGCAAGCAAGCTAGCAAGCGACTAACCTTTCCATGATCGAGCATTGTAGACGCACTGAATTTCCTTTTCGCCACATTTACGACTCTCTCTCTCACAATAAATGTTATCTCTGACCAACATATTACATTGGACTTAACTTTCGTCATACTGATTTGCAGTTATTACTGAGATGTTTAATAGCTAATTTAAAATAACCTTTCTTTCTTTCTTTCTTTCTTTCTACCTTTATATCATGACATACTCAGTAATTATTGAGATTGGTGTTCATCAAAACTTTAAGGTGTTATATTATTGCCAAAGTTGTCGTACCGGTCAGGGTAACACTGTTCCCTACTTTAAATTATCATGACATTCTTATTTGGGTTTTCAGGTTTCTCTAACCAAAATAATGCCACTTTCTATTTCAAGGGGAAAGTGTCTGCCAGAAAAGAGAGGTTTATGTAAGTTTGCTGGCTTTTGTCGCTGCTGTTATTGGTAGTAAAACTTATAGGCTGGTGGTGGGCTATGACAAGTTCCTCCTCAGACAACTTCTCACATGAGCAACACATTGATCCCTTCACTGGAATAGTCTTCAAGATATACATGTTTTCCTGTTTAGCTGAACAGTCAAGATCAGCATTATTTACACTTATAAAAAGCAGTTTTCCTGTATTTGTTCTGAAGAAGTGGAATCATTAGATAAAATTTTCTGACTACTGTTGATGGGCCATCATAATCGGATATGTAGTGTGAGAAGGCATAGAAAGAGAGGGGAATGTTTGCAAGTACGTTATTGTTGTGACACAGAGCTAGCTTCCTGGTTGGTGTTTGCATTCCTTGCACACAATGGCAGGGTATTTACATCCTTGATGAAGGGAAGCTAAGATGCCAGATGCCTATAGTCATCTTCTCTATTGAAATTGCTCCCTTTCTAAGAAATCTCAACCACTTCTTTGACTTTCCTTCTATAAATATTACTTTTCTTGGCTAGTACTACTATGTTTTTGAAATATACATCTTGGCTGATGTTGCACTGCCACAGATTTCATACTTCCTTGAAACACATCTGACTTTCACACTTGTTGTTCTGATGTCTCCTCCCAATTTTGGCTATAAATACTTTACCACAGTCACACATCAATTCACAGACCCCCACAATGTGGACATTGTCAGGTGCATCTGTTTTATGAAAGTTTTATATTTTGTTGTGACTGAAAAAGGTTGTCATTATTCTATTTTTGCAAGGAATTGCTTAGGTGGCCAGTAACTATGGAAGTTATCATTAACCTTACGAATTGTGAAAGTGCTTCCCAGTCTCTCTTTTAAGTGTAATTAATACTATTTTGCCTCCTTTAAGAAATGAATCTTTGATTTCAAGTTGTTATTGTCACTGATACGGAGGCACATGAAAACAGAATGTTGATCACTGCTTGCTTCTGGGCTGGTTGGTGATGTGAAGTGGCATCTAAATACCTGTTTGAGTTTGTAGGCTTTCTATGTACTTTGCGTCCTAGAGTACTGTCAGGTCTATAGACCAAGGGATCTAGTAGGGGAGAAGTATCCCACTCTCTACCTACAAGGTGAACTCGATTTTCGGATTTATCAGAAAAACAAATACTTCCACGAAAGATTCCAAACCTTTTCCATAAATTTTATGCATGATTAAGACATCTGTGACTGACATTCATGTAAGCTACACAGTGATACCTTTATTTACAAACATCTCTTAGGCAGAAACTTTGAAGATCATATAGGGGAGAAAACTGCCTCAGATGTGTGTGACCTGACTGAATTAGGTAAATATTTTAGCTATTTTGGCAACAGCCTTGCCCCAGTGGATACATAGATTTCCGTCAGATCACTGAAGTTAAGCGCTGTTGGGTGTGGCCGGCACTGGGATGGGTGACCGTCCGGGCCGCTATGTGCTGTTGCCATTTTCCGGAGTGCACTCAGCCTCGCAATGCCAATTGTAGAGCTACTCAACCGAATAGTAGCAGCTCCGGTCACAGAAAACCATCATAACGACCAGGAGAGCAGTGTGCTGACCACACGCCCCTCCTATCCACATCCTCAGCTGAGGATAATACGGCGGTCAGATGATCCCAACATGCCACTTGTGGTCTGAAGACGGAGTGCTTAGCTATGTTAAAGATGAAGGAAAGTTTTATAAACAATCTAACAATTTAGCTATGCTTTCAGTTTTGTCACCAGTAGCAGCTGACATTTTTATGGGGAATTTTGAAAAACAGCCATTAAGTAATGCTTCGCTAAAGCCTTCCTGTTAAATGGCCACACAGTTTAGAAGAGCTTTTTAGCTTTTACAATTTCCTAAATTATATTCACCCTAAAATCAAGTTCACTTTGGAGATAGAGTGTGAGATTGGTCTCCATTTACTAGATGTGTTAGTCTACAGAAGATCTGTTAATATTCTATGACACCGAGTGGAAGGTACAGGAAGTCTACAAACAGAAACAGGTATTTAGATGCCACTTTGCATCAATGCCCAGCCCAGAAGCAGCCAGTGTTACTGGCCGGAGTGGCTGAGCGGTTCTAGGCGCTACCGACTGGAACCGCGCGACTGCTACGGTCGCAGGTTCGAATCCTGCCTGGGGCATGGATGTGTGTGATGTTAGTTAGGTTTAAGTAGTTCTAAGTTCTAAGGGACTGATGACCACAGCACTTAAGTCCCATAGTGCTCAGAGCCATTTGAACCATTTGAACAACCAGTGTTCAACACACTGTTTTTGCATGCCTCCACACCACTCGCAACAACTTTGAATAGAAGCCACATTTTCAAAGGAGACACTTAAGGCCAGTGCCTATAATGGTTTGTCTACAGAGGGCTTTCAAATGAATTACAGGAAAAAAAAAGAAATGGGGACAAGGAACCACTTTATCACTCTGTAAGGTCAATGTTGATTTCCAGAGTTTTTGGACACTTAAGCAACAAAATGGAACAATGACAATTTATTTATTTATTTTTTTTTCAATCAGAACAAAACAAAGGACTTTCTCTGACACAAAACAGATGAGCCTCTCAACCACCACAATGTGGGAGTTTATGAACTGATGTGTGGCTGTGGCAAAGTGTATATAGGAAAAACTGGGGGACAGCAAGAGAACAGGTTAAAGAGCATGAATGGCAAATGCGTTTAAGCAAAGTATGAAATCTGCGACAGTGTAACATCAGCACAACTGCAAACAAGATATAGATTTTGGAAACATACGAGCACTAGCAAAAGAAAGCAGCACTTATGGAATGAAAATCCAGGAAGTAGTTGAGATTTCTATGACTGGAATCAACTTCAATAAAGACAGCTTCAGGCACCCAGCTTCATGGCTCCCCAACATCAAGGGTGCAAATACCCAACCACAAGGAATACAAACCATGAGGAATACAAACAGCAACCAGGAATCTACCTCAGTGGCACAACAATAAGATTTTTGTAAACATTCCTCCTCTATTTCACTGCCTTTTATCACTATGTATCTAATAATTATGGCGCACCAATAGTAGTCAGAAAATTTTATCTAATAATTTCACTTCTTCAGAAGAAGTGTGGGAAAACTCCTTTTAGTAAGTAAACACTCTACTGGTGTTTGAAAGTATCCTACTAACTGGGGCCACCTAACAAATATCCCATCAGAGAGACGATATTTGAAGAGAGACATTACGTAGCCCACCAACGTTGAACATCTTACCTTCAAAGAAAGATTTATCTGAAATGAACAGCCCACCCACAGCATGACTAGATCCCTCTTCTACAATAGCTTATGACCCTAAGAAACACCCTGTATTAACTTAAAAAACTCATCATCGAATCTGATGAGACAAAGAAAGAACAGTGGAAGAGGATAACATTTCACTTTGACAGATCGTTGACAAGAGTCAAGCAGCTACCACCAGACACAACGAAAGTTAGCTGGTATGATAGGCACTCAAAATGCAATGATGAGAATGGTGTGGTCCAGGAAGAACACGAGGAAATGACACTGTTATGCAGATGAAATAAATTGTGTTGTAGAGAACCACAAACCAAATGTCATATATTTCTGTGTCCTCTATGCCTAACATCTTACACATAACACATATCCTGCGAACTACTATGGGTGTTGTGGTATTTCGCATACACGAGGAATGAATAGCGAAAGTTAATGCCATGTGTTGTATGAATTCCCAACTTAATAATAATAATAATAATAATAATAATAATAATAACAAGACACAACATCTGAGACAGGAAAGAATAATAATAATAATAATAATAACAAGACACAACATCTGAGACAGGAAAGAATAATAATAATAATAATAATAATAATAATAATAATAATAATAATACAAATAGAAATTAAAAGAATAGAGAAGAGACTAGACAAAGAAACCACAGCAGAAAATAGAGGAGAATGAACTTAAAATACAATTCAGGTTGCATCTTACCTGTCAAATTTTCATGTGACTCCTTGTCCTTCAGACCCTCCATCAGATCTGACTCAATTATGGACTCTTTCTCTTCACGAACATGATGAAACAAAAGAAAAAACAAAACCGAAATTACCCTTCTGCGATTTGTAAAATCAATTTTTTGTTTGCTTACTTGAAGCTGAGGCCATTTTTTATTCACCAACCATTGTGATTTTTTAGTTCAGCATTAATGGCAATTACTTAGTACAATGCTTCAGTTAGAGCTATTTTTAATGACTTTAATGCCAAGATAAATAATCAAATTTTGTACAGATATATTCTCTGCAACACACGGTAGGTTACCTAACATCTGACTTGGAGGATTTGTTTTAAAAATCTGGGGTAAATTTTCTGTTAACTATGTTTGTTAATGTAGCTAAGAGTATTTAAATTTATTTATTTTTATTAATATATCAATGGTAACATTTTGGAGTGAAAATTTTATTATAATCTCTAACATATGTAGTTTGTTATAGTGGTGTAACCAAAAAAATAACAAAAATAACTGTCAATTATTCAGAAAGTAAGGCCTCCCATTTTCTTCTTGAAACAATGACACAACATTTGAAGCTCTCTTACACCTACTGGATGAAAACTATTTTATCAATTCACAGACGGTACCACAGTATGCCACAATGGAATTCCTCTGGGCAGAAGATATAAATAATCCATGATTGCAGAATGTTTATGGGGATACAGCATGGAATTTTTGTATATTCTTCTCTCTGTGAAATATGCCTTAGTTATTGAGTAACCCTGTGAATATATATGTGGCAGTTAATATATTTTCAGTTGACTGAGCTTAGTATTACCAACAGAATTCTGAGTTGTGTTTAAATAAAAGAGGTCATCAATGTTAATTGTTGTACGCTATTCTACGTATTATTTCACGACATTCGGCAACCCCATAGACATAAAAGAAAATTGTACTTGTTCAAAATCTCAAGTAGCTATCACACGTGCAACACACTGGTGGTATGTATATTTACATCACATTATCAAATGTAAAGAAAATTCGCCATATAAATATATTTACTTTTATGAATACTTAAGTGACAAGTGAGAACTGAATTATTGTTGGTGTTATTAAATGTGAGGCCTAGTTCAAGACTCTCACACAGTAGATTCTATTAATACAGACAATACTTTCAGTTTGTGAATGTAGAGTTTCCCAGCATATACAACTGAAGAAAAACTGTTGGGTTTTCAGCCAGGTAGCACAGCTAAGATAGCATGATGTTTTCATGAGTGGCATTGTTGTTGTCATCATCATCATAATCATCTGGTAAAGTCTCGAGGTAGTGCAAATATCCCAATATTTACACTAGTGCCACACCGCCTCCAGTCAGCTGCTGGCAACTGGGTCCTTCATGGCCTGTCGATGGAAAGAGGGGTAGGGGTGCAGTGGAGCACGTCGGCTGTTGACTGCAGTCAAATGCTGCATGGGCATTCAGGATATGTCTTATGTGCAGGACTGTGCTGCGAATACCCTTGTCATATTACCGCTAATGCAAATTTCAAGCTGAAATAACTTGGCAACCTTTCTTCCTATTTACAAGATTCTCAAGGATCTATATTTCTATGGATTCCTTAATAGTGCTTTCCCAATAGCTGACTGCTTGTCATAGCAACTTCTTGTTCTCAAAATTAAAAATGTTATCTTTGTTTATGCTCTGCTCTGTCACTGCTGATTTCTCTGCACATTCCAGTCACGCACCTTGTGTGTTCCCTAAAGCGGTTTGAAATAAAGTACTGTGTGTGCTAGATGTGTTAGTGGCCACATCCACAAGAGGTGCTGTATATCGCCAGTAAGGTAAGTTTTGGTCAGTCTTTTGCAGAGCCAAGGAACTCTTTCATCTTAGACAGTGGTCAAACAATGGTTTTGATGCCAACCAGCCCCGCAAATTTGGCTGAGACTGGCCTGAAGTAAGGAAGGAAGATGAGTCCCTTCTATCCTTCCTACTCTTTCCGGTTTGCTGCTTCTTTTTGTGTTCCTGAACACCTTTCTAATCTGCACTTCACTGTAGCGACTTTTACAGAACACTTCCTTTAGCTGTTGTAGATTGTTTAGGTGTCTTTCTTCATTACAGATGAGGTGCACCCTATGTCCCAGGATCACTGTCTGCCTGTCTGTTGGATGGTGGAAGCTCACTGCATACAGATACAGGTTTGTGCAGGTGTTCTTCCTAGTTTGCATAGCTGAAGTGCCTTCTTCATTATTAGTATATCCAAGAAAAGGAGATATCCATTCTCCTCTAGTTCCATAGCGTAAGCAATGTTTTGATGGAAGCTGTTAAGGTGATAAAGAAACTCATCAAACACTGCTCTCATGCCGCAGATGTGTTGTCAACACAGGAAGACAATAACTCGCATTTTTAACAGGTGCTTTAAAGTTTTTGAGCATTCCATATAGAGATTTTCAATACCAACAGCCAGACAGGATCTCCCAGCCACAATACATGCTCACTGTTTTGAGCCAGGAGTGTCAAGCAGTCTTCAAGAGGTACTTTCAGGAAGTGCAACAACTTCAAAGCTCAGAAGCAGGTCACCCTTCTACGGTCTCAAGACCATAAAATTCGTGAAATCAGTCTACTGCAGTGCCCTACAAAGGGCTTTTTTTAAGAATAGCTAGATTTCTGGCCAGTCCACAACTATGCGAGTTAATCGTGTCAAGTATTGGCCACAAAGGCACCCCTTCCTTGTGGATTTTGGATGTCCATACTGGCATAGTATGACTGGCATCGTGGGATACAGTTGTTTCTTTACTTCCTCTGTCAGATCTGAGCTCTTCGACAAAGAAATAATTTTTGTAACCATCTTGGTTGGATCTTTCTTGAGCTTCTTGTAGGCCAATACCTCTAGCAGGCGACCCCCCCCCCCCCCCCCCCCCCCCGCTCTCTCACTCTCTCTCTCTCTCTCTCTCACACACACACACACACACACCGAGAGAGAGAGAGAGAGAGAGAGAGAGAGAGAGAGAGAGAGAGAGAGAGAGAGAGAGAGAGAATAGGATGATGATGATGATGATATGGAGGGCTGAAGATGATGTGGAAGAGTGAATTGGGAGGAGGTGACAGCGGAGGGAGGCTGAGACTGTGGGGAAAAGGGTACACAGATCCTGGGGCAGGACCCTACACTGAGGTGACAAGAGTCCCGGGGTACCTCCTAATATCGACGTATAGCAGCAACTTGATATGGCATCGACTCAACAAGTAGCTGCCCATAATTGCAGAAGTGTAGACGGTGCACGGTTTTGTGCACAAACTGATCTCTCTAATATGTCCCATAAATGTTCAAACAATGAAAACTTCAGGTAGGAATATCAACATTGTACAGAAAGACAGATTGTTACTTACCGTAAAGATGATAAGTTTAACTGCTGACAAGCACAATTAAAAGACACTTACACTGAGGCTTTCAGCCACTGCCTTCATCACAAAAAGAGAAACACACACCATTCATTCACACAGACAAGCACATCTCAAGTACACATGACAAAAGGGGGCCGAAAGCTGATGTGTAAGTGTCTTTTAACTGGCTGTCTGCAACTTAATGTGTCATCTTTACGTTAAGTAGTGAATCTATCATTTCCTGTATTGTTCATCTCATATAAATGTTCAATGGAATTCATGTTGGGTGATCCGGGAGGCCAAACCACTCGCTCAAATTGTCCAGAATGTTCTTCAAACCAAGCGCAAACATTTATGGCCCGGGGACATCGTGCGCTGTCCTCCATAAATATTCCATTGTTGTTTGGAAGTCCATGAATGGCTGCAAATGGGCCCCTAGTAGCCGAACATAACCATTTCCTGTCAATGGTCGCTTCAGTTGGTCCATAGACCCAATCCATTCCATGTAAATACAGCTCACATCATTATGGAGCCAGCAGCAGTTTGCATGGCATTGTAGAAAACTTGGGTCCACGGATTCATGGGATCTGCACCACACTCAAACCCTATCATCAGCTGTTACCAACTGAAATTGGGGCTCATATGGCCAGACCACAGTTTTCCAGTCATCTAGTGTCCAACCGATATTGTCACCAGCACAGGAGACACGCTGCAGGCAATGTTGTGCTATTAACAAAGGCACTCGGGTTGGTCGTCTCCTGCCATAGCCCATTAATGGCAAATTTCATGGTACTGTCCTAATGGGTACATTCCCCGTACATCCCATTTTTATTTCTGCAGTTATTTCATGAAGTGTTACTTGTCTGTTAGCACTGACAACACTATTCAAACACCGCTGCTCTCAGTTAATAAGTGACAGATGTCGGCAACAGTGTTGTCCGTAGTGAGAGGTAATGCCTGAAATCCGGTAGTCTCAGCACACTCTTGACACTGTCGACCTCAGACTATTGAATTTCCTAATGATTTCCATAATGGGATATCCCACATGTCTAGTTCCAACTACCATTCCGCACTCAAAGTCTTAATCCCTATCTTGCAGCCATTATCACGTCGGAAACATTTCCACATGAATCACCTGGGTACAAATGGCTGTCCCGCCAATGCATTGCCCTCTTATACATTGTGAATGCGATAGTACAACCATCTGTATATGTGCATATTGCTGTCCCATAACTTTTTTCACCTCAGTGTACAGGATCCTAACATACTCCTGTTGCGAAAAGGAATCATCCAAAGTCTAGCAAAGTTTTCAATCTTGTTTGTGTGCCTGTTGATAATTTGACACCTCTACTATTTGGTGCATTGTTATCTTTACTCCCAAATTATTTCCATTCTCCCAGAACTTTCCATTACTATGTTTAAATACTAAAAATATATTTACAGTTAATTAATCTGTCGTTTCTGAAACCACAATCTTTTTGTAGTTGCTTGATATTTTGCAGATGCTCCTATCTAACAAGCAAAATTCTTGATAATGGTTAGCAATTGCATTTTATCGTCATCTTTTACTACCAAATAGTGATTCTTATTACACAAAATTGGAAAAAATACCTTTCAACAGCTATGACTGGAGGATAAGATGTAGGAATGTGAGGTTTATTATTGTTTTTGTATGAATCCTTATGAACATTTATAACTAGTTAACTACAGTAAGCAAGACACTCACAAGCCAAACCTAAGCTTTAGTTTAACAATGATACCACCCTATACCTTCTAAGTTTGAAAGGAATGCAACATTTTGTGTGATAGGGGAAGAAAATAGTGGCAATTTGAAGCTTTGAGTAAATCTAATGGTTGTACTCAAATAGCTAGTAGTGTGCTGCTGCAAAAGGTAGGCATCCGGGCTCTGAGTCTCTGTCCAACACACAGTTATAATGTATCAAAAATGTTATTGTTGCTCGTAATCAATTACAGAATGAAAACTCACCAAATGAATCATCCTTATGTTAGGACCAAATTCTCAGGCATCTGGTAGTTGCTAAGTTATTGAACAAAATTTGGTATTTGATATAAATGGATTGGATTACATTACATATGAGGTGTGTGTGTGTGTGTGTGTGTGTGTGTGTGTGTGTGTGTGTGTGTGTGTGTGCATTCCAAGTAAGACTCACAGACAGAGAGACTGCAGGAGAACAGGTAAAATGTGTAGAGACTACTGCAATGCATTAGCTACAACTAGTTAAGCTACCTTTTAAAAAATTGACATATTGCCAGTTGGAGGTACGTGCAGTACAGGAAAAGTTTAGAGACTACTGCAAAGCATTAGCTGCAACTAGTTAAGCAGCCTTTTAAAAAATTGACATATTGCCAGTTGGAAGTACATAATCTTGTAAATGTTTGTGTAATGATCTATTACATTATGATCTCATATATATACAAGGAAAAAAGCCTGGTAAACATGGACTCCAACATGCATACCTTAAGAGCTATGACCACTTGTTCGTCCTCAACACTGTGGGGGGAGGAGATTAGTGTTTACCGTTCTGTCAGCAAAGAGGTCTTTAGACATGGAGCAGAAACTTGTACTGAAGCGATTTATGGAAATCACAGAAAACCTAAGTCAGGATGACCACACGTGCGTTTGAACTGTCATCCTCCCAATCTTGACACTGAGAGCCATACTTCTTGTACCACAAGCTCTTTGCTTTTTCAGATATTGAGAGTAGTAGTATGGAACAAAAAGGGTACAGTAAACATGGGTTCTAAATCCGTACCTTAAGAGGTATGAGCACTGGTTAGTAGAAGAGATGTGTTTCACCGTAGCGAAGATGATCAACTGCTCAGTTATTAAGGTAAGCATGTTAAAGAGTCCATGTTTACCAGAATTCCCCTGCTTCATTTGGTGTAAGGAAGCTGCCCTAAATTTTTAAAACGTCATTCTGAAACACCCTTCATCAAATTAGACAAAACAAACACACACACACACACACACACACACACACACACACACACACACACACACACACACACACACAACTGCAGTCTCTGCCAACTGAGGCCACAGTTGCCTGAGACAGCAGTCATATGTGTGTAAGTTGTGTGTGTGTGTGTGTGTGTGTGTGTGTGTGTGTGTGTGTGTGTGTGTGTGTCTCATCCAATTTTGACAAAAGCCTTACTGGACAAAAGCTACATTTGGGACAGTCTTTTTGTTGTGGAACTCAGCATCTCCACTATATGGTGAGTATTAACTTTCCGTTTGACAATGTTATTACATTCCATCCTGGATTTTCCATTGTTTGATTCTGAAACTCGTCATAATAAATTATTATACAGTTATGCCACAATCAGGTGGTGAAACTCTGGACTATGCATAGCAGTGGAGTTACTATAATTTCTTCAGACAGGGAACACTACAGCAAGCAGTCCCTAGCAACAGCAACAGTTCTCACATCAACTGTCCTGTCCAGCATACCAGATGAAGTGAAAGTTATCACAACTAGCTGCACCATTATCATGAAATACTGAGGAATGACCCAGTTAACTCATTTTTTGCTGCCTGCCTACTACGGAATACTTCTGTTAGTACAAGACTTGTTATATATATCTATTGACACTTCCAGCCAGCATATCACATAGTTGTTCCAACCCAAGTTTGATTTCTTTTAGAATAGACTTCTTTTCATCCTTCAGTGGCATTCACATTTGGCATCTTTTTAGGCATTAAACATTTGTGTGTCACAGATGCTGGAATAAATTTTATTATTTTACAGTACTTCTGAAAAAATAACCATCAAAATGAGAAAACACAAAGCACTTCAAAAAAATTGTACCAACTAAGTAATTCAAAAAATGCAAAAGTGAGTCAAATGAAAACCTTAAATATTTTTTAAAATATTATTTACTGTGCAGAAGAGGTACAAAGCTGAATCACTATTTAACATAATCTCCCCCACACTCAATGCAAGTCCTCCAGCACTTACAAACTGCATAAATTTCATTAGAAAAAAAAAAAATATTTTGGTAGTCCGCGCAACCACTCATGCACCTCGTGGCATACCTCTTCATCAGAACAGAACTTCTTTCCTCCCATTGAGTCTTTGAGTGGTCCAAACATATGGAAATCACTTGGGGCAAGGTCTGGTGAGTATGGTGGATGAGGAAGACACTCAAAATGCAGGTTTGTGATTGTTGCAACTGTGTTGCAGTGGGGGTCTTGGATTGTCATGTTGCAAAAGGACACCTGCTGACAGAAATACACGTCGCTTTGATTTGATTGCAGGCCGCAGATGATTTTTTAGAAGATCTGTGTATGATGCACTGGTGACATTGGTCCCTCTAGGCATATAATGCTCCGAAATGACACCTTTTTCATCCTAAAAGAGTGTCAGCATAACCTTCCCTGCTGATGGTTCTGTTCAAAACTTCTTTGGTTTTGGTGATGAGGAATGGCACCATTCCTTGCTCGCTCTCTTCGTTACCGGTTGGTGGAAGTGAACCCAGGTTTCGTCCCCAGTAACGATTCTTGCAAGAAAGCCATCACCTTCTCATTCAAAGTGCCGAAGAAGTTCTTCACAAGCATCAACACATGGTTCTCTCATTTCAGGAGTCAGCTGCCGTGGCACCCATCTTGCAAACACTTTGTGAAACTGGAGTACATCATGCACAATGTGGGTGCTGACCCATGTTTAATCTGTAAACATGCTGCAATGTCATTCAGTGTCACTCGGCGGTTTTCCTTCACTATAGCTTCAACTGCTGCAATGTTCTGTGGAGTCACAACTCATTGTGCCTGACCTGGACAAGGAGCATCTTCCGAAGTCACACCATTTGCAAAATTCCTACTCCATTCGTAGACTTGCTGCTGAGACAAACATGCATCATCGTACTGAACCTTCATTCGTCGATGAATTTCAATAGGTTTCACACCTTCACTACGCAAAAACCAAATAACAGAACGCTGTTCTTCCCTGTTGTAAGTCGCAAATGGGGCGGCCATCTTTATACTGATACTGCGACAGTACGTGCGTATCTGCACTATGCTGCCACCTACAGGCCATTCTGCATGCTGTTTGTAACATGCTTACCAACTTACAGGATAACGGCGCGAAATTTCGATTTGTTATTACAAATTTAAGGTTTTCATTTTACTCACCCTCATAGTTTAATTGTAATAAGTATTAGAAATACACTGATGCTGGGATTGTTCTTTCGCATCCTCCGTGTGCTTCGTTGCGCTTATTTTTGTTGGCACACCATCAGAAGCAATCTCTTTATTCAATTTGAGGTGGAAACACATTTTGAACATTTTCAAGGAAAGAATAAAATTTAATTATACACATTAATTGTTTTTGTTCATTATTGGTTTACAAAATTCATTAACGTGCTTTAATGTTACATATGCTATTCATCTTTCTGCTACTTCTGCTGTCTGTGGAGTCTGTTATGATTAAAAGAAAAGCAGCAAAAACTGTAGCATTAATCTCACACAGTAAATTAACAAATAGATCATTATGAAATTTCTACCATAAGGAAGAAAGCACCAACTGCTATACTTCAACATAGCGAGTGTCACCGTATCAGTCATGTTAACTATGGGAGCATTTGTAATAACTTCCAAAGGCAAAGCCATGTTAACAGTCTACAATGGTTCAATAACATCAACTGGACTACAGTTGCTGATAGCTTCACAGTGTTAAGAACTATACACATACAAAATGCTCGAATTTCCACACAAATGACTTTCAACTTGAATACTAACCAGCTGCAGAAGCATTGTCTTTTACATCGCCTAATTTGGCACCCAATCTGACATTTTCTTCTTCAGTAAACAGTTTACGGATCTTTCTAGCTGGAGATTTTCGTATCTCTTCAGGTCTCTTCCGGTTTTTGCTAGGTGTGCTACGTGAAATCCTTCGAAATGGGTTGCGTGCATCTGCTGGTGTTGTTTCATGCTGAAACAGATGTGTAATCATAAGAGTTATAAAGAGAAATTGCACAAAAATTTAGCAAAGTTTCTGCTTTGATGTTTGAAACCGAATACCAATCCCCTTAAGAACAATGGAATATCACATGCAAAGTTATTAACATGGGAAGCAGGTAACTGCAACTCTATCACATCGTTAATAACACACATAAGCAGCAAATGGAAAATATTGGTGACTTGATCACCCCTGCCTTGGACGTATTCAAACTTGATCCATTTGGCTCTACAACATCCACTTTGCCTTATTGGACAGTGAACTGGCTGGCTAAGAAAACGGGGGTGGGGGGGGGGGGGTGGGGGGGGGGAAGCTGATGGTAGTGAGCCCCAAAACACATGGTTTTAAGTTAAAAATCCCTACAAAGAAGAAATAGGCAGGAACAGCAGCCCTCATATAAGGTAGTGAAATGTCTCACTGTTTATAGTGCTATTAGAAGAAGGTAGAGGGGGATAAGTAAAGACAACATACCAACACCTTACTCTACACATGTGCTATAGCAGCAGTTGCATCACTTTCGTCCATTTGCCTACTGTTGACATCCTTTCTCCCGATGCTCTAACCCCTTTGAACATGGGTGTCAGACTCATGGGATTGTTGCAGGCAAAGGCACAGGGGTCTTCATTGTGCTAAGAGTCTCATTCCTTTACGTAAGTCCTACAGTGTGGAAGTAATCTCAGCAGTGAAGCCATTCTTTGTACTTTGACTTCCATCGAGTTTTAGGCTACAGTAGTTGAGAAATTGGATGAGGGCACTGTTGATTTTCTTCATACAAACTTCCAACACCCTGAGATCTACTAACAGAAAATCAGTGGGAATGGATTTTTCTAGGTATGTGAGTTACCTGTTTTCTAATCTGATCACTTGAAACACATTTGTTAGTTTTTCCCTCATAACTACATGTATGGAAGATGTGACAACCTTTGGCTTACTGCTACCTTTCGTATTAGCTGATGGCCCAGTGGTATGTGTGTGCCCTGGTTTTACCAATGACATCAATGCTGTAAAGCTGTACCCTACCACCTGTTTTTAGTCACAGCAGCAAATGACACTGCAAATACAGGTGATACAACTGCCTGATAAGCTGCTTCCCCTTTTCAGAGCTGTTGATATAGAGTAACAGTGATAGACAAATTGTTCCTATCTCAAACAAAGCATTTCCACAACACGTCCAGTTCTTGCAAAACAGGGTTGTGCACCCACACCAATAGCATTTACAACATCTCGTTGGGTTCAGCACATGGGTGACATCTTACAAAAGATAAAAAGCACTTCTGATCTACTCTGGTAACACAGGTGTGTTGAAGGTGGGTATAAATGCAGCTGTGCTTTAAAGCTCTCCACATGCCCTCTTTATCATGCTCTAACACCAACAAAGTCTTCTATGCATTTATCTTTTAACCAAAATCAATCCCACTATGTCTCTGCTGCGCAATTCAACACCCTTGTTGGTATTTTTGTTGTTGGGAAGCTCCATAGATATTGAATACAAGCTGCTTCACTTCATGTGATTGTCTACTTAAGACAGAGAGACAGTGTTTGGTCCTAAGGGACTCACCATTTGGTACAAACAGGGAGGCCCATGTGCCTTACAGAATGGACTTGTTAAGTTATATTTCATACCTCTGAGATGACACACATTAGTTCCTATTACTTTTCCAGATATGTTACGTCTATAGACACATATGACAGAATGTTACAAATTAATTTAAATTCAGTATTGAGTGTTTTCAATATTATTAGGATAATCTCTACGTATATTAATCTTACAATTTAAAAATATATTGACTATTAATTAACTATGACTATTTCAAAAATATGAAACAGTTTTTCAGAAACCACAACCAGTCACAAAATTATTTAATGAAGCAGCATGATTCACAGTATAATAATCATCTTTGGACTAATGGCAATAGAATATTTTTAACGGATTTATATACAGGTATTACAGTTGTTTTGTAGAGTCCTGACATGTGTTGTGGTCATTTGTGTTCGTGTGTACTGGTTGCCTTCTTGTGGTGTGATCAGGTACCTTCATTGCTGTGGCTTCTTGGAACTTGTTAAGCACTTTTGACAAATTTGCACAGGATGCTTGAAACATGACATCATCTCTTATGTTCATTCAGTTTGTTACATGAAAACTGTTCTTTAGTAATTTTTAGTACACCAGCCAAAGCCTGCAAACTCTTGCATAGATAGAAAGTATACACCCCCTCCAAAGATCCTCTTTCAAAATTTGTAACTATACAAAGAATCTGTACTGAAGAATATGATGTGTTATTAGGTGAAGCCCAATTGCTGTATTATAGTTACTCGAACTGTTGATTTTGTTGTGTATTTTTACTTCTTGCAGATACTCTCATCTTGCTGCAATGAAACACTGGAGAGCCATAGACTCCACTCAGTCAGAGAAGCACCACTCATCTTTGCGAAATCTACAACAAAAGAGCTGTGTCACAGGCTCAAAGGATATCTCATACAAAATGTTTTGCCTCATTAGCTATCTGGCAGTAAACATCTTATTCTTTAAAGAATCAGATTCCAGTGTATAAAATAGTTTCCAGTGTCTGATTACAAGCGAGTTAATTCAGTAAATATTCACCTTTAAGCATGTAAGCGAGAAAAGGCTTGGGAAGGTTTGAAATTATGCTTAAAGTTTGTTGGAAGTCACTAAGGGCTCTAGTCGTGAAACACTGGATGAACAGAAAGTAGGTAACTTGCACTCCAATTTAAGCACATGTTAGTTTTTCCACACATTTCAATGTTTATTATGTCATATCTCCTGAACTGTGTGTCCTATAATGATTTAGTTTTGCAGGTACAGCCAGTGATATATGTAGATACTGTCTACAAAGTTTGTTGGGAATATAGTTAGCAGTACAGAAGTAACAAATTAAAACGTCATGCCAGACGCTGGAGTTTGACTGCATGAATAACAAAAACGTATTAAGCATAAACTTTCTTCTGGGGGGGGGGGGAGTCAGCACGAAAAAGTTTTGTACAGGTTTGAAATTATGTGTAATTTTTGTAGGTAGTCACTAAGTGCTCTCATTCTCAAATAGTGGACAAATGAAATCCACCTACTTGTGCACTGTCAGTAACAACTCCTCACAACGAACACACAGTTTCAAACTGTAATACTTGTCTTTTTGTTAAACGTTTAACATAAGATTATACCTCTTAATGAGTAGATTACAACAAAATTTTAATTAATAAAATTCGGTCAATAATTATGCAAAATACTGAAAATCAATTTTTTTTTGCTCTTACACTGCAACAGGTAGGGTGTTCTGGGTTAGTGTATTAATAATATAGATGAGTATGTGATTCGTAATACAGTTGAACAGTTCTGATAGACGTTTATACCAGTCATAGAAGCTAGATGTTTAAAACAAGATGCTCATTATCAGCAACAAGACATTCCACAGCCATGCTCAACAGCAGTCACTTAGGCATGACCAAAGCTAATTATTCCACCAGCTCTCAGCTCACAAATGCTAGGTCCGACAAGCCTAAATCCAATCACGTATGACAGGGTTCCTTGAAACATTCAACATTTACTCAGGAGTCACATACAACTTAGCAGCTACAGAGGCAATGAGCACAGATTCCCATTCACTCTAGCAGATGCTATTGTAAACTCACTCCTATTTATTTTAATAATGACACTTCACTCAAATCTAGTGCTAATCAAGATGAGCAGAAGGGTCAGCAACTATATCAATACATGGGTGGCTACTGAATTTTTCCGTGTACCTAAACTGACCTATCCAGTGCTTACTATGCATGTGGGGATCTATGTCTGCCCTGATAGCTGAATGGCCCCGTAAGGGGCCTCCTGGCCAATGACGCCAAATTCTCATTTCCATTTTAGGGATCTATGCTTAACTAAAATGATCACAGTTGCTCGAATATAAAACAGGTTATTTATCCTTGAAGCAAGTATATGATCCCTTGTCAATGTCACACAGTCTCACATCACTCATTCTGTCTAGACATAAAAAAAAGGTTCAATATGTGATTCACATTCAGAAAGATTTAACTGTCTCTCTAGCACCATCAAAAAGTTGTAAGAATTCTTCTGGTATCTAATTATGTAGACAGTCACCTTCACAATATTCAAATTGCCATGCTACCACTCACACAATACTCCTGAACCTATTTTTCTACTTATAATTTTCCATGTTTCACTTAATAGTTCACAAATTTTATTTCACATGTAAAAAAAAATCATCATCTATTTACATATTCTCAATCAAACTAATATTTCTTCAACTATGACAACTTATTCAGCTTCTAAACTGCAGGCCAACCATCACCTTCAGCCACTTGTAACCACTGCTGTCTCTCCAACATCTCCCAAGTGCATAGAGTCTAATAGTGGGCTTAGAACTGCCCTGTCTGGAACCTTCTACAAGGCCAACAATATAGTACTCACAAGAAGTAGGTTGTTTTTACCAATTATTGGTAAGGGTGCCAATAATGGTACCCTTACACTGTTCTGATGTCTGTGCAATGTACATCCAGTCCTGGACTTTGTGCAAGCAACTGAAAACATATTAGATTTTACAGCATCCACTTCCCCACACTTACTTGCCATCCACTTGCACGGTACCCTTTCAAAGTATATTCTGACCCGTATATGAATTCCAATGGCCATGTCGTCACACAGGTGATCAACATCATCTTCCCACTGAACATAATCTGCAGCAACAACAAAGCAGAATGAGATTTATGTGGTTGTAGGTGAGCTGTTGGTCATACTGAAATATACCCTGAATTCAGGACATATTTATCTTTTGGATGTATAAGATCTGACATTACTCAAGCACTGGGGTAGGTGGCCGTATGTCCCCGTAACAGATTATGACCACTGAATTTTCCATGGAGAAATTTATGCACAATCAGATTCAAGAGATGGTTTAGAGTATCTCATTTTGAGTGGCTCATTTGGTGGGAAATACAAAGAGCATAAGGTTGCTTTCATATGAAGATGTATCACTACAGTAACTTCTTGTAGTAGGCTGGTTAGAGTCACAGACAAGGACAGTTATACACAGTCCAGTCACTTTAACGGGAACAATATGTGGAGTGTATTCCCCTATCCAGTCCATGTTAATTTTACTCCAAATGTTCTCCCATTTGTAAGAAGACTATAGAATTACAGCAATGAAATGTCTACCAGACATTAAATTATTTATAAGTTGATTTTCATCCAAAAATTTTTAGAAAATGAAAGAAGCAATATTTTGCCACATTATTCTTCATTTATAATTTTATTTAGAAGAAAAAATACAAAATTTTACGTTACTTAAAGTTACATAGTTGAAGATGGTAGATATATTGATACATACTAAATTTCACTGAATTATCTTGAATAGTTCTTCAGAACAGGTGACATCTCCATTAAAAAAATGTTATATCTGGGAAATCACTTTGAAAGAAAACGAGCCGAGTTTGAACACTTACAGATGATTAAAAACAGCCTGATGAATATGTTTTGTCTTCTTCTGCCTCGTGGGTGTCCTCCAGCTTTTGTTTGCAACATCTAGCTGCCTCTCTCTCTCTCTCTCTCTCTCTCTCTCTCTCTCTCTCTCTCTCTCTCCCTCCCTCCCTCCCTCCCTCCCTCCCTCCCTCTTCTTCTTCTTCTTCTTTTTTTGGTCATTTCTGTTACGGATCTTTCAGCATCTTGCACTCTACAGTTGTCACAATGGTGAAGACCATATTCTTCTCAGGAATGATTCGTAATTTTTGTAGTACCCAACACTTAACACAGTTGTATGTGAGAACGCCACCATGGGCTATTTTTAATGTCTGCATACCTACAGAGACAGTTTTTGGCAGACAATTCCAAATAAAGCAGTTGAAACACTCATTTGAATTTTGGGTTTGCCCATGCAAACACTTCTTCAGTAGCTCAGGCCTGGCCACATTTCTGCATATGGGCTTTATAGCACTAAGTACAGCTGCTGGAAGACTATGCTTATGCAAATAAGATTCTCCTGTCACTGTTGCCCTGTTAAACTTGCACCATGACGTGTTAGCTTTTAGGCAGAGACCATGACACCTGTAGAGGATTTATGAAAAAATATTGCCAATACATCATTCTTTGAGCTTCTAAATTGTCCTTACTCCTTCTAAACACTTGTCCATAATATCTCTGGAGATTTTCTATTTCATTCTTAGTCAAATGACCTTGTTCTGTCAGCAGTTTTTGCCTTTCAGTCTGGTCCCCAAACATTTTTGTACATGGTCGACACATTTCATTCCGGTAATTTCCACATCACCATAGGAGTTGGAATTCACTATACTCATGTAGGCATTGCTGTTACATCTTCAAGATATCGAGTGTAACAAATGCCTCTTGTCATTTATGACCTTTCAAATATTTATTTCACACCAAATACTTCAATCCCATCACTGTTACCCTCATAGTTAGAAGCATGTTTCAGTTTGTGTTCTTCCTTTCAGCCTCCTGTTAATCTTTTGCAAATTTTACAATTTTTGGATATAACTGCTACACCAGTGACCTTTCCTGTATCTATGCTTGTTGCTGTAACAACACCGTCTAGGGAGAGATGTCCCCTTTTCTGCTAGCTCCTATCTAAAGCAATGGGAAGGTCTGTGCAATGTTCATTTTCTATAACAGCTTCCCTTGCAACATTCTTCATGCTCTCCTAACTTCCACTACAGCTCTCTTCAATAATGATCACACATTCTGAAAATTCTTTGTGCAAGCATGCAGTTCTTGGCAGCACATAAAAGCTTTCCAGCAGCCTTACCTTTCCCAACTGAACGTAGAGTGTACACAGTCTTGTATTTACTCCATAAGGCCCATTGGGTCTAGCTTTGATGAAGTCATAAAGGAAACAACAGATAAACAATTAAGGGAAACAACATATAAACAATTAAAGGAAACAACAGATAAACAATTACAGAAAACAATTTGTAGTGGAATTGCCAGACCTTTTCTACCACTGTTGCTTTCTTCAATCTTCACATATTCAGATAGTCCATATATCTTGCACTTCACAAAATTAAAAACAATAACAGTTAAAACACTCACGTGCATAATAATATTGTTCCTTTCTCCATTAGTTGCAGTGAGCTGGCCGTTGTGTCCGAGCAGTTCTAGGTGCTTCAATGCATAAGCATTGTCTACGGTCGCAGGTTCGAGTCCTGCCTAGGGCATGGTTGTGTGTGATGTCCTGAGGTTAGTTAGGTTTAAGTAGTTCTAAGTCTAGGGGACTGATGACCTCACATGTTAAGTCCCATAGTGCTTAGAGCCATTGGAACCATTTGAAGTTCCAGTGAGCATTCTATATTCGTCAAAAAAAGGAGACTGTTTTTTTGACAAAGCGTTGTCAACAGTATCAAGTGAACCACTTTTACTTGATATTTTCGCATGATATATGTACGTGAGGAGTGTGCATTCTGTCCTGATTGTCTTTAAACTTTTTCTTTTTAAATATTCCTTTTGGTTTTCTCATCTTCAGTGAGATCTAGACAAAACTGGATTCACCACAACACAACAATTAGGGAACAACAGAAACAAATTTCCAAACATGAAACGTGTGAAACAGATAAACACCATAATGGGACTGTTAAAGGTTAGCCGCGCATTTCGCATAAAAAGAAGACAAAGATAAGTGAGAAGGAAAGGTGAACGTGAAATCTTACAGTCAAAGTAAATTCGGGCATGGCGGACAAACACAATAAAATAAAATATAGGTTCTAAAACCAATTTTTCAGGAAAATCCTTTTGAGATATACAAAAAAGATCCCCCAACGATTTAAATTCCACCAAAACACCAAATAAAATAAAATAAAACACTGTTCTTACCCATACCACATGTGCTTAATGTGAGCACCACCTACATTCGACATTAACATGCAATACATCACTCACAGAGGGCAGGTGGTAACACCATCAATAGAGGGTATATAAAGCATGTAGCGGGGATGTGGGAAAACAGTGTAGTAGTCGTCGTAATGCGGAAACAGATCGTTCTCTCTGACGTCCAAAAGAGCATCATCATGGGCTTTTGGGCCAAGTGTGGAACATTTCCAAAATAGCTAAGTTTGTAAACTGTTTGCATGTCATCGGGAATAAAGTATACTGTGTACAGCAAAATGGCACTATCCAAAACTGACACCAAGGCAACTGCAGTGCACTATGGGTCACAGGCGACAGGTGAATGATAGCTGCAGAAATGTGTACAGGTGAACAGATGAGCAACTGACTGCCCAGTTGAACCAAGGAACTAGCGGCAGTGCTTCCTTCCTGACCATTAGCAAACACTGCTGTGTGTGGGTCTCCGCAGCAGACATCTGGTCCATGCAGCCATGTTGACTGCTGTTCATCCGTGATGACGGCTGGAATGTGCATGCCAATGCCGCGGCTGGACATCCACTGAATGGCAACAAGTGGCCTTTTCAAATAAATCACATTTTATGCTCCACTGACATGAAAGTAAACGCCCTGCAAGAATTGTCAGGGCAGAGGAGGGACTGTTATGGTCTGGGGAGTAGTTTCATGGCATTCCCTAACTGATCTCATCATTCTGAAAGGTACAATGGATCAACAAAAGTATCCTCTTTCCTAGGGGACCATGTCCACCCCTACATGCAATTTTGTTTTTCCTCAACACAATGGTATCTACCATCAGGACAGTGCAAAATGTCACATGACTCAAAGTGTATACGCGTGGTTCAAAGAGCACAAGGCTGAGCTTAACATACTCCATGGCCACCAAACTCACCAGATTTAAAACCAATCGAGAATCTGTGGAATGACCTCAGGCGGACTTTCCACGATATGGATCCTCAGCCAATTAACACAGCACAGCTGATTAAGGCACTCTAGTCAACATGGCTCCACATTCCGGTCAGTACCTACCAGAACCTATCTGACATTCTTCCTGCACGTCTCACAACAAATGACACTGCAAAATATGGTTACTTAGACTTCTGATAGGTGGTCACATTAATGTGACTGGACAGAGTCTTTTGCTACCTGGAATTGTCACTTGTCCAAACTTCCTCCACTATGGCTATCCTCTCAATGGAGGGAATAAACTCCTATTGACACTTCCATATCAATCCTACCTATGTTAGAAACTTCTGTTAATGTTCTACAGTAGCTCTGATGTCATTCTATAGCCAAAGTTTCCATTACTCTTCCATTTCATCAATGTGGGTAATCTGCAACAGATGGAGGAGATGCTGATTGATACAACACACAGTGTGCGTAAATTCCCATTATGTATACTGAAAGTTTGTAATGGGGACTGCACAGATTTAAATCTGAATACAAACTTCTATCCACAAATTTACCATTTCTGTGCTACTGGGAGAAAAATGTACAACGAAATATGTACCTACTGAGCAAACGAATATGAAGGAAGATAAGTGTTTAATGTCCTGTCCATAATGAGGTCATTAGAGCTGAGCACAAACTCTAGTGGGGAAAGGAAATTATTATGTCTTTTTCAATGGAACTATCTTGGCATCTGCCTTATGCAGTTTAGGATAAACAAATCTGGGTGGTTATTTGAACTGCCATTGTTCTGAATGCGAATCCAAAGTCACAATTATCATGCCAAGTGAATAATGCGATCCAAGTGAATAAGATTACAGAGATTCATTGTAACTCTGTTAACTGCTACATTTTCAGTCAGTGGTATGAACAAAATGCTTAGCATTCACATGTCACCTCTTTCATATGGTCTCTGTCCTTCCACAAATGGCCCATATCTCGAACCATTAAGACTACGACAGTTAGCAATGGCCATTATTACCACAGTTGGTTATGTACATAATAACCGCTAGAGTCACAATACAGGGCCTTTCAAAAAGGTGCATTCAATTTCACAGGACTACTCAACTACATGAATGAAGACAGAAACTTAGAGGTAAATTTCAAGTAGTGCACTGAAAATAGAAGTTTGTCATGTTGCACATTGTAAGTTGTCGGTTCATGTGATTGCCAGCAGGGTCTCCCGTATGTAGCTACATCGCTTGTTTGCTCATTTATGTTTTCATTAATGACTTACATACCTGGATGTTTTGGAGAGCACTATCAAAACTGGCTCCTACATGTAAGGGCATTTCTTAACAATCAGTAAACTCCTTATTTTTTAACAAATTAAACTCCCTTGTATAAAACAGCTTCAAACATCTATTGCAAATGCGTTAATGTGTTAAATATTTGCTTTAAGCATATACACAAGAAAAAGTTTAGAAAAGGTTTAAAATTATGCATTAAGTTTATTGGAAGTCACTAAGTGCTCTCATCATGAAACACTGGATGATTATAAAGTAATTTGTGCCCCATTTTAAGCAAAAGCTAGTTTTTTTCACGCAACTCAATGTTTATAACGTCATATCTCCTGAACTGTTTGTCCCACAATAATATAATTTTGCAGATACAGCCAGCGATATGTGCAGATACTGTCTGCAAAATGCGTTGCGAACAGAATTAGTAGTAAGGTAGAAATGTATTAAAACATCATGCCAGATGCTGAAGTTCAACTGCATGAACAGTGAAAATGTAGAAAGCAATAAACTTTGTTGCACGAAGAGTCAGCAAGAAAAAGTTTTGTAAAGATTTGAAATTATGTGTAACTTTTGTTGGAAGTCACTAAGTGTTCTCATTCTCAAATAGGGGAAGAATAAAGTCCATGCATTAGGGTGCTGTGTGTGTGTGTGTGTGTGTGTGTGTGTGTGTGTGTGTGTGTGTGTGTGTGTGTTTGTTTGGGACGAGGGTGGTGCACACTTGAGGAGTGGGAACTATGGGGAGGGGGGACATAGAAACTCTGGACTTGCTTGTCAAAGTATGCAACCAGTTTGATTATAGTCTGAATGATGCAGTGCATTTGGTGGAGGGCACATTTGAGATTTGTGAAAGATAAATGAAAACTTTGATCATCATGACCTTCCTTTCACAAATTAGGCTGTTGCCTGTTCCGAACTCACAAACAAAATCAGTCCAATCTTTTTCAAGGTCTTCCTATGTCTCTTTTCCCATCAACTTGTAGTTCAGGATTTTCTGAGAAATTCTGTGACCTGACATTCTCATGAGGTGCTGTCTCCAATCTTCATGATATTTTTTCAGTCATATTGAAAATATGTAATTTGGTTCTAACATATTCATTTCTAACCATACCTCTTCTTGCACAGCCCTCTGCCTTCCTTAAGAACCCCTTCTCTGCTCAGACAGCTTGGAATTTGTGTTATATTTTCAATATCAGAGTCAAAATCAAAACTTAAAGCACAAACTAAATAAGAGATGTGAAACACCTGTTCTAAAACTGAATTATCCGAAACAATTTCTGAACTGACTGAATAGCTCCCTCAGAATGTCATTATTTCAGGTCTATTACTAGAAATTTTAAAGTTGTACCTCTCGAAAATTTCGTGCAGCTGATATACTGACTATGTCTTCAGCAAAATAAGTACATTCAGGTATTCCTCATTCATTATCTTAATTCCTTTGCTTACTTTACATTACCATGTGTGAAGAATGAAGTCAAGGTAGATATTAAAACAGGTAGGTAATAGTCCACACATTTTTCTGACACCTTGGTTAATACTTATTTTTTCTTATCGATTCCTACTTGTGTTTACCACAATGTGTGTAGTTTTGTAAAGACTTTTCACTACCTCTATTAGGTGATAAGGATAGCCACATTCAGACATAATCTTATATAGGTTATCACTACTCACATGGTCGAAAGCCTTTTCAAGGTCGATAAAGGCTATATGGGTTTCTATATTAAATTTTCTCTGTTTTTCTATAATATTTTTAATTATAAACACACTGTCTGTGCATGCATGACCTGATCTAAATCCATTTTTTTTCTTCAGAAATAACAGCCTCTCTGATATTCTTCATGCAGTTTTTGATTATCTTGGACTATAGCTTGCCGCCAGCCTTTAGAAGACTGATGCCATGATAGCTTTTACAGTCATTGGGTTTCCCTTTCTTGATCAAGAGAGATTACTTCTGCTGTATACCAAGGGTCTCGGATCTTGCAGTTCATCCAAAGCTCATTTATTAATTGTAAAAATCTTTAATCTAGTGGTACCCTCCATATTTAATTAGTTCTGCATTTATTCCAGCTATTGCAGTAGCTTCTCTGTTTTTCGTGTCTCTCAAAGCCTCTTGTAGTTCCTCCATAGTAAGTAGATCTACTGTTTCATTGTCCATACATGCTCCAACGTCATCTTCACCCTTCTGCATACACCACAAGTATGTATAATGATTTATCCATTGTTCACTGACTGTAAAATTCAGTGAGGCAGTGTCATTTTCTTCCTTCTTCAGGGTTTCCTGGCCTTGTATGCACATTGCTGTCTACCAAATACGTCGTGTTCGAAGTTGCTCATGAATGAGTCCGATGACTCTTGGTGTGCTTTGCACACTATTCGCTTTGTATGTTTCCCAGCTCTCTGGTGGTTTTGTCAGTAAAAACTTCAAAGAAGCTATTTGTTTTTTTTTTTTTAAATGTCTTCTTTAATTTCTGTGCTCCAAATTCGGAGCCTTTTTTCCCCACCTGTTTTCTTCTTTTTAGCAAGTACCGCTGAGGATGCTTCAATTTCTGTCAATAATTCCAACCACTGGGAAGGAATATCATCTGACAAACACTTGTGCCATGTTCAGGGTGTGAATGGGGAAGGAGGCAAGAAGGGAATAGAGTTGTTATTGTGAAAACTGTGATGTTGCTGTGTGCATTTTTTCTCTACTCTTGTGCTTACCGCACCCCTACAAACATTTAAAATCATAGTAAAGTTCATGCTTCAACTTCAACAACCTACAAAAAAATTAAAAGAATAGTTTTAAGTTTCAGGCTGCATTAGTCAAAAGAAAATACAGTACTATTTTTTGGAACATAATTTGGAAATGTGGTACGGAGTTAATTTACACATGGGATTGCTAAGTTTTTATTTTCAAAAGAGGCATCCAACTTCACAAGCTTAATATTTTTACTTGCATCCACATATAAGCTTAAAGCTGGATGCTTCTTTTGAAAATAAAAACTTTGCAGTCATCTGTGTAAATTAACTCAATACCATATTTCCGAATCATGTTCCAAACAATAATATTTTCTTTTGACTAAAGTATCCTGAAGCTTACAAATAATCTTGTTGAAGTCAAACCACGAACTACACAATGACTTTAAAACCTTTGTAGCTGTGCGATAAGTGCAAATGTAGGGAACAATGCATACAGCAACATCACAGTCTCCACAATAACACCTCGATTCGCTTCTTGCCTTTTTCCCATTCATATCCTAAACATGGCTGTACATCACACAAGATCTTGTCAGATGATGTTCCTTCACAGCTGGTGTAATGATTCACAGAATACTTAAGGCAATCTGTTAGCTAGGGTTGGAGCTTGAAGGTGGACAATCTGCTACTTTCGAAGTAAACTTCTCTTTATTTTGTTTTGAAATAATGTTTCTGATAAAGCAACACAAAACCTGAGAAGATTTAAATTACCTCCTGGCTTTTTCAACAGGTCATGTGCAGTTCACAAAGCAAGTTTGAGAGAAGGAAAAATTTTTATCGTAATACTTTTTTCTTATTTTATGAGTCACTGGGCTGTTAGCCAAGTGCTGATCTATCTTCTCCACTCTGCTCACTGCATCACTGTATGTCACAACAGATACTGGTTTCAACATTTTTCCATATGTTCTTTATAGCTTTAATTTCAGCCCCATGAATCACCGTAAGAGAGGTCACAATTGTCTTTCCACTTAATTACTGTCACTTTTCTCCTCTGAAAATCAATGATTTCTCAATTCCATAGTTTCTTACGATGAAATAATGAAAGCTACACAGTTCCATACACATGAGTTCTCTGAGTGACAAGACAGTCAATGACCTGAAGAGATACATAATAATTTTATTTATTTATTTACATGGCAAGTTCCATAGGACCAAATCTCCAAGGCAATGGAATGTGTCAGTACATGAAATTACAACATAAAAGTAATGACAGATAAAAATAAAAAGTTATGAAGCCGAAAAAAGTCTATCCATAGGTTTAGGTAAACGCGATCAACAAAACAAGAATCATCTTAATTTTTCAAGGAACTCCTCGACATTATAGAAGGAGTGAGCCATGAGGAAATTCTTCAGTTTTGATTTGGAAGTGCGTGGATTATTGCTAAGACGTTTGCATTCAAGTGGTAGCTTACTGAAAATGGATGCAACAGTATACTGTATACTGCACACCTTTCTGCACAAGGGTTAAGGAAGTCCAATCGAAATGCAGGTTTGATTACTGCCGAGTATTAACTGAGTGAAACCTGCTTATTCTTGCAAATAAGCCAATATTGTTAACAAGAAATGACAGTAAGGAATATATACATTGAGAGAAGTTGCAGCATTAGAAAATTGCAGTGAAATACAGGAAGACCTGCAGCGGATAGGCACTTGGTGCAGGGAGTAGCAACTCACCCTTAACATAGACAAATGTAATGTATTGCGAATACATAGAAAGAAGGATCCTTTATTGTATGATTATACGATAGTGGAACAAACACTGGTAGTAATTACTTCAGTAAAATATCTGGGAGTATGTGTGCGGAATGATTTGAAGTGGAATGATCATATAAAATTAATTGTTGGTAAGGCAGGTAACAGGTTGAGATTCATTGGGAGAGTCTTTAGAAAATGTAGTCCATCAGCAAAGGAGGTGGCTTACAAAACACTCGTTCGACCTATACTTGAGTATTGCTCATCAGTGTGGGATCCGTACCAGGTCGGGTTGACAGAGGAAATAGAGAAGATCCAAAGAAGAGCAGCGCATTTTGTCACAGGGTTATTTGGTAAGCGTGATAGCGTTACAGAGATGTTTAGCATACTCAAGTGGCAGACTCTGCAAGAGAGGCACTCTCCGTCTCGGTGTAGCTTGCTGTCCAGGTTTCGAGAGGGTGCGTTTCTGGATGAGGTATCGAATATATTGCTTCCCCCTACTTATACCTCTCGAGGAGATCACGAATGTAAAATTAGAGAGATTCGAGGCTTTCCGGCAGTCGTTCTTCCTGGGAACCAGACGCGACTGGAACAGGAAAGGGAAGTAATGACAGTGGCATGTTAAGTGCCCTCTGCCACACACCATTGGGTGGCTTGCGCAGTATAAGTGTAGATGTAGATTGTCAAAATACCCAGATTCGTGAACAGGGATCAACAAGAGGTTCGTGAACATGCACCACTTATTGCCCAAACTGCCTGTTTCTGAGCCGAAAATATCCTTTTACAATGGGAAGAGTTACCCCAAAATATAATACCATACGACATAAGCGAATGAAAATAAGCAAAGTAGACTAATTTTCGTGTCGAACGACCACTCACTTCAGATATCGTTCGAATAGTAAAAATGGCAGCATTAAGACTTTGAACAAGATCCTGAACATGGGCTTTCCACAACAGTTTACTATTTATCTGAACACCTAGAAATTTGAACCATTCCGTTTCACTAATCATATGCACATTCTGTGAAATTAAAATGTCAGGTTTTGTTGAATCTTGTGTTAGAAACTGTAAAAACTGAGTCTTACTGTGCTTTAACATTAGTTTATTTTCTACAATCCATGAACTGCATTATTTGAAACTGTGCAAATGTTACACACAACATCCTTTACTACCAAGCTAGTGTCATCAGCAATCAGAAATATATTAGAGTTACCTGTAATACTAGAGGGGATATCATTTATATAAATAAGGAACGGGAGTGGCCCCAACACTGATCCCTGGGGCAACCACCCCACTCGAATGTACCCCACTGAGACCCCACATCACAGCCATTATTGACAGTAAGGCAATAAATAGCCTTAATTCATAAGTGGTTTTATCAGTGTCATAAAAAGTATCTTTCCACTGTGAAATACTTGCACTGTAGTATACCTGTTTGTCTCTATGACAATGATGTTTATCAAGTCATTGCAAATGACCTGATCCACGTAACACATGACATGTGCACAGTTTTTCACTAGATTAACTGCAGTGATTCCTGTGAATGAAAAATCTTGGAGCTACTGGCTGGAGCACAATAGCCGTAATTATCTTGTTTCAGTGCAAGCACTCGGCGAATAGTAATCTGAAAAACTGTTATCACTTTAAATCTTCATTTAAGTAGCATCATATTATTCTTCACATCCTGAACTGCTAAATTAACTTTAAACTCGGACTCTCTGTATCTATCCATTTGCAGAACCAATGCCTAATCAAAACTACAGGACAGAGGTTAAAAGCACATGGTTTTTCTTCGGGTATCTAAAGTTACATATATTAACAGTGACATCATGATATCAAGTGGCAACCACCTCAACTAAAACACAACAACCAGGATACAAATTTAGAATTGGATACTCTCGTTAAAAATTTATGTTAAAGCGTTTACCCCAAGTTTCTATCCTCAGTCACATATAAGGTACACTTTTTGACATAAAACATGGTCGGCAACTGGTCAACGACACCACAGCATCTAAGCCCACGCCAATCTCAACATGAGACAAGTAACATAGCCATACTGATACTTCTCAAGTCCAGCTACCAGCACAATCTGGCAGCACTGTAGACTGTGGCAGTTTCTGGAGGAAGTCTTGTCTGCTATTATATCTGTTGTGCGACATCTATGCCCATGGTCTAGTGGTAAATTGTGTATTGTCTGAGTGCATAGTCTGGTGGTCAAGACCACTCGTTGCCTAAATTTTTGTAGCACATTTCATCTTAATACTATTAGTGTAATAGTAGCATTTACAGCATATTTCACTTTTTCACACACAGTTAACAACAGTTGAGTCCAATAACATTTTTTGCGAGAGATTTCTTGGCAAAGTGTCTGCCTGTGAATGCCACAGGCACCATAGCTCTCTGGGACCCATCAGTTAAGAACCAGTAGCAGCTGCGCTCGCAGCACTGCACTAACACATTCTCTGTGAGAAGTGCCAGCTACCAGCCATCGCTCTGGATAGTGTAACATGCTTTACTGTAGTTGAGTGATACTACACAAAAAAAGTCTACAGTCTGAACTTTACCCTGGATACGAATGGAGGCAGACAAAACATTTTTATATGACAAGTACAGTGTTACACAAATATGCAAGACACAGATATGGCTTAACATCAATTATATAGTTTATGGTCCAATCAGAATACCAAACTACATTGCTTAATATTATTATTAATGTTTATAAATTGTTTATTTTCCTTTTAGAACAGATTCCTCAAGCAACTTTTTCATCAGGAATTCATATATTCTTGTCACGACACAGTGAGTCACACTATCACGGTTTCTGATTCATTATGGTAGATGTATGCGATGAACTGTGTGAATACCTTGCAATACATGCTTTGTAGTAATGCAGGCACACTGCACATTTTGAGGTCCACACATTGATTCATGGAGAACTTAACACTCTTAGAAAGTGATATCTAAGGTATTCAATTACATTCAAACCAACAAAACTGCCCATTTTTTACGCTACATAGAGTGGAAGGAAGTTGGTCATGCTGGTATCTGTACGTGTCTTCAGGTGTGCCTAATTACTGTTACAATAGATTTACCACAGTGAAATTATATTAATCAGTGTGTTCAGTTCATAACTCTTCCTCAGACATGGGTCCTACGTGATGAGCAAAACTCAAATTTGTACCGTTGGGAGTTAAATTTGAGCTCTTCAGAAATGACAGGGTAGTATTCATAAAGCAGACATCTATGACCTTCAACACAGCTTAGTGAGTCTACCTAGTGAGAGGACTTAATGCGTAAGGATTTTCTTCAGATTTTGTTAAAGAACTTCTAACAGTTTCCAGCTTCATTAAAAAACGTGGGAACTAGGACCCTTGATTGCACCAGTTTCCACCATGGTTAGAACTGACAACTCACACCCCTGTTGCACCACAAGACACATGCAGAATCACTGAGCTAATGAGACGCTGCTGGGAGCAGATCTCTCTCATTACAATATTGATCACTGCGCCCCATAATGCAACAGTAAAGATAAGTTTGGAAGGTAGGAGACGAGGTACTGGCAGAAGGAAAGCTGTGAGTACCGAGCGTGAGTCGTGCTTCGGTAGCTCAGTTGGTAGAGCACTTGTCCGCGAAAGGAAAAGGTCCCGAGTTCGAGTCTCGGTCAGGCACACAGTTTAAATCTGCCAGGAAGTTTCAAGATAAGACAAGTTTATACTAATGTGAAGTATGACATTCCTGGAGTTCAAAAATTAAATTTCCTGTCTCGGTCTCTGATCTTACATGAGGATTATATAGAAGGTGTAAAACTTTGCTTCCGCTGTTTTTTCCCAAACATTTGAGGCTTTAATGAAACAAATTGGTTACACGTGTATCATTCAAAGTATTTTCCATCATTGGCCACTACTTTCTACCATCTTTCGGGTAATGCCCGAATCTCACATCAGAAAAATTGTTCATCTTTTGAAGCAATCCACGAATCGATCCAATTTGTGACTTCTTCATGAGATCGGAAATGTCGGTCACCACCATTGATCTAAACAGGTGATAGTCAGAGGGAGCAATGTCTGGAGAATACGGCGGGTGGGGTAGGACTTCTCATTTTAACATTTTCAAATACGTTTTGACCTCTTTTGCAATGTGGGTTCGAGCATTGTCGTGCTGCAAAATCACTTTATCGTGCCTCCCACTGTATTGTGGCTGCTTGTCTTTTAATTCTCTGCTCAAATGCATTAATTGTTTGAGATAACGAGCCCCTGTGATTGTTTCACTTGGTTTTAACACCTCATATTACATGATGCCAAGCTGATCCTACCAAATGAAGAGCATGATCTTGGAGCTGTGACTACTCGTTTTGTCTGTCAATGTGGAAGCATGGCTGGGATATCCCCATGATTTTTTGCATTTAGGGTTATCGTAATGAACCCGTTTTTCGTCCCCAGTCACAATGTGATGCAGAAATCCCTTCCGTTTTTGCCTCTGAAGCAACTGTTCACAAACACACAAACGCCATTCAATGTGGCTTCAGCTCACATGGGACCCAAGTTCCTTCTTTCTGAATCATGTCCATAGCCTTGAGACATTTTGAAATGGCATGCTGTGTCGCTCCCACAAATCGTGCCATTTCTTCTTGAGTTTGATGCAAGTCTTCACTCAGCAATGTCTCCAATTCTGCATCCTCGAAAACATTCTCTCTTCCACCACTATGCCAGTCTATGACATTAAAATCACTGTTCTTGAAGCATTGAAACCACTCATGACACGTTCTTTCACTAATAGCGTTCTTACCATACGTACTTGGGAGTATTTGATGAGACTCAGCCACTGTTTCTTCATATTGAAACAAAACAGTAACACCTCTAGCAAATGACGAGAATTAGGCTCGGAAACTGACATTTTCAATCAGGAACAACTTTATGATGTAGACACAAATCAACTAATGTTTGAATGAGGTTGTGTTCACCAAGGTCCAAAATAACTGCATGACGTATGCGATCGGTTTCTTTCGATCACTACTTACCACTCACTGTTGCCACCTATCGGCAAACGGTAGAAGCAAAGTTGTACACCTTATAGCATTAGTCATTGAAGTAGAAGCGGAATGCCAAGTGAATTAGTGGAACAATTCAGGCACATGCGTGGAAATAATTGCATTATCATAGACTTGCCAAACATTTGCAACGATGTTGCCAGTTCTTGGCTGCACTAGGGGTAGCTCAGTAGTGAAATACATGTCATGTTCGTCTTATACAGGCCGTCAGATGGGAACCACGAGCATGTTTCATTTTTATGCAACATTATTGCCTGATACTTTCTAATGGCACCTTTCAGGTATCTACATTTAAACATTTGATCTAGATATGCAGCATATATCATGCCAAATACTGATATTAATTTTCCATAACTAATACAATTTTCCCAAAATACAAATGAATAAAACACTTATAGTGACAGTTTGCAAGAAAAGCTTATTTCGCTGGGATCAAAAGGAATCAGAAACCAACCTAGTCCCACATATCATGAAACAGTAGGACATCAAACACTTTGCACCTCAGTATCGAATGTGTCTACGTTGTGTCTTGCGCCACACACACAACGGATTTCGCAATTACCACAGAAATGCAGATGTTGGTGAGTATGGAATCAACGAGAAATGCAGCTAACTAATCATCCAATGTCACATAGTAATCTATCAATATGAGGCTTCAGAAGAGAAGAAACTGAAAATTATGTTCATTAACACAGAATCTATACTGTAGATGTTGGCAATGTGCAATTTTGCACCTTGATAATTTTTTTGCCTTGAGAGTTTTACATATCAAGCATACTAACTAGCCTGTCCATTGCTTTCGTAACGCTCCCCCATTGTATGGTCCATAATGATGCAAGGGAAGCAAATTCATGTCACTGATGGTTCCTTGGAATCATAACAGCAGCATTTTTGTGTGTTGTTCCTTGGTATTTGTAAATCAGACCACTATTGCCTCTTGCACAAAATATTGTACCAGGACTGCCAGAAGGCAATTGTATTCAAAATCAAACATCACAAGTGAAACGCACACCTGATTACCTGGCATTTCCATTTCAGTCTACATAACTACGTAAATAAAAGTAAAGCGGTCCCTAGATGGTAAACAAAACTGGAGAGTAATATTGTGGGTATTATTGATGTTCTCCCTAGACTGTCCAGTGATACTGTGCAATAACATTGTGGTTCATAAAGATGCTGCTGCTGTATAATTGCTCAACTTTGTTGTAACAGTGAAAAAAGGTGGAAGAATATTGGATCAAGGAGCATCTAAGAACACTCATGAAAACTTGAGGGAATTCCAGCTAGAGAGAGAGAGAGAGAGAGAGAGAGAGAGAGAGAGAGAGAGAGAGAGAGAGAGAGAAAAGAAAAGAAAGGAACAGGTTATCATAACATTGTACGTGCTGATGGTCCAGCATCTGATACCTTACTGGAAATGCTTATCCATACACATAATACACACTCGCTGGCCGCATCCCGCTTTGGAATCTGGATATGGTGTTTTCATTCATTAAAAACTTCTTATACACTTCTAGAAGTGATTTCCCATGATTCTACTAAACCTCTCGTTTATCCAAATGTAGCACAACATGGCTGATTGTAGTGAGACTCTATTTAGCAGTAGCTGTGTAATTGTTTGTTGTTTTAAGTACCAAAGTAATGTGCATGTAACAAATATTGAGTGGATAACCATCAGTTCTCTGGGAGATAATGTTTTTTGTGTCACCCATAAAAATTAGTTCTTGTGGCATGATATGTCTCAAAATTAACCACATCATTTACATTTAAAATGGCAATGTCATAGTCTTGTATCTCCTCCCCCAACCCCCACCCCTCAGAATAAATTCCCTGCAGATACTCACGTATCCACAAGATCAAGTTGCACAAAGAGGGGCATAGTTCCACCAAGTCACCATTATCTACACTGACCAGAAAAAAAACTGCAACACCAAGAAGGAGCTGCGGGACAAACGAAAGTTGATAGGCATGTTCTTACATCTGAAAGATGATGTATATTTAAATTTCATGCCAGTTGGATAAGAGTGGCACCAGTAGCACCACTATGAGGATGCAAATCAGGTTTGCATCAAATACATGCTGCAACATTTGTGAGTGTTAGTTATCTTTGAGATTGGACATGGTGAGTTGATGTTAGTCAAGCATGCCTTTAAGGTGACAAAGATGCCATTACCAACACCTCACTGAGTTTGAACAAGGTTGTTTAATAGGGTTACAAGAAGCTGGATGTTCCTTCTGTGATTTTGCAGGAAGAATTGGCAGGACTGTAGCCACTGTATATGATTGCTGGCAGCAGTGGTCACGAGAATGTCTGGTTGCAAGAAGACTGAGCTCTGGACGGCCACATGGCACTACCAAGAGGGAAGACCACCATGTTAACCATATAGCTCTGCGCATCATACCGCATCTGTAGCAGCAATCAGAGCAGCAGTTGGCAGCACACTGACACAACGAACTGTTACAAATCAGTTACTTCAAGGTCAGCTCTAAGCCAGGGGCCCTGAAGCATGCATTCCAGTGACCCCAATCCACCTCCATTTGCAACTTCAATGGTGCCAAGCGAGACATCACTGGAAGGCACGATGAAAGTCTATTGGGTTTTTTGATGAAAGCTAGTTCTGTCTAGGTGCCTGTGATGGCTGTGTGTTGGTTAAAAAGAGTTGTCATCAGTGGTGCGATTTTGTATAAAAGCAGGAGCACTCTAGTGGTAATCCTACGCACCCTGTCTGCAAATTTATATGTCAATCTGGTGATTAAACCTGTTGTGGTGCCGTCCATGAACAGTATTCCAGGAAGTATTTTCCAACAGGATAACACTCGCCCAATACCACTGTTTTAGCCCAACACGCTCTACAGAGCACTGACATATTGCCTTGGCCTGCTCAATCACCATATCTGTCTTCAATCGAGCACATGTGGGACATCTTCGGATGACAACTCCAGCATCACACACAGACAGCATTAACAATCCCTGTCTTGACCAACCAACTGCAGCAGGCACTGAACTCCATCCCACAAACTGACATTTGACACCTGTACAACACAATGTATGCACGTTTGCATACTTGCATTCAACATTCTGGCAGTTACACCAGTTATTAATGTACCAGCATTTCACATTTGCAATGGCTTATCTTCCACTTACACTAACTTATGACCTTGCAAAGTATTTTACCTAGACAAATGTATTCCCAAAATTTCATTATTCTACTTTCATTACTTTTTGGTGTTGCTTTTTTTTCCCCATCAGTGTATTATGCAATAATGCCTTGCCACTGGCAATTCTTTCAAAGACTTTAAATTGACAAATGCAGTTCCATCTCAAAGCATTTGAGAGACAGTAATGCAAATATGTTATGTCCTGCAGGTAGGACAATAGGTAATGTATAAACACACATAAATAACTATACATAAAAGTACATTTATTCATAGTTAGGCATTAATTAACTTTTTTAAAACATTGTCCTTTGTGGGCCTCCACTGTATTTTCTGAGCAACATATCATATGATTCATTCTCCAACGCACTTTCGTCTTGTTTCGAACTCATTTCCAACATCACAACCAAACGAACAGTGAACACACTGATATCCACTGTCTAGCAAATAAGAGACTGTCAAGGATATTGTCAATACTGCCCACAGATGGCACAATATTTCCGTGCCACACAAAGTGTTTCAAAAAGTTTTTGATGTTTTCAATATTATTGTGCAACCTCTCAAACTCACACCAAGACACTCAGTACTATTGTGCTTCAGGGAAATTTGTGCAAATATTATTGACTGACTACAAGGCACTTAAGAAGAAACTCTAATTTACTAACTGGCATCATTCATTCCAACAAAATTATCAAACAGAACAAAACTATCAAACAGTTTCTCATTTACATTTGTGACACTATAACCAGTAGCTAAGCCAATGGTAAACCACAGTCATGATCACAAATTCGTAGCTATCTGTAGCTGTGCCAGAGTCCACACTGTACATTAGATTTTTCAGTAATATATTGTGACCCAAATATATCTGAGGTCGCGGTATTATGCCAGCAGAAATTGTTGCAGAATTATGATTGTGTCACCAGCCTCCCATTATCTTTACATGTTGGGCTTTTCGTATTGTCTTGACAAAGACACAGAGGAGTAAATGTGAGCATTCTGTGTGATGAAACATCCAAGGTTCCTGTCTTCCAGAAATACTGGTCATGTGTGCATCAGGACCAAATACTGATTGGAAAGCTCTTGCAAGTCAGCAAAAAACAATTACAAAAGTAACAATAACACAAGTAACAATAACACAATAACAAGCTAGTAATGAATGAAGTTTATTGTATTACAGAAGAAAGTTGACAATTAAAAACAAAAATAGGCTGATCATTCAGCTGGCACAATGAAATTTCTTTTGTTACTGAATTCCGCCCTGGTTATTGACAGAGTAAAAAAAGGACAGCTCAAGTGATAAGCATCAGCAACCTAATGACATCTGAATCAGTAACTACCCTTGACTTTGATCAAGAGAGAAGCCTTGTACCACACACCGATCATGATTCTGTTTCATTTAATGCTCTGTCATTCCTCTGGTGGTAGCAAATGCATACATTTCGCAACATGAAATACAAAACTAGTTGAAATTTAAGAATGGAATGACCTTTCTAGGGTTGACAAATTAAATTTACAAACCCAATGTCCTATAAACACGATGAGTATTCAGTTTACTTCATCAGTATGAAAAGAGAATATAATGAGAATTTAGTGGGATCACTCAGGACCAATTCCAAAAATGAGTGAATGATCACAAGGTTCCTAACATTGTCAAGCAACACTGCCAAGCCCCAACTGCCCTAGCAGTATGAAGAACTTCATGGACACCTCACAAAGTCCTCACTGCTACCCACAGCCAGCTCCCATCAGCCCTCAGTGGAGCTGCGTTCCGGTGTACGAATCTAAGAGACGGATTCAAACTGACAGCACATTATGTTATTGAAAAATACAAATTAGTTGTAAATTTATCTTGTTTGGCCTGCAGTAAAAGCTTAGTTTAATGAAACTAAAAATGTGTAGAAAATTACCTTGTCCAAAATGTCAAGGAAAAATAAGATACATTGCACTGTTGGTCTCAATCAGACTATGTAAATCCGGTCTTGTGTCAAACACAACTAGAGTATCAGGAGTACCACCAAAATGTGGTCATATTGTGGGCAAAGGATTCATACATTGATGCCACAGAGTAATAAATCAAAATGTGCATTCAGAAGAAGAAACTGAATTTATGAGTATTGAAGCAGAAACAAAACAGAAAGAATCAGCAAATATGTAGTTCTGTACTTTCACACATTTTTCAGCTCCAGATCTACCAAACATAATGCATACCAACAAGTTTTTTTCATTGCTTCTGTAATTCTTCCCATCTCGCTCGATACTGAAATGGTGAGCAAAATTCGGATTTGTGTCCCTGTCGGTTGTTTCAAATCTGTTCAGAGACTCACTCTTGTTTTGTTGGTGATACAACGTCGTATTCACAAAGCAGACGACTATGACTACTCCTGCAAGGTTGCCAGGAGATATATGATGCAGAGGGTTAAGGTTCATCACTTCCTTGAGACAGTTAGCACCTCAATTGACGTACGAATGAAAGGAAGTGATAAAATACAACTTTCAAAGCAAAACTGAAACTCATTTCGAATCCAGCTTCCATTTTCAAAAGTGAGTACTTTGCAACTATGCAGACAAGGCATAACTGCAATAAACTCTCTCACATTGCCATAATTGTAGGTGAGGTACTTAACTCTGAGTGTGAAATATGACACTTGAGTAGCTTATGCACAAAAAAGATCTCCTTCAAATCAAAGAACTTCACTAACTCGAATTGATATCTTAAGTGGGTATTATTCCGAATATTTCATCAAGGTGACAAGAAAAAGTCAAGCAGAATAAATCAGTTCCATACCGGCAAACTACTGTTATGGTAGCAGAACTGCCAAACAATGCTTACAATGTCACAAAGTCTTCACTACACTAGTGGCTAGAAGAATGTGTTTTTGTAACTAGAATCATGAATGTATAAACCTCTTAATTGTTGTACAACACAAAGTTGTTTTAGCTGCAAGTTGCACTGTACAGCAATTCAAAAACAAAGACTATCTTAAATTCGATGAGCATTAGTGGCTCGCCCTAGGTCAGATGTCGAGGTCTGATCACACGATTCCAGCTCCAAAAATGGATTCTTCTTACCACTAGCCTAGTCAAGACTTCACAATGCCGTGGGCATTGTTTGGCAACTCTGTTATCATCATAGTGATTTGAAGGTGTGAGACTGATTTAACTTGCTAAATACACTTAACTTCTCCTAATCATCATGAGGAAACATTCTGAATAATTACCACTTCAGAGAGAACTTTTAGTTATTAAAGTAAGGTTCTTTGATTCCATGAAGATCTTTTCAAGCATAAGCTACACTGCTCTCCCATTTCAAATTTCAAGCTACTTCAGCTACGATTATGGCAATGTGAAAGAGTTTACTGCAGTAATAGTTTACAGTGCTCATTTTCAAAAACTGTAGCTGCTTTCGATATCAGTTTCAGTTTTGCTGCAAAAGTTCTGTCTTATCATTTCCATCTGTCACTACTTCAACTGAGCTTCTAACTGTCACAAAGAAGTGATGAATCTTAACTCTCCATGCCATATGTCTCCTGGTAACCACGCAGAAGTAGTCACAGTCATCTGCTTCATGAACACCAAGTTACATCACCAACAAAACAAGAGACAGTCTCTGAACAGATTCGAAGCAACTGTCAGGGACACACGCCTGTCGTCTATTGCTTACTAAGGCCTTAAAGGCCGAAAGCTTTATTTGTGACAGTCTTTTTGTTGTGCCTATCGCGACTCAGCACCTATATGATTATTATTGTTGAAAATACCTAACGCGTATCGTCTGTTTTACTAAATTATGAGATTATTTGGACCAGTTAAGACAACTATCTGAAAAGAATATTCTTTATGATTTTTGAAAATTATTACTGTGTGCAGTATTTTTTAGGAAGTTTACTCCACCAATTTTGCATTACTGATTTATAAATGAGATAGTTCAGAAAAATTCAAAAATTTATTTGAATAGTTTAATTCTTGGATGTTTACTATTGTAATGTTATCTTGTACTTTGGTTGAATATTTTGGACTGTAGAAAAGAGTCAGATTTCAGTGTTTAGCAAGCAATTCAAAGCTTAGCTGGATGAATATAATTATCTGTTTATCTAAGAAATCTTGTCTTTCACTGTCTTAATTCAATTTTTGAAGATTGATCAGAACCACAATAGTAAAAACCAAATTCCATGTTATTGTACCTATTAGAAATTTTTTGAAGAAATTACTCTTCTTGTATTTGTTTTGAGATTTCTGTGTCTATTGTACACAGGGGGAACAAATTAAATCTTATAATCAATTAAAAACTTTTGCACTTTACTGAAACTGTTATTTACTTGTTCTGTGAAACTACACTTTCGCCATTTGTCGTACACAAGTGAGTGCATGAAAATGAATAACTAAATTTCATTAATAGCAAATTTGATATAGGGAAACATTCCACGTGGGAAAAATACATCTAAAAACAAAGATGATGTTACTTACCAAACAAAAGCGCTGGCAGGTCGATAGACACACAAACACAAACATACACACAAAATTCGAGCTTTCGCAACCAGCGGTTGCTTCATCAGGAAAGAGGGAAGGAGAGGGAAAGATGAAAGGATGTGGGTTTTAAGGGAGAGGGTAAGGAGTCATTCCAATCCCAGGAGCGGACACACACACACACACACACACACACACACACACACACACACACACACACACACACACACGTCCATCCGCACATACACAGACACAAGCAGACATTTGTAAAGGCAAAGAGTTTGGGCAGAGATGTCAGTCGAGGCGGAAGTACAGAGGCAAAGATGTTGTTGAAAGACAGGTGAGGTATGAGCGGTGGCAACTTGAAATTAGCGGTGGTTGAGGCCTGGCGGATAACGAGAAGAGAGGATATACTGAAGGACAAGTTCCCATCTCTGGAGTTCTGACAGGTTTGAGTTAGTGGGAAATATCCAGGTAACTCGGACGGTGTAACACTGTGCCAAGATGTGCTGGCCGTGCACCAGGACGTGTTTAGCTACAGGGTGATCCTCATTACCAACAAACACTGTCTGCCTGTGTCCATTCATGCGAATGGACAGTTTGTTGCTGGTCATTCTCACATAGAAAGGTTCACAGTAGGCAGGTCAGTAGGTAAATCACGTGGGTGCATTCACACGTGGCTCTGCCTTTGATCGTGTACACCTTCCGGGTTACAGGACTGGAGTAGGTGGTGGTGGGAGGGTGCATGGGACAGGTTACATAATAATAATTTCCAAAAAATATTACGTAAATTATATCTAAAAAGTAATTTCAATTAAGACAGTCATAATAAAATTATTTTGAATTACATGTTCTAGAAGGATATGGAAGATATGTACATAATACCAACAGAAATTTTCGGTGATAAATGTGCTATGACAGTTGTAGTAGTTGTTGAGATTGGTGAATGTAACTATCAAGTGCTTTGTGTTTGGCTGAAATGTTGCATAATGCATTTACTTAACAAGTGGTGGTGCACAAAGTGTTAAGAATTTATGAACAAATATTGATGTTGTCAAAAAGCAACTATATTCCAGTGACTTTTATTGAGATAAAAAACCTTAGACCCCTTAATTGGAAAGCATAAACAGGAACTGACACCCTAGACAACAAGACTGCCATAGCAAGATAAGTAACAATTATCTGCTAATATAATATTTCTGCCAATATGAAAATATGTAAATGTTGTCAATACTAGAATAGTTCGTACAACATTCTATATATCTATGAACATTATGGTAGTACGGCATATATAACATATGTCTTGCATATTAGGGTAATACAGTATTCATCATATAGGAAGGTGTCGTCTGCCTGTGTCGCTATCGAGGATGACATGTAAACCATAGTCACACTTTGTGTAGCATCACTCAACAACAAGCAAAGCATTTTATACTATCCAGAGCTATGGGTAGTAGCTGGTGCTTTTGACAGGGGATGTGGGGGCACAAAGCCACCATTGCCGCCTGAGCTGCTACCGGTTCCCAGCTAATGGATCCCAGAGAGCCCTGGTGCATGTGGCATTCACAGTCAGGCACTTTGCCAAGAAATCTTTCGCAAAAATGGTAGTGGACTGACTGTTATTACTGTTGTGTCAGAAAGTGAAATATGCTGTAAATGCTACTATTACACTAATAGTATTCAGATGAAATGTGCTACAAAAATTTAGACAACGAGTGGTCTTGACCACCAGACTATGCACTCAGACAATACACGATTTATCACTAGACCATGGGCATAGATGTCATACAATGGATCTAATAGCAGACAAGACTTCCTCCAGAAACTGCCGCAGCCTACAGAGTTGCCAGATTGTGCAGATAGCAGACTTACAGAATTATCAACATGATCATTTTATTTGTCTTGTCTCGTAATTGGCATAGACTCTGCAGTGGCAGACTGTCAGTGGCCAGGTTTTAAGTCAAAGAGAACACATATATTTTTGAAAACATATGAATACTTTTGAAATACTGTCTAAATTATGGTCACTTTTTCACTCATCAGAAGCAAGAAAATGTAACACATTATATCTGTGTTTGTCCCTGTACTACAGAAACAGTACCTTTTTGGATAACGTCCCTATTCAGTTTGACAGCTAATTGGTCTCAACTACAAGCTGTGAACGTGTGTAACCAAAATTGAGATATATCTTGTGTACTGATAGGCAAGGGCATATTGCTCTCTCACCTAACAGTGCATTTGTCCAGCACTAGTAGGCGCCAAATATTTGTAATATACAGCAGAATGCATTTGAGACATGGCACTCCTTGTCCAAGTGTAGCCATAAAATCCCTGTAGACTAAAATGAGGCATTTGTAACAATGAGTAATGTTCGCTCCAAAATAATTTTAACTTTCCTAGTTGGAACTGATCACCATTACTCGTTGTTCCACTGTGTGTTTATTCAACTTTGCAGAGTGGTCAAACCAGACATCAACATTCTTGGTTAAGGTGTGCATGTCATCAAATCAAATCAGTTTTGACATACATTCCATTAAAATTTGACAAACTGAATCTGAATGCCGGAAGTACCACAAACAGGTCCAGTACCACAAACAGGTCCAGTACCACAAACGGGTTCAGTACCACAAATGGGTCCATTACCACAAGTGGGTACTAGAGTAGGACAACATACATGGGAGAGAAATGAGTGTAACTTCATCCCAACTAAGTGATCAGTAGCAGGAACACTACAACCAAACTGTTGACTCCAACAGCTGTAGCTTTTCCCTCCCTTCTAGCTATGCTTCCTTGCATTGGTGCATGACCCTATGGGTCAACAGTCTGAAGGCAATGGCACAGTGTTCAATTCTTTCATCCCTACAAGCCTCCTGCCTGATACGGCAGCTTTCTTGTTTGCCCTTGCTCCCACGTGTCCAATACCTAGCAAAATGTAACCTCTTTCCCCAAAGGAGACCTGATTCTTGTAAGTTCTGGACCATATTCTCTGCTAAGTTCATCTGCCAAAGGTCCTGGTAAGTGTTAAAGAAAGCAGGCGAGAGAATTTTTCCTTTGCTGGTGTCTCACTTGCTCCAGTCCTTCCAGATCGCATATGACTCGGCATTGTACACTGTGGATATATCTGCTAAGCAAATCCTAATGATCCAATTTGTGAAAACCATTGAGAAACAATGAGAGAACATGTAATAAGGCAAATTAAATTTGTATGGCACGAATAGCTGGTAGTCCCTTTAGAGTGATCTTCAGCTAACTGTTTGCAAGTTCTTTCAATTTGACACTACTTTTGCAACTTACAAGCCCTTAACCTATCCTACTGGGGAGAGGGAACATACAGTTTAATATGGAATCTGAACCATATGTCATTCCTGGCATATCTACACATCACTGACAGATGAAGGCTAGCAACAGTCTCTATGTTTGCACTTTACCACTAGCCCATCAAGCCTGACAGTCCCCTGCATTGAGTCATCTGTATACAGTATGTGATGCTAAAATTGTGCAAATTATCTAGAATGTCATAAAACAAAGTAACATGGTGGTTACATAGTCTTGAGACAGATGCTGAGAAAGAGGCTGGTCCTAAATGCCCCTGTAGCAGGCCTAATTCTTTCATGAAGGTTTGCATCAAACATCTTAGGATATGATGCTCTGGTAAATCCATGTACCGTGTATCTATAATCATGTCAAAACTCCAAAAAGGTGCTTTAAATCTAGAGCAGTCCAGCTCAGTCTACTCCACATGCCTAACTCACAGTCCATTTTAAAACATTAAATGCTTTGAGTGACCTTAGGTCTCTTAGGTGTGGCAGCTATGCAAGCTTGGGTTTGAATACTATGCTCATGAACCTAAGAGTGCCCTTATGATTTAAAGTGGTGATGGACACTCCAATATCATGAATATTAAAAACATAACAAGAAATTTAGAAACACCACCACAAACTTTTTCAATTGGGAACTTAAAACTAGTTTAGGCGTCCATCCCTCCAGTCTCCAAAAATAATATCTGCAAATTGTGTATACCTAGATGCAGTTCTGAAAATGAACAAACATTTGAAAATTCATTCATATATTAAGAGCACTGTATGGGGTACTTTGCTGTGGAAGTAATGCTCTCTACAGCCATCAAAAATCAAGTCACGCCTCATATAAGACTTTGAAGGACTCTTCAACAAAATGAACAGACAGGATTTCATGAACTGTACAAAAATTATGCACTGAAAGGAATCCTAAAAAAATAAAGCACATGAAATCCTCAGAAGTTCCAAGCACAGAGCCATCCAACTAGTAATATAAGCTTTCTCGTGATTGTGGAGGAAATACCTATTAAGTGATGCAAGAGAAGAAAAACATGTGGTACAGCCTCCTACAGCAGTGTGTGTCTAACAATGGTATAACGATACTTCTAGAATTTACGTTAAAAGCAATTAAGCAGCTGTCTTGATATGAAGACCACAAACAGCTAGTAAGGCAACACATTAACAGCTATGATGGATGTCCAATGCTTCCCAGGCTTGGGAATGGTAACTACAACGGATTGTTTCCACAAGAGGTCAAATTGTCCTCTCAGCCATTTTAAACTAAAAAGAAAAGAAGACAACTTAAACAGAATGGGTAGCTATATTTTTTTTTTATTGGTATAACTGAAATCTAAGTTGCCACTCTCAACAATAACTCACATTAATGCTCAGTCCCTGCTAGAGGAAGTGATGAATCAAACAAAATGTTCCAGCAGTCTGAGTGATATGTTCTTTGGTGGTCACTAGACATTCCTTACTCATCGCAACACTAATATGGCACCTAACACCTCTCCATAGCAATATTTCCAATAGTTTCCCATATTTGTGTTGTTTTAGTGGAGCAATTTACGGCTTTCAGAAGCTGTTGCCAAAATCTTCCCCCCCCCCCCCCCTCTCTCTTCAGTATTATGTGACATTCTGCCCTTGCCAGATGCACAGCAGTGAGTTTCCTTGCAGTTGACCAGCTCTTGAATCTACAAAATGCCACCCACCTTTCTCTAATGGTGGAGGAGCACTTGCCATTTAGTCAGGATAAAGGCTATCATTTTTCTTAGCCTGAAGTGTGAAGAATTGATGCTTCATCAGTTGCGTGGATCATATTTGTACCATAATTCACCATTTCGTGGATGCTGTCATCATGTCCAAGTACAGCCTCTTGGCTATACAGTACATAGATTGTCATATGCACATTGGTAGCAATCTTTTACACACAATTATTTCAGGAATACCCAGGCAGGAATGACCACAAGAGTGCAGATTAGCAAACACTAGAGCATATCAAGAAATCAATAGCGGAGAATGACCTTGTAGCAGTGCTCTGACCTGTGCTCAAAAGAGGTTGTCAATAATTTGACCTGTCTGAGGCAGGTGGCTGCTGTTTCATATGACACATTACATGCACTGAATATTCCACAAGACAGGAAAGGTAAGAGATAGCTTCTTTGTCTAGAGGATCACAAGGCAGTATAAAGAGACAGTTAGTAATTCTACATAGAATATGCTCCACAACAGCAACAGCTTGGAAGCTGGTGGTGATGGTGAGGAACAACATGAATTGCTAACAAACAAATGGTTGATTTGAAGGATCTTATACATATAAGGAGTTTTTCAGGACTTGCTGCTTACATGTATACACACTGTACAGAAAAACCTTAAACAAGTTAAGCTACAGCAATTTCATGAACAGTATGCTTCAACAATTTTTTTTTCCACACATAGCACATAAATTTAAAAATACAAAACTACCTTACCTCACTATTAAAATATTTCTTCAATGGACCTGAATTAGAATGTTTAACACTGTTACTGCCTCTTCTGTGCTCTCACCAACAAAGTTATCTGTGGATGGCATTGCCCTATAGCAGAGGGGTTTCAGAGTCTAAAATGTAGTGGTAAATATGTGCTTTATTATTTCAACCAAGCTGGAAGACCTGTGACATTCCATGGTTTTGCTTTAGATGAGAGCAATGTTAGTTCCCTCATAATGGCCTCCATATCCCATGGAGAAGGGGGAGGAGTGGCAGGTAATCTTGAGGTTCATAATACAGAGTCAATTACATGTGGTTTGATAATTTTAATCATTAGATGTGGTTTATTTTGACCAAACTCAGGCTTCTACTATTTTTGCATGTGTGTTTCTCTTTCAGGAGTACATTATTTAGCAAAGGAGGTCAGTAGATTGTTTAACTGGCAATAAGTCAGAGTTTCCACTCAGAGCATTCTCTCTAGCTTTCTCCGATATTATTGTACAAGGTTACATGTAAGTGTGAGGACAGCCATAGGAAAAGATCACTTGACTGGAGTAGGGATGGGAAGAAATTCCGCAGCACTCTTTAAATGCATAATAATAATAATAATAATAAAAAATAATAATAATAATAATAATACTGTCATAGGAGGCTATGAGAAAATGGAGGAAATGCCCATTTATGGGAAAGCACGAACAGACTTTCGCACTACATGTTGTGGCATACTATTTGTACCATATAGAGGAGCATTTTCTCTTCTCTTACTGAGAAGTAGATGCTTCTATAAGAAATGTACTGTTCCTAGGTCAATTTCGCTTGTTAAATTATTGATCATAATACAACAAAATACAAGGTTAACCAATCTCTAAATGTGGTGTATCCAGTTTCATAGCTTGCCAATAGCCACGACTTTAAATATGAGTCGAGTACACACAAAGTAACTTTAGTATTTTTACCAGCCACTTTCTGAACTCAAACATACATTGCCTCCCTGCAGGAAAAGCAAGTACAAAGTGTTAAGACTGAACAAGAAAATTTCAAAAACCTTCAACTTCCAACAAACAAAAAAATCTGCAAGTGTAATTCAGATGTACTCTGTACCCTACTCCCCTTAACTTTCAGGAAATCTTGGTTCAACTATCAAATTAAATATAAACATGCACACAAAAAAAAGAGTGAACCAACTGCCAGACACTTACAGTGGTGTGCAAATAAATAGGCGGGCAGTCTGTGCACGAAGGGACAGAGCTTACTTTGTGGTGTCACCAGTATGCTTGCTGTCTCTATCCCACACACCTCATGCTCTAGACACTGCCCACTTTGTTAAACTGGCAACACCTGAGTGAGTGCCACATCAGGCCACTAATTCTGCTTTTGACTCTCCATACAAAAATTTAAATGTTGAGGAAACTATCGCTGTCACTACTTGATGTAATACTTGTTACGCTTGCTTTATGTCACCAATAATGAAGTCTTCTGTTGATAATTACACTTACCCAATGTAAAATAACATAAAAACCAACATAAATGTTTTATGCACATCCCATAATGCATGATACAGACAAGACATGGCAGAATGACACTACTGGTTAGAGTGTCACAAGGTACACTGTTGCTCGCCACTCATCATTGCTCTATCACCCGCCTTCTTAGATGCATACCACTGTAATATTTCTGACGTATTACTAATAGACATTTATGTAAATCCAGATGAATTTTACAGCAAGATGAACATGTTTACTGACTTACCAAATCTTTTGTTTTAACTACGGCAACTGTTCCATCATCAAATTGAATTTTCCACTCTTCACCAACTGGTTCAATTATAGTGCACCAATAGTAGAAATGAGTATTTAGCCATTTGGCCATACATCTTCCACCCTTCTCTAGCTTCATGCTGAAATTGAATGAAACATAAGCACCTAAGTTTAAAAAAATTAAAACAATCACATAAAGTCATTCAGAAATTTTTCAGACTTCCTCCAAAGACTGGACACTTTTCAGACGGAAATTAATAGGCACCCTGAATCTGTCTGCAACCTCAGTGCAGTACTATGTTTGGTCCTATTTTAGCACTTCAATGCTCATCTTGCAGGTACTCACACATAAATTGTCATAAAGGCCATTAGAGAAGTAGCACATGCTTAGATTTGGGAAGGTCATCAGCCATGTCCTTTTCAAAGAAACTATCACAGCATTTGTCTTAAATTGCAGAAAACAAAAATCTGTTTGACCAGAGGGGGATTTAAAGCACTGTTCTCCAAAATGCAAGCATACGCACTGCGATGTATAATTAAAAATAACACAGAAAATATTGTAATAAAATAGTATCATAAAGTCAGTTGATGACTTCTCATAGCTTACTAAAAGGTACACTCTGCCAGTATTGAAAAATAATTATTCAACCCGTAGAGCAGGTGGTATCAGAATCCAATAACAGACTGTGACCTCTAGAACCTCCTGAGAGAAGGAATGGATGGGGAGGTTTATTAATGACAAGGTTCAATTTCACATCTGACTAGCTAATTTGGTACAAAATTTACAGAGCACATAGTGACTTTCCTACAGGCACATTTTGTTACACCAACTGTTGTTAGTTGAGTGGTCAGAGCAGATAATAAGGAGTAGTTCATTTCACTAACAAACATTGTCACTCCCAACCTTTACCTGTTCTCATTTTGAAGAATGAAATAGCTCTTTACCACTGGAGTGTTAGAAATGCACATATATCACCCCTGCTAAGCACTTAAGTTCCTCCATCTGTACCCATTTGAGTTCCACTGTAGCGTGATCATCATGAGACTTTGGACTTTCTTCCTCTTTCCACCTAGGTGGAGAGTCTGCAGCATACAGATGTGCTGTGGATGAACTTGATGCATCCAACATCCCTAACTTCTGCCACTAAATATTCTTCTGAGGACAGAAGGAATAATACCTTATCCACAAATTTAAGACCTCCATTTTCAATTTTAATGTTTCTTTACACTTTTCTCCTTTACTGGAAGTGTCTGACGTAGATTTAGGTTGATATGCAAGGCGCCAGTTGAGGCACAATAAGAATGCAGCCCAAATAAACAATGTAAAACAATTTTATTAATAAACTCATCAACCAAAAGATCCTCTATGGAGAAAAGTTAATCAGTTACAATAGTTTCTGAACGTTGGTGATTAGCACTGAATTTATTCATTTCCAAACTCAGGCTGAAGGCCTTAATGGTGAAACAGTCAAAGTCAGATATTCATTTGGTCGCAGAATAAGATATGGCCTAAGTTTCACTTGTTAGAAGAATGATGTACAAAAATAAGGTTGACAGCTGATACCCAACGAAGTATGAAGATAAGGTCGACAGCTGATACCCATGTCCTGGTAATTTCACAATGCAGAGGCCAAGTCCTGGTGGTGGTGATGACACCGGCAGCTCTCCTGGTCAGCAGTAGCTGACAAATGGCACAGCAGCGTACATAGCAAAGATTCTGAACAAGACTCTGATTGAAGAATTGCAGGTGCAGTCTACATCTGGCCCAGAGCTTGATGGAAGATTTGCCACCTTCTCTCCCCATGAACGATGACAGGATTATGCCCATCTCAAAGGCTCGGGAAGGAAGCGCCCAACAGAGGAACTGGTGACCCAGGAAACTGTAGGCAACACCTATCGGCATGGGAGCCAGAAGTGGACATGAGTTGACATTCCTAGAAACTGGGGGATGCAATTCGGTTGAGGTTGCAGCAGGTTGGTGTTGGCTCCGACACTGGGAAGGAAGATGTCCAAGTTGGGTAAAAAAAGATCATAAAAATCCTCTGGTAAGGAGATGTTGGTGTTTGGTTCACAACTAGGAATGTTAACGAACAAACCACAGCCTTGCAAGTGCAGAAACCTGTCCAGGAACAGCAATGTGTTGTTTGTTAAACTCACCAGCCTCTGTGACATTGAAGTCACAAGGAAAGAACCCAAATCTACATAAGCTTGAGAATTCACCAACACTGCTGGTGCTCTTGTGCCCACCTGCATTCTCAATGGTTTGTTAACCACATACACTTCAATGTATAACTTGCTTTGAGACCATCTCTGCTAACACACTATCCACATTCATGTTTGTTTCATCCTCACTCAGGCTTGGAAGGGCGTTACATACAGAAGCAAAGTGCCCAGTCTTATGGCACTTATTAAACATTGGCCAGCACTCGAGACATGTGGTCTGTTCATGCTGAATGAAGCAGTATGGGCATGAAGACAGAGGAGCACGAGGCTGTCGCTGTCGTTAGGTAGACTGTTGATGTCACAAATGACGATTACCTATACAATACTGAGATGTCAGCTGGACTGCTGCAAGAGCATCATGTTCCCTTGTGAACTGACTGAAGGCTGGGAGGGAGGGGTAAGAGGAACTGATTTTTGAAACTTAGGACCAGGCTTCTATCTGACTACCTGCAGCCTGTGAAACTTCAAATGACTGAGCTATGTTCAATACTTCCCTAACTGCAGGATTTTTACATTGTAGAGCTTGCTCTTGAACTTTTTTCTCAGCAGGAAAACATATGACTGCATCATGAACCATCTGATCTGCCTAGGTTTCCTTATGAACATGTCACAAAATTACAATGGTGGCTAAGTCCGTATGATATAATCCGTATCACTTCAGGCAGGGGGGTTACCTCCATAGTCTCTGATGTTATTGAATTTAGCATATGTTAAAATTCAGGAGTAAGAAAGAAACACTTTTTTTGCCCCCCCCCCCCCCCCCCCTCCTCCAAAAGAATTCCTGCCCCGAGATACAGGCCTCCAAAGATGATACTGTGAACATCATTTTGAAGATGTGAATTTTGGAAAAAATTTTAAAATGCTGTATCTCTGTAACAGGTCTAGATATTTTGTTTGAAAGGATTTTTAATTGAAAGACAATTGCTTTATGATTACAATGGAATCTTCCGTTTGGACATATCTCTCAAAATTCTTTTACTGTCACCTTAGAAACGTTTTTTTTTTTTTCCCTTCTAAACTGCCAATCCAGAAAAGTTAGAGTTTTATCTGTTGATTAGTACAATGTAGTACTATATTCCCTGTAAAGGAGAGCTTCCACTTATAAGCTGGACAGTTTTTTTTATATCTTTCAAGGGTAATGTATGTCTTCACTGAATCTGTTTCTTACTAATTTCTTTGTTACAATGTTTATTTTCTACTGTCTTTGTTGCAGTTATTTCTTATCACTCTCTTTGTTGCAGTTATTTCTTTTCACTCTCATTGTTGCAAATGTTTCTTACACTTTGTTGTAGTTCTTGTAAGTTTCTTTGTCGCTGTTGTTCATTGCAGGTTTCTGTTCAGTACTAATTTGTTTACTGAAGAGGCTTCTCAGAAATCTGAGATCATCCATTGAGTTCTGTGTTTTCATGAGGAATCTGCCAGTTGACACAGTTGCAGTGTGTTTCGTGAATAAAACTGTTTGAAATGTCTTGTGACTGGGGTCACAGGAGGGTGAAGTGTGATGACTATTTGCATATCCATAAAAGAGTGACATATAAGATATATGACAAAAAAAAAAAAACAGACTTTGTTCAGGTTGGGAATAAGTGTTCCCATTGGAAGACTCTGTTTCAAAGTGAAGATGTTTCCAGTGACAACTTTTTGTGTTCTAAATGTTTTGACAGAATAACAACGGTTGGTTTGTGAGGGTTGAAGGGTCAGACTTCAAAGGCCATCGGTCCCTTATTCCATGACCATGAAACACCCACAAAGAAGATAAACAAGCAACTGAGATGATAAGGGACAACACAGAATAAGAAAGACACAAACCAGAAAAGAGGAATTAAAAAAACACACAGAGTGCTACAGTGGTTCGTCAACCATGGAAACAAAAAAGGAAAAACAAACCACCAAGAGACACACTAAAAACCCCAATCTAAAACCGTTGAACAAAGGTCAGACGCTACACAAAAAAGACAAACCCTCAGATTGAGCAATAAAAGCCCCATTCACGAATAAAACTCAAAACTAAGCCTGCCACTGCAGCATCATCCTTTAAAAGTGCTGGATGCATATCAGGCAGCACAAACGTCTGCCTGAGCACAGTTAAAAGCAGTCCAGCAAAATTTGGACCACTGTCAACACTGAACCACAGCGACAGAGAGGTGGGTCCTCACGGCACAATAAATAATTGTGTGTCAGCCAGGTGTGACCAATGCATAGGCGGCAGAGTACAATGGAGTCCTTGTGAGAGGTCCGCAAGGAGGAGCACCACACACCTGTAGTCTCCTTGACGACCCGAAGTTTGTTGGGGGAAGGGAGGGTGCACCATTCATCATTCCAGGTGTTGTTGTTGTTGTCTTCAGTCCTGAGACTGGTTTGATGCAGCTCTCCATGCTACTCTATCCTGTGCAAGCTGCTTCATCTCCCAGTACGTACTGCAACCTACATCCTTCTGAATCTGCTTAGTGTACTCATCTCTCGGTCTCCCTCTACGATTTTTACCCTCCACGCTGCCCTCCAATGCTAAATTTGTGATCCCCTGATGCCTCAAAACATGTCCTACCAACCGATCCCTTCTTCTAGTCAAGTTGTGCCACAAACTTCTCTTCTCCCCAATCCTATTCAATACCTCCTCATTAGTTACGTGATCTATCCACCTTATCTTCAGTATTCTTCTGTAGCACCACATTTCGAAAGCTTCTATTCTCTTCTTGTCCAAACTAGTTATCGTCCATGTTTCACTTCCATATATGGCTACACTCCAAACAAATACTTTCAGAAACGACTTCCTGATACATAAATCTATATTCGATGTTAACAAATTTCTCTTCTTCAGAAACGCTTTCCTTGCCATTGCCAGTCTACATTTTATATCCTCTCTACTTCGACCATCATCAGTTATTTTACTTCCTAAATAGCAAAACTCCTTTACTACTTTAAGTGTCTCATTTCCTAATCTAATTCCCTCAGCATCACCCGATTTAATTTGACTACATTCCATTATCCTCGTTTTGCTTTTGTTAATGTACATCTTATATCCTCCTTTCAAGACACTGTCCATTCCGTTCAACTGCTCTTCCAAGTCCTTTGCCGTCTCTGACAGAATTACAATGTCATCGGCGAACCTCAAAGTTTTTACTTCGTCTCCATGAATTTTAATACCTACTCCAAATTTTTCTTTTGTTTCCTTTACTGCTTGCTCAATATACAGATTGAATAACATCGGGGAGAGGCTACAACCCTGTCTCACTCCTTTCCCAACCACTGCTTCCCTTTCATGCCCCTCGACTCTTATTACTGCCATCTGGTTTCTGTACAAATTATAAATAGCCTTTCGCTCCCTGTATTTTACCCCTGCCACCTTTAGAATTTGAAAAAGAGTATTCCAGTCAACATTGTCAAAAGCTTTCTCTAAGTCTACAAATGCTAGAAACGTAGGTTTGCCTTTTCTTAATCTTTCTTCTAAGATAAGTCGTAAGGTCAGTATTGCCTCACGTGTTCCAACATTTCGGCGGAATCCAAACTGATCCTCCCCGAGGTCTGCATCTACCAGTTTTTCCATTCGTCTGTAAAGAATTCGCGTTAGTATTTTGCAGCCGTGGCTTATTAAACTGATAGTTCGGTAATTTTCACATCTGTCAGCAGCTGCTTTCTTTGGGATTGGAATTATTATATTCTTCTTGAAGTCTGAGGGTATTTCGCCTGTCTCATACATCTTGCTCACCAGCTGGTAGAGTTTTGTCATGACTGGCTCTCCCAAGGCCGTCAGTAGTTCTAATGGAATGTTGTCTACTCCGGGGGCCTTGTTTCGACTCAGGTCTTTCAGTGCTCTGTCAAACTCTTCACGCAGTATCGTATCTCCCATTTCGTCTTCATCTACATCCTCTTCTATTTCCATAATATTGTCCTCAAGTACATCGCCCTTGTATAAACCTTCTATATACTCCTTCCACCTTTCTGCCTTCCCTTCTTTGCTTAGAACTGGGCTGCCATCTGAGCTCTTGATGTTCATACAAGTGGTTCTCTTATCTCCAAAGGTCTCTTTAATTTTCCTGTAGGCAGTATCTATCTTACCCCTAGTGAGATAAGCTTCTACATCCTTACATTTGTCCTCTAGCCATCCCTGTTTAGCCATTTTGCACTTCCTGTCGATCTCATTTTTGAGACGTTTGTATTCCTTTTTGCCTGCTTCTTTTACTGCATTTTTATATTTTCTCCTTTCATCAATTAAATTCAATATTTCTTCTGTTACCCAAGGATTTCTAGCAGCCCTCGTCTTTGTACCTACTTTATCCTCTGCTGCCTTCACTACTACATCCCTCAGAGCTACCCATTCTTCTTCTACTGTATTTCTTTCCCCTATTCCTGTCAATTGTTCCCTTATGCTCTCTCTGAAACTCTGTACAACCTCTGGTTCTTTCAGTTTATCCAGGTCCCATCTCCTTAATTTCCCACATTTTTGCAGTTTCTTCAGTTTTAATCTACAGGTCATAACCAATAGATTGTGGTCAGAGTCCACATCTGCCCCTAGAAATGTCTTACAACTTAAAACCTGGTTCCTAAATCTCTGTCTTACCATTATATAATCTATCTGATACCTTTTAGTATCTCCAGGGTTCTTCCACGTATACAACCTTCTTTCATGATTCTTAAACCAAGTGTTAGCTATGATTAAGTTGTGCTCTGTGCAAATTTCTTTTATTTCATCGTACATTTCTTCAATTTCTTCATCATCTGCAGAGCTAGTTGGCATATAAACTTGTACTACTGTAGTAGGTGTGGGCTTCGTATCTATCTTGGCCACAATAATGCGTTCACTATGCTGTTTGTAGTAGCTTACCCGCATTCCTATTTTCCTATTCATTATTAAACCTACTCCTGCATTACCCCTATTTGATTTTGTGTTTATAACCCTGTAGTCACCTGACCAGAAGTCTTGTTCCTCCTGCCACCGAACTTCACTAATTCCCACTATATCTAACTTTAACCTATCCATTTCCCTTTTTAAATTTTCTAACCTACCTGCCCGATTAAGGGATCTGACATTCCACGCTCCGATCCGTAGAACGCCAGTTTTCTTTCTCCTGATAACGACATCCTCCTGAGTAGTCCCCGCCCGGAGATCCGAATGGGGGACTATTTTACCTCCGGAATATTTTACCCAAGAGGATGCCATCATCATTTAATCATACAGTAAAGCTGCATGTCCTCGGGAAAAATTACGGCTGTAGTTTCCCCTTGCTTTCAGCCGTTCGCAGTACCAGCACAGCAAGGCCGTTTTGGTTAATGTTGCAAGGCCAGATCAGTCAATCATCCAGACTGTTGCCCCTGCAACTACTGAAAAGGCTGCTGCCCCTCTTCAGGAACCACACGTTTGTCTGGCCTCTCAACAGATACCCCTCCGTTGTGGTTGCACCTACGGTACGGCCATCTGTATCGCTGAGGCACGCAAGCCTCCCCACCAACGGCAAGGTCCATGGTTCATGGGGGGAGGCACAAGGGGTTATGAGCATTAAAATCTCCCGAAAGTAGGAAAGGTTTAGGGAGTTGATCAATCAGTGCAACCTATACGTTCAGGGTTACTGCACCATCTGGAGGAAGAAATACGTTGCAGACAGTTATTTCCTGTGTCAACATTATCCTGACAGCCACAGCTTCAAGGGGGTTTGATGGGGCACAGGTTCACTGCATACTGAGTTCAGAGCACAGACAGAAACTCCACCTGACACTCAATTATAGTATCTACAGTTCCTGTAATATCCCTTATAGCCACGGAGAGCAGGGTTCCGCATTTCCGGGAACCAGGTTTCCTGGAGGGCAATGCAGAAAGCAGATGTAAAGTTTAACAGTTGCCGTAGCTCAGTCAGGCGGTGGAAAAAACTGCCACAATTCCACTGGAGGATGACATGATAGTTAGGCTGGGAAGGCATGGAGCATTCAATAAGGCAGTTTACGACACAAGGTCATCTGCTGCCACCTGAGCAGTCTGGATCCACGGTGTCTGAGGGCCCGGCAAGATCTAGGTCCTCAGCAGATGCCAGAATCTCCACCTCATCCTCAGAAGCAAAGCTTGTAGGTAGTGGTGGTGAGGGTGCCATCACAATTCCCTTGGTCTTGGGGGTCTTCTTTTTGGATTTCTCTCACTTCTTCTTGGGTTTCTCCAACTGGGAGGGCTTGATTGATTCAGTCTCCAGGACTCAGGATGATCGTGAAGCCATACGACCAGTTACTTTTGGGCACTTCAGCCACTGGCGTGCGTCATCTTTTCCACTAGCAGAAACCTAGGAAGGGAGTGACCCAAGGGACCTCTTCCTAGTGAGAGGTGCCGAAGAAGACTTACGCTTCTCTGGCTCAGAAGTGGGGACTGGTGTCTCCGATGGTTGGTCGTGGTGGTGGTGGTGGTGGGGGGGGCAGTGCTCCCGAGGTAGGTCATGAGGGAGCAGGAGCAACAAGAAGGGAAGTACCCCCCACCATCAGGGGGGCAGGTGTAGTCTTCCGGCTCAGACAGCCAACCACAATTTGCGGAACGGATGGGGTTAAAACTGTTCTTGTAGCAGCGGCTTAAGACGAGGTCATAACCACAGGATGTAGATGCCCAAATTTCCTCTTAGCCTCAGTGTAGGTCAGTTGGTCCAGGGTCCTGTATTTCATGATTTTCCTTTCACACTGTAAAATCCTGCAGTCTGGCAAGGTGCTATCCGCAGTTGACGCAAATGGGAGGCGGGGCACATGGAGTATTGGTATGTGATGAACATTCACAATCTTGACATGTGACGCTGGAAGTACAGTGGGAAGATATATGGCCGAACTTCTAGCACTTAAAGCACCGCATCGGTGGCGGAATATATGGCTTTACATCACAGCGGAAGACCATCACCTTGTCCTTGTTGGGCAATCTGTCACCCTTGAAGGGCAAGACGAAGGCACTGGTGGCAACCTGATTATCCCTCATACCGCGATGAACGCGCTAGACAAAATGAACACCTCGTCGCTCTAAGTTGGCGTGCAGCTTGTCGTCAGACTGCAAAAGAAGGTCCCTTTAGAATATAATGCCCTAGGCCATATTTAATCTCTTAGGGGACATGATGGTAATAGAAACATTCCCCAGCTAATCACAAGCAAGTAATGCCCGTGACTGGGCAGAGGATGCTCTTTTTATCAAGACTTATCCTGACCACATTTTGGACAAACCCTCCACCTTCCCAAATTTGTTCTCTAAATGGTATATGAAAAACTGTGGCTTCATCGAAACAAAGGAGTCCCCAACAGTTCTCGTACATATGAGGTACTGGAGGGAATATGGTTCGCTGCCATCCTTAGCCTGGCGTTCCTTCCATAGAGTGGCCAGGGAGGGGAACGATTTAGGGTCGTACTTCCTTGCATTGTACTGAGACTTAGAACACTTAGAGACTGCTGGTGTTCGACACCAGCAAGTGATGACGTGGTACACTTCATTGCGTATCATCCACCCTGATAACACCCACTCCGACCAGGGACCCTCTCCACATGCGCCACCCAACTCCATCAAAGGCCACCTGGCAGGATGGCCATTGCCTGGAGTCCCAATGTCCCAGGGTGATAGGCATTTAGTGCAAGCAGCAGCAGAGCTATCCCTGTGTTGTCAGGGGGCTACAACCAACAGGGTACATGATGGCTCCACCACAACGGACTGGCTACTGTGCTGGATATCAGGTGCAAACAAGTCCATGGTCATTGTCGGCACAGAAAGCGACACTGCTTGGTGCACAGTGAAAAACACCCACGAAGGTGTCCTTGTCCAAGAGATGGAGGATGAGTGGGACTGCAATGCGACAACGAGAAAACGGGCTACAGATCTCAAGTCACGATAGACATGTTGCACCATTTAAGGCGCCCTTCCCCAATTGGCTCACTCTTTGGAAAAATTTTTGAAGAATGGAGGTCAAACCCTACAGGGGACCATCACATAAAGGCCAAAACGTGTGAGACTCCTTTTAGTTACCTCTTACAACAGGCAGAAATACCTCGGGCCTATTCTTACTCCCGGACCCACATGGGGGGAGGGGGAGGTTTCTCTCCTTGATGCGTATAGTTATTAAAACTGTTGCAACTGTGAGACAGGATCAGCTCTGACCTACGGTTAACACTGTAACAGTTCATTTTAATGCTACATCTCTTGAACTGCTACACAATTTAAGAGGTTCTGCCAATGAACAGCACAACGAAATATTTAATGTTTTTTGTGTTTGATGATATCAAGTTCGTCACTTACTTTCGGAGACGTGATAAGTACACCTCTATACACTGCGGGTTCTGTAAAGGGGGATGAAAGGAATTATTGTGGATGGTTCTCTCCATTGTTTTCTTCCTTTTTATAGAAACAGCAACATTCAGAAAATTAAAAGCAATTCTCTTGAGTAGACTTATGCCACTGCTGTATATGTCACAAGATTAACTGGTGACTTGGTGATCAAAAATGCTTAGTTCTTGACGCGTTTTGAGCACAGCCTATCATCAAAACATCGAAATCATGCTCTGGAATGAAAGTCCAGTGAGGTAACCACTGTGCCACCTAGCTCGGTGTGTACAGACACAAATGTGTGATTGGAATGGAAGTGGCTGAAGAGGCAACATAGACCCCTTTTTTAAAAAACAGTTTTACTTACTAACACCTGTTTTGGAGGGGGAAAAACCTGTTTTTTCTAAATGAGTTAGATCACCGGCCAGGTGGCTTGATCTCTCACAGCTGAACCAACTGGCTATAAATTTTTATTGATTACACTGCAATTAGTTTTCATTTTAACTACTAGTACATCAGGAACATCTTTCTTGCTGAACCACAAATTGGACTAGATTTACAGTTTTAGCTTACCTGCAAAACTTGCATGTTTACTTCTAATTTCAAAACACACTTTTTAAGACAAGTCAAAAATAATAAAGAAATAATAATTTTAAAAAAATTGATGCACCATGCAGGAATTATCTGAATGGGATGGAAATCAGTAGATGTGATGTACATGTACAGACAAACAACTGCTTACAATTTCAAAAAAGTATGATCCATTCAAGAGAGAGAGCTTCACAAACTGAGTAAGTCAATAACACATTGGTTCATTTCTCGCTGTCATGTAAGCAGTTATTCAGCTCGGCATTAATTGCCAGACTTGTTGGTTGTCCCCCTGAGCGGATACTGTGCCAAATTCTGTCCAACTGGTGCATTAGATCATCAAAATCCCAAGATGGTTGAGAGGCCCTGCACATAATGCTCCAAACGTTCAAAATGGGGAGAGATCTGGCGACCTTGCTGGCCAGTATAGGGTTTGGCACAACGAAGACAAGCAGTAGAAACTCTCGCAGTGTGTGGGCGGCCATTATCTTGCCAAAATATAAGCCCAGAATGGCTTGCCATGAAGGGCAACAAAATGGGCACAGAATATCATGGGCACACCATTGTACTGTAAGAATGCCCTGGACGACAACCAAAGGAGTCTTGCTATGGAAAGGAATGGCACACCAGACCATCACTCCTGACTGTCGGGCCATACGACGTGTGTCAGGTCACTATCTCATTGATGTCCCGGGCATCTCTAGACACATCTGCAGTCTGGAATGTCACTGACTGCAGTAGAATTGTCTTCAGTGATATTATGATGATGATGATGATGTGTTTAAGGGACTAAACTAATGGGTCATTAGTCCCCACTTATCATGAGAGAAACATATAAAAATCGAAAAAATGGGGACCTAGCTGCTCAAACTATATAAGCAAGTCAAAGAGTTTAAAAGGATGTGACAGCAGTTGTAACACAATGATTAAAAGAAGAGAGAGAACCTAAACAGCATCTTGCACAAGGGTGTCTAAAGGCAGAACAAGGTGAGAGGGAAAGAAAACAATCTGTGGTAACTTGGTGGGTACCCGCCACAGGAGGCTCTTGCCCCAACAGCCACCCACAATGCTGGAAATGGACCAGTATTATAGGTTAGAGTAAAATCCACTCTCCCTCAGGACATGTAACACTTTGGTAGTGGCTGTCACGTCATCCACAGGTATTGAGGTAGGCAAGCAGAGAGTGGGCCGAAGATCGGCCAGCAGGAAGCACTCAGCAGGAACGTGGGCTATTGTCAGTAGACTATAGTAGCTGCAGTGAGGAGGATGCTCCCGACAGACAGAAAATCATGGGTTAGTCTTGTTTGGCCGATGCGTAGGTTGACACAACACAATAGCATCTTTCCGAGTGGCCTGGAGAGATGTATGCCACACCTTCGTGGACCCTTTAGTCACTCTCAATTTGTTTTGGGTTGTAATAGCCTGCCATTCCAATTCCTAGAGCCTCAAAATATTGTGTCGAAGTTGTAATCTTAAGTCTGGGTCCAGTATCCCAATGTCAAGTTGATCTCCTGTAGTTGCGTCTTTAGCTCGGTGGTGGGCGAGTTCATTTCTTGAAGTGCCTATGTGACTCGGCATCCAGATGAAGGTCACCATCTTTCCAGAGCTGCAGAGGTTAGCCAGTAGGTTATGAATGTTTGTAGCCGAAAGATTTTTGGGATAGCACAGAATTATGCCTTTTACGCAACTTAATTGAATCGCTACAGATCAGAAAGTTCATCATGGTCTGAGATTTGACATGCTGCAGAGCCCAAGAGATGGCAGCACTGCAAGCATTCGACAGAGAGTGCTTCTTATGTCCCCTTGCATGTGCAAAAGTGTAAACCGGCCCTGTCATTCACTTTAGATCAATTTGTGTAGATGCACACTGAATTAGAATGATCATGGCGGATTGGAAGAAACAGGTGTCAGAGAAGGGTAGGATCAGCATCCTTCTTGGGGCCAAAAAATGTTCCATCCATATCACAGGGCAGGGTACAGCCCACAGAGGGCTATTCAGTAGAATATCGAGTTTGATCCCAGCTGGTCCTCTCAGTTTTGGGCAATGTGCAAACAGTCTGAACTGCTGGTTGTGGGACAGAGTTGAGTGATATGGGTGGGAAGGTACCTGACAGACTGACCACGTAACTTGCCAGAAGCTGCTGTCATCTAACCCGCAGCGCTGGGACAACAACTTCGGTCAGGATGCTGTAAACAGCGCTCGTACAGAAGGCCCCCGTTGCCAACCACATGTTAGTGTGGTGAAGATGGTCCAGCAGACTCAGAACAGACAGTGCTGCCAACCCACAGGCAACACATCCACAGTCCAAGTGGAATAAAATCATCACTCTGTCAAATCTCAGAAGAGCTGTGTGGTCTGTGCCACACGAGAAGTGACTAAGAAAAAAAGAGTATTCAGCTTCTTCATGTAAGCCGCCTTGAAGTGGCAGATATGCAGCTGCCAAGTTAGCTTATTGTCAAATAAAATACCTAAGAATTGAAAAGTTTCAACAACTTCAAGTAAGTAACCAATCACCAAGATAAATTTCATGTGAGGGGAGAGAGCACAGTCCAGAGTTGTTGTGTAACTCATGATAAATTTAATAGCCGTGGTTCAGAGCCCAGTCATGGACTCTTCACACAGACCCCTCAATCTGATTCTCAGTGATGTGCAGTGATGCAGAGGCATAGCACAAGCATAGATCATCCACATACAGTGACGGAGAGACTGTGGGACCCACTGCATTGACGATACCATTGATGGTAATAGCAAACAGCATTACTCTCAGAACCGATATCTGAGGGACTCAGGTTTCCTGTACATAGTGGTTGCTGAGAGGCGAACCTATCCGGACCAAAACAAAAATCGTATATAGGAAATTATGGATAAAAATTGGTAAACTGCCCCAGAAACCTCATTCATGCAGTGTAGAGAGGATCTGATGTCGTCAGGTGGTGTCAAATGCCTTCTGTAGGTCAAAGAACACAGTAAAAACATTGTGCACTGCGGATTCCATACAAACCAGGTGATCTGTGGTCAACCATAAAGCCCAAAACCCGTTTTGGAATTGTCATATATGTCCTCTGGTTTCAAGGCACCAACAAAGATGGCAGCTGACCACTTGTTTGAATAGCTTACACAGCCCATTCGTTAGAGAAACTGGCCAGTAGTCAGTCAAAATACGTGAGCCCTTTCCCAGTTTCAGGACAGGAAAAATAATACCTTCACGCCATTGAGAGGAACTAACGCCTCCCACCAACTGCGATTGAAACGTCCGAGGGTATGTTTCATGCTACCGGCACGAAGATGTTTGCGCATTTGGTTGTGGCTTTTGTCAGGTCCAGGGGCCTTATCAAGATACTGCCAAAGCACTACAAAGCTCCCATTCAATAAAAGGGACATTGTATGATAGAGAGCCGATGCATGGAAAGATAACGGGCGGTGCTCCATAAGATGTTTCCAGGTCACGAAATGATGGTAATTACTGCAAGCGAGGACCTCAGCAAAATCTGCCACAAAACATTCAGCAGGTACCACAGGATCTGTACAAATGTTACCATTGACAAGGAAGCCAGGAACTGCCAGGGGTATTGAGTGGCCGGAAATGTTAGGGAGTTTCTTCTATAATTGGGACGATGGGGTGTGGGATCGCATAGTTGAAACATATGGGTCCCAACACTCCTGCTTCCTTTTCTTCATTAAGAGCCACACTTTTGCCCGGACCCTCTTGAATTCTATTAAATTATCCATAGATGGATGGCTATATCTTCAGACCACCATAGCACCAGTGGTCATCAGGATGCGTCAGAGTACAGTATCGTTGCTGCAGCAGTATCAATAGTATCCTGTAACAATTTGTTGATATCCATCACATGTCTAGCAGCAAAAGGCTAGGATAAAAGCTTCAGTATCCACTCTATTATCCTTGGGTGCCCTCTGGATGTGAAGAACAGATTAGTATGCAGCTCTTCATCAGTTTGTAACATTAGGACCTGATGGAAGATAACACCTTGAATTCTATTGAGCTTGTTAGGAGGAGAAATGGTGACTGGTATATCTCCTAACTTGACACAGGTCTGATGTGCCCGTGATTGGTTGGAGTGTGGTGTTTTGGTCAGCAAAGATCCACTTCTCATCTTCTCTATTGTTGCAACCTTCCCAAACCAATCTTCAATATTTTCAATGAAAAAAATTAGCTTCATTGAAGCAAAAGAGCCACTGTCAGTGGAGCAACAATCCAAGAACTTGGCAAACTGTCCACTCCATTTCTCCTTGCTTGGATCTTGTCTTGGGGAATAGTCAATGACAGAAACGCTATAGGATTGTACCCTTCTGGATTAAAGTCACGGTTCCTGACTGATGAGAAGGCCATGCTGGCACAGCCACCATTAAGTTCGATCCATTTCATTGCAGATTATTCATCCCAATGCCTCTGACTCCGATCGGAGATTTTGTCTACAGGCACCAACCTGCCAAGGCAAAGCCCACCTGGCATAGTAGCTGTTGTCCGGAGTCCCAGTACCACAAAGTGAACAGGCATATATTTCTTGAGTGACAAAGGGAGACCACAGCTCAGGCATCAGCAGTGCAATCGCTGCGCTGTCAGGGGGCTACCACCGAGAGGGTACATGAAAACCCTACAATGACAGACTGCCTACCGCACTGGATTTCGGGTGCAGAGGTAGATCCACTTGATTGGTAGGTGCAAAAAGTTAAAAGCGCACAGTGGAGAGGGAGTGCACCATAGTAAGGCATCCTTCCGCAAATGGCCTGCACTTCGGTAAAATTTGGAAACTGGAGTTCAAACCCAAAAGGGGTCCAGAATTTAAAAAGCCAAAAAATTTGAGGGAAAATGTGTTAAAAAATAAATAAATAAAAAGTCAAAAGATAAAATACTTCAGGAAGCCCGAAGAACGGTCACAAGACCAAGGTAAAAAACATAAGTCAATTAAAAAAAAGACTTCTAGAGTCTCACTTCGAATTGAGCCCCAATGACTGATAAAGATGTGTCTGGAGATGTCCTGGACAGTTGTGGATACCAACCTAAAAGTTGCCCGCCATACGGCCTGACACCGAGGAGTGATTGTCTGGGAGTGCCATTTCTCTTTATAGCAAGACCCCTATGGTTGTCATCCGCAGAAACCTTGCAGCACGATGGTGTGTCAATAATATTCTACATCCCGTTTTGATGCCCTTCACATCAAGCCATTCTGGACTTACACTCCGGCAAGATAATTCCCGTCCACACATGGAAAGAGTTTTTACTGCTTGTCTTTGTGCTTGCCAAACCCTACCTTGGCCAGTAAGGTCACCGGACTTCTTCACAACCGAGAATGTTTGGAGCATAATGGTCACGGCTCTCCAACCAGTTTAGAATTTTGTTGATATAATGCTCCGGTTGGACAGAATTTGGCAGTATATCCCTCAGGAGGACATCCAAGAACTCTATCAATCAATGCCAAGCCAAATAACCGCTTGCATAAGGGCCTGAGGTGGATCAACACATTACTGACTCATGTCAATTTATGAAGCTCTTTCTCTTGAATACATCATCCAATTTTTTTGAAATTGTAATCATTTGTCTGTCTGTACATGTACATCACATTTACTGAGTTACATCCCATTTGGGTAATTTCTTCATGGCGCACCCCCACATCCCTCCTTTTCGTCTAGGAGTCTATGATGAGTTGCTTCACTTGGGTACCTGCATCTATATTAAATAGATGCAGGTACCCAAGTGAAGCCTGTGGGGTTTCTGTTGTTCTTGATATAATTGTGCTTTTTAATACTGTACACATTTTCACCATCCTGAATGGATTATTGTTTATCTGTAACGCCATAATTTTCCAGTTACTTACAAATGGTGTAACATAGATATTTTTCATGTACTTGGGGTTGGGCCCATGAAACAGGTTCTTGTGACTTCATCATCTACTCCCTGTGTATAGTAAAAAAGCAATTGATTTACAGGTGTCCACTGTTGGTTCACATGGTGGTACATATTGAAAAGCACGGACAGTTTGATGATTAGCATACAGCTTTTGCCTGAAAACAACTTTCAGATAATCCAGTTCCTGCATTAAATTTTCAGAATCCAAAATAGCAAAAGCTATCATGAACAGTACATGTAGAACTCCCATGTAATGATGTGGTGGATGACAACTAGTAGCACAGAGTTAATGGTCTGTGTGCGTAGGTTTACGGCATACGGTGTGTTCCAAAGTCTCATTTTCTTTTTTATGAACTAAAACAGCCAAAAAAGGTAATCTGCTATCTTTTTCAATTTCTAGCAAAAATCTGAGGCATGGATGAAGGCAGTTAAAATGCTCTAAAAACTGATAATGAGCTTCCATTCCATGTGGCCAAATGATGATAATATCCACTTACACAAAAAAAAAAAAAAAAAAAAAAAAAAAAAAGTGCATTTAAGAGAAGAAGTCCCGAGTGCAGTATCTTAAAGATGTTCCATGAAAAGACAGGCAACAATACGGGTAAATGGAAGATTTCAGAGATACTGCCCTCAGGGCATCTTCTCTTAAGCCCCCCCCCCTTTTTTTAAAAAGATACATGGATGATATTTTAACCATTTGGCCACATGGAATGGCAGCTCTTCATCCCTTTTTAAATCATTAGAAGTGCCTTCATCCAAGCATCAAATTTTCAATGGAGATTGACAAAGATGACAAATTATCGTTATTGGATGTTTCAGTACATAAAAGAGAAAATGGGATTTTGAAACACAGTGTATGCCTAAATCTAGCATACAAAACACCACCTCCATGCTACTAGTAGTCATCCATCACATCAAAGCACGAAAATTTTACTACACTGATTAAGGAAGCTTATGCTATTTCAGATTCTGATAATTTGACACAGGAACTAGATTATCGTGTGGTTGTTTCAAGCAAAAGAGATATACTGATCATAAAACTGTACATGCTTTCAATATGGACCACCATGTGAACCAACAATGGACACTTGCAAATCAGTATCTGTTGATCCATTGTAAACATGGAACAGTGGCTGGTAAAATATTTAACAAAACAATTCACCAATAGGCGTGCAATTGAGAAGTTATTTATTTTCACTACCAGTTTTGGCAATTCATCATCCCATCTTCAGGCAAAAGGGGCTGAGGAAGTCTGGGGTACACAAAATTCACAGTCATTGCGCAAATGATTATACTGAACAAATTATTCATATGGTTCCATGACTAATGCGTGGAACATCAATGTCACACACATTTGTTTCAGTACGAAAAATCTGCCATCGCTGAGAATTATCTCAACAAAGGGCATAAAATGTAATTTAAAGAGGGACAAATTATTGCCCGGCATCCTGTTATTGGAGTTATTTGCTTAAGGAATCCACCAAAATAAGATTATCCAATGATGATATTAATAGAGGTAAAGGTTTCCCTTTAAGCAAGATATGGCATCCTATTTGTCAGATATAAAACAAAAACGGTATTTTTTTCAATCAGCTGCATCTTAATTTGCAATTCATCACTTATTGTTAGTTTCTACCACTGGTGATGTTGCAATTCTTTGCTTTGCAGGGGGCATCCCTTTCACTTCTCGCATTTGCACAGTGGCCTGTTCCTGGTGTGTAAAGGAGCCACTGAATCTGGTATTACCTCAGTTCCAATGTGACTGTATACCTGTAGTCTCATCAGAAGATGGCGGCCAGTTGGCCCTTTGAAATAGCGTTTATTCGTGTAGTGTAAAGTATGTTAAGTGATTTAAGTCTATTTTCAAGCGAGTAATCTTTGTCGCAATGCATAAGTGTGGATGATGCCACAGGATAGTCAAAGAGGCAGTGGTATGTGTGAACTGTGGTTTGGAACTTCATTTGGACAACTTTAGTGGAGAACCGAATGGGGAACTCAACAAGGCTTTCCCATGGAACACTAGGCTCTTTTAGAGAGAGAGAGAGAGAGAGAGAGAGAGAGAGAGAGAGAGAGAGAGAGAGAGAGAGAGAGAGAGAGAGAGAGAGAAGAGAAGAGAATCGCTAAACAAGAGGCAAAACCTTGTGCCCTTCAGGTAGAATTAGAACATACAACATTTGAATTTGGTTGGCTGTAGGTGAAAAATTCTCCTTGGTACCAGTCTATACTGAATTTCTTTGCTAGGAGTCTGCTGCACCCTACAGGTGGATGTTCAGGTAACAAATCAAATTTATTTGAAACTGTAAGTTCAAATGTAGACGAAGTTGAAGAGCTGCTCTCCTTTTTGTTTGTTAGCTTTACCCAGTGCCCACGATCTTTTCCCACCTTCAACCAATCAAGTTCAAATGTAGTATGTTCTAATTCTTCCTGAAGGACACAAGTTTTTGCCTCCTGTTCAGGATTCTCTCTCTCTCTCTCGCTCTCTCTCTCTCTCTCTAAACGAGTCTTGCTGCTAAGTAGTAGCCAAGAGATGGGTGTAGGCTCAGTGGTGCAAGATGAATTAGGAACCATGTACCACGTCACAAGCATTGCGAAGCCAAGTGCTAGTCTTAGCCAAGTGACTGAGGATACAGGGGATTTCTGCAAAGATTTTGCAAACAGGATCAGATAACAGTAGTAGGTGGGGCAGGGAACAGCCTGGCTAAGTACACTAATTACAGCATTAAGGGTTACATTGATGAACTAGGAGTAGCAAGTATACACACAAATGAGAGTTTTTTAGAGGTCCTAAAGTGCCATGGCTAGTTCTACATTAACACTGCTGTGAGCTGTGTGTGGAGACTGAGTTGAGCAAGATACTGCCGACTGAAATGAAATATCATAAATGCAGTGGCGACTGATGCAACTGGGAGAAGGGGGTATATTAATCATGGTTTAAACCTGAATACGAGAGGGAAAGATAAGCTGGTTGAGCTTCTTGCAGATAATTTACAGGGAAAACCATCACACAAAGCAAGATCCCTGTGGTTACTGATGTGAGAGGCACCTTTTCTTTGGTTTAAAATCATGATTCAGGTAACCTGTTTTGAAAGAAGTCAAAATAACAGAAGAACGAAATACTTAAGACTGCACAGAAAAGAAAGGTTAGTTATTACATCTTAACTGGTTAATAGTGTAGAACAGATCTGTTTGGGAAATTTAGAGAGCTCTGGAAAGATAGACATCCTGTGCCTGTCTGAACACCACATAACCACAGAGTTAGATAAATTACATATAAAAGATTACTCTCTGTCAGCTTTCTCATGCAGAACTACGAGGAGTTGTTACATATATTAAGACATAACACAAGTTCAAAAACATTGAGACAAGTGAATTTTGTAGTGATCAGCACACACAAGTGTGCGCCCTTGTGAATTAATACTAAAAAATAGTTAACTTCCCAGTGTAACAATATATATATATATATATATCCATACTGGAAAATTTTGAACATTTATGAAGAATCTGGATTCCTTACTGCACAACTCATCAGACAGCAACAAGCAGTTAATAGTCTCTGGTGACTTCAATTAGATGTCCTAAAGGAGTCTGATAGGAAAAATGATCAGGAAACCTTATTTGTACCTTACAATTTGATCCCAGTGATTAACTTCCCAACATGAGTGGATGAAGACAGTAAGATCCTAATTGATAATGTTTTCTTCGGTGCAGCTCCTAGATAAACTGAAGTTTCATGGGACTGACAGTATAGCCAATCAAAGGGTTATGTCACATCTAATCAAAAGAATCCAGAAAGTTGTTCTCAGTAATTCAACCAATATAGTCTAGGGAAATTATTCTGAGGAGAAATCCCTCCTGCAGTTCCCCAAAGATCAATCTAAGGTCTACTATTGTTCTTAACCTACACTGTCAAAAAAGGTACCCCCCCCCCCTTCCAGAGGTTTCCAATTCGGTACTGACTGATGTTGAAACACCCATATTCGTATGTAGTGTAGCCTCCATGGACAGCAATGCAAGCACTGACTGGCATCCAGTCAATCATACAGATGGTGAATACTATCCCCAAATAGTTCTGTTGGTTTGTGAGTTGCATGAGTCACTTCTTGTTCTACCATATCCCTCACATCCTCGAATGGAGACAAGTCCAAAGATCGTGCTGGCCAGGGAAGCCGCTGCACACCTTGCACAGAACATTGAGTTTCATGGGCAGTGTGTGGGCATTCATTATCCTATTGTAACAATACATAAGCCTCCTATTACAAGAATGACTAAAGAATGGGTCTAACACTCATGTATTGAGAGCTGGTTAGCATCCCCTCCAGAAGCACCACAGGTGATCATGAGTTGCAGCTTATCACACCCCAGACCATAATGTGTAAGATGCAGCCAGTGTGTCTTGGACAAATGCATTATTGAGACAGAGCTCAACAAGTCTATGTAGTAAGTGCAAATGATCATCACTTGCTTGAAGCTTATTAATTTCATTTCTTTTCTTTATTTAGGACTTGAGAATTTGTTTTTGGTGCCTGAAGCATATCAAGTTACTACTAAAATGGAAAAACAACGTCAAGTTAATGTATACAGTTTCGGAAATACTGACTCTCCATGCCATTTAACGACGTACAGAGCCTTAAAAGGACTAAACGCTGTAAAGGAACTTTCCTGAGAAGAACAAGAATTACTTACTAGACGGAGTGGATTACACTTTACTGAAAATGCTCAACTATGCTTCCACCATGAAGCTTTACTCCTACAAAGATTTGAATTTTTGCGAAGATCATGCTGCAACCCATCTGGTAAGAAAAACCATACGGCACGAAAAAGTTTGCGCTCAATCAACATAGAAACAGCTGGCCTAGTAAAAAGGATAACTATCTCTGATATTAAACAAGGCCAAAAAATGTGCCCTTCCAGTAGAAAAGAATCTGATACACTGAGATATTCACAAATGGAAGTTTCATCTCAGTCACATGAAAATGATGAGACTAATGTTGCTCACAATTTGAATAAAAGTTTAACAGCTTTGGAATACCACCATTAAAATTTCAATGAATTGGTGCAAGGGATCCAAAAGGGTTTACAAACTGCGAAATACATCAAATCGAAGGTGCAATTATTGAACTGGAGCAACCATCCACAAGCAAGCAATGCTTGACTTGTTCAGATTACAGTCAGCTGATCCAAGAATTGAAAGACAAATGACATATATCAAATCATAATAAGAAAATTCAAATTTTGACCTTAGTTCCCCAAAGGTGGTCTATCAAAAAGACTTTGGAAGAATTTTGTGTTTCAGAAAGAATGGTAAGAAAGGTTGGAAAGTTAAAATCAGAAGAGGGAATATTGGCACAGAGAATATATTACTACATGGTACTAATGAACAGAAGAAAAATCCAACTTTTCTGGATTGGAATTTTTGAAAAAATAATTTTTATCTGTAATTTATAAAAAAATTCAAAAGGCGCCAGTAAAAGAACTTTCACAGAAAATAAGTGATATACTGGTCGAACAGCTCCTTGTTAGCCACACATATCTGTAGTAAATGCTAAGTGATGCCTGAGGTGATGTTAAGAGTGACGCCACTGGACACTGGGTAACAGCAAAGAAGTGATCTGGAGTGATGAATCATGCTGTACACTGTGCCAGTCCGATGCGAAGGTTTGGGTTTGGTGAATGCCTGTAGACTGTTGCCAACAGTGAAATAAGGTGGAGCGGTGTTTTTTGTGGTTAGGGTGCGTTCACCACTACTGCGATCACTAAAATGTTAAATGTAGAAGGATATGAATACCTTCTACAGTACTGTGCACTGTGTACAGTAGAAGAATAGTTCAACGGTGATGATTGATTGTACCAGCATTACAATGCGTCTTTAACAAAGCACTACTTGTGAGAAAATGGTTCGTGGACAATTACATTCCTGAAAGGGACTGGACTGGCCAACCTGAACCTAGTGGAAAACGTCCGGTGTGGTTTGAATATTGACTTCACTCCAGACCACAGCATCCAACATAACTACCTTGTCTGGTCTGATCTGCCACTTCGACACCTCATTGAAAGTGCCCCCAATACAGTTCAAGCTACCATAAGGACAAAGGGTGGACAAATCCCACATTAATGTCTAGATACTTTTGGTTAGACAGTGTATACCACCTGTACTACTGTGCAATAAGCAGGCATACAAATATACTGAACAACATCAAAAAGGAACATTTAGTTATAATCAAACACCTACTATTACAACTGTATCTAAAACAGAGAGTGCAGTGTCTTTATGGTTTGATTTTACAACAGAATAACTCAGGTATTGGTTTCCTGGTTGCAGAAACACTAGTACAACTGCACTCTGAAGTTTGCTAATGTGAGCTTATAAGAACAACAACTTTTAATGTAACTGTTTTGAAATGACATTACAATTTTTTCTATAGTACAAGTTATATCCACTTACATTCAAATTTATAATTTCAGTGTCTGTGAATACATGCAAATTTTTCTGTACCAGATATCTCTATTATGATCGTATGAAGTGATCTATGCATAAATAATGATCAACATTGATTACAAAAAATAACTAATTCGTGATGATGTTTCCTGCCATATTTCATTAAGTACCTCTTCATTAATTATCCAATCCATCCATCAAACATTCAGAATTCTTCTGCAACATATATTTTCAAAATCATCTGCTCTCTTCTTCTCTGTACTGTATATAGCCCACACTTCATTTCCACAACACTGCACACTTTTAGAAAATACTTGTAAAACTTAATTTTATGTTTAACATTATCATATAGCCATTGCCATCCTTCCCTTTCTTTCCTCTTCACTTCAGCTGTAGTTGGGATGTTGTTTTCCAAATAGTAAAACTATATAAAATGGTAAGAACAATAACTAGTTGTAGCAGCTCCTTTCCTAATCTAATTCCTTCAGAATCACTTGCTTTAATTCAATCACACCCCTTCAACATTTTTTACTTTTGTTTAAGTTCATCTTATGTAAGCTATCCATTCCATCTAACTGATTTACCAAGTCCTTTGCAATCTCTGACAATTGCCATGTCATTAGGAAGACAAACCTTGGTGCTTTCTTCCTTCTCTCTGAACTTCAATACCTTCCCAAATTTCTCCTTGGTTTCATTTATAGCTTTCCCTAAGTACTAACAGAGTAACGCAGAGGGTAGGCTACAACCTGTCTCACTCCCATCTCAAGCATTGCCTCTGTTTCATATTATTTGACTCTTATCTACAGTCTGGGTTCGTAGTTTCAAAGAGCATATTCTAGTCAACACTGCTAATAAGCGTTCCTAGATTTCTTTGAAATACAAACTGATCTCCCAATATGGCTTCTACCAGGCAGTTCTTTCTTCCATAGGGAGCCTGACCTAGTATCTTGCAAGGATGACTTATTAGACTGTGGTTTGGTAATACGCCTATCTATTAAGACGTCTTCTTTATCCTGTATGCCAGGTGGAATAGTTCTATCGTGGTTCTTTATCCAAAAGTGTTTAATAATTCTGACAGAATGTCAGCTACTTCAGGATCTCTTGTGCTCTGTCACATTCTGACTCATAATATCACACCATCATATCTTTTCATCTTACGCTTTCTCTAGATTTCCCACAACTCTCTCTTCAACTTTCTTCCCTTTATATTGCCTTCTACATCTTGGTCTTCTTTTCTTTGTGCTGGATTGTCATTTGAACTCTTGATGTTCATATAGCTTCTACAATTTTTTTCCGTTTCATCAAATTTTGCTATAAGCAGCATCTACCTTCCATAAAGCCATGCATCTTTATATTGCTCTGCGTTCCACCTCTAAACAGTACTACTTTGCATCACGCACGTCCTGTCACTCATTTTTAAGACAAAAACTTATTTCAATGTAGCTACTCATATTGGGAACTGAAGAAATATGAAAAAGGATAGAAGAATCATTCAGTGGCACAAGAGAAATTGGACATAGGCATCTTCGGCTACCCAGACTTTCATAATGTGTTACTATGACCCCAATGTATGCATGAAAAAGATGAAACAAATATCAAGTAACTCTTTGAAAAGAACACAGTAGCCCCACAATGACTAAAACATCAGAGCAATGTACTTTCACAAACAGATTACTTTCTGTCTCTGACACTGCGACGTACAACAACAAGAAAAGTTTCCTATTGGTAAAGAATCTACCATACAAGAAAGTTGTTTTATCACTGAAGTTAACAGTGACTAACAGACTCCAAATATATGAAGAGCCTAAGATTCATAGGAGGAGAGCTGGAAAGAGAAAGAATCTGTTCATAACGAACATCTCGGCAGCTAACATCAGAAAACTTCATGACAATAGTGCATGATTTTGAACTATGATTAGTGAATATATATATGCAAGATTCCTGCTACGTGTTTCGATTTCTTGTTCAGATAATTATCGGTTATTTAGACTGTGCCTCTGTTTCACAAAGTATCTTATTTTGTTCAGTGTTAGTCAACGATGTCTTTATAAATATGAAGATAACATATAAATAAGCGCAGAGAAAATATGTATCAAGCAGCTGTTCCTTCCTCTTCATATGAAGAAAAGGGGACATTGTCATTCTCACAAACAAACAGTGTTGTTGACAAACCTAATGAGACATAAAATAACGTTTATTCTTGGGGAAAATGCATTTAACCAATAAGAAATATATTTCAGTCGCACCCTGACAGTAAAACGCAAAGTAACCTAACACCGCCTGCTCTCCAACTAGAATAAACTGCATTTAGTAGAACAAAAGCAATGATTCTATAATATGACTAATTATGTACCATTACTAACATTTGGCAAAAAAAAAAAAAAAATCAGGTCGACAGAAGCGTCTGATCCCACGCGTAGGCTTTGTGACGTAAGGGTGTTGTCGTGTGTGACATCATGACAGCTCAGAGTTTGGTTTGTGAGTGTGGCGTGTTTCTAAATGTCGTGTTGTGGTTTGTTGTGCTCTCTCGTGGTATGTTCAGGGTTTTCGTTTGTGTGGTGTAATGGGCTCGGTTTGCTTTTGCTCATTATCCAGAATTGTTAGAAGGTCTGCTGTGTTTGTAGTGGACTTCGTTTCAGCGAGTTAATGATTTTGTGTGAAGGTCAATTTAGTCTTGTTCGCTGTACGTCATGTGGTAATTTTAGTCAGATTAATCGTTTGATGTTTTTGTTCAGGAATGAATATGATGAATAAAATTAACAGTGCCCAGTTGAAGGGAAGTGTTCGATCCCAATGTGTGGCTGTGTATGTTGGTATTGGTGCTGGGAGATGTTTTTATGCTATATAGGCCAAGAGAAGTGTTTCATCATAATTTATGGGATCAGGAGCTGCTGTTGAACTATAAGGGTCAACGGAAGTGTCCGATTCAAGATGATATTGTGTTTAGTGGTATTTGGGGAGTTTTGTGATGTCGGAATTTAATGTGGTTCCGTATGGGGGTGGGTGGCTAAATTTGTTTATATTTAGTTTGCCACCACCCAAAAACATCCCATTTCCCGCTCTTGTCCCGTTAGCGTCATTAGGTTTTTTGTCGAAAGTGTGTGTGTGTTTTTCGATGTACTTTCGTCCTCATAATGTGTACGTACCGACTTTATATGCGCCATATTGGAATCGTGGTTTATGGTCGTTTCCGCTATATTTGTGACGTTATGGGTCAAAGCAGACGGATGGGATCGGACGCTTCCGTATTTCCAAAAAATCAACAATGCGACGCGAGGGAAAAGTGGACGTGGTACGCTGACACTACTGAGATTTCCAGCTCACTACACAAACAACTGAGGAAAATACGGATTATTATTAAGCTATAGGTCTACTACTTCACCGAGCAGATACTTTTAAAAAGCCTCAAACATGCAGAACAACGTGTTGCCTTATTGACTAAATTTAATAACCTAAAAGTGATCGAACAGTCTGTGGAATGGAATTGCTACATTTCTAGAATACGATACAGGTATATATAACAATTCTACCTACGACCGCATAAAATCATTGGCCACGCGCTCGTATTTTTTCCGATACCTCTATTACTAAGTGAGGAACTTGCACATCAACGTGGTATTACGTTTCGTATTATCGTTTTCGTGTAAAAATAACAACAAAGATTTTTTATTCAACACTGATTATTTTACAATAAAATAGTCTTCTCCATTGTTGCAGAATACAGGATGTAGTAAACGCACATGTACCGGCTATTCATAGTTCGCGCGTGTTTGCACTAAATAAATGCAACAAGTATGGGTTGCAAACTAATGATGCATGTTCAGTTTCAAAGAAAGACGACCAACCATCTACAATTAGAAACGAAGTAATAATCAACAATACTTCTGCAATGTTTTCCAGTCACGCATAACGAAAAAATACTCACATCTTCACCCGGAAAAAAATATGTAATTTCACCACAGAAAACAAACCAATACAAAAAACACTTAACAACAAACAACACTTCAAAACGACTCGTCTCACAACAACGCAATATCACAACACAACACTTTCCACCTTCCTTCGTGCAGAAATTCAAATTCCTCCATGAAACTCTAAATAAACGGTTCTGATTGGCGGCGTTTAACTTCCAATCAGAGTTCTCACATGTTTCCAGAGCCGAAGTAAGCGTAGAGATACATCTACTCTATGCCCATGAGCAGTGTTACTCTTTGCGCATATCATTTCGATTAATCGAATTCATACTTTATTAAGGGTCAATTAAGACACCAGACACTAAAACTCCTTTCAGAGAAAACAAATAAAACCCTCAAGGTTGTTAACGAATTGGCAATATGTAATAATTTAACACTAAACACAAAGAAAACAAACTCTACGGACTTTAGCATGAAAAGAGGGAAAACAACTTCGTCGAACAGATGATAAATCTAAAGATACTATAACAAACAAGAAGTTTTTAGGGATTCAGCATAGAATGAGCACATAAAAATACCAGCACAAAACATGGACACCATTCTTAAACTGCAGAAAAGGACGGCAAGAGTAATAACTAGAAGTAGTTTTGGACTCACTGTAAAGGACTATTTAAAAATGGGTACCCAAGTAAGTACATATCCCAATCAGTTGTGTAAATCATGGAAAACATTACTAAACATTTCATTAATGGTTCTGTACATAAATATGGAACAAGAGCCGGTATGGACGTAGAGACTTTAAATTTTATAAAAAATGCATTTTCGGTCAAGGGATAAGACTGTATCATAAAATGGCTAAGGACACGAAAAAATTTCTAAAATACATTTATTTGAAAAGCAACTTAAACATCCTTCATGAGAAATGCTTACTACACAACTAAAGATTACTGTGAGTAAATTATGTGCCAAGATCTATAGTGCATCACAGTAATGTCTTGTAATCCTCCTGAGCTCAATATCTCACTCATCATGAATAAGAGTGCTGGGCAGGGCAGACGGGAAGGAGGGGAGTGGGGTGGGGACCAAAGGTGACTCATTTCAGATGGTCTGATGGGAGGACACGAAGCCATGCATGGAGCATAGTTGCATGTCTACAGGCCTGGTGTCAGTTTTCCAAACAGGGTGGAGTTACTACAAGAGACATAGCAGCATGTTTGTGGTCCATGAGTCACCAGGTGATGTCCTTAGTGTGTGCAATTATTTAGTGCAGAACTATGTTTTCCATTAGAACTTATCTGAAAAAAATTGTGTGTAAATCAAATGACATTGTGCAATAGGGTTCCACCAATTCAGGCTCTGATCACATATTCGGGAGGAAGCAAGTTTGCTCTGTCCAGCTATCCCAATTTAGGTTTCCTGTGATTTTCCTAATCACTTTAGCCAATTGTTGGGACGGTTCTTTCAGTAAGACCATTCTCAATCACCTATTCTATCCTAATAGAAGCATACTTGTGTATTCTGTCTGTATGTATATTTTGAACTACTTATTCCCATTATATTATGATGACAAATCCTATGTCATTGAGTGAATAAATAAATCGCATCAAATGAGCTGTGATGCTGTACAAGACATGATTAATACAAATATAATTATAAAAATGTTTCACTTATTTTCATTATATCACATAGTTAATTGAGGTTTACAAACAACATAGACTACACATTTAATTATATGCAGTAAATCACAAATTCATTTGTTCTCACTAATGTTCATATTGTAATATTATACTATTTCAAAGTATTTAAAGTAAATCATATTATAGAAAGTGTCTTCTTTCAACCACGACTCTGCCACTGTTACAAATTTGTTTTCATCCAGTTCATTTGTCTCATGTGGCATATTGTCGGAAAATATTTTATCAACTCATTTTTTGACTTACTTTATCTACTCCAAGATACTTTAAATATTTTGTGCTCAATTAACTATTGTCTGCAAACACTTAAGTTATTTGAATTAAAAATGCTTCTGTTGGCTTTCTTCTGAAAGAGTGTCCCAAAGAAATATTCTATAATGTAGGCCTAAGTGTTTACAGAAAAGGCATACTATGCCATAAACCTATGCTCTTTATTCCCACTAATCTTCAAGTATTTTAGGAGATACCAAACTATTGCTAAATTACTGCAAAGCTTTTCTCTGTGTGTGTTCCAATATAATTTACAATCCAGGTAAATGCCTGACAATTTTACAGAGATCTGGAGTTCATTTAATCCATGTCAATGTTTCTATAGAAGTAAAGAGTGTGAGCATACGTCACATACAATATTTCTATGGCGATAAATCAAATATTTCATTGACATACAGAATAAACAAGAATGGTCCCAGACCAGAGTCTTGTCTTTAGAAAAGTTTGTTTTGTGTTTTTAACTTAATTTACCATTTTGTTGTAAGCTTCTAAAACGTGATGCTAATAAAGTTAGTTTAGCTGGTTGTTAAAGGCAAAATACTTTATAGCTGGTCTTACGTTATAACTAAGGCAGTTTTGGATATTATTGATTGGACCATTCTTATTGGTCTGTAATTTAGGTGTATTTTTGTCACATTTTTAATATCTTTACTGCCATAATAAGTAATTAAAGCTATGTTGTTGGTAATATGAGTTAATATTCAATAATATAATGCAAATGGTAATAAACTAGTCTTTACTTCAAGTATGGAGCATATTGAGAAAATATTTTCCACATATGAGAAAGCAAAACGAATATACTGAAATACAACTCGTTAATTGCTGCTGGAGAATACCGCAGTGTCTACTGTAAATATACAAATATGCAAATTTTTTACTGTCTGACAGACATCTTAATTCATTATTATACCATCAGTGAAACAAAACGATAGACATCATACTGTTTGATGATTGTGTTGGAAGTTTCCTAAAGGATTCTAATAGTTAGTTACATGTTCCATGGGCAATTCCCACAATAACACATCTACTAACAGAACATTAACATAATTGAAATTTAAATAATGCTACATGGTGACCATTTATAGATAAATTCACATAACAGAAAACACCATTTAATTCCATAACGCTACTAAGTATGTAGCCTGTGCAGGGTTGCTGCTCCACATCGGGTGCCTCCCCAGGTGGTGGATAGAGGAATATGCCCCAGATATGGGTGATGCCAGGAAAATGAAATACCTGGGGCAGACCCAAACCAGCAGAAGTGGAATAGGTTGAACTCTTTAGACAGAAAAGAAGGCAATCAGGGATAGATTGTGTTTTTCAGTCAGCCTACCTGGAAGATGGAAGTTCAAAACTAGACCGGGTAGCCCAGACCCTGTATGTGGGAGCCATTTGAACCATTTTATGCACGGCAACTGTCATATTATGCTATCTGTATTACAGTTTCTGACAATGTCACCAAACGTTTACTACTGGACTGAATACCAGGCTGGTAGATGTTGAAACGAAGTAGCTTCAGCCTTAGTAGACGCTCAGAGTATGCATACATATGAAGTAGACATGGACAGACCGAAACATGTAACTGTTTAGAAACAAATGTAAGAGTAAAATGTAATGCTCCGAAACGCTGCTGCGAAAAAAAAGCAATTTGTGTTTTGTAGTCGTACAGGCGTAAACATTATATCATTTTGAGTGTCTGCTGTATAAATATTGCCATATAAACACAAATGAAATGTGCGAGCGCCAATCATATCGCAGACAGTATGCAACTTTCAGTCAGGTGTCTTGGCAGCTTCGTATTTCCTGCGCCAAATGCGCTGCTTTCGTGTCATGTGATATTCATACTTACCAATTGGCTCAGGACAGATGTTTACATGTTTGGCATAACAGGTTTTCGCAAATTTATTTCGCTGTATTCTAGTACCTAACTGTGAAAGATTTTATGAGTGATTATCTGTATATACTCATGAAAATCATGATATATAATTTAATGAGACAGCATTTTGGGAAGTGAGACACTAAATTAAGATATTATACCTATAAGGTTTGCAGTAGTTTATCCATCATTTATTTAGTGACTGGTTGGTAACATAACAATAGTGACACATACTTGTTTGTGTTATTTTGGTTCAAATGGCTCTGAGCACTATGGGACTTAACATCTGTGGTCATCAGTCCCCAAGAACTTAGAACTACGTAAATCTAACTAACCTAAGGACATCACTCACGTCCACGCTGAGGCAGGAATCGAACCTGCGACTGTAGCAGTCATGCGGTTCCAGACTGTTGCGCCGAGAACCACATGGCCACACCGGCAGACTGTGCTATTTTGCCAGCATGAATTATAGCTAAAAATGTGCTTTTAAATATTCTTCCTACTGGCAGCAGCTAGAACCTATTGATTCTTGTAAACGTGGAATTAAATGACAGAAAACTGAAAAATTTTGGTATCAGTCCAGTGATCTAAATTCAGTTACATTAGTTATACTGCATAATAATACAGATCAGAACAGCAAATATACATATATAAGCAGGCTATAAAAGCATCAACAAAAATCAATAATGACTGTTACCCATACAGTCTTGTAGGAATAACTTCAATGAACATTGAATACTAACGGTTCCCTACATGTACTTATATAGAAGGACCATGTTTTTAAAAATAAACAGTGTGCTTATGTTAAAAAATGAAGGGCACAGTCGTCACACTCGAAACAAAAATAGTTATTATATCAACATTTCAAGATACAAACTCGCTGATAAAGGTTCCACAAAGGTATTATTCTTATTATTCAATAGTCTGACTGAGAGTGTGAAGTTTGTGGAAGTGTTACCAGACTTCTAAAGATAACTTAGAGAGTACTTGAACACAGCAGTTTTCTTCATTGTGGGCAGTCCAAAAGAACTAGAACAATAGTTGTTGCTCTAAACCAGTTTGAGTAATATTTTTATTTATAGTGTTTATTAAAAACTTCTAGATTTTTTTATGAAGCTTATATTTTATTAATTTTAAAACTACAACTGTAGAACCTTCAAAGTGCTCTAATTGCGATTTACATTTTATTCACAACTATTTTGATGTATTCGATATCACTCTACACATTAGTCAGAAAATAAATAAGCATGTTGTCTGATTGGACTATGTTCACCAATAAGACACAGTACAATGAAGACTTTAAAGACATGAAATGCAACTACCAGAAAACCTTGACTCATCTCACAAGTCGAAAGCTGAATCACTATTATTTAACTTTTTTTAACTGTCCCCTTGTGGTCCTTGAAGTATAGTACTCTATGTGGATAATTCACATTTATGGGTGCACCACTCACAGTTTTCTTACCCACAGTTAAATTTTCCGTAGTTTGTCACACAGAGCAGGACTGCAAAGTGACTGATGCACACAGATCAAAAAATTACCATAACAGACTGGAACATATAATACAATGTTCAAGTATGGCAATTTTTCATCAAACATTCAAAGTTTAGCTGGAAATAGCTCATAATATGTACACCTGATAGAAGTTGGAAACATGTTAAAACATTTCAAGGTAACTGAAATGCAGAGATCGGTATGTTTCCTTGAAGTATAAAATCCAAAGTAATATTTAATACAATTCATACAGTGTAATGTCTTTGTGATACCTATATCATGGCAGATCTGGCTCTATACCACTTACAATTCCTTCTAAATACGTTTGTTTGATGTACAGGTATATGGAGTTCCCTGAAGTACTCACAGCAAGTAGATATATTAACATTTTATTATAAATTCCCCCAGAAAATTTGAGACAAAGTTAAGTTGCTGTTGGAATGTCATTTTTATCACAGTATCTGAACGCCAAAAAAAAGTATCAAATTGCCATTGTTGATTTGCCTGAGAATTATTTGTGAAAAACAAGTATTAAGACTCCTATGATAGGTAATAAACAAACATAGCACATTTACAAAAATAAACATACAAACATCATCTTCATATAATACATAAATCAGATAATTATTCACAAACACATAAATAAACAAACATACTCAAAAAATTAAACTCATTGAGTGGAGTGCAAAAACGTAAGTGTCTTCTGTGTGCAACAGATCTGAAAGTAAAATTCAGTGCACATTGTGCAGAGAAGAACAAAATCAACTGAAATTTTACTGTTTCAGTTTTGAGATCTACTCTACCTATTCTTAGTTGTAGTTTAGAAATATCATTTTTGATACTTTTTCACTTGAAAGACAAAATTGACTGTCTGTTATTGTTTGCCCCTGCTTTGAAAATATGCACTCACATGGAACACAGGTAGCCATAATACAAAGATTTTGTTTCTTTATTTCAAACAGTATAGGAAACAGCACATGATTTTCTTTCCACCACAGCATAGAATCTTCTGATGCGTGTATCAGTGGCACCGTCATATATGTATCAAGCTCGACTATACTTGCAGCGTGTGAATTGTCTGCACTTTGGCTGAACCCTCCTACAGCTTGTTCAAAATCTTGCAAAATTTTGCCACTGTTAGAGTTGAATGTGCTCACCACAACTAGTTTGGTTAGTGGTGGATTATCTGTAGAATACTCAGTGGGTTTCTGTTATATTGCACAGCACTTTGTTTCTCTTAATCAATGTCCAATTTTTGAATGAGGTGGATACTGATTGCATCCTCAAGTTTAGCAGTCACTGTTTTAATGGCTTCATTGCTGTAACTTGTGTTTTTCAGTCTAAGACAAAAACTTTGTAAACCTTTGCTTAATAAGACAACTTTTGACAAGGTTACACCTCTTTTGCTGCTACTTTCTGTTGTTACTTGCTCAAAAGCAGATAGTATTCCACAAGATTTTTCAATTACTGACCAGTCTTTATTGGATAGTTTCGTTTCTGCATTCACACTGAGGATGGCGACGATGCTTTGCAAATTCTCTTTGATTTTCAAAAGTCTGTCAAACATTTCACACATGGAATTCCATTTCATAAGATAATCATCTTCCGATGTCAAAATAGGGAAGCTCATTTGCTTCTGAATGTTGTGTAATTCCTCAAGTGATTGAGGACTTCTTTTGGAAAATTCCGCTATTGAGTTCACTTTTGTCCTTGTGTCTGTAATTGGTTCAAGGCTTGCTTGCACAATTAAATTGAGTGTGTATGCAAAACAAAGTACTCGCCACCATTTGCACATCATCACTGCCTTCACAATATTAGGTGCATTATCTGCAGTGCAAGCTAAAATTTTATTGGTAATACTCCAGGTTGAGGTCACATTTTGTAATTCACTTGAAGTGTGTTCAGCTTTATGCCTGTCACGGAATTTAAAACTAGTTCACAATGCAGTTTTCATCTATGAAGTGAGCAGTCACTCCAATATAATTCTCATTTTTCACAGATGTCCATCCATTGGTCGTAATGCAGATGTAAGATGCAGCTTGCACTGCAGATCTTAAACGCACTAGTGTGTTATCGAACACTTGGAGATACATGGTTTTCATTTAATAAATAAGTCATTTTTCGAAACTCTACACTCTCAACTACATTAATGGAAGATATTCTTTAACAACAAGTCTTGAAATCTGTTCATGTATTTTGACTCGTTGGGTGAAGGCACTGGTCTTGATGCAAATCCAGTAATCTTTATTTGTCTACCACACCTACCCAGAACTGAACCAGTAGAAGTACTGGTTACTTCTTGGGCAGATTGTTCATCTTGACGCACAGGCACTGAAGTGGCAGATTCCTGAACAGTTGCTGTGAAAGCTGAACTGGTTTCGCCACTGCCCAGACTCATAAAAAATGGCTTCGAAGTAGTTTCACTTCAATTAACTGTTGGATGCTTATGTCACAAATTCTGTTTAAGCAAGACGAAAAACTACTTTTAAGTGACAACACTGCTGGGCACAAGTTACACTTAATTTTATCAGGATACATCTTCATAAAATAAGTGCACACCAGACTTCATAACGCCATAGCTGAAGACAGAAGAATATCCATTAGTATAGATAATGTACCCATCCTGCTAATTTTCATGCACACAAAAGAAATCATTGTGGAAAATAGGCACTATGACTATGGACTCACAAATAATGCCACATAATTCGAATAAATAACACAACAAAAGAGAAAATTTTTTTGCCCCCCAACATGTTGTGTGTCCTTTCTGCCAACTAGAGTGTAGCTGTTAACCTTAGGTGGCAGTAGGTTTCCTTAAGTTTCTTATAGTAAATCACATATTAGCAAGATGTATAGGGACTGTGTCTGTTGCGATGGGGATGGGGTGCCTGGGGCAGCCTCTGCAGTACTAGATGTGCAAGGGGGGGGGGGGGGATGCCACAGCTCTGCCACTAAGTCGAACTCAGGAGCGACTGAGCCAGCCATCCCACTCTCACCTCATTGTGTCAAGGGCTCGAGCGTCAAGGCGAAGGCTGTATGGGGGGTGCAGCCTCCTGCCAAATCCCATGCACTTTGCTAATAGATTCAGTGCACTATCTGATGCTGGGGGAGGGGGATCAGAATGCACCTTCTGCCAGGATAGTGCCTGCTCCTTCGCCAAGGTCCGGACAGGCATGTGGGAACAGGGGTTCATTATTTACTGGGAGCTCCAATGCTAGGCATGTCATGGAGCCTCTCAGAACATAGCGGCTAGGGTGGGGCAGAAGTTCAACGTTCATTAAGTGTGCTTGTTGGGGAGCCATGTCCGGGCGCCCATTGACTGGGAAAATTATACGTTTATCACAAGGGGCAGAAGCATAGACTTGTGTGAAATTATTGTGGGAGCGCTCTCAACATACAACTTTCAGCAATTGCTTAGAAAACCAGCTCAAGGTGGCAACATATTAGATATCTTGGCGACAAACAGACCTGATCTTTTTGAAGAAGGTAATCTAGAAGGAGGTATTAGTAAACATAATGTTGTCGTGGCTTCTATGTCAGTGGAAGATGCAAAGAAGCCAAAGAAACAGCATAGAGTATTTTTAGAAGAGTACTTTTGTTTGGGAAAGCAAATAAAAGTATCATTAATGAATATCTTCATAGTCAATCCAAGCTTTCGCCACTGGACACAGAGATATTGAGCATCTTTGTTTGGAATTTAAAGGTATTGTCCACCACGTGTTAGAGAAGTATGTGCCTAGCAAAAATATAGGCGAGGGAAAGGATCCCACCACATGCTAGGGAAGTATGTGCCTGGCAAAAATATAGGGGAGGGAACGGATCCACCTTGGTACAACAAACATATTAGGAAGTTGCTGAGAAAGCAGAGAATTTTGCACAGTCATTTTAAAAGTTGTCAATGCCCCACTGAAAAACAAAATTATGCAAAATGAAAACAGCTGTCAAAAGATCAATGAGATATTATTTTAATGAATTTGAAAGCAATATTTTATCTGCAGATTCTAGAAATAAGCCCCCAGAAAATCTATGAACGCTACAAATAATTCAATACCTTCTCTTGCTGACAGTGCAGATGAGTGTGTTTGTGTGGACAGTCTTAAATAGCTAAATTAGTATTCAGATTATTATTTATTTCATAGTGTACCAAGACAGTTGCTAGCGCTAACTCTTCTACACGTATGGGCAATTAGTAAAAAGAGCATTCTTGCAGATGAAATACGAAATAAGTTTGTGATAGTGAAATATGCATTGTGAACAGAAAGACAAAAATACGATACTTTGTAAAACAGTTATAACTAAACAGTTATGAAAAGTACGTTTAGCTGTATGGTTCATGTGAACCAAATAAACTTTATTGCTAGCCATGCTTGTTGTTTGCAACTTAGAAAACGCCCTGGGATACGACAAGATTTGTAAATTTACCATACTTATACACAGCTTTGGATAAACATAAGAGATCAGTGAAGCATATAAAATCTTTTGCACCATTAATAGCTTTCGACACTCAATAGGTAGACCATTCACTGAATTATCAAAAAATATTTCTGAAGGATTGTACAATGAACGGTTAAAGACAATAAAAATGTGTTGGAAATATCGACTGGTGCTGTGGTACTTCTCACAAACCAAGAATGAACTTTTAGAGGGCACGAGGAATGTGAGGAGTCCTTGAATAGAGGTAGTTTCAATTTCTGCATAATTATCATGTGGGACTGTCTCATCATTTAAAGACTGCTACCATTTTCTAAAGCAACTCAGCTCTTATATAGAATGAGCAAATCGATGCAGTGCCCATTGTTATTAGAGATAAGATTGAATCGGATACCGATCAGGCTACTTTTATTGGAATCATCCTCGATGAAACAACTGATGTCACCAATAAAATTCAAATATCTATTATTCTGTGCTGTTTTGAAGGTATAGGCAACTGCAAAGAATGGTTTCATCATTTCGCTGATGTAAGTTCTAACAGAATAGCCAATGGTTTATGTGAATATTTAAAAAGGGCTATAAATGAGGTGGTATTTTCAAAAACATTGTTGCTAAAACTTCCAATAGTGCTGCAGTAATGGCCAAAAATATTTCTGTACTGAAGACTTCAATCAAAAACTATTATTCTGCTGCCACCTTCAGTTACAGTCACAGACTTAATCTCACACTTTCCCAGTCTGTCAATTTTACTAAGGAAACCAGAAAATTCTTTGGTTCTCCTAATCGTTTACCCGTTTTTTTCTCACATTCTACTTCGTGTAAAGATGCTCCTAAAACTTTTCCAGAAAATAAAATGCCAAGTGTCGCAGATACATGATTGGAGGTTGCTTCCTGGTTTGTAAGAACAACTGATCACTATACAAGTCGTCTCATCCATTTCTTTACTTCAAAGGAAGAGGAACCTTGTAAGTGATCTAAAGCAGAAGTCAACATGGCTTAAGGCTTTGCGCAATTTCTCTCAAGGACTTGAATCAACATTTTCTTGATTCTGTTCAGTAAAGTTTTTGAGCAAAATATTATAAACACAGGATTTCAAGAAGTATGATCAGAAACTATGAACATTGCTGATGAAGAGGACGAAGAAAGGCCTAGAAAGAGAAACTGTCATGAAGGTGAAACTCATCCATCGTACTTAAGGATTTTCTGCAAAGCCCTGGAAACACTAATAAGTAAAACTAAAGTAGGATTTGAATTACGGAAACAGTTGAAATTTCTGGCATTCGGCGAAGGCCTGGCTATTTGCGCCACACCAGTTTGTTCTACCACCTCACATATAATGGATGTCTTTGGAGGTAGATCCCCATAACAGGCGCCGAAACCTAGCGGACAACCCTCATAGTGTTGTCAGTTGCGTTCATGCTTCTGTGAGAAATTGTTTAGTGTGATAAACAAGTATCGTTTTGCTTGAAGATTTCATCTAATTTTTAGCTTTCAAACTATTGTGGCATGAAAATTTGGCACTGAAAATAGTAACGTAAAATTACTATATAATTATAGTGCATTTATTTATTTAGGCACACTTCAATGTGAACAGTTTTGTTTGTTCTGTTCCCTTTTCGATGTAGGCTACTTATGTCCATCATGTTAGGAAATTAGGTAATGACACCACCATATGATGGGGCTATGCCGCCATCCTACATAACCGTAGGTTAATTTCTCATTATGTTTATGCAATTTTCATTCAATGTCAGATGACTCGTGTGTAAGGACTACAGAATAGGCACAATGGACTCAAGAAGAGCTGCAGGCTGCCATGCAAGAGAATGCTGAGGGAAAATCAATTTAAAGTGTTGCATCGGCATTTAAAATACCTAGGTCTACGTTTCGATATAGCCTGAAAAATAAATATCTTCAATTTTTAACAAGGAACAGGACAAACAACTGAACTGAAAAAGCAAGTCACTGGTCTAGCAAACCTATTTTATGGAACTTATTTTAATAATTTGAGATGGTTTGCATACCATCTGACAGAGGTACTTCAAATCAAGCCTAACTCTAATCGAGATAGTAAAATGGTAGCGGAAGATTGGATATCAGCATTTTAAAGGATAAATCCTCATATTTCTGTGTGCAAACCGTCTGCAACTTGTATTATCAGAGTGACTGGGTTCAATTTAAAGGAGGTTGAACTATTATTCAAAAATCAACTATGGATAAATATAAATTTGAACCATTCAGAATATTCATCATAGAAGAGACTGATATTTCTCCAGTGCAAAAACTGAGTCATATTTTACTGCATAAAGGTCGAAAACAGGTTGTAGGTGTGAAAGAGGATGCAGTATTACAGCTGTGTCCTTCTGGACAGTATGTCTGGCTGATATTCATTTTCCCCAGAAAGAGGATGATTCCTTTACTCAAGAGAGGAGGATGAACAGGTGGCCTTCACAAACGATCACCCAATGGATGATCTAGTGATTGGCTGAACTACATCAATCAATTCATTAAGCTATCAAAATAAGAGCCAATTCTGCTCTTACTCGATAATCATGGAAGTCACGTATCACTGGATTCATGAGGGTTTTGTTGGCAAAATCACGTTCGCATGTTATCAATTCTTCTGTATACATCCTACAAAGTACAACCATTTGACGTCACATTTTTTTATCTGATGAAAATATGCTTTCAGTAAGCAATAACACCATATGACATTCCTAACATATTCAATGTTGCACGTATGAATGTGGCAACATTTGAGAATGGCGTTTCTGGGTTTGAAAGTATTGGACTATTCCCAGTAAATGCAGTTAAGTTTGATGAAGAGGCATTTGGATCATTTCAGGCTGTATACCCTTTTGTGATGGATGCACATGAAGATAACGAGGTTAATCATTCCAACACTAACGGTGAATCTGCAGAGCTTATACCACAATATAGAATCTACCCACAAGAGACACAGGAAACCTCTTTGGAAGCGCAATGGCTTGGTGTGTACACAGTAGTTGGTTTGTTTGGAGTTCCTGAGTGTTCTGGAACGTCGTCAGGAAGTAAAGTTGGGAATATGTTTTCTCAAGTGTTGGATAAGATGTCATCAATTCTCAAAGCGGCAGTGAGGAAATGAAAAGCGAAAAAGTCACTCTGATATTCTAATGCCCACTCCAATGTTCCTGAAGATAGAGAATCTAAGAGAAGGGAAAATTATCAAGAAAGAATTAGGTGCCAAGAAAGCAGCAACAAACCTTTTGGAAGGCAGTACAACAACTATGAAAAAGAGGTGTTCAATTAAAAAGAAAATGTCTCGTCCAAGAAAAACAAACCATCATGTTCCTGCCGTAGAATTAAATTTGAGGAATCATCAAATTAAGACAACATGGATTTAGACGAAAAAGCATTATGCAGTGACGTTGAAGAGAATGTTCTTGAGATAAGATCAGATAATCTTGAGCTATGCTTTGGTTTTTGGAGAATATGACTTCAAGGAGCTTTTATTGTAATGTAAACATTGTGGACAGTGGGCATAGTCTGAGTGTAATGGTGCTGATTCCCCAGAAAATTGTATTTGTGACTTTTACCAATGCCTTAAAACTTAATTTTAATCTTTTCGTGTGTTTTAATGGTTTTATCATTAACTGTATAAAAATATCACACCATAATTGAATAAACTTCTCATTAAATAATTTTATTTATTTCATTTTGCATTATTTTCTTAGTTTTATAGCAGGGGGCACGGTTATCAAATGGGTAATGCGGAATTATCCAGATACCTGCAGAAATCTCATCACTGTGCATACATTTAATTAAAAAGGAATTTAATGCATGGAGAGTGAAAACAGAAGAAACAAAAAAATGTGGACTACCAAGCAACTGTAGAATCATATTACACTAAATTTATGTGACCATAATTGATTTTTATATAAGTTAAAAATCATTTGCTTTAATGGGGCGAGATTCCTCTGGCATCCCATACTGGATTCTAAACGTCTTGTGAGTTGTAATAGAAAGTTTCTAACAAATGTATTTTGTGAATTGAGAGAACTATGTGTTTCCTATTTCGATATACAAGGAGCAGCTTTGAAACGCAAACTGAAGGTGTTACATTCACTTTAAGAATTTTCTAACAAGTCCATTCAAATCACTGCAAATTATATGATATCAAATGCACTTGATGCTGTGTGCAGTGAAGTTTATTTTGAAATTTCCTTATACCAGTGCAAGTGGACATTTTGTCAGCCTTGAAGCGAAAAACTCTTATTTACAGGCAATATAAGAAGAAACCCTTCTGAGCAACTTGGCTCTTCTATCAGTGGAAGAAGACACACTTTTTGTTTAGAAGACACAATGTGGAATTGTTGTTTGATAGTATGACAATACAGTTTACCCATGAAAAAAGACAGCTGCAATTCTTGTATATATATAAACAGGTATGATAAAACGTATTTTTCTTTTGGAGTTATTGTTTAACTTACAATTTATTACAACTTGTTTAAAAAATTGATTTAAATGCACTGATCGTGAAGTTAACATTTAATCAACAATCCGACTTTGAAGTTTTCCCAGTGTTGTATATAATGCAGTTGATACACAAACCAACACTGAACGCATAGTGCTGTCAGTAACGTAATGGAATGGAACTAAATGCGACTATTCATGTGTTGGTTTAGATCTCCCTAATATCTTTATTTTTCTCGTTCAATTTGAAATACCTTCATCTCTTAATAACTCATCATCATTTTTTTATGAATAATGCAAATCTTCTTGTTTCTAATTACATTTTGGAAGCGAAATTCCTGTTTCCATTTCAAATACAAATTCTTAATTGTCGATGTTTCATGAAATAATGTTGGTAAAAGTTGTTTAAATTAAGAATCCACAATAATTTAATTTTTAAGGCAAAAATGAAAAACCAAACACTTCTTATTTGGACTATATCCATAGTTTTATACCACAGAGGTAAATAAGTATCATACAAACATGAAAACAATCAATTTCACAGTGTTGAGCACTGCATACAAATGCTGCATTTTTACATTTACTTCTGTACCATTACAATATGAACCTGACACAACTTATATGGAATCAAGCTGTGGGGTTTGGCCCAAGAAGTATAAAGACTATTAAGTTGTCAGACGTACTGGAACTACGCACGCAGCTTTTTAACACGTCACTGTCGAACGCGGGTGGTATATAGAACGTCTTGTGATAAAAGAAGAAGAGAAGATGCTACACATGATTGGCTTTGTAGACTCTATTGTTGATAGGCTTGTTATCAACGTAGCAGGTGACACTTCCAGAACTTAAATGTATTTCTCGGATTCGGAGAAGGAAGGAGGCAAGAGATTACCAGGCGACTGACTGTAAGTAACACCTTCAGTGGATTCAATATTTAACTCTAATGTGAAATCCTTCAATACTCTCTTAGGTTAACACAGCTTATGCAGAAAAATTACCATGTGGTTAAGTCAGGAATTTTCATCATTCTTGTTTTTAATTACAATAGTACATTAGCTAAAAACGATAACTTGTTGCTATTTTCATCTAGTCGTCTAAGGAGCGTATTGTGGGAGATTTGCAGTGTATTATTTCATTCTCCTTAAAAATTAAATGACATTCAAAGCTGTATTGTTCCTCTGCTCATCTCTTTTTACGTGTGAACTGCAGTTGGCCACGTCACTGCAGGCTAGCTGACCAGCCAGTGCTGTCCAAGTTAAATGCGCCAGTGCAGTTGTCCCGTATTATCACTAACTCGATGTGCAAGTAACTCACAGCACATAACGTACCCTTATTATCGTACTTGACAGTACTCGAGACAGCTTAGCTTGGCTGTAGTGCCACGTGAAACGGAAATCCAACGTGGTTCCAGCAAATGCGGAAGAATACATATTACAATGTTTACGTTAGGTTTATTCTTATGATGAACGGATTATAGCTCAAGTGACAATCCCAGCACACGCCAGTGGTGCAAACGATGTTCTGCGATATTTCTAGTGTGGATATCTCAGCAGTAGTAATAGTCACCATTGTTTCTGTTAGCAGCTGACAGCGTCCAATGAGTATCATCATTCGATTTACCAAGCACCCGTTCGTCTCATAGTCCAATGGAGCTGGATTCAGTAGTTAGTGCAGTAGTTAGCAATCCACCGCTCTCATCACTAGTAGATGCACAAAAACAGAACAGCTTTGTTTGCTGTCAGCGTGTCCCAAAGTTCATACATTTTACTCACTGTCGTTCTTGAAGAGTTGTACGAAATTTAGTGCAACCAAATTATGTCCAGATTGCTGCCTGAAGCATCAGCAGCATCATTGCACGTTAGCTGTTTTGTCTGCCACAAACTGGGGCTTTTAGCAAGTCTGCTTTCGTCCTCGAGTAACAACACCAACAATACCTGTCAGTGCGCTGTGTGGTATCTTGCCGGTGTCAACAGCAGCAGCAGACGTGATGCAGAAGCTTACATTGGAGTGGAAATTGTGGGGCAACGGCAAAATTTCTATTGGCCACAACCATAGCTGTGTCTCTGATTAATATGGACATGTACCGGTGCGTTGGCTCCCCACTGCTGTGGTACCCTCAATGGTGTTGTGATGTAGAATAGACAGTAAATCCTGTTCCAGGATTACATTGTAGCAGAACATAATTATATGAATTTCAGTCAGGAACTAACCCTGTTGGTAGTAAACTCTAGCATGGCAACTAACATTTTTAGCTTAGATGCTCCTGCGAATTTTGGTTTCCAAGTTGAGGACCAAATGAATCTAGGTCCAACTGCAACACCGTTCACAGAAATTGATACGTTATGTGTCCAATATAAGAAACTGTTTGAATCTACATTAGGTTGTGCAACAGTGTTCCATATCCTAATAACCTTAAAGCAATCAGCAGTGCATAAGTTTTGTAGAGCACATCGAGTGTCTTTCACCATGTGCAACCAAATTAAAGTGAAACTAGATAGATTGCAAAATATAGAAGTAGTATTCCCGGTATTGTCTAGCCAGTGGGTAAGGACTGTGATAGTAGTTTAGAAGCCAAATGAATCATTTAGAATTTGTGGTGATTTTAAGTAGCTTTTCTTATCACCGCACAATAGTTTTTATAATATTGAACAATTTCGGGGTCAGTACTCCCTCTTGGCAGTGTAATCTGCCTGTGCATTCTGCACTACGTACTGAGTCAGTATTTGTAACTTATTGTATGTGCCACCATTACGATCATGTCGCATGGCAGTTTAGGGAGTCTAGATGGTTAATGATTATGTATAAAGTTAATTTGTTGTTCATTTTGAGAGGTGATTATTGGTCCAGCCAATGGCATCTTTCATCTTCATTTTATTGAACATTGGTACCACCAATGAAATTTCTCATCTTTATTTTATATTACAGAAAGTTCTTATAATATAATACTCATAAGGATCATCGAGTTCTTATAAGAACTTGATTTTGATCATACTTAACATTTCAACACTTAGAAAGAACTAAAAAATTCAATCAACCAACCTACGGTGTTTAAATTTTTGTCTAAAACAACTGGACGAGCTTTATTTATATGTAACCCAACATTTCTTTTGTCCATTCCTTAAAATTACAAAAGAGTAATAAAAGCAGTAAGATAAAAAAGGGTCTGAATGAATGATTTGAGATGATGTGAGTAAAAACAGAATGAAATAATATCTGTAGATAAAAATGTAATATCGATTTGCAGACAAGTGAGAAAGTTATTATGTAGAAGTGGGTCTTTGACATTGCAGATAGGATAGTTTGTAACTTCACCTTTAGCTCACTGTGCTGAAAAGTGCGGTCAGTGTACATTGTATGTATGAGAGGAAGGAACGGGGAATTTCAAACGCTTGAATTTCTAGAGCGCTCATTGGTCAGGAGTCACCCCACCCTCAGGTTAGGCCAGAAGGAACTAGTGGTGAGGCAGCAAGAGAGCACTCGCGCTGAGGACTGCGGACTGGATGGATGCAACTTGGTAATGTGTGAGCAAAATTGCTCACAAAGAGGAGATAGGAGTGAAATACTTAAGGCAATAATCATTCACCAATAAGTGAATATATTCTTTTTCAGCTAACATTACAAATATTTTTAGTAAATTTTAGACGGGCTAAAATCTGTGTAGGCAGGTAGAACTTGTGCATGTGAAAAATTTGTGTCGGTAACTTGAGACTTCAAGTTTTATTATGTCGAAAGTTAAGTTTTCGAAACAGTTCGGATTTAAATAAAAGTATGTTGCTATTACTGTACTCAGTACAAAGAATGCACATGAGGAACATGGGTAATTTTATCACCTTGCATATACGACATGGGGCAGACAAAGAAAATGAATGATGTGGTTTGAAAAGTGCTTGGCCGGCCGGTGGGGCCCCTAGTGGTTCTAGGCGCTTCAGTTTGGAATCGCGCGACCCCTACGATCGCAGGATCGAATCCTGCCTCGGGCATGGATGCGTGTGATGTCCTTGGGTTAGTTAGGTTTAAGTAGTTCTAAGTTCTAGGGGACTGATGACCTCAGATGTTAAGTCCCATAGTGCTCAGAGCCATTTGAACCATTTGAAAAGTGCTTGGTACTGTTAACATTAAACAAGAACTAACAAATCATTTTCGTATACTTTTCAGGTAAATAAAATAGTTAAATTCAAACTTGAATTTTTAGGAGGACAAATTTTTGAATTTGGGAAACTTCGAAAAATAGCCCACTAGAATTTGAGGATCGACTACACATATGGAAACTGTAAGTAGAGTGTAGATTAAAAGTGTGATATTGTGTAACTTTTGGAAGGGAAGAATAAAGCACGTTGTTGTAAAATTTCATGTACTATTTTGGAGGGGAAGAGCAACTGAATCCATTCAGTTTCAGCTACGACAATTTTGTGGGTCCTTAACCGAGTCAATTTATATAAATGGATTTTCTTTAAAGTCTTAACTAGATCCGAATTGAATACTGGGAGTCGTAGTAGATTATCAACCACGTCAGCGAAAAGTAAATAACCAGGGGTGGTCATAAAAAATAGGATAGATATGAAAATTTATTTGGAAATTATGAGAAGGTAGCGATATAAGCTTTGCAATTACAGACATTCATTGCTTGGCTCAGTAGCTAAACCGTATGTGTGAGTAAATGCAAGAAATCGAATGCTTACTCTTGTGGAAACCATTTCACCTTGTTCTTGGGTCTAATGTTGATTATTTCGAGACCAATGAAGTTTCATTTAAATTTTAGAAATCGTAACATTTGCCACAGTCAAAGAACTCAGTTGCAATTGTGAATTACTCGTCAACAAGCTTATGTGAAAATATAGTGAAATGAATAAATGAAAATTTTGTAAATGAATGAGATGAGTTATTGTTTCTCATTAAAATCATTGCTAGGGCACCCAAATTACTGTCGATTGGTGTAGAAATATATATCGAATGAGTAAAAGCCTGATTATGCAAATTATAGTAAGATGAATTACTGTTCTCGTTACAAACAATGTTAGAGCACCTGCATTATCGATAGAATGGAATAGATGTTCCTTATATGGAGAACATAAAGAGTGTATGCCACGAACAATGTCTAAGAGATGAGAGGTGGATCTATTATGTTGTGGGTTATAAAGAAAATGGTTGTCTACAGTCGTTACAACTATAGTCGGGTGAACTTATGGATTAAGTAATTATCCGTTTCTCAAACTTATGGCTATAACAGTTTCGTGGAGACATAGATTCTCTAACGATAAAAGAAATTTCTTTCCTACTTTCAAAATTTTAGCAGGGTTCACACAGCAAGTATAGGTAACGCTTCTATCTTCAATTCTTATTCAAAGGAGACACCACAATTTTATCATTTTATCAATAGCTGAGTGTTTATATCTTGTGTATTGGGTGTTAATATGGGGTAAAGATAGCGCACTGGCAGAGTCAGAGACTTGGGGCTTTTTGGAGCTGGAGGCATTACGTTTGTCGATGGAAAAGGTAGCACAGTTCTCTACAGATAACATGGAGTTACTGGAGGCAAATTGCGTTTAAAGATGAGAAAATAACGGTGTTCCAGACACCAGATCATGAGGTATATCTAGTTCCCGCTAGCCTAATAATTCCCTCTTCTAGATGGTCATCTGAGGATGTCGTGTCGTTTGTGGAGGACCTGTCGATGTCAGAGGATATGGATGTTTGATCATATAGTCAGTTGTTGTGAGTGACGAAATTACATAATTAGTGGGAGAGTTGAAGACTTTTGTGAGATGTACAGAGGCACTGAGAAATGTGGAGGCATTCGAGCAGCTAAAGCAAGGGCTTCTGCAGAAGTGCAAGAAGCAAAATAGTGCAAGGTTCTTCTATGAGCAATTGAGTGCTACCGCAAAGCGGCATAGGGCAGCCATAGAGGATTTTGCTAATGGAATAAGGAAGTTATGAGCTGGTACAAAATAATGAAGCAAATAAAATTTTGCTGCAGGAAGCCGAACAAGGAGCACTCGACGTCTTCCTAAGAGGCTTACCTCTGGATGTGTAAATAAGGATACACACAGGTCCTCTGCTGTTATGATGGCAATGGAATGTGAAGAGACTGATATGTCGATAGGTATGCAGGATAGGTACGAGGTATTCTTCACAAGTGTGAGATATTATGGGTATGAACATACAGGAAATGTGCAGAGGTAATGCCACCAACTTGGATAGGGCAGAGGTGACATGTATCAGCAACATAATTATGGTAACATGGGGTAATGCAAGAGAGAACCTGAAGTCCACCGAGAGGCATTCCTGTTCGATTTAGATCAGCAAGTATGTATGCAGACGTGGAATGTGCAATAGTAGGTGTTTCAATGGGGAAGAAGTATACTATTTTGTTAGGCACAGGGCAAAGTGTCCACGTGAGAACTATTGGTTCAGAGATTATGAAACCCATCATGCTTCAGTTTGCATGAGTTGTAAAGTAATGATTAAGGTCATTGAGGTCAGTAGAGACAGATTTTTCAAGTGGTGGTTGTTTATTTTTAGCAGTGTGCGGAGGTCGTGACTCATGTAAATATGATATTGGCGTTGGGCTTTGTGCATCAACATCATCTAATCTTCAGCGACATGTGGTGGGACTCCAGGGGAAGACATTCCAGCTGGGGAAAGCTGCCGCCAGTGTAGATCTTTTGCGAGGTGTGCCTGTCACATCCATATTGGGCACCTCAATATTTTCTACTGATTCTGGAGGAGTTTATGAACCATTAGTTAGTTGATGGGGTAGTAACAGGGAGCAATGGTCATTGGGGGCATTGACTAAGAAGCCTACAGACAGTTCAAACAAGTACAGATTCTGTTGTGCTTACCATAATCTTAATAGTAAGAAAGTAACAGATGTATACCCCATACCAAACATTACATAGACTATCGAAAAGTGGGGGCAATGCCAGTATTTCTCTACCATGGGTCTGGGAAGCAAATACCATCAATTTAAGGTGGTTCCAAAGGACCAATCAAAGACAGCTTTCAAGTTACCATGGGGTCATTAACAGTACTGTAGGCTGCCATTCACGCTAAAGAATGCAGCGATTGTTGGACAGAGTGTTGAGGGGATGAAGCCTGGACGATGTAACTGTGTTCTCAAAAGACATAGAGGAACATAGGCAGTGGCTGAGAGAAGTATTTAAAAGGTTATAAGGTTCCCATCTGTCATTAAGTAAAGAAAAGTACCATTTTGCTTTGGAAGAGATCGGTTGCTTATGGCATGTGGTTAGAAAATATGGGGTGAGAAGAGATTGAGACTGCTGCAGGTGATACGAAATTCCCAAGTTTTGAAGTTGAGGAAAGAACTAAAATCGTTTTTGGGACTCTTGAACTACACATTACAGGACATTTATTAGGGGGTTTGCTGATGTACCACAAACATCCACACAGCTATTGAAAAAGTTGTGAAATACGTGTGAATGGAGGAATGCCAGGGCATATCCGAAGAACAGCAAAAGTGGTTGATGTCAAGTGGAGATTTAATTTTTCCAGATTTTCAAAAGGAATTTATATTATCATGCAACACATCTAACCGCAGTTTGGGTGTGGCCTAAGTCAATATATCTATTTAAAACAGCAGATGAACATTTGCTTGATGCCTTCCTAAGAGAGAGTCTCCATTCCTTCCAAGCTAATTATGTAAGTGTAGACCAGATATGGCTCAAATTCAAAGATACAATATCGACAGCAGTAGATAGATTCATACCGTCTAAGTTAATAAGAGACGGGACTGATCCCTCATGGTACAGAAAACATGTCAGAACACTGTTGTAGAAGCAACAAAAAAGCATGCCAAATACAGAAGAACGCAAAATCCTGAAGACTGGCTAAGTTTCACGGAAGCTCGAAATTTATTGCGGATGTCAATGCAAGATGCTTTTAATAGTTTCCACAGTGAAACATTGTCTCAGAATATGGTAGAAAACCCAAAGAGATTCTGGTCGTATGTAAAGTACATCAGTGGTATAAAAACAGTTAATACCATCACTGCGCGATGGCAATGTAAATGTTGCCAACGATGGTGCCACTAAAGCGGAGTTACTAAATACAGTTTTCCATAATTCCTTCACGAAAGAAGACGAAGTAAGTATTCCAGAATTCGAAACCAGAACAGCTGTTAGCTTGAGTGACATAGAAGTAGATATCTTAGGTGTTGCGAAACAACTCAAATCACATAAGAAAGGCAAGTCTTCTGGTCCAGATGGTATACAAATCAGGTTCCTTTCAGAGTATGCAGACACAATAGCGCCTTTCTTAGCAATCATATACAACAGTTTTAGCATGCAAAAGCATGCAATAAGAAACACTTGCGTTGTAAATGCAAGATCATGTAGAAACCTGTTCAAGGAACTTGGTATTGTAACCACTGCTTCGCGGTATATTTATTCCTTCATGAAATTTGTTACAAGTAAAATATACCTCTATTTCCAACCAATTGCTGTATACTAGGAATAAGAACAATCTATGTAAAGACCTAACATCACTTACCTTGGTCCAAAAAGGGGTCCTATATTCTGGAACACTCGTTTTCAATAAATTACCAGCAATGATTTAAAACTTGGTTTCAGATAAATCACAGTTCCAACAGAGTTTGAAAGACTTTTTGATAGGAAACTCCTTCCACTCTATAGATGAATATCTTGACAGGGACTTATATCCAGCTTAAGTAAAAATGTCTTTTAGATTTTAGTTTTGACAGTACTTGGTCACAACAATCAAGATTAGGTATTTTGTGTATGATAAATTTTTTAAAAAGTGCATAACAATGTTTCATTCTGACAGCATATTAATTCTGTAAATATTAGCAGTTCCAGTTTACTGTAATGTAATCACCTGTTTTGACCACCGCCTGACAAATGAAGAGGTTGGTAAGTATTAAATTCAAATGTTTTAGGTTTTTTATGCTATACTTTTTGACATGTTCTGGACCCACAAGAATCATCTCAATATTTGGTCTATGGAACTACAACTGTATCTAATCTAATCTAATTACATATAACAGCATGTCCATTTTTTCTAAAAATACATTGATGGTACACTTAGGTGGTCAGTACAATTACATTACTACTAACTTAAAACTTTGAATAACTTTACCAGCAGCCTTCAGACAAAAAATTTATATCCAGTCTGATGACAGAACAACAGAGTGACGGATTATTATACACCGCTACACTACCTCTTGCGTGCAGTTTTATGTAGTAACTATTTGCTTTATTTTAGTTATCAAATTTAACAACTGTAAGTTCACTCTCAGTAGCCCAAAGTTCACTGAAGCAAACAATGGCAAATTTATTCTACAGTCCAAAATTATTTACGATAATTTCTTTGTCTTTTGCTCCTTGAATGTTCATGTAACAAATTTTAAGAAAAAACTCTAATTTGTTTTATATTGAACGTTCTGGTGAGGAACTATAAAATCTCTTACACTGCTTATCTTAAGCGCTGCTTCATCTACCTGCTTTCAGCTAAAAATGCATTTAGTTGGAATGGTGGCACTGTTTCCCACCAACTCATAACACCTGACACTTCTTATTCTACTGTAGCTATCTTCCCTCCTTTTGGTGTTACTGTAACTACTGTTATGCAGGCCAGGGCCCTACAAGGACTATAGAGCTGAGGAGTAAGTAAGTAAATAAGTAAGTAGTAACTACTGTTACTTTTGCTCCTACTGTAGTTGGTGAAGCTTCTGTTACAATCTATGCTGGTACTTTAAAAGCTGGTGTAAGGCGTGGATACCAGACATTTTTGTCCTTATTACATGGGATTTTTATTCCTGGTACTTCCTCCTGTGGATCCAGATGTTGCCCCAGCAGCTGTCAGAAGATCTCCTGCTAATGTTGTCTCTGCTGTTTGTTGTGCGGATGTTTGTTCTGCTGTAACTTCTCTGTCTTCCACTGCTGGTTCTAGTTTTAATGCTGATGACTTTGATTCTTCAAACGCTGATGTTACAAAATTGATCGAGAACATCGGATACAATGTTTTCTTCGGCCATCAACAGACTTTCATCATTCACAACTGGCAAAGTAGATTCACATCGTGTTGACGTTGTGTCTAGCGTGAACTCTCTAGTCTATAACACTTGACTATAGCTGATTTAGAGTAAACTATAAGTTAACAGTTCAGTCGTCTGATGATAAGTTCCATTCCTTTCAAGTATAGTGTGACTCTGTTTTTAGTGGAATTCCTGTTGTATAGTCCTTCAATCAATGCTTCACAGACTGTAGGAACTGTTTGAAATACAGCTAGCTTTAAAATAAGGAATAAACATACATGTGTTTGAAAGAAATCTCCTATTTCCCAAAATCGAAGACTTGGCTCTATTGTATTTGTTATAATTTCAAAATCGGACGGTAACATCTACCAGGGCAGTGAAGTTACAAAAGGAGGGGCAGTCTCCTAATTCAGCTCATACTTTATATTATTCCCATCACGTCTCCTATACAATCTTTGCATCCAACAAACTCTTTCGCCGTTATCTTCGTCTGCTTATAGCGTTGTGTATTAGTAATGAAGCACCACATATCACTAATTCATCCTTTTCTCTGGACATAGCATAACACACAATGCGATTAACCTTTAACTAACGTGGTGCGATCGTCAACAATAGCGATTTAGCCAGTTCCCTACCCATTATTGAGCCCGTCTGCTCGTTAGCTTTGAGTTTAGTTGTGAGTGGACCGACAATGCATGTGGTGTTATTTCAGAGCTTCTATGATGTGAGTGACGCCCTTCTGAAAATCGTTCGCCGTCATTTTGGCCGCACTACTTTGTTTGTGTAATTATTTCTGGAATTGCTTTGCTTACATATTATCGATATTTTCCATTTCACAGCTTTTGAAATATGGCGGAAACTAGTAATTGTACAGCTACAGGGTCTGATGCAGTAGCAGACAATGTGTGAACACTTCAGATCGAAACTTTGAGGAAACGGTGAGCAGATGGTTGGAGGAATCAGACGATAGTGACTGTGACGACAATCCTGAGGAAGCTGAACCCATTGTGAGTGAGCATAACGCTTTGTCAGAACAAAGTGCATTAGAAAACTACTCTGATGAAAGTAGTGATGAGCAACAGAGAAGCAATTACTTCTATGACAGGAATCAGTAAGAATAGACCAAAGCAACTTGATCTGAGCTGTTAGAACTCCTTACAATAACATCATCATGAAATCTCCATCCACCACGTTGAGTACAGGAGATCCAAAAGACCCATTTTCGTTATGGCATATCTATTTTGATGACGAAGTTCTCCATCACACCCTATTATGGACAAATGCTAAAAAAGATTACGTCAGGCAAAAGTACTCAGACAAAAGCAAAGCTGAACTTCAGAACCTGGATTTGATGAACTTTTGGCTCTTTAGGACTTCTGATATGTTATTCTGTCTTTAAATCCAACCACGCAAATGTAAATTATATATTTGCAACTGATGTTTCAGGTCAGGAAATTTTCAAATATGTCATGTCTAGGAACAGTTTCCTAATGTTGTTGAACTGCTAACGGTGTGATGACTTTCTAACTAGGAAAGCGAGTCTCAAAGTTGATAAAATGGCAACAGCCTCTTTTATCTTCAGAAAAATTTTAGAAAATTCCCTCAAATATTTCAGTTTAGGCGCATTTGCTGCTGCAGATGAGTAACTAGTTTCCTTACGTGGTAAATGCTAATTTTTGGTCTACATGCCAAAGAAGAGTGGTAAATACGGTTTAAAAATAATGTCCTTGTGTGATGCAAGTACCAGTTACTTTTATAAAGGGTATATATACGCTGGAAAAGGCTCTGATAGCGATGTTTTGCTTACAATTATAAGAAACTGATGATACCAAAGCAGTCTGTGTTGCGATTGTGTAAATTAATTTATGGTAGTAATCGCAACATTACTGCTGACAATTTCTTCAGCTCAAAACAGGCTGAGAAGAGTAAAGGAAAAGAGGATTGTGTTTTGTTGGAACTCTAAAAAAGAATGAGAGAGAGATTCCGCCAGCCGTCCAACCCAATAAGCATAGCTCAGTTGGTTCGTCTTTGTACGGTTTGACGCAAGGCATCACTCTTTTGTCCATGTGCCAAAGGTAAAAACAAAGTGGTTCTTCTTGTCTCTTCCATGCATCACAACCCCGCTGAGGATTTGACTTCTCTGAAACCAAAAATAATATCATACTACAACGCCACTAAAAGAGGTGTCGATTTACTGGACAAAAAGTGCTCCATATACTCCAGCATTCAAAGAACTCGACGTTGGCCTATGTGTTTATTCTACCGTTTATTGGATATCAGCACAGTAAATGCATATGTTCTTCAGAAGAGTGGATCAGATTAAGCTCCTGTCGACAGAAGTATCGTCCTCAAAGAGCTGGCCCATAATCTTGTGCTGAAACATATGCAAAAGCGAGCTCAGAAGCCACGACTTCTACAGAAGCTACGACTAATGACTCTCCGGATTTTAGGCCCCGATGCTCCAACAGAAGAAGCAGTGGAAGCAGAATTAGGTCCTAAGAATAGGAAAACGTGCAGACTCTGCCCAGCCAGCAAGAAAAGAAAGACTTAGCATGTTTGCTACATCTGCAAGAGACCAATTTGCATGCAGTGCTGTTTCTCGGTCTGTAAGCACTGTTGTGAAAAACTGTGATTTGGAGGGCTATGATTGTTTATGAAGTATTTATTCAAGTTAAAAACGTAACATTTTTGTTCCATTAGTTCTTCAAGAAGAAATAGAAAATCTATCAAAGCATCAATTACGTTATTAGCTTATGGAAAACATATAAATGTTTTACTTTACGAGATGTGCAGTAAACATATGTAAATGCCAGTTTATCAGTAATTATTTAATATTAATATTTTGTATTTTCATGGTTATTTACATTGTATTAAAGACTCTGCCATATGCAAAACAAAGAATTTCAAAGGGATTCAAATTGTTAACGTTACACCCACTTATAATTAAGAGATCAGATTGACCACACCACTGTGTTATTGTCCCATGTTTGCCACTATTGTATTTTGTTGAAAAAAGGTTATTTATTCACAATGAAGATCAGGTGCTGACAAAAAGCGGTGAATTTGGTTTTCAAATACTTAGATTTATTTCTGAATCTGGAGACACTGTTTACACAAGAAGTCACTTGACCAAAGAGCTTCTAAGAAACCACCTAAGCGTAAAAGGGCGAGTGTTGTGACTCAAAATAAAAACAGAGATAAACAAAACATTATGCTCATATATGACATTGATTAGTAATTTAACACAAAACTTCTTTTTTAAGTATGTTAGTAAAAAGAATTTACTTTAACACTTTCTGTTGTTAAATGAAAATCAACAAACAGGCAAACCCACAAAACAAAACAAAACTGAGTTTCACAACAGTCCCATTTGATTACAAAATATCTTCATATGTGTCTTCGATAGAGCTTTGGTCATGATGTCCGCTACCTGCTCTTCAGATGGGATTTGATGAACTCTAATTCTTCCTTCATAAAGTTTTTCATGAATAAAGAAATGCTTGATGGCTATATGTTTGATTCCACAATGAAATTCTGGATTCTCTGCCAACTTCACTACTGCTGAATTGTCAATTCAGTGAACTGGAATTTCAGATAGTCTTGTTGTTTCTCTGAATAGACGAGTTAACCAAATAATGTCCTTGACAGCTTCATTTGCGGCAACTAGTTCAGCTTCAGTTGTAGGTGTTGCTACCATGGTTTGTCGCTGACTTAGCCATGATATCGCCCCTCCTGCATAGTTGATGTCTACTCCAGATGTTGATTTGCCTGTTTTTGAGCAGCCTCCAAAATCTGCATTGTTGTAGCATTCCAGAGTTGTGTTGTTTCCCTTGATTTGTATGTGATCCATATTCAGTCGTTCCTGATTTGTAACGAAAAACCCTTTTTACTCTTAATATGACTTCTTCGGTGGGATTCTCGACAGATCTTGAAAGGACACTTACAGTGAAGGCTAGTTCAGGTCTTGTGCCAAGCATCAGATACATTAATGCTCCAACTGCTTCGCTATATGGAAAAGAGTGTTCTACTGTGTCATCTTTCCCTGACTGTGAAACATCTGTATCTTTCAACTTTGGGGTAGAAACAGCTTTATACTCTGAAAAGTTGAAACGTTTTAAAATTTGTTGCACATAAGCCTCCTGGTGAATCTTGATACAGCCGTCCTCGCCATGTTCAATTTGCAGACCTAAATAATAGTTTGCAGGTGCCATTGTGATCTTGAAGTGCTTTTGCAATTGTTGAAAGAAAATGCTGAAATCATTTGAATCAGTGGCGGCTACTAGCCCGTTGTCAACATACAAAACTACCAGAACTTTTTTGCCATATTTATTTTGAATGTACAAGCATGGATCTTCTTGGCTTGCTCTGAAATCTAGACCGACCAAAAATTATCTGAATCGCTTGTTCCTGCATCTTGGTGCTTGTTTTACGCCATACAGGCTTTTCTTCAACCTGCAAACTCTGTTGGTACCATCTTCATAACCTTTTGGTTGTGCTATATAAATGGTTTCCTCACGTTTTCCATACAGGAAGACCGTCAATACATCAGACTGTCCGAGGCACATTCTTTTAGTTGCAGCAACACTCAGATTAGACCGATTCGTTGTCATTTTTGCAACTTGACTAAAAGTTTGACTGTAATCTACACCTTCTCGTTGACTGAAACCCTTGGCAACCAGTCGACCCTTAAATTTTTCTATCAGAACCTCTTCATTTGTTTTCAGTCGAAACACCCTCTTACATGGTATTGCCTTGGCACCCTCAGTACATCTTCAAGCTCCCAGATTTCATTTTCGATCATAGATTAAATTTGTCTGTCGATTGCTTCTTTCCATTTGATGCTGTCTTCACGTCTAAGTGTATCCTCATAGGTTTCAGGATCCTCAGTTGTGTCAAACAAATCTTCTGAAACATTGCATAATCACTGAGGTATTTTGGTCTCTTTAATGATGAACAATGGGCTTTTCAGGATCTTGAAAAGGTAGTGTATTTTGTTCAGCACAGCATCCTAGTTTTTATTCAAATTGCACATCTCTGAACAGCACAATTGAATACTTTCTTTTATCCAAATCCTGAAGGATTCATAACCATCATAACCAATTAGATGTCCTTTCACCGCTTTCTTGTCCATTTTCTTTCGCTTTTTACTGGGAATGTGTGCATAACATGTTGAGCAATAATCCTAAGATGTTTAGTTCGAGGCTTTTTCCATTCCCAAAACTTGTAAGGATGGACACCTTTTACAGATTACTTCCCTGTCCTTTTCAAGATGTAAATTGCTGTGTTAACCAGTTCAACCCATATCTGTTTGGGATAAGTGACATCTGGATTCGAATACTTAAGTGTCCTGGCCATCTCAACAACTGTCCTGGAACTGAAGATGGATCTAACCTCTTTGTTATCAAACTCCTTTCCCTCATCACTCAGCATCTCTTTAACAGAGTATCCCAATGCCTTTGTGTACGTGAGAGAAAATCTTTGAGAGTTTTACTCAACAATGATTTTTCTGCAGCAAAATAACCATAGTGAAACTTGGTGTAATTGTCTTTGAACAAAACCGGGTAACATTTCTTCAGGAATTATTCATGAAAATGTTCATGCAGATCAGCTGATACCAATTCGGCAGGAGTTGTTTACATTTCTCTAGTTCCAAATGGTAAAAGATGCGCTTTACCAAATTTGCATGGTTCACAAATCTCTGCCTCTTCCTTAACGTCAATGTTAAATTCCTTTTTGAGTATTGTTTTATCATGATGCTTGTCTTGATGACCCCATCTCTCATGATACAGTAAAAGTACATCAAATCTATCTTCCACTGAGAGCTTTACAGTTGCACCCTTCTCTGGCACTAAGGGCTTAATTTCTGTTTTGTATAAAGTGCCACGAACTTTATAATTTCCACACAGTTTCAATCTACCACCAATTGTCAAAGAGCAATATGTAGTACTTGACTGAAATATACTATTTTTGTTACGATCTTGGGCAGCTAAAACAGAAATAAGGTTTTTGGAAATTTTTAGTACATACCAGACCATCGTCATGGTCAGTTCTTCACATCTGCTGTCGACTGTTGACAGAATCCAAGTTGATCCTCTTCCTGTTGTTTCTAGGAACTCCTGTCCAGCGGCCTTTATACAGCAGATCAGTAATATTTGTCATATGTTTCGTTGTATCATTGTCAATCCGTCTATTGTATACAACCACTTGTAATGAGCAAGCCTCGCCACAAATAGTAAACAATGCTACATTCGTTACTACAGTTTTGTCCATGTTTTTGCTCACAGTTGTATTTTTAGCTGGTCTTCAATCAGCAATCCACTTCCTACAATATTTGATCCAGTGGCCCAGTTCTTTGCAATTGTTATATTTTCTGTTAACTTTGAATTTGGTAGTTTTTATTTTGTTTTGTACAGGTGATTTGACTAATAATTCCTCTTGTTCGAGTTTGTCAGTTCTCTTTGTGAAATTTCTCCCAAACATGCACAATTGTTCATTTAATTCATCAAACGTTTTCTTATCATCTTTTGTTAATAGCATCAAAGCTTGCAAATACAATATATAAAACTTTACATACCAATATATCACTAGCACAGATTCTCTCTTTGTTGTAAGCCTTGTTAACTTCGCTATGTATGTGGAGATGTCTTCTGCTTGAGTCCAATTAAATGCGAAGAAATCTGAACAAATCTTGAACAGTTAGTGCTTTAATGATGCTTCGAAATTCTGCTTCAATCCCTCCTATGCTTCATGAGCCGTTTCTTTGTCCATGAACTTCTGGTACACAGTGTACGTAACTGCACTTGTAATCATCGACGTGCCATAACTGTTCCTTTATGATAAAAATCAGACTTGGTTTTATGATCCGTTATTGCTGCATCATTAGCACCTTCAGATAGTGGCTCAGGTTTTACTGATTTGTCACCAATTACGTCTAAAACTCCTTCATGATAGTCAATTATATCTCGTATTTTTCTCTTCTACAGTGTCCAATCTGCTTCACTATTCAACGGCTTGATATGTTTTACCAGATCTATTTCAGTTCTAAAACCAGAAACACACTCTCAAATACGATTTAAAAGAAAACTATTTGTCACTTTATGCACACGTAATCGGGACCCATAACCTATTGTATTTTGTTGTGAAAAAACTTATTTATTCTCAATAAAGATCAGGTGCTGACAAAAATCAGTGAATCTGGTTTCCAAATACTTAGATTTATTTCTGGTTTTGGAGGCAATGTTTACATATGAAGTCACTTGATCAAAGAGCTTCTGAAAAAATAGCTAAGAGTAAAAATGTGAGTGTTGTGACTCAAACAAAAAAACAGAGATAAACAAAACATGCTCATACATGATGTTCAATAATATATTAACACAAAACTTCTTTTTTAAAAATACGTTCATAGAAATAATTTACAGCCACTATGTTAGTTAAAGATTAAACGTGAAATGTTTGCCGCTAGCTTCAGTATAACCACATATTTGTAAGACTGTGGTATAACTAGCGAAGAAAATACACATACAGGAATGTTAGTCGCTAGTGTGGACTGGACTAGGATGTAAACAACGAACATTGTTGCAAACATTTTTTAGACTTGTTCGAAAACGATTTTGGGCGCAGAAACATGTTTTTAACCTCAATGTAAACGCAGCTGTAATATTTAAATCACTTGGTACGAACATTTTTGTTTGGTCGACGGCTTCATGTGTTTCGACTATCGATTACAACGCTAATGTATTTGTTGTTCCTACAAGATTTGATTTGGGCGCGAAGTCGGTGGAAGTTTATATAGAAAAGGAAGGTGTTATTGTGGTTTTGTGGTGTTTTGTGTACTTGTTTTTAATGCACTCGGATAAATATGAGTAAGGATGACTGGATCAGTAAGTAAATAAATTAAAATATGTACTTTATGCTTTAACCGTTGTGCTTAGCCGGCCATTCTGTGTCGTGGAATTTCCGGCTTATTTTTAATGTTATTGTTTGTTTTACTACAATATTTATTTTCCTTAGTGACATTGGATACCATTGTGATTTTTAAGAACCAGACAGAACAGAACATCTACATTGTTATGACTGTTTTGTGATTTTGTGTTGTAAGCGACGCCATCGAGACTACGAACATAGTGGCCATCCTGATTTATTTCTTATTCCCTGTTTATTGATCGTGGAATTACCCAACAATTTGTCTGCGCATCTGTTTATTATTTAGAGCGTTCAGTTTATCACTGATTTTCGTTCAGTTCATTGTAGGCCGTCTTTGTTTCAGTTTACTAAATATTCATAAAATTATATACGAAAACAGCTTTTCCTGTTAACACGCGTAATGTAAGAAAATATGGTGATAGGGCCATGTTGTATTTTGCCACCAATTTTCTAGAGTGTTTCTGGACACTGTTACACCGTGGGAAATAATAGAGAATAATATATTATAAAACTCAGTTCACGAAATGACAAGCCCCACTGGTAAGTGTGCAGGGGAAAAGCTGAGCACATATCCTCAAGACATATTGATATTTATTGTGGCATGTCTTGAGGTATTTGTAAACATCCCAAGTTGCTATGTGATGAAAGTAATGTCAAATGCGCGAAAAACTGTTTGTCTAAACATTTGAATTAAGTAGAGATATTTTTTCGTCTATGGATGAATGGATGAATGAAACTATCATTTCATTGTCTGTATGAGGTTTAGGAACATTTGGTTCTGTCGTTGTCTGCTTATTGATTGGTGAGCAGATATAATGACAGATTTGTGGAACAAAGATTAACATGTTATATTTTCCACAATTCAAATGTTTCTTGGAAAAGTGTCGTCATTTATTCTAGTGTATGTCGTAATTTATTAAAATTTACGTTCCATATTGAATGAATGTATGTATGTATGTCAAGAAGTAGGTCTAATCTGGGAGAAGAGGTTCTCATATATTAAAGCTATTGTGTACATAGTGTATGATGAATGTTTAGCACTGTGTGGTGCATTATGTCAGAAATGCTCTGCTTGATATAAACCTTTCAGTTATGTTAGTCTCTTGAGTTGTACCAACAGCTGGCTAGCAAATAATGCTCAGGAATGAGGTATACAAGATTCTATACACATTGTTATTATACACATTGTTTCAAGTTTGCTATATGATAGTCATCATGTTGATGCAAGATTTACATGGTTGTTCCTTTTCGTGTCAGTTTACATTCACCCTGGGCACCTGAAAAGTATTAAATTTATCAGTGTTGTAAAATAGTATTATGGGCACTATCTAATTATATAATGGTAAGACAGAGATTCAGGAACCAGGTTTTAAAGTGTAAGACATTTCCAGTGGCAGATGTGGACTCTGACCACAATCTATTGGTTATGAACTGTAGATTAAAACTGAAGAAACTGCATAAAGGTGGGAATTTAAGGAGATGGGACCTGGATAAATATAAAGAACCAGAGGTTGTAGAGTGTTCCAGGGAGCGCATTAGGGAACAATTGACAAGAATGAGGGAAAGAAATACAGTAGAAGAAGAATGGATAGCTTTGAGGGATGAAGTGGTGAAGGCAGCAGAGGATCAAGTAGGTAAAAAGACAAGGGCTAGTAGAAATCCTTGGGTAACAGAAGAAATATTGAATTTAATTGATGAAAGGAGAAAACATAAAAATGCATTAAATGAAGCAGGCAAAAAGGAATACAAACATGTCAAAAATGAGATCGACAGGAAGTGCAAAATGGCTAAGCAGGGATGGCTAGAGGACAAATGTAAGGATATAGAGGCTTATCTCACTAGGGGTAAGATAGGTACTGCCTACATGAAAATTAAAGAGACCTTTGGAGATAACAGAACCACTTGTATGAACATCAAGAGCTCAGATGGAAACCCAGTTCTAAGCAAAGAAGGGAAAGGAGAAAGGTGGAAGGAGTATATAGAGGGTCCGTACAAGGGCAATTTTCTTGAGGACAATATATGGAAATGGAAGAGGAGGTAGAAGAAGATGAAATGGGAGATATGATACTGCGTGCAGAGTTTGACAGAGCACGGAAAGACCTAAGTTGAAACAAGGCCCCGGAAGTAGACAACATTCCATTAGAACTGCTGATAGCCTTGGGCGAGCCAGCCCTGACAAAACTCTACCATCTGGTGAGCAAGATGTACGAGACAGGCGAAATACCCTCAGGTTTCAAGAAGAATATAATAATACCAATCCAAAAGAAAGCAGGTGTTGACAGATGTCAAAGTTACCAAACTATCACTTTAATAAGCAACGGCTGCAAAATACTAACTTGAATTCTTTACAGACGAATGGAAAAAAAAACTGGTAGAAGCTGACCTCGGGGAAAATCAGTTTGGATTCTGTAGAAATATTGGAATGCGTGAGGCAATACTGACCCTACGACTTATCTTAGAGAATAGATTAAGGAAAGGCAAACCTACATTTCTAGCATTTGTGGACTTAGAGAAATCTTTCGACAATGTGGATTGAAATACTCTCTTTCAAATTCTGAATGTGGCAGGGGTTAAATACTGGGAGCGAAAGGCTATTTACAATTTGTACAGAAACCAGATGGCAGTTATAAGATTCGAGGGGCATGAAGGGGAAGCAGTGGTTGGGAAGGGAGTGAGACATGATTGTAGCCTATCCCCGATGTTATTCAATCTGTATATTGAGCAAGCAATAAAGGAAACAGGAGAAAAATTCGGAGTAGGAATTAAAATCCATGGAGAAGAAATAAAAACTTTGAGGATCGCTGATGATATTGTAATTCTGTCAGAGACTGCAAAGGACGTGGAAGAGCAGCTGAACGGAATGGACAGTGCCGTGAAAGGAGGATATAAGATGAACATCAACAAAAGCAAAACGAGGATAATGGAATGTAGTCGAATTAAATCGGGTGATGCTGTGGGAATTAGATTAGGGAATTAGATGCTTAAAGTAGTAAATGAGTTTTGCTATTTGGGAAGCATAATAACTCATGATGGTGGAAGTAGAGAGGATATAAAATGTAGACTGGCAATGGCAAGGAAAGTGTTTCTGAAGAAGAGAAATTTGTTTACACCGAGTATAGATTAAAGTGTCAGGAAGTTGTTTCTGAAAATATTTGTATGGAGTGTAACCATGAATGGAAGTGAAACGTGGACGATAAATAGTTTAGACTAGAAGAGAATAGAAGCTTTCGAAATGTGGTGCTACAGAAGAATGCTGCAGATTAGACGGGTAGGTCACGTAACTAATGAGGAGGTATTGAATAGAATTGGGGAGAAGAGAAATTTGTGGCACAACTTGACTAGAAGAAGGGATCGGTTGGTAGAACATGTTCTGAGGCATCAAGGGATCACCAATCTAGTATTGGAGGACAGCTTGGAGGGTAGAAATGGTAGAGGGAGACCAAGAGATGAATACACTAAACAGATTCAGAAGGATGCAGGTAGCAGTAGGTACTGGGAGATGAAGAAGCTTGCACAGGATAGAGTAGCATGGAGAGCTGCATCAAACCAGTCTCTGGACTGAAGACCACAACAACTCTTTATTTACACCAGTGACATTGCATTTATTTGTGTACAGTCCCAGTTGTCAGTTCTATCACCAGGTATTTATATTTATCAAGGCTTGCTGCACTTCACGGGATAAGTCAGTGTCGGTACAATGTGGAAAAGCAACATTTTTCAGTCTGATCATGTCAAATTTGGTGCATCCAATGATGTAGCTAAAAGATGGAAAATTAACAATTTGCACAGGCATATGACAGTTGCGAAGAAAGTTACGGGTCTGCAAAGTTTGGAAATTGGGTGAAATGTACGTATTCATCTGTCTCAACATAAAAGATGATAATTCTTGTTCTAAATCAGGTACAGCACTAAAACTTGGGGTCAAGAGGAGTGTTCGGTAAGAGTTGATGGCTTTGGCTGATGGCGTAATTTTATGGTTTGCTGTCACGTCATCTTACGGTTCATATATTCACAGTTTTGTTGTTGGTTGGAGAAGCGAATGGATTTTGGGGGGGGGGGGGGCACTTCGTGGTGACACATTGATATGTTGCTTAGTCAGAGGTATAGGGTAGGTTGGATGGTAGCAATTTGGTTGTGAGTTTGCAAAGCCAGTGATTGCGGTACTGGAAAAACCTAGTTGTGGTGACAGACTGGTGAGTAGCTTAGCCCAGTTGAAAAAAATCGATAACATCACATTATAGTGACCACAGTGTGAATGGCACTTATTGTATGTTTCCTGTGTCACTGGTCAAGGCCAACGACTTCTATGAAACATTCTCTATATCCTGAAACTTCTATCATTGAAAAACTGCTAAATAGTACTTTGCATTGATATGCAATGTGGTGGGTATATAAGAAGTTTCACATTGAAGGTAACTGATCTTACCATTTGACCTTGAATATATTGTGTTTCTTTAATATGCTGCTGTAAACATGGTAAATATGAAGTTGGCGCACCAAAGGCATCATGACCAATAATTTGTCAGCATCGGTACTATACCATGCAGAAGGCACACAGGAATATGGATCACAAATTATTAAAAAATAAAATTAACAAGGTAATCTTGTAAAAATGTTTTATGGTATTGTAGTCATACTAAGAACCATTTATGGCGTGGCTTCATTGAAAGGACTGTAAAAAGTGGTTGTCTCTAATTTGGCAAGTTGCCAATTTAATTGTTTCCATTCACCACTTCTGATGCAGCGAGAGAGTGTACTTCCAGTTGGAGACTGTCACATCTGATAACACAAAATGCTCAAGTATGCACAGAAAAGTAAAGGTTAGCTTATTTTATCAAAATATTTGAGAACTGATTAATGTAGTAGAAGAGCTTCTTGTCTGTTTGCAAAATTTAGAGGTAGAGGTGTTGGCCAACTACTGCAGGAAAATCTAGGTCCAGAGTACCAGGCCACAAACTTTTTCAAGCCTAGTGCAGATTTGGGTCTGGTGACAGGGGGTGTAGGTTCTTTATGCAAGGATTTCACAAAGGAGGATGCCATGGTTATAGTGGGTTGTCCGGGAAATAGCATTGACAGAGACTGAATATTCCATAGAGAGTGACCTGGTGAAGATAGCATCAGCAACGAAGCATACAAGTGTGGGATTTGTGTCTGTGTTGAGATGCCATGATCGGCCTCATTTGAACTCTTCCGTCGGGAGGGTGAATTTGGAGTTGGAGTGGCTGCTTAGGTGGGAGTACACTAGGCATGGCCTACACCTCAGTAGGGAAGGGAAGGGAAAACTGTCTGGATTGATTGGAGAAAACTTAAGGGAGACACTGTCACAAGTGGTAAAATACCTGTGGTCACAGATGTCAGAGGGATGCCTTTTTTTAGGATAGGGAAGGGGAAAGAAAATGAGTTTTAAGAGAGATTGGCAGACACACACAGTTTGAGAAAACCGATGAACAGGAGTCAGATTTTAGCATACAGCCTCCATTTAAACAGTGTTTAACAGAAAGTAATCAGAAACTGCCAGTTCATCTTTGCCAAAGCAGTTATAGTCCCATTAGTATGCAGTATCAGTTATCTTTATTACACCAGAACATTCTGGGACTCAGAAATAAAGTTGATGAACTACTCATTTGTTTTGATGAAATGAATTCATCTAACCAACTTGATGTAATCTGCCTCTCTGAACATCAAGTGACCACTGGTATAGAAATGTTAGACATTTCAGGATTTAAGCTAGCTTCCTACTTCTACTGAGTAGATATGGATGGAGGAGGAGTTGCCATATTTATTAAAAACTGCCATAAATTCAAGAATATTGACATTAATAAACTCTGTTTAGAGCAGCATCTAGAAGCATGTGCAACAGAAGTAGTGTTCCTTAACAGACCCTCTATAATTGTAACTATTTACTGAGCACCCGCAAGAAATTATAATCTATTCATAAATCATCTAGCAGCTCTTTTGGGTTATTTAACAGGAAGAAACAAAGAAATTTTGATTGCTGGTGACTTTAATACAGATTTTCTGATGCAGTCTTCCAGTAAACATTTACTGCAGTTAGTAATGTTGTCTTTCAGTCTAACTCACGCTGTAAACTTTCCAACTAGGATCACTAAATCCTCAAGGACAGCCATTGATAACATTTTTATAGACAAATCAAAGAAACAATGTCATGACATGCAGTTCCTTGTTTTAGATGTAAATTCTAAGCAGATTATCAAGACTGCTAAATCTGAGTACAGGAAAGTAGTCAATCAACCAAAAGTTGAGTGTTTTAGAAAACTGCTCAAAGATATAAACTGGAAAGATGTTCATAGTGCTCATGACATGAATGAAAAATGAAACACATTCATGAACAATGTCAGTACAATGTTTGAAAACTGTTTTCCTCTAAAAGTTACTCAAATTAAACAGAAGTCTATAATAATTGTTGATTACACAAGGAATATAGATTTCATGTGAGAGGAAAAGGAAAATGTATCTGTCGACCAAGAATAGCTCCAGTGCTGATTATTTAGCTAAATACAAAGAATACTGTAAAATATTAAAAAAAAAGTAATTCAGACATCTAAACAAATGCACTATGAGAAGAAGATAGCAATGTCAGGGAAAAAAATAAAAACAATATGGGATATAGTGAAAGAGGAGACTGGTAGAACCAGAAAGGAACAGGAGCAAATAGCATTAAGAGTGGATCACACATTAGTAACCGATGGGCATAGTGTGGCAAATCTATTTAACAAGTACTTTATATCCATTACTGATTGAATGGGATTGTCAGGGTTAGTAAATAATACCCTTGAATATCTGAAACTAGCCTTTACAAATAGCTTCAGGTACATGAATATGTCACTCGCTTCACCAAAAGAAATAACTTCCATAATAAAATCTTTAAACATAAACCATTCTAGTGGTTACGATGAAATACCAACGAAGTTAATTAAGGCATGTTCTTGTGAGTTTAGTGCAATTCTAAGTTACTTGTGTAACCAGTCAATTATAACTGCGACTTTCCCCTGACTGGCTTAAATATGCAGATGTTAAGCCTCTATTCAAGAAAGGGGATAAAGAGATACCATCAAACTACAGACCAATTTCACGTTTGCCAGCATTCTCAAAAATTTTAGAAAAAGTAATGTACAGGCAGCTTCTCAACCATCTGCCCACAAATAACGTATTATCAAGAACACAGTTTGGATTTCTGAAGGGTTCTGTTATCGAGAAGGCTATTTAAACCTACAGTGAAAATGTACTTTTTTCATTAAATAACAAATTACAAGCGGCAGGTATTTTCTGTGATTTGTCAAAGGCATTTGATTGCGTGAACCGCAACATCCTTTTAAATAAATTAGAATTCTATGATGTCACGGGCAGTGCTGCAACATGGTTGAAGTCATACCTCCCTAACAGGAACAAAGGGTGACAGTGCAAGGGACTAGTGAATTAAGTCATCAGTCATCATCAGAATGGGAAGAAATTACATGTGGTGTCCCACAAGGATCCATCTTAGGGCCATTGCTTTTTCTTGTGTACATTAATGATCTCTCATCAGTTACACTGCCAGAAGTAGAGTTCGTTTTCTTTGCAGATGACACAAGTATTGCAATAAATAGTATGTCGAGTGTAGTTCTATAAAGATCTGCTAATGATATTTTAATGGATATTAATAAATGGTTTAAAGCCAACTCACTAATATTAAACTTCGAAAAGACTCACTGTATGCAATTCAGAACCTGTAAGAGGTTTCCACCCAGCATATGCATAAAGTATGAAGAAGAGCAGATAGAAGAGGTTGACAGTCTTAAATTCCTTGGATTTCAACTTGATAATAAATTCAGTTGGGAGGAGCACACCACAGAACTGCAGAAATGCCTTAACAAATCTGTATTAACAATTCGAGTGTTAGCTGACATAGGCGAGATAAAAATGAAAAAGCTTGCATACTTTGCCTACTTTCATTCCATAAAGTCATATGGTATAATATTTTGGGGTAAATCGTCAAGTCAAACAAAAGTTTTCAGAGTCCAAAAGCATGTAATATGTATTATTTGTCAAGTAAATTCATGGACGTCCTGTAGAAACCTCTTCAAAGAACTGGGTATGCTAACTACTGCCTCTCAATATATTTACTCCTTAATGAAATTTGTCCTAGATAATATGTCTTTTTTTCCAACAAACAGCTCAGTTCATACATACAATACTAGGAACAAAAATGATCTGCACAAGGACTTAAAAGCACTTACTTTAGTTCAAAAAGGGGTCCACTACTCGTGAACACTCAGCTTCAATAATCTGCCAGCAAACATAAAAAATTTAGTTACAAATAAAGATCCGTTTTAAAAGGAGCCTGAAAGACTTACACTATTGGCCAACTCCTATTCCATTGATGAATCTTTGAATAGAAACAAATGATGTATTGTATATATTCATACTATTAGTATCGTTATTTCTTCTTCTTCTTCCTTTATATATACACTCCTGGAAATTGAAATAAGAACACTGTGAATTCATTGTCCCAGGAAGGGGAAACTTTATTGACACATTCCTGGGGTCAGATACATCACATGATCACACTGACAGAACCACAGGCACATAGATACAGGCAACAGAGCACGCACAATGTCGGCACTAGTACAGTGTATATCCACCTTTCGCAGCAATGCAGGCTGCTATTCTCCCATGGAGACGATCGTAGAGATGCTGGATGTAGTCCTGTGGAACGGCTTGCCATGCCATTTCCACCTGGCGCCTCAGTTGGACCAGCGTTCGTGCTGGACGTGCAGACCGTGTGAGACGACGCTTCATCCAGTCTCAAACATGCTATATGGGGGACAGATCCGGAGATCTTGCTGGCCAGGGTAGTTGACTTACACCTTCTAGAGCACGTTGGGTGGCACGGGATACATGCGGACGTGCATTGTCCTGTTGGAACAGCAAGTTCCCTTGCCGGTCTAGGAATGGTAGAATGATGGGTTCGATGACGGTTTGGATGTACCGTGCACTATTCAGTGTCCCCTCGACGATCACCAGAGGTGTATGGCCAGTGTAGGAGATCGCTCCCCACACCATGATGCCGGGTGTTGGCCCTGTGTGCCTCGGTCGTATGCAGTCCTGATTGTGGCGCTCACCTGCACGGCGCCAAACACGCATACGATCATCATTGGCACCAAGGCAGAAGCGACTCTCATCGCTGAAGACGACACGTCTCCATTCGTCCCTCCATTCACGCCTGTCGCGACACCACTGGAGGCGGGCTGCACGATGTTGGGGCGTGAGCGGAAGACGGCCTAACGGTGTGCGGGACCGTAGCCCAGCTTCATGGAGACGGTTGCGAATGGTTCTCGCCGATACCCCAGGAGCAACAGTGTCCCTAATTTGCTGGGAAGTGGCGGTGCGGTCCCCTACGGCACTGCGTAGGATCCTACGGTCTTGGCATGCATCCGTGCGTCGCTGAGGTCCGGTCCCAGGTCGACGGGCACGTGCACCTTCCGCCGACCACTGGCGACAACATCGATGTACTGTGGAGACCTCACGCCCCACGTGTTGAGCAATTCGGCGGTACGTCCACCCGGCCTCCCGCATGCCCACTATACGCCCTCGCTCAAAGTCCGTCAACGGCACATACGGTTCACGTCCACGCTGTCGCGGCATGCTACCAGTGTTAAAGACTGCGATGGAGCTCTGTATGCCACGGCAAACTGGCTGACACTGACGGCGGCGGTGCACAAATGCTGCGCAGCTAGCGCCATTCGACGGCCAACACTACGGTTCCTGGTGTGTCCGCTGTGCTGTGCGTGTGATCATTGCTTGTACAGCCCTCTCGCAGTGTCCGGAGCAAGTATGGTGGGTCTGACACACCGGTGTCAATGTGTTCTTTTTTCCATTTCCAAATAAAATAGAAAGAAACTTCCACATGGGAAAAATATCTTAAAAACAAAGATTCCAAGACTTACCAAGCGGGAAAGCGCCGGCAGACAGGCACAATGAACAAAACACACAAACACACACACAGAATTTGAGCTTTCGCAACCGGCGGCTGCTTCGTCTGGAAAGAGGGAAGGAAAAGGAAAGATGAAGGGATATGGGTTTTAAGGGAGAGGGTAAGGAGTCATTCCAATCCCGGGAGCTGAAAGACCCTATGAGATCCCCAAAGCACCTTCCCTACCCTCTGGCTCCTACCCTTGCAACCGCTCCCGGTGTAAAACCTGTCCTATGCACCCTCCCACCCCCACCTACTCCAGTCCTGTAACCCGGAAGGTGTACACGATCAAAGGCAGAGCCACGTGTGAAAGCACCCATGTGATTTACCAACTGACCTGCCTACACTGTGACGCTTTCTATGTGGGAATGACCAGCAACAAACTGTCCATTCGCATGAATGGACACAGGCAGACAGTGTTTGTTGGTAATGAGGATCACCCTGTGGCTAAACATGCCTTGGTGCACAGCCAGCACATCTTGGCACAGTGTTACACCGTCCGAGTTATCTGGATACTTCCCACCAACACCAACCTATCCGAACTCCGGAGATGGGAACTTGCCCTTCAATATATCCTCTCTTCTCGTTATCCACCAGGCCTCAATCTCCGCTCATTTCAAGTTGCCGCCACTCATACCTCACCTGTCTTTCAACAACATCTTTGCCTCCACACTTCCGCCTCGACTTACATCTCGCCCTTACTCTTTGCCTTTAAATATGTCTGCTTGTGTCTGTGTATGTTTGGATGTGTGTGTGTGTGTGTGTGTGTGTGTGTGTGTGTGTGTGTGTGTGTGTGTGTGTGTGTGTGTGTGTGCGCGCGCGCGCTCGTGCGCGCGATTATATACCTATCCTTTTTTCCTCCTAAGGTAAGTCTTTCCGCTCCCGGGATTGGAATGACTCCTTACCCTCTCCCTTAAAACCTATATCCTTTCATCTTTCCTTTTCCTTCCCTCTTTCCTGACGAAGCAGCCGCCGGTTGCGAAAGCTCAAATTCTGTGTGTGTGTGTTTGTGTGTTTTGTTCATTGTACCTGTCTGCCGGCGCTTTCCCGCTTGGTAAGTCTTGGAATGAGGATCTCCTCAGCACAGATCTATGGAACGAAAAACTAATCTAATCTCGTCTAATAGAGCTCTGAAAAGGTAGACATCCTGTGCCCATCTGAGCACCACATAACCACAGGGTTAGATAAGCTACACACAAAAGATTAGACTCTAGCAGCATACTCATTGAATTGAATTTTATTTGATCTTCTAGGATTACATGTTGTACAGTGAACTACATGTAATATAGGACATGTCAAAAATACAAAAACCTTCATTATCAGATACTTCCTAACTATTCTAACATCATTGATTATAATTAACAATATTTACAAATTTACTGTGAGTAGTATTTGCCAACACTGTAGTACTACTTTTCCACCAGATGATCTTCTTCCAGAACAAATATGGAAATAATAGAGTTTTAAAATATTGAAACAAGTAAATTTTGTTGTGGTCATCACAAGGAGTGTGTGCTTGTGAATTAGTAGTGAAAAATAATTCACTTTTAAATGTAACTGTATATACATCCCCACTACGAAATAGTGAACTGTTTATGAGGAGTCTGGATACCTTAGTGTGCTATCTGTCCGACACCAGCAAGAATAGTCTGTGGTGACTTCAATGTAGATTTTTGAAAGAATTTTGATATCAGAAATCATCTGGAACCCTTATTTTTTTTCCTACTATTTGATCTCAGTTACTAACTTTCCAACACTGGTGGATAAAGACAGTAGAACACTAATTGACAAAATGTTCTTTGGTGAACCCCAGGGCTGGAAAATAGCTGTTTACCCAGTAACAAATGCTATCTTTGATCAGGATGCATTGTTAGGTAGGACAAATAACGTAGTACCTTACAGTATGGATACTCCTCAGTGGAAATCAGAATAATTGTTGACTCCAGGACAGATGTTTTCAAGAATAGTTTACAAGACATGACCTGAGATGAAATTTACACCGAACCAAATAGTAGCGTAAAATGTAATATATTTCATGCTAAATTCATATAATTATTTGAAAGTAGCTTTCTGCATGATAATCAGTAAGGACATCAAACAGTGATCACTACATGGCTTAAAGTATTGTGAAAGAAAAATGGAAATGTATCAGTTGGCAAGAACAAGTAGAGATTCTGCAGTAGTTGCACACTACAAAAACTACTCAGAATTACCAAGAAAGTGATTAAAAATTCAAGGAACATGCACATAATGCCAGAAATCAGTAATTCTGGCAACAGGTAAGGCTATATATGGAATGCAGTAACAAACAACAACGACTATTGAACTGAATGCTGAATGGAAGGGCTATAAATGATGAGTCACAGTTGGCAGATGCATTCAGTAATCTTGTCTTAAATATGGTAGGTAGCATAGGGACAAACAGGTCAATAGAAAAATCACTGCACTATGTTGAAAAAGTAACTCTTGTAAAATTCAATTGTATAAATGTATCACCAATTTCTCCTTCTGAAATTAAGAAAATACATTCTCCCAAAAACAAAAGCAGGTGTGACTAATCTCTTTGCTGCCCCTGCAGCCTCATCACAAAGTCCTTTCCTGTAGTTAACCAACACTTGTATGTAATTTCGTCTATGTAGTTTGTACCATACTGTTCAAGCAGATAGTCAGTCTTGATAAACTTGGACAGTAGGGGCATGCCCCGAAAAAACATGCTGGCAGTGCAGGATTGCTTGTTACAAATGCTACACAGTGTTTTTATGATGGTTATGTGTGTTCTTCACACTTGGTATTTCAATTTACACCCTTCAACCATTGACTTAAAATTCTGGTTTGACACGTGCACAAACAGCATGGATCCCATTGGAATAGGCAATAACACAGTGCTTTGGCTGCAGCTCACAAAATTTGAGTCTGCAATATTCACATAGGGGCATGTATCTTTGAAATCTGCATGCAATTCCGTAAGATTGTGCAATCATAACTGGTGATACTTATGCACTCAAATTCCAGTTTCTTTCACAGACCAAGTCTTTTCCCCCTGGTATCACACAGCTTACATTGTGATAACAGTGAAATCATGTTCACATTGAACAGTTTTTTCACTTATTGATTTGGTGTGACTAATATATGGATCACACAATTTTACTTTGCCCTTGTGCGGTGGAAGCTTATGATCAGCTCATAGCACATTGGCTGCTGAGACAAGCTCCGCCTCCTTCTCACCCCAGAGTAGCCAGCTCATAGCGTATAAAAGAAACAAATAGTTAATGGATAAATGTGTTACAGAAGTTGATGGCAAGATGCTAGAAGAACGATGTACAGCTTCTTCGGTCATTTTTGTAAAGAACATTCACTGTGCATAACAGTGCACATGGATCAACGGTGTATTCGTATTGGCTACTTGGCGTGCAATAATGTTACGGTACATAGCTAAGTTTGGCAACGAGTGTAAACATTCTGGAGCACCATGATGTGAGCTGATTTCCACTGATCAAAGAGGGGCCAAGTAAAAGTGTGTGACCAGTACCATGTTCTGTAATTAACTGTTTTGCTCTTCGTGCCATGTAATCTGAAGTGGAAAAACCTTTCATGGTTTTCCTTATACTCCTGCTCTTTGGAAGTACTGTCAAAATTTGTATTTTGTCACACATACATTCTGTATCATGAAATATGTCTTCCAGTTGGGCTATGATTTCTCTTTCTCCTTTTCTTTCACTATCTTATTTTTCCAGTTGTGTCACATAAGTATGCTCCAACACTGAGGCAACCTTTTTCAATTTTTGCTTTGGGTACTGCTTTCATGTTGAGGCCTCTCTTTCTTCACAGGAAATTCACCTAAAAACTGAAGGCTAGTGTTTAAAGAATCCAGAGCCAATGCTATGTTATCTTCACTTAACAATTCTTCTGGAGGTAACTAGCACAATTGAGCCAACACTTGCATAGGTTGATGAGTTTTGTCATATATGCTTTCTAAATTTGCTAGCAATACATTAGGACATGTTTACCATCCACTCCTAAATATTCGTCCAATGCTTCTTCTTTTTTGGGTTAGATTAATAACATACTTTTTAAATATGTACTGATGAGTAAGTATGGCCCAGAACCTAAATTTTGCTGTAGTACACTCTTGTTTGTTGATTTTTACTCACAACACACTTTTTAAAGAAGTATTGATGTGTAACTAGTCCCTTTAATGCCGGGCATCGTGAATTTGCATCGTACCAGTGTGACTCTAATGAGTGTAAGGTTAACTGTTAAGAGAGTGGAAGTGCCAGTAGGTAAATTGTACATGAAATTACCAACACTTTTGAAATGTGCTGCTAGCATTTTTTGGATACTTCCAGGCTGACATACATTTTTATTTTTCTTACATGAAGGGATTCATTCAGGCATGAAGAGGTTAATGTACTGAACCTGAAAATAGTGAAAAGCAATACATTTTTCTGAGTTATCACATTTGCCTGAGATGGTCAAATATTTCTACCATGTGACTCAGAGATTCTATAACCAACATACAGAGTGACAATTGCCAAGACTACAGATTACGATATTTTCAAAAGGCGGGCATAAAGTTCCCCATCTCCTTTCCTGTCCCCTTGGTATTGTGTGGGTTAAGAATAAGCATCAGACCGGAATGAAATCCAGCAGAGACTGGAATGGGAATCAGAACAATGTGGAGTTGACTAAAGTCACTGAAGCAGTGAATCAGCACCAAGGGCAAGTCTAAATCAAATCCTGATTACATCTGCATATATACTCTGCTAGCCACCAAGTGGTGTGTGGCAGAGGGCACAATTCATGCCAAAGTCATATTCCCCCCCCCTCTGTTCCACTCGCAGATCGCATGAGGGAAAAACGACTGTCTGAATGCCTCAGTATGAGCTCTAAGTTCCCTTATTTTTGAATGGTGATCATTGCGCAATTTGAAAATTGGTGGTAATAATATGTATGCTGTACGTCCTCTGTGAAGATCGGATTTCGGAATTTAATGAGCAGCCCCTTCCGTTTGTTGTGCCATCTATCTGCAAGTGTGTCCCTCTTCAAACTTTCTATGAGATTTGTAACTCTCTCTCGCAATGGCTAAATGTACCAGTCACGAATCTTGCAGCTCTTCTTTGGACCTTCTCAATCTCTTGAATCACACCCAACTGGTAAGGCTCCCATACAGACGAACCGGACTCTTAAAAAATAAAGACTGGACGAACTAATGTATTGTAAGCTATTTTCTTTGCTGAAGGCCTGCATCGCTTCAGAATTCTGCCAATAAACCGCAATCTGGAGTTTGTCTTACCCGTTACTTGTGTAATCTGATCATTCCATTTGAGATCATTTCGAATAGTCACACCTAGATACTTGACGGATGTTACTGCTTCCAAAGACTGGGCAATTATTTTGTACTCGTACATTAATGGGGATTTTCGCCTTGTTATACGCAATATGTTACATTTGCGAATATTGAGAGACAACTGCCAGTCATTACACCACACATTTATTTTCAGCAAATCCTCATTGATTTGTTCACAACTTTTGTGCGATACTACTTTCCTATAGACTATAGCAACATCGGCAAACAGTCTCAGGCCGCTGTCAATACCATCAACTAGATTTTTTATGTAAATCGTAAAAAGCAGCAGACCTCTTACGCTGCCCTGGGGCACACCTGAAGTTACGCTTGTTTCTGTTGAAGTCGCCCCATTCAGGACGACATACTGCTTCCTGTCTGTTAGAAAACTTCCTATCCAACCACATATGTCATCGGATAGACTATAAGTGTGCACTTTTTGGAGCAAGCGACAGTGTGGAACTGAGTCGAATGCCTTTCGAAAGTTGAGAAATATGGCATCAACCTGGGAGCCGATATCTAGAGCATGTTGTATATAATGCACAAAGAAGGCCAGCTGTGTCTCGCATGACTGCTGTTTCCTAAAACCGTGCTGGTTTCTGCAGATGATCTTCTCAGAGGCTAGAAAGGTCATTATGTCTGAACACAAAATATGTTCCATGATTCTACAATAAATTGATGTTAATGAAATTGACCGGTAATTATGTGCATCCAATTTATTATCCTTTTTATAGATTGCTATGACCTGGGCCTTCTTCCAGTCCTGTGAAATTTTCCACTGATCTCTGATAGATTATGGACAAGAATGGTGCTATATTTGTAGCATAGTCAACGTAAAATCTTATGGGGATACCGCCTGTGCCAGATGCCTTCCTGGTGTGTGAGGATCTTAACTGTTTTACAATCCCAGATACACTAAACACTATGTCAGCCATCCTTGCATTTGTTCAATAGTTGAAAGGGGAATGGTGCTGCAGTCCTCTTACCGTAAACAAGTTTTTGAAAGCTAGGTTTAGAATTTCGTACTGTCAGCAAGAGAAGGTATTGAATGATTTGTAGCGTTCATAGATTTTACGTATGACTATAATTTTTTGGGGTTATTTTTTAGAATCTGCAGATAAAACATTGCTTTCAAATTCGTTAAAAGAATCTCTTATTGTCCTTCCGACAGCTGCTTTCATTTCTCATAATTAGTGTTTGTCAGTGGAGCAGTGAATACATTTGCACAGTCATTTTAGACTGTGCAAAATTCTCTGCTTTCTCAGCAACTTCCTAATATGTTTGTTGTACCGAGGTGGATCCTTTCGCTCCCCTGTATTTTTGCTAGGCACTTACTTCTCTAGCACGTGGTGGACAATACCTTTAAATTTCGACCAAAGATGCTCAATATCTTTGTGTCCCACAGTGAATGCTTGAAGCTGACTATGAAGATATTCATTAATGACACTTTTATTTGCTCTTTTTTTATTTTTTTTTTATTTTTTTTTATCTTCCACTGACATACAAGCCACGACAACATTATGGTCACTAATATCTTCTTCTAGATTAACTTCTTCAAAAAGATCAGGTCTGTTTGTCGCCAAGATATCTAATGTGTTGTCATCTCCAGTTGGTTTTCCAAGCAATTGCTCAAAGTTGTATATTGAGAGCACTCCTAGTATAACTTCACACGAGTCTTTGCTTCTGCCCCCTGTGATAAACGTGTAATTTTCCCAGTCAATGGGTGCCAGATTAAAGTCTCCACATATGACTAATGGATAATTTGGATATCTACTTCCTATGTACTCGAGACTTTCCCTGAAACGTTCTGTGACGTTTGTTGCGGATGCTGGTGGTCTATAAAAACATCCTAATACAATGGTCATTCCTTGTCTGATTGACAGCTTTATCCAGACCATTTCACAGTCTGACCCACTATCGATCTCAACTGTGTTTAAACAGCTTTTAACTACAATGAACTCACCACCTCCCGTAGCATCAGTCCTATCCTTCCTAAACATTGTCCGATCTGAGTTCAAAATTTCACAGCTTTTTATGGTTGGTTTCAACTTGCTTTTGGTACCTAATACAATATTGGGATTGCTACTGTTTATTTTGGAGAGTAACTTGGGGATATTGCTACAGGAGATTAAGCATATTTAAATGCTTTGGAATGACCTATTTAGGCGAATTACCAATTTTTGCAGTTGGTACACCCACATCAGTGACATGAACTGGTACTTTTCCAGGCCAACGGTTTTTTTCCTGTTGGGAGGAACCTAATCTAAAAAATCCCTTTGTGCACGTCACAAGTACTGTGCTATCCATGTAGCTGCTTCCTGTGTGTAGTGCACCCCTGATCTGTTGAGGGGCAGTCTACAACCTTCCACCCCATTGCGTAGGTTGAGGAATCTACAACCATTTTCGTCACAGAGTCGGCGTAGCCTCTCGTTTAGATTCTCCACTCGACTCCAAACCAGAGGACCCTGGTTGACCCTGGGTACAATGCTACAGATCATCAGCTTGGCTTCCACTCCTTGAGAGATGGAGATCGCCTTCGCCAATTTAGCCAGCCATCGAAAGAACCCAAGGATTTCCTTGGAACCGCGACGACAGGCATTATTGGTGGCGACATGTGCAACAATCTGCAGCTGGCTGCACCCCGCATGCTTGATAGGTGCTGGAAGAGTCTGTTCCACATCCTGGACAAGGCCCCCTGGCAAGCACAAAAAGTGAATGTTGGACTTCTTCCCTGCCTTAGCCGCTATGTTCCTGAGGGGCTCCATGACCCGCCTAACATTGAAGCTCCCAATAACTAACAAACCCGTACCCCCACATGCCTGTCCGGAAGTTGCTGATGGAGCGGCCACTATCCTGGCAGAAGGTGCATTCTGATCTGGCTCAGCCTCCCTCACAGCATCAGATAGCACGCTGAATCTATTAGCAAAGTGCATGGGATTTGGCAGGAGCCTGCATCCCCCATGCGGCCTTCGCCTTGAGGCTCGAGACCTGGACACAGTCTGCCACCCAAACTGAGGTGAGAGTGGGCCGGCCAACTTATTTGCTCCTGAGGTTGGCTCAGTGACAGAGAGCTGTGACATCCCCCCCTCCCCCTCCCCTGCCCCGCTGCACATCTAGTACAGCAGAGGCTGCCCCAGGCACCCCATCCCCACTGCCAATCAAGATGGCACTCTGGAGCTTGTTGACTGTGGCCAACAAAGCTTCCAGCTGCATTTGGACTGTGGCCAACTCCTCCTGCATTCGCACACAACAGACACAGTCCCTATCCATCTAGCTAATAACTGATTTACTATAAAAGAACTTGAGGAAACCTACTACCACACAAGGTTAACAGCTACACTCTAGTTGGCAGAAAGGACACTCAATAATTAAAATAAAAAATTATGGTAGAAGCTAAATCTGGTGGTTATTTTCCTGCTGGGGGCTATTTAGTGAATAATAAAGAGTAAGACAGTGACCTACAGTAAACTGCTAAGGGCTATCTAGTGAATATTATTAACAAATTAAACAGTGACATATGGTAAGCTGCACCTACTGATTATCACTCGTTTTTGCAATTTAAACAGGTGTTTACGTAGATGCAAAAGTGACAAAATAAAACTATAAAAACATTTACCTTAAATTTACTGAGTCTAAATGACACTAATAAACATAAATACTGAGTATTGTACCCTGACAGATGCAAGTACAAAACAAAACCTTTTAGAGCTCAGAATGTAAAGCACAAATACAAACTCTGCTTTGTAGGAACCAATGGGCTTTTACAGGACACGGTCACTAAAGCCCACAACAAGCTAAGGAATTTAAGCAGACCACGAGGTGAGTTTTAGCTTTCTGCTAACCAAACTGTATGTAAGAAGGGCTCATAAGTTGTATTGTAACACTGATTTACTCAGATATTGTAGTGTAGTACTAATTTACCACATATTCTACGTTTGCTTATCTGTTAACGGTCGCAGGTTGAGCTAGTCAAATGGATACAAGTGAGGTTAGAATTCACTGTCAGTATCACTATTCCTAATAAAATGTATAAAAAGTGCTATCTTCAATGTATCGAGTCTAAATGACACTAATAATCGCAAATACTGAGTTTTGTGCACTGAATTAATTGATAATCCCGCTTATTTAACATCAGTTAAGAATGTAAACAAACATTTGTGTACTTGCAGAACGGTCCATGGTACAGGCAAGTGACCATTCAAATTTGGTGCACCTCTTACATATAGGAAGGTTTGATCTCACAGTTATTTATTAAGTGTTATGGGTATCAAAATTTCATCATCTGATTGAAGCTGTGGAATAAAGTGTACAAGGAGATTGACAATAACAAATATGCACATAACAATATAAGTATGCATCTTACAAGAAAACTCGCCATTGCGTCCCTCTTAGATTCAGTGGTAATATGGCATATCGGTTAGCCTGTCAATACCTGAACACAGATCAGGCATGAAACCAGGAAGAAGATGCCTTGAACTGTGAAAAAAGAAGCAAAATAAAAACAATGAATAATTCAAGTTCAAGATGTGCAACATCATGCAAACTATAGTAGCCACAGTCTTGTAGTTACATGGTCACGGTGGTGGACTGCAAATGGGGAGATCTGTGTTCAGTTCTCCCTTGAGCTGTTTTTTTTTGTCTTCACAAAATTATGAACTGTCCATCCAGTGGTTGACATGTCTGCTCACTATATTCAAATTTGTGTCATTGTCGAGTATCATGTCCGTTTGCAACAGCGACGTGTAAGGAAGGGACCTCCAGGTGTACGTGCCTCCTATTTGTTCTACACAAGTACCAGATGTTATGACTCATGCTTTCCGGTTTGGAAGTTTTGATGATTGAATTTCTTTGTTGTAACGTAGTTCACACCTGTCATTGGAACTCTCCCGAAAGTCCCTAAAATACTTCATATACACTCCTGGAAATGGAAAAAAGAACACATTGACACCGGTGTGTCAGACCCACCATACTTGCTCCGGACACTGCGAGAGGGCTGTACAAGTAATGATCACACGCACGGCACAGCGGACACACCAGGAACCGCGGTGTTGGCCGTCAAATGGCGTTAGCTGCGCAGCATTTGTGCACCGCCGCCGTCAGTGTCAGCCAGTTTGCCGTGGCATACGGAGCTCCATCGCAGTCTTTAACACTGGTAGCATGCCGCGACAGCGTGGACGTGAACCGTATGTGCAGTTGACGGACTTTGAGCGAGGGCGTATAGTGGGCATGCGGGAGGCCGGGTGGACGTACCGCCGAATTGCTCAACACGTGGGGCGTGAGGTCTCCACAGTACATCGATGTTGTCGCCAGTGGTCGGCGGAAGGTGCATGTGCCCGTCGACCTGGGACTGGACCGCATCGACGCACGGGTGCACGCCAAGACAGTAGGATCCTACGCAGTGCCGTAGGGGACCGCACCGCCACTTCCCAGCAAATTAGGGACACTGTTGCTCCTGGGGTATCGGCGAGGACCATTCGCAACCGTCTCCATGAAGCTGGGCTACGGTCCCGCACATCGTTAGGCCGTCTTCCGCTCACGCCCCAACATCGTGCAGCCCGCCTCCAGTGGTGTCGCGACAGGCGTGAATGGAGGGACGAATGGAGACGTGTCGTCTTCAGCGATGAGAGTCGCTTCTGCCTTGGTGCCAATGATGATCGTATGCGTGTTTGGCGCCGTGCAGGTGAGCGCCACAATCAGGACTGCATACGACCGAGGCACACAGGGCCAACACCCGGCATCATGGTGTGGGGAGCGATCTCCTACACTGGCCATACACCTCTGGTGATCGTCGAGGGGACACTGAATAGTGCACGGTACATCCAAACCGTCATCGAACCCATCATTCTACCATTCCTAGACCGGCAAGGGAACTTGCTGTTCCAACAGGACAATGCACGTCCGCATGTATCCCGTGCCACCCAACGTGCTCTAGAAGGTGTAAGTCAACTACCCTGGCCAGCAAGATCTCCGGATCTGTCCCACATATAGCATGTTTGGGACTGGATGAAGCGTCGTCTCACGCGGTCTGCACGTCCAGCACGAATGCTGGTCCAACTGAGGCGCCAGGTGGAAATGGCATGGCAAGCCGTTCCACAGGACTACATCCAGCATCTCTACGATCGTCTCCATGGGAGAATAGCAGCCTGCATTGCTGCGAAAGGTGGATATACACTGTACTAGTGCCGACATTGTGCGTGCTCTGTTGCCTGTATCTATGTGCCTGTGGTTCTGTCAGTGTGATCATGTGATGTATCTGACCCCAGGAATTTGTCAATAAAGTTTCCCCTTCCTGGGACAATGAATTCACGGTGTTCTTATTTCAATTTCCAGGAGTCTATGTCTAGTTGATGTGACAGATTATCATGTATGTGGATCCAGAAAGTTTTCTCACAGTCTCACTAGACAAGATGGTGGTTCAAGTGTGTCTCAAACTAGCTTACGCTCTTGAAGTCTTCAGGTGGCTTCAGGCTGGTCACACACATGCGGGAAGGTTAGCTCCCCTGTTGTGTTTCCCTAGGAAGTGCAGGTTTAAGTGAGCTGACAGTGAGTCCCCTTTGTCCCTTATAAACCTTTACAGCCAGGTGTGTGTGTTGTTTATGATGACAATACCCACAACCAGGTGTGGGGGGAGCAGCGACTCCAATAGCAGATGTGAGCACCTGCTCGAATTTCAACTAGAGAGTAATTTGGAAACTTTGAATAACATGTAAGGAGCATACCTTCATGAACAGAAGAAGGGCAGAAATAACTGACATTACTTTTGGGCCCACCGTAATGGATAGTTACGTCAAACAGGGGCATGTGGTGATGGAGCCATGCCTATCTGGCCACATGTATATTAATTCTGATGTTGAAATGGGTGTTAACAGACCATGGTCTGTAGGAATCTAAGGAAAATAGACTTGGACTCACTTGGAGAGGCCTAAACACATGTTTATCGGAAGTCAGAAGTCTGGTAAAGAATCCAGTAGATTTTGAGGAAATGACAGATGCAGTGACATCTGTCATTACGACCTTATATTTAGAAAACTGCCCAATCATCAAGAAATACACAAATAGGAATGTAGCTTGGTGGAACAACAATCTGGAATTGCGAAGGATAACATGGACCAGAAGTCAGTCCTTGAGAGGCAATGGTTTACAGGTAATCAAAGAGGAAACTGAGAATCTGTCAGAGAATGTTAATTTTAAAAAAATCCTGTGGGTGTTGGGCATGTTTCAATTATTCAACTCACCAGGTCCATGTGGTATCTATCCAGCTACAAGCTGAAGTAATTAGACTGTTTTGAGTCAGCCTAACAGCAGGAATCGTTCCTAATTCTTGGAGGTCAGTGAGGGCTGTTTTCATTCTGAATCCAGGGAGAACTGATCATATCAAGACCAAGGATATGAGACTGATCAGGCTTTCCTCTTTCTTCTAAAACCATTAGGGAAAGTGGTTAATGTGCACATTAGAGAGAAGAGGTTAAGTGAGGTTCTTCTGCATGTAAACCAACACACAAATCAACAAGGTAAATCGTGTGAAACACCACTCCACCAACTTAGTAATAATTTGGAAATTTGCTAGCAGTGGAACAGCAGCGCAGTGTACACTGAACATTATGGAAAACTGGTGCAGAAAACAGGGTCTACAGGTCAGTCCCAAGAAAACTGTTGTAGTGAGGAATTGTATCCAGCACATATGCTGTGATCTCAAGGTTCTTGATGAGACTCTACCCATAGAGGCGGTAGTGAAGTATGTGGGGATAACCCTGGATGCGAAATGACCGTGGACCCTTCATATGAAGGACATACGTTTCAAGGCAAAAGCTACTCTTACGAGCACCATAAGGGCTTGTGATAAAAACTGGGGCCTAAACCCCAGCAGTATTTACTGGATATGTACAAATATAATATTTGGGGCTACAGTATGGCAGTATGAAGTAGAATAGGAGATGGCTGCTAAAGAGCTTGGCAAGATGCAGAGATTACTTGCTCATAAAGAGCAAAATTAGCAGGACATTCACTGCTGGGGTGGAGACCCTGCTGGACATGTCCTCCATAACACCTTTGGCTTACAATGGAGGCACCACTTAAAAACTGTAAATAAGTGGATTTGTTTAGGATATCTAGAATCTCACACCAATATAGTGAGTGTGGTGAAAATAAGAACGGTCGCTAAAATGTCGGGTAACCATAAAATACTTCCAGCTGATTCAATAAATCTATCAGTGTAATAATTGGAAGAAGAGAGCAGTGGAAGAACGTATCAAGGTACAGGGTGTTTCAAAAATGACCGGTATATTTGAAACGGCAATCAAAACTAAACGAGCAGCAATAGAAATACACTGTTTGTTGCAATATGCTTGGGACAACAGTACATTTTCAGGCGGACAAACTTTCGAAATTACAGTAGTTACAATTTCCAACAACAGATGGCGCTGCAAGTGATGTGAAAGATATAGAAGACAACACAGTTTGTGGGTGCGCCATTCTGTACGTCGTCTTTCTGCTGTAAGCGTGTGCTGTTCACAACGTGCAAGTGTGCTGTGGACAACATGGTTTATTCCTTAGAACAGAGGATTTTTCTGGTGTTGAAATTCCACCGCCTAGAACACAGTGTTGTTGCAACAAGACGAAGTTTTCAACGGAGGTTTAATGTAACCAAAGGACCGAAAGCGATACAATAAAGGATCTGTTTGAAAAATTTCAACGGACTGGGAACGTGACGGATGAACGTGCTGGAAAGGTAGGGCGACCGCGTATGGCAACCACAGAGGGCAACGCGCAGCTAGTGCAGCAGGTGATCCAACAGCGGCCTCGGGTTTCCGTTCGCCGTGTTACAGCTGCGGTCCAAATGACGCCAACGTCCACGTATCGTCTCATGCGCCAGAGTTTACACCTGTATCCATACAAAATTCAAACGCGGCAATCCCTCAGCGCCGCTACCATTGCTGCACGAGAGACATTCGCTAACGATATAGTGCACAGGATTGATGACGGCGATATGCATGTGGGCAGCATTTGGTTTACTGACGAAGCTTATTTTTACCTGGACGGCTTCGTCAAAAACAGAACTGGCGCATATGGGGAATCGAAAAGCCCCATGTTGCAGTCCCATCGTCCCTGTATCCTCAGAAAGTACTGGTCTGGGCTGCAATTTCTTCCAAAGGAATCATTGTCCCATTTTTCAGTTCCGAAACGATTACTGCATCACGCTATCTGGACATTCTTCGTGAATTTGTGGCGGTACAAACGACGACACTGCGAACACCTCGTGGTTTATGCGAGATGGTGCCCGGCCACATCGCACGGCCGACGTCCTTAATTTCCTGAATGAATATTTCGATGATCGTGTGATTGCTTTGGGCTATCCGAAACATACAGGAGGCGGCGTGGATTGGCCTCCCTATTCGCCAGACATGAACCCCTGCGACTTCTTTCTGTGGGGACAATTGAAAGACCAGGTTTACCGCCAGAATCCAGAAACAATTGAACAGCTGAAGCAGTACATCTCATCTGCATGTGAAGCCATTCCGCCAGACACGTTGTAAAAGGTTTCGGGTAATTTCATTCAGAGACTACGTCATATTATTGCTACGCATGGTGGATATGTGGAAAATATCGTACTATAGAGTTTCCCAGACCGCAGCACCATCTGTTGTTGACAATTGTAACTACTGTAATTTCGAAAGTTTGTCTGCCTGAAAATGTACTGTTGTCCCAAGCATATTGCAACAAACAATGTATTTCTATTGCTGCTCGTTTAGTTTGTATTGCCGTTTCAAATATACCGGTCATTTTTGAAACACCCTGTATCATTCAGTGGAGATAGTATGGTTAATTGATGGATCAAAAACAGATGAAGGTGCTGGGGATGGAGTATACAGGGTACAGTGTAACCTAGATAAGTCTCTCTAGGGAAACTGGCCATAGCATCCCAAGCTATTAGTGTGCACAGAGGAGAATTTGCATATGTGCTTCAAGGATCATAGCATCTACATTTTTTCAGACATCTACATACATACTCTGCAAGCCACTATACGCTGCATAGCACAGGGTACCGTATGTCATTACTATCATTATGTTTCCTGTTCCATTCACAAATAGAGGAAGGGAAAAAATGACTGCCGCCTTATTTTTGTGGTCCTTGCTCTAAATATAGATTGGTGGCAGTAGAATTGTTCTGCAGTCAGCTTCAAATGCCAGGTCTCTAAATTTTCTCAGTAGTGTTCCTCAAAAAGAATGTTGCCTTCCTTCCCCTCTGAGTTCCTGAAACATCTCCATAATACTGGCATGTTGTTTGAACCTACTAGTAACAATTACAGCAGTCCACCTCTGAATTGCTTTTGATGTCTTCCTTTAATCCAATCTGGCGGTGATTCCAAATACTCCAGTAGTACTCAGTAATAGGTCCCAGTAGTGTCCTATATGCTGTCTCCTTCACAGATGAACCACACTTTCCTACGATTCTCCCAATAAACTGAAATCCACCATTCACTTTCCCTTTCGCATCCCTCATATGCTTGTTCGATTTCATATCACTTGGCATCATTACACCCAGATATTTAAACAAAGTGACTGTGTCAAGCAGGACACTACTAATGCTGTATCTGAAATTGCAGATTTGCACATCCGTATCAACTAACTTTTCTATATTTAGAGCTAGCTGCCATTCATCACATCAACTAGAAATTTTGTCTTTCTTCTTGTACCTTACTACAGTCACACAACTTTGACACCTACCCCGACACCACATGTCATCAGCAAACAACCACAGATTGCTGCCCATCATGCCCAGCAGGTCTTTCATGTATACAGAAAATAATAAATGCTGTCACACCCCTGGGGCACTCCTTACGATATCCTTGTCTTGGATGAACACTCACTGTGAAGGACAACATATTAAGAAGACTTTGAGCCATTTCGCATATCTGGGAACATATTCCATATGCTTATGTCTTCATGAAGTCTGCATTGGGGCACTGTGGCAACTGCTGCTCAGAAATCTAGAAATATGGAATCTGCATGTTGCCCTTCATCCATAGCTTTCAGTATAGCCTGTGAGCTGAGAATATGTTCAAGAATTCTGCAGCAAGCAGATAAGTATATTGGTCTGTAATTTTGCGGGTCTGTTCTTTTACCCTTCTTATATACAGAAATCATTTGTGCTTTTTTCCATTCCCGTGAGACTTTCTACTGGGCAAGAGATTTGTGATAAATGCAAGCTAAGTAAGGAGCCAGTGCTGCAGAGTACTCTTTATAAAACCAAATTGGGCTTCCATTTGGACCTGACTACTTATTTATTTTCAACTCTTTTAGTTGTTTTTCTATGTCAGGGATGCTTATTACTATGTCATCCATATGGAACTCTGTTCAATGGTCAAACAACAGTATGTTTATACAATTCTCCTGCGTGAATTATTTCTTAAATGCAAAATTTATAACTTTTGCTTTTGTTTCACTGTTTTCTGCTGCCACACCAGACTGGTCAATGAGTGACTAGATTGAAGCCTTAGACTTGCATAGTGATTTTACATAGAACCAAAGTTTTCTTGGGTTGTTTGCCAGCTCTTTTGCTAAAGTATGACAATGGTAGTTGTTATATGCTTTGTGTATAGATCTTTTGACTGATGCACAAATCTCTGATAACCTTTGCCTGTGTATATTTGTATGTTCTCTTTTGAATCGTCAGTGCAACAGACTTTGCTTCTCCAGCATTTTCTGAATTCATTGTTTAATCCATGGTGGGTCTTTTCCATCCTTAACTCACTTACTAGGCATATAGTTCTCCAGACTGTGACTTACAATCTCTTTAAGCTTTGTCTGTAATTTCGGGGGTTCAACCAGCTCACGGTCCCAAGAATAATTTGAATGCAAGACTTTTCCTGGAGGGCTGTAAATTCAGGAACTTTGCCACAAATACTTCAACAATTTAAGCTTATGAAAGTTAGGTACTCAAAGTGTTTTTACTGTAAATGCAGTCTGATTTCGCTAGCTGCATATTGACTGACAAGTCTTCATTAGAGTGCTCTAAGCTACACCCTAGCCTAACAAAAAAGTGCATTCCACAAGTATTCTGCTACCTGAGTACCTGTTTCCTCTGTGTATTGCACCCTCCATCCATGACCTATCAAGAGGAGTCCTGCAGCCAAGTCACTCTGAACTCTCTATCAGCCCCTGTAAATAAATAAATAAATAAATAATAATAATAATAATAATAATAATAATAATAATAATAATAATAATAATTCTTCCCCGTGGAGGCCCGGAAAAAGAATAGGCCTCCGGTATGTTCTGCCAGTCGTAAAAGGCGACGAAAAGAACAAACCACTAATAGGGCTAACCCCCCTTTTAGTGTGATTAGTTGGTTCAGGACGCAACTAAAGAAGCCTAGGACAAGCGCCGTCATGGTCGGGGACGACGCTTGAACCCTATGCCCGCCCACAATAACAACACTGCTAGCCAACTGGAAAATGATTATATCCAAATAGAGGTGTTTTGCAGGATATGCTTCCTGCAATCACCCTAGAAGGAAAACAAAGACAGAGGATGAGATGGTCAGATGAAGTTAATCGACACCTCATGTTCTGTTATTACCAAGCAACAAACCTAGGAACCAACACAACTGGATACAGATCACAAGTATACACAACATTTATTACCAGATACCCAGAATTAAAATTTTTAACAGAACAACGACTAGCTGATCAGATCCGTGTAATAATAAAAAATAACAGGATACCCCAGTCAGAATTAGAAAACATCAAACAACAAGTACAACAAATACTGGAACAAGGTAATGTGCAATCAGGAGAAGAAGAAAATACAGTAATGGACTCTCACATCCCAGAGCAAACAAACAAAGAACAACACGCATCAATTAAACAATCAGAGGAAAGCGAAGACTGCCACCAGAACAAGTACAAATAGAACACGAAGTGACACACATGTTAGATGTTGTTGTTGTCTTCAGTCCTGAGACTGGTTTGATGCAGCTCTCCATGCTACTCTATCCTGTGCAAGCTGCTTCATCTCCCAGTACCTACTGCAACCTACATCCTTCTGAATCTGTTTAGTGTACTCATCTCTCGGTCTCCCTCTACGATTTTTACCCTCCACGCTGCCCTCCAATGCTAAATTTGTGATCCCTTGATGCCTCAAAACATGTCCTACCAACCGATCCCTCCTTCTAGTCAAGTTGTGCCACAAACTTCTCTTCTCCCCAATCCTATTCAATACCTCCTCATTAGTTACGTGATCTATCCACCTTATCTTCAGTATTCTTCTGTAGCACCACATTTCGAAAGCTTCTATTCTCTTCTTGTCCAAACTAGTTATCGTCCATGTTTCACTTCCATACATGGCTACACTCCAAACAAATACTTTCAGAAATGACTTCCTAATACATAAATCTATATTCGATGTTAACAAATTTCTCTTCTTCAGAAACGCTTTCCTTGCCATTGCCAGTCTACATTTTATATCCTCTCTACTTCGACCATCATCAGTTATTTTACTTCCTAAATAGCAAAACTCCTTTACTACTTTAAGTGTCTCATTTCCTAATCTAATTCCCTCAGCATCACCCGATTTAATTTGACTACATTCCATTATCCTCGTTTTGCTTTTGTTAATGTTCATCTTATATCCTCCTTTCAAGACACTGTCCATTCCGTTCAACTGCTCTTCCAAGTCCTTTGCCGTCTCTGACAGAATTACAATGTCATCGGCGAACCTCAAAGTTTTTACTTCGTCTCCATGAATTTTAATACCTACTCCAAATTTTTCTTTTGTTTCCTTTACTGCTTGCTCAATATACAGATTGAATAACATCGGGGAGAGGCTACAACCCTGTCTCACTCCTTTCCCAACCACTGCTTCCCTTTCATGCCCCTCGACTCTTATTACTGCCATCTGGTTTCTGTACAAATTATAAATAGCCTTTCGCTCCCTGTATTTTACCCCTGCCACCTTTAGAATTTGAAAAAGAGTATTCCAGTCAACATTGTCAAAAGCTTTCTCTAAGTCTACAAATGCTAGAAACGTAGGTTTGCCTTTTCTTAATCTTTCTTCTAAGATAAGTCGTAAGGTCAGTATTGCCTCACGTGTTCCAACATTTCGACGGAATCCAAACTGATCCTCCCCGAGGTCTGCATCTACCAGTTTTTCCATTCGTCTGTAAAGAATTCGCGTTAGTATTTTGCAGCCGTGGCTTATTAAACTGATAGTTCGGTAATTTTCACATCTGTCAGCACCTGCTTCCTTTGGGATTGGAATTATTATATTCTTCTTGAAGTCTGAGGGTATTTCGCCTGTCTCATACATCTTGCTCACCAGCTGGTAGAGTTTTGTCATGACTGGCTCTCCCAAGGCCGTCAGTAGTTCTAATGGAATGTTGTCTACTCCGGGAGCCTTGTTTCGACTCAGGTCTTTCAGTGCTCTGTCAAACTCTTCACGCAGTATCGTATCTCCCATTTCGTCTTCATCTACATCCTCTTCTATTTCCATAATATTGTCCTCAAGTACATCGCCCTTGTATAAACCTTCTATATACTCCTTCCACCTTTCTGCCTTCCCTTCTTTGCTTAGAACTGGGTTGCCATCTGAGCTCTTGATATTCATACACGTGGTTCTCTTCTCTCCAAAGGTCTCTTTAATTTTCCTGTAGGCCGTATCTATCTTACCCCTAGTGAGATAAGCTTCTACATCCTTACATTTGTCCTCTAGCCATCCCTGTTTAGCCATTTTGCACTTCCTGTCGATCTCATTTTTGAGACGTTTGTATTCCTTTTTGCCTGCTTCATTTACTGCATTTTTATATTTACTCCTTTCATCAATTAAATTCAATATTTCTTCTGTTACCCAAGGATTTCTAGCAGCCCTCGTCTTTGTACCTACTTTATCCTCTGCTGCCTTCACTACTACATCCCTCAGAGCTACCCATTCTTCTTCTACTGTATTTCTTTCCCCTATTCCTGTCAATTGTTCCCTTATGCTCTCTCTGAAACTCTGTACAACCTCTGGTTCTTTCAGTTTATCCAGGTCCCATCTCCTTAATTTCCCACATTTTTGCAGTTTCTTCAGTTTTAATCTACAGGTCATAACCAATAGATTGTGGTCAGAGTCCACATCTGCCCCTGGAAATGTCTTACAACTTAAAACCTGGTTCCTAAATCTCTGTCTTACCATTATATAATCTATCTGATACCTTTTAGTATCTCCAGGGTTCTTCCACGTATACAACCTTCTTTCATGATTCTTAAACCAAGTGTTAGCTATGATTAAGTTATGCTCTGCACAAAATTCTACCAGGCGGCTTCCTCTTTCATTTCTTAGCCCCAATCCATATTCACCTAAAATTTTTCCTTCTCTCCCTTTTCCTACTGACGAATTCAAGTCACCCATGACTATTAAATTTTCGTCTCCCTTCACTATCTGAATAATTTCTTTTATTTCATCGTACATTTCTTCAATTTCTTCATCATCTGCAGAGCTAGTAGGCATATAAACTTGTACTACTGTAGTAGGTGTGGGCTTCGTATCTATCTTGGCCACAATAATGCGTTCACTATGCTGTTTGTAGTAGCTTACCCGCATTCCTATTTTCCTATTCATTATTAAACCTACTCCTGCATTACCCCTATTTGATTTTGTGTTTATAACCCTGTAGTCACCTGACCAGAAGTCTTGTTCCTCCTGCCACCGAACTTCACTAATTCCCACTATATCTAACTTTAACCTATCCATTTCCCTTTTTAAATTTTCTAACCTACCTGCCCGATTAAGGGATCTGACATTCCACGCTCCGATCCGTAGAACGCCAGTTTTCTTTCTCCTGATAACGACATCCTCCTGAGTAGTCCCCGCCCGGAGATCCGAATGGGGGACTATTTTACCTCCGGAATATTTTACCCAAGAGGATGCCATCATCATTTAATCATACAGTAAGGCTGCATGTCCCCGGGAAAAATTACAGCTGTAGTTTCCCCTTGCTTTCAGCCGTTCGCAGTACCAGCACAGCAAGGCCGTTGTGGTTAACGTTGCAAGGCCAGATCAGTCAATCATCCAGACTGTTGCCCCTGCAACTACTGAAAAGGCTGCTGCCCCTCTTCAGGAACCACACGTTTGTCTGGCCTCTCAACAGATACCCCTCCGTTGTGGTTGCACCTACGGTACGGCCATCTGTATCGCTGAGGCACGCAAGCCTCCCCACCAACGGCAAGGTCCATGGTTCATAGGGGGGGGACATGTTAGATATAGAAGAAAAATTTCAGCTGACATATATAGAATACAAAGACACGAATACAGACATTAGACCGTTCTTGCATAGACCGCCAAATAACACAAATGTCGAAACAACAATAAAAACTATCAACACAATCATACACAACAAAATAAATGAAAACACAACTATGGAAGAGTTACAACTACTGGTTTATATAGGAGCACTCATTACACTAAATATACACACTAGGCAGAGATCAGAACCAACCAACACACAGAAGAAACCCACAAAACCAGCATGGCAACGCAGGCTACAGATCAGAATAGAAAAACTGAGAAAAAGACATTGGACAGCTAACACAATTTATAAGAAATATCAGACAAAAAATGAAAAATGTTAGGTAAAATCTCACAACAAGAAGCGATAGAGCAATTAGATGAAAAGAAGCAGAAATTACAAGCATTGGCCAAACGACTTAGAAGATACAAAAAAAGTGAAAATAGAAGGAAACAAAACCAAACATTCAACACAAACTAAAAGAAATTTTACCAGACAATAGATAACACACACATTAAAATAGACAATCCACCAAACATAACAGACATGGAACACTTCTGGAGCAACATATGGTCAAACCCGGTACAACATAACAGGCATGCACGTTGGATAGAAGCAGAAACAGACACATACAAGATGATACCACAAATGCCTGAAGTGATAATTTTGCAACATGAAGTCACCAAAGCAATTAATTCTGCTCACAATTGGAAAGCCCGTGGAAAAGATAAAATAGCAAATTTCTGGCTAAAGAAGTTCACCTCAACTCATTCACATCTAACTAAATTATTTAACAGTTATATTGCAGACCCATACACATTCCCTGATACACTTACACATGGAATAAGTTATATGAAACCTAAAGATCAAGCAGACACAGCAAACCCAGCTAAATACTGCCCCATAACATGCCTACCAACAATATACAAAATATTAACTTCAGTCATTACACAGAAATTAATGACACATACAACACAGAACAAAATTATAAATGAAGAACAAAAAGGCTCTTGCAAAGGAGCACGAGGATGTAAAGAGCAACTGATAACAGGTGCAAAGGTAACATATCAAGCTAAAACTAAACAAAGGTCGCTACACTACGCATACATTGATTACCGAAAAGCTTTTGATAGTGTACCCCACTCGTGGTTACTACAAATATTGGAAATATACAGAGTAAATCCTAAATTGATACAGTTCCTAAACATAGTAATGAAAAATTGGAAAACCACACTTAATATCCAAACAAATTCAAATAATATCACATCACAGCCAATACAGATTAAGCGTGGAATATACCAAGGATACTCATTAAGTCCTTTCTGGTTCTGCCTTGCTCTGAACCCACTATCCAACATGCTAAATAATGCAAATTATGGATACAACATTACTGGAACATACCCACACGAAATTACACATGGATGATGTAAAACTACTGGCAGCAACAAATCAACAACTCAACCAATTACTAAAGATAACAGAAGTATTCAGCAATGATATAAATATGGCTTTTGGAACAGACAAAAATAGCATAGTCAAGGGAAAACACACTAAACAAGAAGATTACATATTGGATAACCACAGCGACTGCATAGAAGCGATGGAAAAAACAGATGCCTATAAATATCTATGATACAGACAAAAAATAGGAATAGATAATACAAATATTAAAAAAGAACTAAAAGAAAAATATAGACAAAGACTAAAATAAATACTGAAAACAGAATTGACAGCAAGAAACAAAACAAAAGCTACACTCCTGGAAATTGAAATAAGAACACCGTGAATTCATTGTCCCAGGAAGGGGAAACTTTATTGACACATTCCTGGGGTCAGATACATCACATGATCACACTGACAGAACCACAGGCACATAGACACAGGCAACAGAGCATGCACAATGTCGGCACTAGTACAGTGTATATCCACCTTTCGCAGCAATGCAGGCTGCTATTCTCCCATGGAGACGATCGTAGAGATGCTGGATGTAGCCCTGTGGAACGGCTTGCCATGCCGTTTCCACCTGGCGCCTCAGTTGGACCAGCGTTCGTGCTGGACGTGCAGACCGCGTGAGACGACGCTTCATCCAGTCCCAAACATGCTATATGGGGGACAGATCCGGAGATCTTGCTGGCCAGGGTAGTTGACTTACACCTTCTAGAGCACGTTGGGTGGCACGGGATACATGCGGACGTGCATTGTCCTGTTGGAACAGCAAGTTCCCTTGCCGGTCTAGGAATGGTAGAATGATGGGTTCGATGACGGTTTGGATGTACCGTGCACTATTCAGTGTCCCCTCGACGATCACCAGAGGTGTATGGCCAGTGTAGGAGATCGCTCCCCACACCATGATGCCGGGTGTTGGCTCTGTGTGCCTCGGTCGTATGCAGTCCTGATTGTGGCGCTCACCTGCACGGCGCCAAACACGCATACGATCATCATTGGCACCAAGGCAGAAGCGACTCTCATCGCTGAAGACGACGCATCTCCATTCGTCCCTCCATTCACGCCTGTCGCGACACCACTGGAGGCGGGCTGCACGATGTTGGGGCGTGAGCGGAAGACGGCCTAACGGTGTGCGGGACCGTAGCCCAGATTCATGGAGACGGTTGCGAATGGTCCTCGCCGATACCCCAGGAGCAACAGTGTCCCTAATTTGCAGGGAAGTGGCGGTGCGGTCCCCTACGGCACTGCGTAGGATCCTACGGTCTTGGCGTTCATCCGTGCGTCGCTGCGGTCCGGTCCCAGGTCGATGGGCACGTGCACCTTCCGCCGACCACTGGCGACATCGATGTACTGTGGAGACCTTACGCCCCACGTGTTGAGCAATTCGGCGGTACGTCCACCCGGCCTCCCGCATGCCCACTATACGCCCTCGCTCAAAGTCCGTCAACTGCACATACGGTTCACGTCCACGCTGTCGCGGCTTGCTACCAGTGTTAAAGACTGCGATGGAGCTCCGTATGCCACGGCAAACTGGCTGACACTGACGGCGGCGGTGCACAAAACTGCGCATGTAGCGCCATTCGACGGCCAACACCGCGGTTCCTGGTGTGTCCGCTGTGCCGTGCGTGTGATCATTGCTTGTACAGCCCTCTCGCGGTGTCCGGAGCAAGTATGGTGGGTCTGACACACCGGTGTCAATGTGTTCTTTTTTCCATTTCCAGGAGTGTATAAATACTTATGCTATACCAATATTGACCTACTCATTTGGAGTAGTGAAATGGAGTAGCACAGACCTAGAAGCACTCAATACACTTACACGATCACAATGCCACAAATATAGAATACATCACATACATTCAGCAACAGAAAGATTCACATTAAGCAGAAAGGAAGGGGATTTATCGACATAAAAAACCTACATTATGGACTGGTAGACAATTTAAGAAAATTCTTTCTAGAACGAGCAGAAACTGGCAAAATACACAAAGCAATCACTCATATAAAGACATTGGCTACATCACTGCAATTTCATAACCACTTCTACAACCCTTTAGATCACATAACATCAACCGATACGAAGAAAGTAAATTGGAAAAAGAAAACACTACATGGCAAGCACCCGTATCATCTAACACAGCCACACATCGATCAAGACGCATCCAACACATGGCTAAGAAAAGGCAATATATACAGTGAGACGGAAGGATTCATGATTGTAATACACGATCAAACAATAAACACCAGATATTACAGCAAGCATATTATTAAAAATCCCAATACCACAACAGATAAATGCAGACTTTGCAAACAACAAATAGAAACAGTAGATCACATCACAAGTGGATGTACAATACTAGCAAATACAGAATACCCCAGAAGACATGACAATGTAGCAAAAATAATACATCAACAGCTTGCCTTACAACATAAACACGTTCCCACATACAAGTATGTACCACAAAATGTACTGGAGAATGATGAATACAAATTATACTGGAACAGAACCATTATAACAGATAAAACACCACCACATAACAAACCTGACATCATACTCACCAATAAAAAGAAGAAATTAACACAACTAATCGAAATATCCATACCCAATACAACAAATATACAAAAGAAAACAGGAGAAAAAATTGAAAATTACATCCAACTGGCTGAGGAAGTCAAGGATATGTGGCATCAGGATAAAGTTGACATTATACCAATTATACTATCAACTACAGGAGTCATACCACACAATATCCACCAGTACATCAATGCAATACTGATACATGTTAGATTACCCGAAAGTTCCTAAATGCAATATAACATATACCGTACAGTTTAAAGGAAGTCACGCTTGATCAAGGACCGCATCACTTTCTACTTCTGACCAGACATAAAGTCTGAGATAAGAAAGAAATAATATTGTTGCAGAATGCCATGAAGCCCTTGTGAGACTAGGGGAAAACAGCAGGGTTGCTGTGGGTCTTGGGTCACTCAAGAATTAAATGCCAGTGAATAATCTGATAGACTGGCCAGGACAGGAGTGACGACTCCATTTATTGGAACACAACCTGTCCTAACAACCACTAAGGTGATGATAAAATCAGCATTACATTATTGGATGAGGAGGCAGCATGTAGAACATTGGATGATAACCCAAAAACATGGAGAGCTAATGATGCTGAAGCCATGTTTCAAGAGAAGTTCTGTAATCCTGAACTTGAATATGAGACAGATTAAACTCCTGGTAGGACTTATGACTGTCCATGGGAACTGTAAGAGAGACCTACACACAATGGGTACAGAGGAAGAAGCCCTTCAAAGTGTAGACTACATGTAATCTTCCAATGGAAAGCTCTGAAGGGTTAAGACACAGGATATTTGGGTCATTAAAGCTTGGAGAAATTGTATCTAATAAGGAACTAATAAAGGGCCTTGAACTACTTTTTGAGGATATCGGTTGGCTTTGCTGGAATCACAGGATCACTACACCTAATCTTCCAGTGCAAAGCTCTGGAGAGCAAAAGAAACAGAATATTTAGGTTATTAAAGCCTGTAGAAATTGTCTAGTAAAGAACTAATAAAGGACCTTGAACTACTTTTTGAGGGTAATGGTTGGCTTTACTGGGATCACAGGGAGTGAAGCTGCTCAATAAAATCAGGTTTTCTACAGGCAACAGTGGGTTAACACTGCTCTTGTTTTTGTCTTCCCGTATTAATTAAATCAAGATCCCTCCCATGGGAAACAGTGGTCATCTTGGCATGTAAGTTTTCCATCACTTTTGTTTTGAGAAAGGGCCTCGACAGATTACCAACGAGCACTTCATGGTTCCTTTTGTATCTAAAGCTGGTGCATCCCAGTCACAAGCTGTGTGTTATATTCTAGTGTTCCCTACAACTAGCACCCTGGGTGTAGAACTGTCAGATTCCAGCCCAATATGCATTAGTTGGGGAAATGCTGTTCAACCAGTGAAGCCTTTTCTGATATAAATACAGTGTGATAACATGCAGCCTCACATGCCACACAGTGAAATACTCACCTTGCTCTTGTGCTTGGAGACTGATGCCGTGCCATGCCATTTGGAGTAGAAGAGGTAGCACTATTAATGTTGTGTGGGCTGAAGAGCCAACACCGTCTTACTATTGGAGGTCGAAATGTATGCGTTTTAGCTCATGCAGGCTGGCATGAGAAGGGAAGGACTATACTGACGTGAGGTCTGTTCACATAGTAACTGAATATGATGCCTTGCTAGGTCGTAGCAAATGACGTAGCTGAAGGCTATGCTAAACTGTCGTCTCTGCAAATGAGAGCGTATGTAGGCAGTGAACCATCGCTAGCAAAGTCGCCTGTACAACTGGGGTGAGTGCTACGCATTCTCTCTAGGCCTGCCGTGTGGCGACACTCGGTCTGCAATCACTAATAGTGGTGACACGTGGGTCCGACGTATACTGACGGACCGGCTACCACCTATCAATCGTGGTGTCTGGCGGTGACACCACAATCTGTTAAGTGTACTGATAGGAAACTGCAGTGGCCACCACTATGGAACAAAGAGGCGATCTCAGTGTGAGAATATGTATTCTTGGTCACAGGCCAATGTGGGTATTTGTGGTTTGGGTGAGAATAACTATTAAGAATGGGATGGAAGTTGACGTTCAATCCTGCTGTTGGCTGCTAGAGTCATCTGCAGAAGTAGCATAACTTTAAAGGAAACTTCTGTTCCCTACTACATGTATTTCCAAGTTGTGCAGTAAAAAGGACTACAGAAATGAGCAGAAATCAGTCTCTTGTGTTTTCACTTACATTCCTAGCTTTGTCTTTCTCACTATTTCGCAGACTGAGACTTTATGCTCAAGCAACTCTGCTGGGTGGATCGCACTGTCTTAAATGCAGAAAATAAAGAGATACTGGCAAGGGCTTGATTGGTTACCAATCCCTGACAGGGCTTCTTACAGCATGGTGCACAGGGTAGGGGCGGAGGAGGGGGAAGAGAACATTTGATAGCAGCAAGCAGGTGTGATATTAATTGGAATTGTTGCTTGTATATAATCTGAACATAATTGCAACTGTAGATCATCTTATGTAAGTTGAAAATACTGAACATTTTAGCTGTTCCCCCAGAGCACAATCAGTATGAACTATATATTGTTATCTTCGGTTTCTCTTGAATAAAAGAAGTGCTTGAGTATTATCAAGGATCTATTATGATTTACTGGATAAGCAGATGATTACTTGATTTGACAAAATAAAGGCTCCCTTCACTCAATTTCTTGCACATGTATACCTCCGATATCCATCTATTTCTTGGTGATTTGATATTTTATGCAGTGTGTTCATTAGAGAATAATTGAAACAGGGAGGTAAGGTGCTCATTTCCAATACATTTCTAAATTTTCTTGGAATCAAATAACAGCACCACTTGCCTTGTTATTTTTGATCAGCACAGCCAGTTTTGGTCACCAAGTCAATTTTCCAGTGATTATGAATCTATTGTCATGGGGGTACACAATAAAAGTGCAACTGGTGCTGTTATTTGCTTTCAGATAATTACTTGAGTTTCAGAACCTGCATAATTATGTTCCACATTCAGGACAAGACATTTTCTCAAGTTTACTCATTGAGTGATAACTAAATAACATTTTTATGTGGAGTCAGTTTCATTTTCCCTTTCCAGTAATTGTTCTGAGTCTTTGTGAACTCTTTTACATTGACAGTCTTCCATTTGTTGATGCAATATGAAGCCAAACACAAAAGTCTCTGGCCAGGGGACCTCGGCTTGTAAGTAATTTTTAATGTCAATAAAATTCGCCAGCAGCCGTATACTTTAAGATATTTTCTTTTACTCTGAAAGCAACCAGTTTCAGCAGTTCATTTCACCATCTTCAGACCCCATACACTTCTACCCAAAGCAAAGAACTTGTCATATAGCACCATAAATTACTGGCTATCATGAATTCCAGTTGTTATATAATTGCTTCATACAAAGACGTGACAGCGACTGACTTCATACCAATTGCTGTCACGTCTTCATACGAAGCAATTGTATAACAATTGGAATTCATGGTATCCAGTAATTTATGGTGCTCCACGAGAAGTTTTTTGCTTTGGATAGAAGTGCATGGGGCCTGAGGATGACAAAATGAAATGCCAAAACTGGTTGTTTTCAGAATAAAAGAAAATATCTTAAAGAATACGGCTGCTAGTGAATTTTATTGACGCTGAAAATCACGAAAGTGTCTCTTTAAGACTCTCTGTCCGGAAGCCGTCCTATAAGACACACTTCTTTCCTTTTTTAGGTAATTTTAGTTTCATGGACATGGCAGCTTGTATTTTTTTAGCCTTCTGTATTGTATCTTTTTTATCTTGAGGTTGCAGTAAAATTATCTTCCAAACACTTTGTCTACAATGTCAATCATAAACAGAGTTCACAAAGAGTGTAGACCCAGTTATGAACAAGTAGGTGATATTTAGGATCTAATGAGGTGCTAGGTGACTCTTTATCTCCAGCTGGTCGTCTAATGTGAACCCACATGACACGCTGCTGGTGGCACTTAAAGTGGAGCTTTATACTATTAGGTAGTGGTATGGAGTGGAGCTTTGTACTCTTAGGTAGTGGTGTGCTCCATGCTGTATTGGCTTTTTTCTCATCTGTGTTCATATTGATATCTGGTGAGGATATGAAATCAACTGTCTACTACCATATTATACACAATACCATATGTATGTAGTCTGTTGGACAGCAATCTCCCATTTGTGTTAAAGTGTTCTCCAAACACTTGATAATGCCTTAAGACCAAGGAGGGTAATTCTAAATTGTATACCATTGCATCTGGACCTGAGTCAAACTCCTTTCAAACTACTAATATTCTTCAGACAACTATGAAGCAGTTGTAGAAATTTTGAAGACAACATGATACGTAACAACTGCTTGCAAAGAGGTATACAAATAATAATTCCTCCGAAAATCTGTCCATGAATGAAATAGGAGAAACATCCATCTGTGTCATACTTTGCAGTAATTCACAGAATATTAATGCACATTTAGTAAGCTCACACTCAATGTTGTTTAAAAATTAATATGATAGTAAATGTAGCTGAAACATTGAGTACAAACTGAATTATCTGTTAATGTCGTGAACTGTTTCTTTGTTTCTCAACATTTCTCATCCATTTGATGCTGTTTCTCCCTGCACATTACAAGAGTTTAATTCTAGTCCTTATTTAGCACATTATGTGATCTATGCTTTCTTGAATTATGATCTGCTGGTGCACTTGAAAGTGCAGTTTTTCTGTGGACCACAGGTACTTCATCCATGACATAGGGAAACTTCGGTCTTTCAAATTTCATTTTTTGAGTAGGTGGGTAGCAAGGGTTGGAGGTGTTCCTGAATAGCACAATGAGAGCAGCTACCTGATTGACAGACATTTCAGCAGCTATATTCAGTCTTAAGTGAATGTACTGTGGTAGTAAAGGCAACAACTGACAGAATATAGCAGACACACACACACACACACACACACACACACACACACACACACACACACGTGCGGGGGGGGGGGGGGGGGGGAGAGAGAGAGAGAGAGAGAGAGAGAGAGAGAGAGAGAGAGAGAGAGAGAGAGAGATTACTTGTATAGGATTAAGAACTGAATTGCTCTCATTTACTTGTTGAATGAGTTAGCAGTATTATTTAACAGTGTGAACTAATGATTGGTTGAGAATCCTATTTTGTCCTTAGACTAAGTAATATGTGAAGGGCCCATGTATTATTGGAGATTATATTGAGTAGTGAGTGACACAACTGGTTGTCCACCATTCTAATATTGCTGCTTCCATAAATCATTTTTGATGTTTGATAATAATTTGTGTTGATTTGCCCATTCCTGGTGATTTTTCGTATCAAGTAGTGAGATGTGTTGTGTTTGTACCACAATCACTTAAAATGCTTAGTATAACATATTTTTAGGTTGCATTAGCTCTCTGAAATTTGGATCTGTGACCTATTAACTTATTTCCCTTTGTTTTGTAGAGAAATTAGAAGCCAAACGTGGAAGAGATTCATTGACTTGCATCTTCTGTCACTCGGATGTGGAAGAAGATTGTCAGTATGGGAAGCTGTACTGCAGAGGAAAAATCACTGTGCATTACTTTTGCTTGGTAAGTGTTGGAAAATGAATTGTTATTAATAAAGCTTGTTCAGTGCTGTTGTGGAATATTAATTTTTATAAGCATGATCAACTGCTAAATTAATTTACAGCTTCTGGCTACCAAGTTGGATCAAAAGGGAAATGATCGAGAAGGAATTCTTGGTTTTCTGCTTAAAGACATTGAAAAACAGATCAACGCAGCAAGAAATGTGGTAAGTTGGTCGATTATTGTGGCTGCTTTGAAGAGCATTGCAATATATACTTTTTTCAGCAACAAGATAATGTGAGTTTACTGCATAACTGTTTTCATATGTTGAGGTATTCATTTCCTTGACTGGTGATTGTTTAAATAGTTGTGCTAGTGACATCTTTGGTGCTGTTAGTGCAGTTGCCTTTCCTGTAGTGGAACTTTTGATGACTTGGCTGATATTTTGTTGGTGGAAAAAGTTACTTGGAAAGTGGTTGTGGTTTGGTTAAAGTTCCCATGAAGTAACAAGTCAGGCAAACCATGAGCTGGAATAGAATAATAGAAAGAATAAGTTATTGAATAATAATTTTCACTGACTAAACTAAACTGCAATAAAATACCACATAGAGCTGCAATAGAATAATAGAATGAATAATTTTTTGAAGAATAATTTTCACTGACTAAACTAAACTGCAATAAAATACCATTGTATGTAGTTTTACTCCTTTTATGTTAAGGATATGTTTCTGCTCCTGTAGAGGATAAGAGCCATCAGTGAAGTTACATGTTCAGAACTGGGAATTAATGGAAAACTCATAACTTTCTTTTTGTGATTAGGTATAAGTACAACACGGCCAGTACACTGAATGCTACTTTATTCCACGGAAGCATTAACATCTTGAACATGGTATTAAAGTAACATTCAGCCAGAATGTATTTCGTATACAAAGATCTGTAGCAATACACACAGAGAACAGACTCTGAGTGTGGCTTTTCTAGCCTTAAAATAGACTGGGGCCCATGGCAGGCTGTAATTGTGATTCTCTTTCTCTCGTCACTCAGGGACATCACGGGTTCATGACATGACCATGCTGCCCTTTTCGTCTGCTGGGCTCTGGCTAAGGTGGCATGTGGCATTGGGAGCATACGGTCTCACATTCTGTGCACACTTCCCTATGTCGAACCATATGGCAACATTGGCGATGCCAGGTCTGTTTGTGTGTCAACCTCGGGCATTGGCATGTGGTGCTGATGATACTGGTATTAGTGGTTGCTCAGGAATGGGTGACGAAATCCCTCACAACGGTGTTGGAAGCAACAGAGGAACTGCTGGTGTGGCCACCAAAGATAGATGCCCTCGCCGATATGGGAGTGGAGAACCGGCAGAAACAGGTGATGTGATGCCTGATGTGTATGGGCTCAGAGACGATGCTGCGACATCAGGGACATCCAGTCTCAATGTGAAGGCAAACCTGATCATGGTGCCACGAGCAGGGGTTGTCCTTTTTGCAGATGTCACAGAGATGCTACCTCAGCTTCAGATGATGACAGGTGGAATCCATTTAGGGTGACATCTGAAACTGCGTGCCCAGACGGCCACACCCAGCTGGAAGAGGCGTAGCAGCTGCATGGGTTGATGTCTTAAGTATAGGACGCAAAAGGTGTAGCAGTGTCGTCAGCTGGCACCCGTGGAGTAGTTCCACTGGGCTCTTCTCACCAAATGGCATGAAACAGTGTGAGGATGGAAACCTATCTAAGGCAACGTCGGATGAAGAGATGGCTACATACTTTTTCATCTGAGTTTTTATCGTTCGCACTAGGCATTCTGCCTCATGGGGCGAGGATGTGACGGATGCCATTGGAGTTGCAAAATGCTGCAAACTCTTGCAATGAGAATTGTGAACTGTTATTGGACACCAAAATTGTGGGCAAGCCGCCCAAAAAAAAAAAAAAAAAAAAAAAAAAAAAGGTAAGGCTGTGACAGTGGCAGTTGTAGATGTGGAAACACAATGAACAACATACAGAAAATGGGGATATGTGCCAACGACCAACAGCCAATAATCATGAGAAAGGGGCCAGCCAAATCCACATTTATACCCTTCCGTGCATACGACGGCATTGGTCAAGGAGATGATGATGAAGACAACCAGGGAGATTAGCTTTGCGCGTCGCACACTGTGAACAGGAGGCAAGCAGATGGGTAACATCACCATCCAAGCGGGGCCAAAACGCGTGTCGATGGGCCAATGCTTGTTTCCGTGATACACCCCTAACTTCTGCGTGTAAGAAACGGAGAACCTACAAATGTAGCACTGAGGGGATGACTACCTGAGGGGCCCCGTGATTTGTGCCTAAAGGCAGAACACCATCCATAACAGAGAATTAATGTTGAAAGATGTAATAATTATGGAGGATGGGGGGGGGGGGGGGTCGGGCGCACGAGGACGAGGAGATGAATCAGGCCAACCATGTTGTACGAATGTTAAGACTTCCCGCAAAACAGGATACAAAGCTACTGACTTTGTGAACCATGGAAAACCCTCAACTGACTTTTTTGAGGTGACATCAATGTGGAAACAAAGCAATTCCTCTTGATCAAATCATGGGTCTGGAACGGCTTGCAGGCTGGACAAAGCATCAGCATTTGTGCGTTGATTCGTAGGGCGGAAGTAAATCTTTTAGTTGTAACACAAAAGGAAAAGAATCCAATGTTGAATGCTCTGTGCCGCTTTATCTGGTAACAATGGAGAAGGACTGAATAAGGAAACCAGTGGTATATGATTGGTACCACAGAGAAAAACATGGAATTTCTTCTCTATCTGAGAGTACCAAGTCTGAGCAAGAGTCAGCATTTTTGTAGCATAAGCAATAAGTGTAAATTGGTTAGTTGTTTTGGGGAAGGAAACCAGACAGCGATGTCATCGGTCTCATCGGATTAGGGAAATGCAGGGAAGGAAGTTGGCCGTGCCCTTTGAAAGGAACCATCCTGGCATTTGCCTGGAACGATTTAGGGAAATCACAGAAAACCTAAATCAGGATGGCCGGACGCGGGATTGAACCGTCGTCCTTCCGAATGCGAGTCCATTGTAAGTGTAAATTCAGGCAGTTTGTAGCTCAGTTCTCATTTCTTTTGAACACCCAACTACATAGTTCATTGAGGTGTCAGTGTCCATCGGTTACATGTCAGGAGGGTAATAAATTGCTTACATAGGTTTTTGCCAGCTTTTACTGTTTACTCTTCAGTTTTTCTTGTTAGGATGCCTGCTGTGTGCGGATGCAGGGGGAGCTGGCCGCAGTTCGCAAACAGTTGAAAGTGGTTTTGGCTGCGATCATTCACCTTCAGGCTGCCACAGGTTGTAGTGGTGACAAGAGATCTACATCTACATCTACATCCGTACTCCGCAAGCCACCTGACGGTGTGTGGCGGAGGGTACCCTGAGTACCTCTATCGGTTCTCCCTTCTATTCCAGTCTCGTATTGTACGTGGAAAGAAGGATTGTCGGTATGCTTCTGTGTGGGCTCTAATTTCTCTGATTTTATCCTCATGGTCTCTTCGCGAGATATACGTAGAAGGGAGCAATATACTGCTTGACTCTTCGGTGAAGGTATGTTCTCGAAACTTTAACAAAAGCCCGTACCGAGCTACTGAGCGTCTCTCCTGCAGAGTCTTCCACTGGAGTTTATCTATCATCTCCGTAACGCTTTCGCAATTACTAAATGATCCTGTAACGAAGCGCGCTGCTCTCCGTTGGATCTTCTCTATCTCTTCTATCAACCCTACCTAGTGCGGATCCCACACTGCTGAGCAGTATTCAAGCATTGGGCGAACAAGCGTACTGTAACCTACTTCCTTTGTTGTCGGATTGCATTTCCTTAGGATTCTTCCAATGAATCTCAGTCTGGCATCTGCTTTACCGACGATCAACTTTATATGATCATTCCATTTTAAATCACTCCTAATGCGTACTCCCAGATAATTTATGGAATTAACTGCTTCCAGTTGCTGACCTGCTATTTTGTAGCTAAATGATAAGGGACCTACCTTTCTATGTATTCGCATCACATTACACTTCGCTACATTGAGATTCAATTGCCATTCCGTGCACCATGCGTCAATTCGCTGCAGATCCTCCTGCATTTCAGTACAATTTTCCATTGTTGCAACCTCTCGATACACCACAACATCATCTGCAAAAAGCCTCAGTGAACTTCCGATGTCATCCACCAGGTCATTTATGTATATTGTGAATAGCAACGGTCCTATGACACTCCCCTGCGGCACACCTGAAATCACTCTTACTTCGGAAGACTTCTCTCCATTGAGAATGACGTGCTGCGTTCTGTTATCTAGGAACTCCTCAATCCAATCACACAATTGATCTGATAGTCCGTATGCTCTTACTTTGTTCATTAAACGACTGTGGGGAACTGTGTCAAACGCCTTGCGGAAGTCAAGAAACACGGCATCTACCTGTGAACCCGTGTCTAAGGCCCTCTGAGTCTCGTGGACGAATAGCGCGAGCTGGGTTTCACACGATCGTCTTTTTCGAAACCCATGCTGATTCCTACAGAGTAGATTTCTAGTCTCCAGAAAAGACATTATACTCGAACATAATACGTGTTCCAAAATTCTACAACTGATCGACGTTAGAGATATAGGTCTATAGTTCTGCACATCTGTTCGACGTCCCTTCTTGAGAACGGGGATGACCTGTGCCCTTTTCCAATCCTTTGGAACGCTTCGCTCTTCTAGAGACCTACGGTACACCGCTGCAAGAAGGGGGGCAAGTTCCTTCGCGTACTCTGTGTAAAATCGAACTGGTATCCCATCAGGACCAGCGGCCTTTCCTCTTTTGAGCGATTTTAATTGTTTCTCTATCCCTCTGTCGTCTACTTCGATATCTACCATTTTGTCAACTGTGCGACAATCTAGAGAAGGAATCACAGTGCAGTCTTCCTCTGTGAAACAGCTTTGGAAGAAGACATTTAGTATTTCGGCCTTTAGTCTGTCATCCTCTGTTTCAGTACCATTTTGGTCACAGAGTGTCTGGACATTTTGTTTTGATCCACCTACCGCTTTGACATAGGACCAAAATTTCTTAGGATTTTCTGCCAAGTCAGTACATAGAACTTTACTTTCGAATTCATTGAAAGCCTCTCGCATAGCCCTCCTCACACTACATTTCGCTTCGCGTAATTTTTGTTTGTCTGCAAGGCTTTGGCTATGTTTATGTTTGCTGTGAAGTTCCCTTTGCTTCCGCAGCAGTTTTCTAACTCGGTTGTTGTACCACGGTGGCTCTTTTCCATCTCTTACGATCTTGCTTGGCACATACTCATCTAACGCATATTGTACCATGGTTTTGAACTTTGTCCACTGATCCTCAACACTATCTGCACTTGAGACAAAACTTTTGTGTTGAGCCGTCAGGTACTCTGTAATCTGCTTTTTGTCACTTTTGCTAAACAGAAAAATCTTCCTACCTTTTTTAATATTTCTATTTACGGCTGAAATCATCGATGCAGTAACCGCTTTATGATCGCTGATTCCCTGTTCTGCATTAACTGATTCAAATAGTTCGGGTCTGTTTGTCACCAGAAGGTCTAATATATTATCGCCACGAGTCAGTTTTCTGTTTAACTGCTCAAGGTAGTTTTCGAATAAAGCACTTAAAAATATTTCACTGGATTCTTTGTCCCTGTCACCCGTTATGAACGTTTGAGTCTCCCAGTCTATATCCGGCAAATTAAAATCTCCACCCGGAACTATAACATGGTGGGGAAACCTACTCGAAATATTTTCCAAATTATTCTTCAGGTGCTGAGCCACAACAGCTGCTGAGCCCGGGGGCCTATAGAGACATCCAATTACCATGTCTGAGCCTCCTTTAACCGTGACCTTCACCCAAATCATTTCACAATTCGAATCTCCGTCAATTTCCTTCGATACTATTGCACTTCTTATCGCTATAAACACGCCTCCCCCTTCACTGTCCAGCCTATCTCTGCGGTATACATTCCAATCAGAGTTTAGGATTTCATTACTGTTTACGTCTGGTTTCAGCCAACTTTCTGTTCCTAGTACTATATGGGCGTTGTGACCATTTATTAATGAGAGCAGTTCTGGGACCTTTCTATAGACGCTCCTGCAGTTTACTATTAGCACATTAATATTGTTATTCCTTGTTGCATTTTGCCTACTCCTGCCTTGCCGCGTCTCAGGAGGCGTCTTGTCGGGCCTAGGGAGGGAATTCTCTAACCTAAAAAAACCCCATGTGCACTCCACACGTACTCCGCTACCCTCGTAGCCGCTTCCGGCGTGTAGTGCACGCCTGACCTATTCAGGGGGACCCTGCATTTCTCCACCCGATAGCAGAGGTCGAGAAATTTGCACCCCAGCTCTCCGCAGAATCGTCTGAGCCTCTGGTTTAAGCCTTCCACTCGGCTCCAAACCAGAGGACCGCGATCGGTTCTCGGAACGATACTACAAATAGTTAGCTCTGATTCCACCCCACGAGCGAGGCTTTCCACCTTCACCAACTCCGCCAACCGCCTGTACGAACTGAGGATCACCTCTGAACCCAGACGGCAAGAGTCATTGGTGCCGACATGAGCAACAATTTGCACCCAGTGCTCTCTATCGCCGCCGGTAGGGCCTCCTCCACATCTCGGATGAGATCCCCCGGCAAGCATGGGACACCTCAGGTATCGCTTGTTTCGCCCCAGGGCTTTACTGCCGAGACATCTTCTAGTGTACATGACGCAGTGGACCCGCAGGATGAGTGGCAGTGGTAATGCGTTCGCGCCACTAGAGATGGATGGCCAATGTGGAGGCCAGCCATAGGCCTTGCCTATTCACCTTGTGAATGAACAGGTGGCTGTTCTTTCAGCAGGGGTCCAATCAGGAACTTGTGGGCAGGGGTTTGCCAGTTATTGGGAGCTCCAGTGTTAGGCATGTTATGGAGCCCCTTAGGAAGATAGTGTTCAGACTCCCATATATAAGAAGGGTAAAAGAACAGATCCACAAAATTACAGACCAATATCCATAACATTGGTTTGCTACATATTCTGGAGCATAGTCTGAGTTAATAAATTTCCTGGAGACCGAAAAGCTCTTGCCCACAAATTAACATGGCTGTAGAAAGTATCACTTATGCAAAGCCCAGCTTGCTCTTTTCTCACATGATATGCTGTGAACTATGGATGGAGGGCAACAGGCAGATTCTGTTTTTTCTAGATTTACAAAAATATTTGACACGGTACCCCACTGCAAACTGTTAATGACGGTACATGCATAAGGAATAGGCTCCCAGATGTGTGACTGGCCCAAACACTTCTTAAGTAATAGAACCCAGTATGTTGTCCTTGATGGTGAGTATTCATCGGAGACAGGTGTAACATTAGGAGTGCCCCAGGGAAGTGTGATAGGACCGTTGCTATTTTCTGTATACATAAATGATCTAGCAGACAGAGTGGGCAGCAGTCTGCGGTTGTTCGCCAATGATGCTGTGGTGTACAGGAAGGTGGTGAAAATAAGTTAATCAAGGTTGATACAAGATGAACTACACAAAATTTCTAGTTGGTGTGTGGTGTGATCAATATCAGCTGGATCTTAATGTAGTAAAGTGTAAGATAATGCGGATGAGTAGGAAAAACAAACCCTTAATGTCCGGCTACAGAATTAGTAGTGTCCTGCTTGACACAGTCATGTCGTTTAAATATCTGGGCATAACACTGCGAAGCAATATGAAATGGTACAAATGTGTGAGGATTTTGATAGAGAAGGTGAATGGTAGACTTCCGTTTATTGGAACAATTTTAGGAAAGTGTTGTTCATCTTTAAAGGAGACTGCATATAGGACACTATGTGACCTATTCTTGAGTGCTGCTTGAGTGTTTGGGATCTACACCAGGTCAGATTGAAAGAAGACGTTGAAGCAATTCAGAGGGAAGCTGCTATATTTTTTACCAGTAGGTTCAATCTGCATGTAAGTGTTATGGATGTGCTTCGGGAGCCCCTGGTGGGTAGAAGACATTCATTTCTGAGACCACTGCTGAGAAAGTTTAGAGAACCAGCACCTCACAATGTGGAGCTAAATGGATGTTAACATCTCTCACTACCTGATCAGCATAGAGGTCTGTATCGTATCCGACACAAAATGACGATTGTGACTTAACCCATGGGGCTCAGCCGCCCATGTAAATAGGATTAATGTGATTACTTCCTGTAATGGTAGAACTTAAGGGACTGATGACCCTGCAGTTTGGTCCCTTTATATCCCAAACCAACCAACCAAAACTTAACCCAGGATGCATTAACATCGGTGCGCTTACTGTAGTATTTTTGAAGTAATTCACATATTTGGTCAAACGTTGAAGAAGATGGATCCTGCCAAGGGGCGAGCTGACATAGAACTTGATATATACTAGGTGATATCTGTGAAAGGAACAAGGCATGGAATGCAGTAGCATCAGTAATCCCAAAAAAGTGTTGTAGCATACGCTTCTTGTATGTGTCCCATTCCTGAATGGGATCATAGTATGTAGAAAAGGTTGGCGGACAAACCATGGGAGCCGTGGAGGGCAAAACAGCAGGTGACATCAATTGAGCAGCCTGCCGACTTAGACAAAACAAAAGCCATTGATTGAAGTACCCGAGTTTGATTTTCCAGTGCTGTGATTGTTAGTGCCACGGCATGGTGAATGATTCATGCAGTTTGACCAACTGATGTAAAATGTCCTCCGTAATGCCATCAGCCTTTGTGAGAACAAACGGAGGACAAACCAAAGGAGAAATTTGCACGGAGACAATGTGTTGTAGTTACTTATAAGTACAACACAACCAGTAAACTCAACACAAATTTACTCCAAGGAAGCAGTAACAACTTGAACACATTATTTAAGTAACGTTCAGCAGGAACCAATTTTGTACATAAAGAGCTGCAATTGGAGTGCTTTTTCAGCAGTATTAGTAAACTTGTTCACTATCACTTTTGAATGTCATGTTGTCTAGTAATATGCGCAGCCACATCATCATCGTAATAATTGTCATTGTCATAATCGTTGTTGTCATTGTTGTCATCATCATCATCATCATCATCATCATCATCATCATCTTCTTCTTCTTCTTCTTCTTCTTCTTCTTCTTCTTAAGGCTAGGCCTTGTCTCTGCAACCATATTTCTCACCTCTGTGGAGTGTTTCAGATTGGTGTACTGTTTGAAGTTAAGTCCGTCTATCACAGAAGCCAAATGATTTTGCTGCGATCTTCCTTTTCCTCTCTTCCCTAAAACTATCCCTTTCAATATGATGGTCAAGAAGTCATTGTGATGTATCATATGGCAAGTGAATTATCTTTTCCTCTTTTGCGTGTTAGTTTGCTTCATTTACTTCCCAGAGACCCACTTTCAGCTGCCTTCTTCACGTCCACATTTCCATTGCTTTCAATCATTGTATTTCATGTTTCAGTAGGACCATTGTTTCACAGCCATATAAAACAAAACACTGCAGAAGAATGTTTTGATGGATTCTTTCATAGTTTTAAGACTCACCTGCCTGTTTCTCAGATGTTGTTTCTTGTTACTGTAGGCCTGCTTATTGAGGGCAATTCTCATTCCGATTCCTGTTGTGCACGAATTGTCACGAATGACAATGCTTGCTAGGTAGCAGAACTGACTACATTGTTACATCACCTGTCTTGATGTTTGTTTCTTCATTTATTTTTTCCAATTATTGCTTTGGTTTTCGGAATGTTCGATGTCACTTTTACTTCCTTTAGTGTTGGTGAAACTTGCTGCATTTTGATGTTAATGCAGTGTCATCTGCAAATAAAGTACACTGGATTTCTTGTCTGTTGATTGTGATGCCTTTGGTCTTTTGCTTAAATTTGGGTATTGCCTCCTCAATGAGTATGTTGAACTGAACAAGTACAGGGATAGTGTGCAACCTTGTCTCACTCCCCTTGTAATTGATACAGTGTTTACATTGCCATTCATGTCTATATTCCTTCCAGCACTCTGCAATGTCTTAACAGTCAGTTAGTCCTTCTCCATTCTCATCATTATCACAGTACTTCTTGTTTTAGGTCTGTAGTGCAGTGATTTTATTATGCTGTGTGCTTTATCTGTTCTTACTTCTATTACATTATTCTCTACACTTTCTTCATTCATTCCTCTTTTGTCTCTCTACGTATTGTCACAAGGAATTCCTTTATTTGTCTGTATTACATTGGGCTTTCTTCTTTGTTTAGCTTCTTATACTGCTTTCTTTGTTGTATGATTTCTAGTATTTTTGCGGTAGTCTAAGTTTTTTTAGTTCTAGTCGCATATTTCCCAAAGTTCTTTTTACTGTTAAAGGATTCCTTGTTTCAGAATATTACAGACAATCTCACTGTTATGAGTTGTGTTAGTAACTTTTGTATACTTCCAATTTGTTTGTTCATTTTGCAAATTATTCCTACCATCCTTTTACATTTGAAATTGCACTTTGCCACCACAAATGTGTGACCAGTGTCTGCTTCATTGTCGGGATAGCTGCAGTTTGATTTGATTTGATTTCATTTCTATATGCAGAGTTTACCACTATGTAGTCAGTTTGGTATCTCTGTTGGTAACTGGGATTTTTCCATGTGTATCTTCTTCTCAAAGTGTTAATTATTACCATATCAAACTGTTCACAAAAACCTAGTTGCCTTTCACCCCGGTTTTCTCTTTCCTGGTCCGAAGTTTCCTGTTCCCATTCTGTCTGATTTTCAGCCAAATATAGCATTGAAATCTCGCATAATGAGCATATTGTCCTTGCCATCCATTGATAACATTAGATCTGCAGTACACTCTTAATAGTTTTTGAACCGTGTCTTCGCCACTGTTCTATGTTGAAAAGAGCATGTGTATAATAGTCATCTCCTGAGGCACTGTTTTAATCTTCACCACCAATATCGCATACAAGGTGCGTTCCATAAGTAATGCGACCAGATTCATAAAAAATCATTTATTGAATATATTTGTACAAATAATCAAAAATTTTCAAAAAAGCACCCTCTTGCGTCAATACACTTCTCGAGGCGGTGTTTCCATGCCTGGAAGGCCTTTTCTGGAATGTCCTTTAGAGCTGATGTAACATGCACCTGGATGCTTTCAATTGTGTCCCAATGTTTTCCTTTCATGACTCCTTTTAACCAAGGAAACAAAAAAAAAATGTCAGCGGGAGCCAGGTCAGGACTGTAGGGAGGCTGGGGAATCAATGGGGTCTTGGTCGTGGCCAGGAAGTCGTTGGCATTGAAGGTGCTGTGACTCGGCACGTTGTCATGGTGAACTTTCCACATGTCCTTGATGTCGCTTCGGCAGCACGAGACCCTCCTTTTCAGTCTTTTGAGCACTTCCAAGTAGAAAGCTAAGTTCACTGTAGTCCCGCTAGGTACGAATTCGTGGTGGATAATGCCTCTGATGTCAAAGAAGACAATGAGCATGGTTTTGATCCTGGACTTGCTCATGCATGCCTTCTTGGGATGGGGTGATGATGGAGTGTCCCACTCTGAACTCCGCCTTTTTGTCTCAGGGTCGTACTCAAAAATCCACCACTCATCACCAGTGGTAACTGAGTTTAAAAAATGAGGATCATTTTCACACATTTCCAACATTTTTCGACACCGAAGCACTCGCATTCGCTTGTGTTCATAGGTCAACACTTTTGGGACGAGTTTGGCACACACCTTTCACATGTTCAAATCTTCGGTCACAATGAGGAAAACGGTTGTTTTTCACATGTTTAGAGTTTGTGCTATCAATTGAAGGCTCATCCGTCTGTCAGAGTTCAAACAATTGCGGCCAACCGTCACATTTTTGTCGACTCATGCGGTTGATGGCCGTTCACTGCGAAGTTCATTGGTGATCTCCTCACGGCCCTCCATGAACAACTTGTGCCATTGGAAAACTTGTGATTTGGACAAGCACTCATCCCAAAGGCATGCTGAAGTAATGGAAACATTTTGGTGGCAGACTTCTCAAGTTTAACGCAAAATTTGATAGTGTACCATTGCTCTACAGAATGATCCATTGTGCCATATTACATAAACTCAAAACGGGGTTGACGGAAACGCACGTCCTGACTCTCCGGCAGCTCGTAGCCGAATGAGAAAAAGAGTGTTTTGAAGCTAACACACCCCTCCACTTATCCCAGCCAGTTACAACTCGCTGTGGTGTACCGTTGCGTCATAAAAAAATTGGCCACATTGCTTGTGGAACGCACTATGTAGTCATGAGCTATGGTACGTACAGTGGGCATAGTGGTTAGTATCACTGGCTTGCATGCTGTGGGTCACCAGTTCAAACCTGAGCACCAGAAATTGTTTATGTAGTATTTATCACTTCTTGAAGGTTCTTGAAAATTCTTATGTTTGTAGTGTGTGTATATCTCAGATATGCTATGGTTATATAAATAGTGGCATTCCGGAATATTCAATGTTTGTGAAAATAACTGCACTCTCCATCCAGATTACTTCTTTCTGTTCTGGCTGTACCTTGGCAAGATAGTGGCCTTGAATTTTGATCCCATACATCAGGAGATATTAGAGAATGTGGAAGAAGTGGTGTATTGTACTTAAGCACCAATGTCTGCCACAGCCTAATGTGCCAGGAAGAATGGACTCTCCCAACTTGAACTTATGCTGCTGCCATCAAATGAGGACTCAACACCTAGCAAACACAGATACAGCCAACTTCTACACCAAGCACAATGCACTGCAGAAAAACATATTTGGAAGATAGAGGATAACATTCTGGTGCATTTCTACTGTGGACACCCTGCATATGTTGAATGGAACTCCAGAGAAAGAAGGCTAGTTTTGAATTACTAATGCGCTGCCAGCCGTCAGCCATCACAACACCTCTATTCATGCCAGTCAACTGCAGATGATTACAGCTGACCTGTGGAACAAAGCAGGTTGCCTTATCTTGTGTGAGATCATTCTCCAACATGCCATAGCCTTTCTCCATTGCCGTACTGAGGTACCAACCACATGCCTAGCTGCTGACTTAAGGAAAACTAAGAGAGGTGACTATCGATGGCTGCCACAGGTACAAATTCTCCATGGATTTCAGTCACCAGGATATGAGGAAATCTCATTGACATCATCATCGACAGCCAACTTGTCCAGGCACTAGTCGACTCAGATGCTTCCGTTTATGTAATCTCAGCTGCTTATCATTGTTAAGTAAAGAGGACTATGTCTCATAAAACAAAAGCAATTGTGCTGAAGGTCACAAATGGAAAATATATCCAGCCGACAGGAACCTGTATTGCAAGAATAACTACGAGTGACAGAACACACCTCTTTGAGTTTGCCGTTTTAACAGAATGTAGTCATAATAGTATTGTCAGATGGGACTTCTTGCAGACACCACAAGCTGTTGTAGACTGTGCATGATCAGTGGTCCAGATTGATGAAGCTGTTCAAACAAGCACACAAAACAAAGATGGTTTGTGGTGGTTGTTTGGCCATGAAGACACTGTTACCCACCGTCATAGATGAGATGAATTCCAGTTGGCAATTGAGATATTCAGTTAAACTGTGGAGCTACTCAGGCTCATGAAAGGAATGTATATGCCAGCGATGATCATAAACATTGTAGGTGGTCAGGGAGAACTTTTGATCTCTAATTGTCATAAGCAGCCGCAGCTCATCCCTGAAGGTAACTGCATAGGGACAGCCGAACCAGTTCAAGATGGACACCTTAGTGTCGGATGAAGAACCAAGCTCTACTACTACTACTACTACTACTACTATAACTATAGACAATGCAAGGGAGGAAGCTATTAATAGATTGCCAATAGGATCTGGCCTGACTGAGGAGCCCACCAAAGCAGTGCCGACTGCTGAAGTTCCTTGTAGAAGACGTGAAGATCTTTGATTGTGGAAAAGTTTTCCAGTTGAGATTAGTTATATCACGTTGTGACATCAACCACAAGATGACAACTGTCTACGGTCCACAGTTGGATGATCTTACAGAACCCTTTCATAAGGCATTGGCAAATATGCTCTCAATGGGCATGGATGTCGAACGGAGAGATTGGGGTACAATACTGCCAGTTGTTAAGATTCATGCACAACACAGTGAACCAAGACACTACAAGCTCCACACCATTCTTTCTGCTCCATTGTTGTGGGGTGGAAATGACAATGGATATACTGTTCCTGTTTCAGTCAGATGATACTCAGGATGACTACATGAAACACCAGGAGAAAGACTGAGAGCGCGGGAATGCTGAGCACTGGCCAATAAGATACAGCTTGAGAGACTTGTTATGTTTTTTTTTACAACTCTGTGGAAAGTAGGACTATCAGAAAAGCTACTAAAGCATTAGTTTGGGCTGTATTATCATATCATTGATCACTAGCTGGGTGTCGCATGTGAAGATCAGGGTTGTGACCTTGCAGAGACATCGTCCATGTCCTCCATATGAAGCTCTATTGCAGTCCAGAGGCACAGATCAACGATAGGAGGTTCAAAGTAACTGGACAAGCACTCAATGTTTGTGAAGCTTTGATGGGCAGAGCTACGTTTGTTGCACATCATAGTGCAGAGGATCTAGCAGCATGGCCAAAACATGAGGATCCATCAGTGCCACCATGCAAAGGACTGTTGACAAGATCTAGATCCAGAGTGCTTCAGTTGGCTCCAATGAAAACTTCTAAAACAGTGAGTCACTGTTTCTCCAGGAGAGGGAGCAATTGCATAAGCTGTGGTGTGTGCAGTGTGGTATTGTGGTTTGCATCAGTGGCTGGTGTGCTGCTGATTGCTAGTTCAAACACGACCACCAACAGTTATTTGCTACTTTGTGTTTATCATTTCTGGAAGGTTCTTGAAATGTCTTATGTTTGTGTAAATAACTGCACTCTGCACCCAAGAGGTCAGTCGCATTCTCACTGGACATTGGTGTTAGTAAACAAATTTCTTTTCAGTGCTAAATGTTGTATTTAATTGACAACCCTGTTTTTGGTTGGTTGATCGATTTGGTGGAGGGCACCAAACAGTAAGGTTATCAGTCCCATCGGATTAGGGAATTATGAATAGGAACTCAGCTGTGCCCTTTCAAAGGAACCATCCTGGCATTTTCTTGCAGCGATTTAGGGAAATCATGGGAACCTAAATCAGGATGGCCAGACGTGGATTTGAATCGTTGTCCTGCGGAATGTGAGTCCAGTGTGCTAACCACTGTGCCACCTCACTCGGTCCCTGATTTTGGATTTGAACTTCAGTGTGGTTTTGACTTGACACTATCATTTACATGAAATGTGTTCTCAATCTTGTTTTCCCATTTTCTTCTGAGAATCGGTGCGACTTCATGCTTAGTAGGGAGTGTTCCTCCACTACATTCTCCTAAATGAATCGCTAATAAAATGGACACTTCCTTGCCCTAGTCTTTTGCACAGTCTTAAAATGTCAGTGTCATAAGTTTCCATCTTTTTCCTATACCTCTTCTAACTTTCGCACTGTCATTAGGAATCTGACATTTCAAGTTTCAATTCTTATCTGTCCTTTGCAATAATTTCAGTGGCTGTTGACCTGGAAACCTTGCAGATTTGTCTTCCTCTGATGGATCTTTAGTTCCAAGGCTCATAGCCAGTAATCCTGTGTTCAAATAGAGGCAGTTGCCTTGTAGCTCTACAAAGGACAATAATGCAGTGATTCCCATTGTCTTCTGCTTCTTAATGCCTTTGACCAAAATGAGTCTGTTCATTTACTTTTATGGGTGATTCTTCACCCCAGTGGCAATATGGGCCCTGAAACTTCCATCCACTCATCTATCATCCAAACAGATTGATGGCTCTTCGTAGAGAATCTGTAGTTTTCTTGGGAGACACTCAGTCCCATTATTTGTCATCTGCCTGCACAGTCAACCTTTACTGTCTTTCTGCTGTGGGGAGGTGAATGTCCGAGTTTCTCCATCATTGAAACTGAGACCAGAAGGACATTCCTTAATTCCTCACGTTCTTAAGAGGGGACAGACACACGGGAATTTTTTAACATAAACGAGATCAGTCATAGGTTTTTGTAGTGTCAATTTAAAATCTTACATGTAGTCCCATTATTTGTCATCTGCCTGCACAGTCAACCTTTACTGTCTTTCTGCTGTGGGGAGGTGAATGTCCGAGTTTCTCCATCATTGAAACTAAGACCAGAAGGACATTCCTTAATTCCTCACGTTCTTAAGAGGGGACAGACACACGGGAATTTTTTAACATAAACGAGATCAGTCATAGGTTTTTGTAGTGTCAATTTAAAATCTTACATGTAGATCCATGCCATAGATTAGGATTTATCATATTGCTAGCTTTGTATATTTGTTCCATAGCATATGACAGATAGCTGACTGACTCGTGATGTTATAGCAAGGTCGCATGACCACTGCGGGTGTCATTGCACGAAATTCAAAAGTCAGATAAAAAAATGTTGAACAAAACACACAAACACATACACAGAATTACGAGCTTTCGCAACTGGCAGTTGCTTCGTCAGGAAGGAAGGAAGGAGAGGGAAAAATGAAAGGATGTGGGTTTTAAGGGAGAGGGTAAGGAGTCATTCCAATCCCGGGAGCGGAAAGACTTCCCTTAGGGGAAAAAAAGGACAGGTGTACACTCGCGCACACACACACACACACACACACACACACACACACACACACACACACACACACACATATATCCATCCGCACATACACAGACACAAGCAGACATATTTAAAGGCAAAGAGTAAGGGCAGAGATGTCAGTCGAGGCGGAAGTACAGAGGCAAAGAAGTTGTTGAAAGACAGGTGAGGTATGAGTGGCGGCAACTTGAAATTAGCGGAGGTTGAGGCCTGGCGGATATTGAGAAAAGAGGATATACTGAAGGGCGAGTTCCCATCTCCGGAGTTCGGATAGGTTGGTGTTGGTGGGAAGTATCCAGATAACTCGGACGGTGTAACACTGTGCCAAGATGTGCTGGCCGTGCATCAAGGCATGTTTAGCCACAGGGTGATCCTCATTACCAACAAACACTGTCTGCCTGTGTCCATTCATGCGAATGGACAGTTTGTTGCTGGTCATTCCCACATAGAAAGCATCACAGTGCAGGCAGGTCAGTTGGTAAACCACGTGGGTGCTTTCACATGTGGCTCTCCCTTTGATCGTGTACACCTTCCGGGTTACAAGACTGGAGTAGGTGGTGGTGGGAGGGTGCATAGGACAGGTTTTACACCGGGGGCGGTTGCAAGGGTAGGAGCCAGAGGGTAGGGGAGGTGGTTTGGGGATTTCATAGGGATGAACCAAGAGGTTACGAAGGTTAGGTGGATGGCGGAAAGACACTCTTGGTGGAGTGGGGAGGATTTCATGAAGGATGGATCTCATTTCGGGGCAGGATTTTAGGAAGTCGTATCCCTGCTGGAGAGCCACATTCAAGGTCTGATCCAGTCCCGGGAAGTATTCTGTTACAAGTGGGGCACTTTTGGGGTTCTTCTGTGAGAGGTTCTGGGTTTGAGGGGATGAGGAAGTGGCTCTGGTTATCTGCTTCTGTACCAGTTTGGGAGGGTAGTTGCGGGATGCGAAAGCTGTTTTCAGGTTGTTGGTGTAATGGTCGAGGGATTCAGGACTGGAGCAGATTCGTTTGCCACGAAGGCCTAGGCTGTAGGGAAGGGACCGTTTGATATGGAATGGGTGGCAGCTGTCATAATGGAGGTACTGTTGCTTGTTGGTGGGTTTGATGTGGACGGATGTGTGCAGCTGGCCATTGGACAGATGGAGGTCAACGTCTAGGAAAGTGGCATGGGATTTGGAGTAGGACCAGGTGAATCTGATGGAACCAAAGGAGTTGAGGTTGGAGAGGAAATTCTGGAGTTGTTCTTCACTGTGAGTCCAGATCATGAAGATGTCATCAATAAATCTGTACCAAACTTTGGGTTGGCAGGCTTGGGTAACCAAGAAGGCTTCCTCTAAAGGACCCACAAATAGGTTGGCATACGAGGGGGCCATCCTGGTACCCATGGCTGTTCCCTTTAATTGTTGGTATGTCTGGCCTTCAAAAGTGAAGAAGTTGTGGGTCAGGATGAAGCTGGCTAAGGTGACGAGGAAAGAGGTTTTAGGTAGGGTGGCAGGTGATCGGCGTGAAAGGAAGTGCTCCATTGCAGCGAGGCCCTGGACGTGCGGGATATTTGTGTATAGGGAAGTGGCATCAATGGTTACAAGGATGGTTTCCGGAGGTAACAGACTGGGTACGGATTCCAGGCGTTCGAGAAAGTGGTTGGTGTCTTTGATGAAGGATGGGAGACTGCATGTAATGGGTTGAAGGTGTTGATCTGCGTAGGCAGAGATACGTTCTGTGGGGGCTTGGTAACCAGCTACAATGGGGCGGCCAGGATGTTTGGATTTGTGAATTTTAGGAAGTAGGTAGAAGGTAGGAGTGCGAGGTGTCGGTGGGGTGAGGAGTTTGATGGAGTCAGGTGAAAGGTTTTGTAGGGGGCCTAAGGTTCTGAGGATTCCTTGAAGCTCCGCCTGGACATCAGGAATGGGATTACCTCGGCAAACTTTGTATGTAGAGTTGTCTGAAAGCTGACGCAGTCCCTCAGCCACATACTCCCGACGATCAAGTACCACGGTCGTGGAACCCTTGTCAGCCGGAAGAATGATGATGGATCGGTCAGCTTTCAGATCACGGATAGCCTGGGATTCGGCTGTGGTGATGTTGGGAGTAGGATTAAGGTTTTTCAAGAAAGATTGAGAGGCAAGGCTGGAAGTGAGAAATTCCTGGAAGGTTTGGAGAGGGTGATTTTGAGGAAGAGGAGGTGGGTCCCGCTGTGATGGAGGACGGAACTGTTGCAGGCAGGGTTCAATTTGGATAGTGTCTTGGGGAGTTGGATCATTAGGAGTGGGATCAGGATTGTTTTTCTTCGTGGCAAAGTGATATTTCCAGCAGAGACTACGAGTGTAGGACAGTAAATCCTTGACAAGGGCAGTTTGATTGAACCTGGGAGTGGGGCTGAAGGTGAGGCCTTTGGATAGGACAGAGGTTTCGGATTGGGAGAGGGGTTTGGAGGAAAGATTAACTACTGAATTGGGGTGTTGTGGTTCCAGATTGTGTTGACTGGAATTTTGAGGTGTTGGGGGGAGTGGAGCTGGGAGTGGGAGATTGAGTAGATGGGAGAGACTGGGTCTGTGTGCAATGAGAGGAGGTTGAGGTTTGTTGGAAAGGTTGTGGAGGGTGAGTGAGTTGCCTTTCCGGAGGTGGGAAACCAGGAGATTGGATAGTTTTTTGAGGTGGAGGGTGGCATGTTGTTCTAATTTGCGATTGGCCTGTAGGAGGATGCTATGTACAGCCGGTGTGGATGTGGGAGAGGAAAGATTGAGGACTTTGATTTGGGATAGGAGTTGACGGGTGTGTTCATTGGCCGAGTCGATGTATAGGTGAAGGATTAGGCGGGTGAGGGCTATGGATTGTGCTGTTTGGAACTGGTATAAGGACTGATGGAAAGAAGGATTGCAGCCAGAGATGGGAACTTTAAGTGTGAGGCCTTTGGGAGTAATGCCAAATGTCAGACAAGCCTGAGTAAATAAAATATGGGAGCGTAATCTGGCTAGGGTGAAGGCATGTTTGCGGAGGGAATGTAAATAAAATTTAATGGGGTCGTTGTAGGGATGTTGTGAGGTTGACATGGTATTAGTAGGTGGAAAGGGTAATATGAGGTTAAAGTGAAAGTAAAGAGAGATTTGTATAGGGAGAGATAAAGGTGTGAAAAAAGTCGAAAAAGTGTTGGTTTGAGATGAGCTATGTTGGTCATGTGCTGAACTTAGGTTGGTGAACAACAATGGGTGCAAAGGTTGGGTAGTTATGTTGTCTCCAGATCACGTTAAAGGATGGGGAAATTCAAGAAAATTTCGAAAAAAATTTTTTCGAAAAAAATTTCGAAAAAATAATTTGCGAAAAAATAAAATTCGAAAAAAATTTTCGAATAAAATCTCGAAGAATATGTGTGCTTATATTTCAGCTGCCATTGATAAAATTAATATTTTGTAAAAATGTTTACTTTGAATTATTTTCTGTTACCAACATTTGTCCCCAGTAAGGCAGTTACACCACAATAGCCAGCAATATTTTAGTAAGTGTACAATGAAACAAATTTTATTGCAGTGTTTTCCTTTAGTACACTATTTTACTAATACTGATGTAAAATGTACACTATTTATTAAAAAGTATCCAGACACCTATTAATGATGATTAATATGGTGTTTATCCTCTCTCTGCATTTTATGATGGCTTGAGGTTTTATGGGGTCTCTTCTAATGAGGTCTCTTCTGAATGTCAGTGGGGGACTGTCAGCCTGTTATTTCTCAGTAGCAAAACCATTTATGTTGGATGCTGGGGCCTATAGTGAAGTTGATGATGTAACTCATCCCAAAAGTGTTCCACTGGGTTCGCGTCAGGACTCTTGATCAGACAATCCATTGCAGGAATGTTTGTGTCCACATACCATTACCTTCCAGATGCTGCTTTATGAGTGCGTGCACTGTCATACTGAAACAATCATTGTCTCCAAACATGTACTCTATTCTACACAGTAAAATGTGTTCATATTCTTATGCATTTAGCGTTTTCTTCACTGCAATAAGGGCCCTACACTGGAAGCATGAAAAATACTCCCCAAACCGCAAAACCACCTCCTCCATACTTCACTGTTGGCACTAAAACAGTCCATACACGTTAATGTGACCACCTCTTACATTTGATGCCAGCAATAACCACTAACAGATGGAAGGTGGCAGCACCAGCATTGGAAGGTATATAAAGTATGTTGGCGGATGCGGAAAATAGTGAAGTCCTTGTGGTAATGCAGCAATGTAGTGATTTATGTGATGTCCAAAAGTGCATGTTCATTGGCCTTTGACCGAGCGAGGTGGCGCAGTGGCTAGCACACGGGACTCGCATTCAGGGCGACGACGGTTCAATCCCGCATCCAGCCATCCTGATTTAGGTTTTCCGTGATTTCCCTGAATCACTTCAGGCAAATGCTGGGATGATTCCTTTGAAAGGGCACGGCCAATTTCCTTCCCCGTCCTTTCCTAATCCGATGAGACCCATGGCCTTGCTGTCTGGTCTCCTTCCCCAAACAATCCAATCCAATCCATTGGCTTTTGGGCCAAGGGATGAAGCATTTCTGAAATGGCTAACTTTTTAAACTGTTCGCTTGCTGCCTTGGTTAAAGTATACTGTGCATAGCAAAGTAGGACTATCGAAAACATTGGTGCACCACAGGCCATGATGCACCGCAGGCCATAGATGACAGGTGTAAATGATGGCAGCAGAGATGTATACAGGGGAATAGATGTACAGCTGTTGAGCAACTGACCGTCAAGATGAACTAAGAACTTTTCAACATTGTCTCCTTACCACTATCTGGCCAACATTGCTGCATATGATCCTCCATAACAGGCGCAAGATTCATGTGCCTATGCTGACTGCTGTTTATCAGTGATGAAGGCTGGAATTTGCATGTCATTACTGCAACTGCATGTCCACCGAGTGGTGATAGGTGTCCCTTTCAGATGAATCACATTTTATACACCCTCGGAGAGGTGACTGTTCGCGTGGAAAACCTGGATCTCTTAGGGAATTATATTTCACAAGGAAAAATCACGGAAATGTCAGGAAATTTCAGGGTTTTCATTAAATCTCAGGGAGTTCTGTGTTTTAAACTTAACATAGTAATTTGATTTTATTGAGCTTTATAAACATTAAATTTTAAAATACCTAATATTCCAAAACATACTACTTACATGAATATTACTCCAAATAAATTACTGAGGTGTAAGGCCAGGTGCACGCGTTGGCACTAACAATTTTGGTCCAGTGTGTGGATCGATGAAATAGCATTGCAACCAACATTAGTTCCAATTTGGTATGATTCCATTTCTTGTAGGTATTTCGGCAAAACATCAAACTACGTTAGGGCCAGTACTGACATGGTGAACACTTTATTGATACGGTGGAAACATTGTCACCAGCATTGTTTTGGTCCTTGTTTTGAAACCTGAGATTGGCTGTTTGTCGCTTGTACTTCCAGCTTGGATTCTTCAAATAGCAATATCTCAGGAACAGTGGAGTAAGAAGAAACTACTCGATATTTTGGAACTTTACCAGCAAGAAATATATTTACGGATGTATTTGCATATGATTTTATATCTTACTTAAAACTTACTGGTTTTGAAATATGTGAAGTGTTATAGCCCACCAACTTCTTTTACGTTTTCCTTTTTTTGTTGTAAAATGATAAGATATAATTATGCACATTCAAAACCACAAATGCACTGGCTGCAATCTGTGCGTAATTTTGTTTGCGTGTCAACCTTTAGTTCGTTATCCTCGCGTATGTTCTTTGCTTGTAGTTAAATGTGTACAAATTTGGAAAATTAAGTCCTTGATATTAAAAGATCATTATTATTCTGTGTTAATGAAAGGGAGGTATATAGGGTTCAAGGTCATGATTAGTTGTGAAGCCACATGCACATAGAGTGTGAAACATGGTTTCAAAATATATTTCCTATTGTTGCTTGTGGACACCATTTTCAAACTTCCTTTGGAATACGGAAACAACTATCCACAACAATGTTGAAATGGGTCAAAGAAAACAATCTTTCAGGCCAGCTACTACATGTCATTGGCTCACCGCTGCACAGCACTAGTGTATGTCTATATTTTGCATTGTGTCTAGTGTGTAGAGTTGTTTTGTATTCTCATTTCACTTGTATTTTTTTGGAAAAAATGGAGTGTACATTGGATCAGACTGTCAAGCTACTATCACTGTACCAGGCTGAGATCTGCTTGTGAAATGTACAAAGCTAGCAGTACAAGAACAGCATGATAGAAAGATGCCCTACTGAGAATTGCTGCCTATGTGTGATAATAGCAGTGACTGCTTGGAAAAGAAAATAAGGTTGTGTGTCATCCAATATCGATGGAAAAAGAGGAAGGTGGTGAACAGCAAAGCATCTGGCTGTTGTACACTCTAACATGGTTCAGTTATCCGCTCTCGCAATTTTTGAAGATGATCATGTGCCAAAGGAAACTAAATGTTATGGACAAAGAAGTACAAAATGTAGTGTTCACTTCCCTGTCACATTCATAAGCAACCCAAAAACTAATGACACTGTTGAGGAAGCAAGTTACGATGATTTATGTGGGATGACACCAGCTGAATAGAAATTTGCTGATATGCATATTTAACAGTGTTTATCATTTAGTTACCAGTACACAAACCTTCAGGACATCCAACAGTGCTCCACAAACTTCAGATACTATTTTAGATACAACTTGCTTAAAAATGCGGAAGAGTACGGTATAGGTATTTAAGGCTCTGAAACGAATCTCTCATTGCCGAAAATGAAGAGTAAAAGCAGGTCTTTGGTTGACCGTAATTACTCTCGTGAAATCTGTCTCTTTTTCTTTCCCAAGTTCTTCTCTAGTATGTTTTTGTCCACCAATGACAATGAAACCTTTCGCTCCATTGGCGTGAACCTCTTCAAGTGTTAATATAGCAGCACCACACATCATTATAGTTTCCTCATCACTAGGCATAACATAGATGACACAAAAACTATGTGACATACAATGTCTCAGGTGATGTGTAGAAACTGTAAGAAATGTTTGACACCAGTGAGGACAGAGACCAGAAACAGTATTGGAAACATGTTATGACATGCCACAGGAAATATGTTTCCTGTGGCAGCGTGACAAATTTAAATGACTGGTTTGAACCCGTGCCAGGTGAACTGACTTTAGCTTATTATGGTTACTGCTGTAGCCAAATATTTTTTAATTAGTATGGAATGTCAGGTGCATTTAAGCCACATTAAGGGGAAAAAGCTTACACAATGTGCTTTAAGTAAGAGAACATCATCTCAACTTGAAGTATGTCCATTATAGTTATCCAGGTTGTTATGCCGTGGTTGGTTGATGAATTCTGTGTTGTTTCCCAACGTTTCGTCCCCGTCTGCGGGAGACATCTTCAAGGGGGTCTGTAGCTTGATGGAAGGTCCAACACACCCACTGGCTCGCTACTGATTGCCGCTAAATTCTGTGTCTGCGTGCTCCTGCACCGCGGCGTGATGTCATGTGTTTTGAAAACATCAGAGCAATTGGTCGCTGTGTGTTGCTATCGATTGCTGTTGTCATCACCCAGTAGTGGACAGGTGGTACACATCATCTTTAACACCGGCATCCATATACCGTTTAATTTCACACCCTCCTCCTTTCGATTGAAGTTATTACGGTGTTTAGCGATTTCGATTGCCTCCCTGTAGAGCCTTTCATAATATCTGCTTGTGGCCGCTAGTACTTGCGTCTCCTCGAAACGAATATGATGGTTCCCTGGCTGGGAAGCATGCTCCACAACAGCTGATCGCTTGTGCTCTTACAAACGTCGCCTTCTGAGCTGTACACTTCAATATCATCTTTTTCAGAATCTAAAGTATCTGTATTACCTTCAACAGCAAATCTTCCACGTGAACTCCAGGAATTTGTATTAAAAGAAGATGTAACAAAAGCAGAATTTCTTTGGTGTGTTGAAACAGTTATTACACACAAGTCACTTTGGAGAGCTGGAAAGGATGTTGCTGTATTTACCAGAATGTGTAAAGACAGTGCTATAGCTAATGAGATTCACCTTAAGTGGGATAAGATAGCATACGTCCTTATGTTCAGAATTGCACCTTATTTAATCAACAGTTGCTTGGGTTGCTGATGAAAGCCATTTACGTATGTTCATGGTTTTGATGACTCTTGAATAAAGTTATTGAAAGCACACAGATGGACGTGAATACAATATTCTGGAATACAGATAAAAGAGACAACAAAATACTTTACTTTCCCTCCTCTTGGTCGCTCCAGAGCAACTGACCTTTTATCTTCTTTCATTGACGTGGTAAGAGACACACCAAAGAGAAAGATTCTCCAGATTTTGATGGATGGACCAAATGTTAATTGGCTCTTTGTGGGAGTAGTTTAAAGCACATTAAGAAGAGTTGAAACTGTTATATTTTGATAGCTAAATGGCTCTGAGCACTATGGGACTTGACTGCTGGGGGGTCATCAGTCCCCTAGAACTTAGAACTACTTAAACCTAACTAACCTAAGGACATCACACACATCCATGCCTGAGGCAGGATTTGAACCTGCGACCGTAGCGGTCGTGCGGTTCCTGAGTGCAGTGCCTAGAACTGCTCAGCCACCACGGCTGGCTTTTGGTAGCTGAGGGCTTCATTACATGCATAGGCTTTCAAAGATGCATACAAGGCAACAGATTGGGACATTGCGTTATTTTTGAGAACCTTGTGTAATTTGTTCAAGAATGTTCCAGTCAGGAGAGCATTATATACTTAGTATTCAGGCTCCTCTATGTTTCCAAAAACATTTTGTTGTATCACATGGTTGGAGAATTCCTTGGTTGTTCAAATAGCAATCAATATAACACCAAACATGAAGATATTTCTTGAGGATGTGGAGAAAGATAAGAATGAACTGTTAGTGAAAGTTTCATGTTGGTGAGTAAGCTTGTTAATGATAGATTGCTGTGTCCCAAACTTGTTTTTTTCAAGTTGTTAGCCTGCAATATTAAACCTTTCCAAACACAGTTCCAGACAGATGCTCCATAAACTCCATGTCTTTACACAGCTTCGGTGTCTACAGTACAGACAGTATTAGAACAGTTTATGAAGCTGGATATGTGAGAAAAAAGCACTTCAATCAAGTTAGCTGATGCCTAGGAAGAAAAAATGTGTTTCCTGCAAAAAAAGAAGAAGATAATTCTAGGTTTTGATACTCATAAAGAAATAAAGATAATCATTTTGGATGTAAGACCTGTCAATATTCTTAAGTTTCGACAAGAATGTATGTCAAGTCTTCAAACATTCGTCATCAAAATTAATACCAAGTCACCCTTAAACTACCCATTTATTCTCGCCATTAGGTATCTTGACACAGTTTTGATTGTGCCAAATGTTGGCAAAATTGTGTCTTGATAAGCTGCTTTGTATTTTCACAGAAATGAATCACCTAAGTTGAACTGCAGCAGATAATGAAATGTGTAAATTCAGTGACCTTTTCTACCAAATATAACAATTCTTTTAAAGAATACAATCATTCTGAAAAAAGGGATATCCATGGTGATAAATACCAAAACTTGTCAATCACATTGAAATTAGTTTGCAGTCTTTCCCATGACGTGCTAAAGTTGAAAGGGGCATTTCTGTTGATAATGAATGCCTCTTTGAAAGCATGAGGGACGAATCTGTTGTTACACGTTGGCAAATATATGATGCTGTGTGTGGTATAGGAGGCATTGAGAACTTGGATATTCCAAAATTCCTTATTCACAGCAGAATATTGTGATCAACTCAAAGAACAACATGAAAGAGGAACAGAGCATTTTAGAAAAATTGAAAATGACATGGAAGTGTAAGAGTTTGGAAATTTTGGCAAGTAAGTGCTACGAAAGAAGCATGGCACTTGAAGAACAAATAAAGGCTTCAGAAAATTAGCTGACTGCATTGTGTCGTGTATTTGGTTCATAAATAGTGAAATTATCTGAAAATTTCCAAAATTTTTTTTCTCAATCAAATTTCTCAGTAGACATCTCTACCTGTTTTGAGTTGGGACTTGACTGTTTCAAGAAATTGTAGGGACCTGTATGAATGAAACACATATTTTATATGTGTTGTCTAAGCACACATTATTGCAATTCAAAATAATATTTGAAGTATTCGATATTTTGGCAGAAAATTGAATTATGTTGTATAAGCCTGCTTAATTTTAAATAGATGTCTATCAGTTTAATAATTTTGGTTTTGTTTTGAATGACCTTTTATCATTATTTTTAATCACTTCATTATAAACCTCCTATAATGTATTGTTTTTCCTCGAACAATGTACAAAACTTAAAAAAATTTTTTTGATGGAATGTGCTCATTTTGAGATTTTACTTGCTGAAAACATTCACCAGCCAAGATCGCTTAAATACTTTTTTATTTAAAACAGCCAGTTTCAATAGACTTTGCTGTCATGTTGTGGACATGGCCATTTGCACAATGTGCTTTATGTTTTTGAATATTTTAGTTACGAAAAATCTTTTATAATGTGCTGATTTTTGTCTTCATGACTACATGGCATGAGGTCCAACATAGAACAACGTGTGTCGTAACAAAAATATTTTTTAAGGCCTGAAGCTAACAGCAAAGTCTGTGAAAACCAGTTGTTTTAAATAAAGAAATATTCATGTGATCTTGGCTGTTAAATGTTTTTAGAAAAACTATAAAGCTCTATTCCCTAGTGGGTGAGGACCATTTCTTATTAATTTCTGTAGTGATGATATATAAGAAAGAAAGAAATATATTCATCTGGCAATGTTTAGTACTTAATTGTAACTATAAAGGAATTTTTTTTCCAAGTTTGAGTAGCCACCCTGGTCCAGGTTGAAGGAGGAAGCGTTATGGTCTGGGGAATGTTTGTGGCATTTTCTGGGTGATCTTGTCATTCTGGAAGCCACATTGCCCCAACACAAATTTGCATCTACTGTTGGAGACCATGTCTATACCTACATGTAGTTCGATTTTTACCCGACGTTGGGGTATCTAGCAGCAGGTCAATGCAACATGCCACACAGCTCACACTGTATGTGCATGGCCACCAAACTCCCCAGATTTAAACCCAGTCGAGAATCTGTGGGACCACGTCGATCGGCCTGCTAGTGCCATGGATCCTCAACCGAGAAACCTGGTGCAGCTGGGCCTGGCTCTTGAGTCGGCATGGCTCCACATCCCTGTTGGTACCTTCCAGAACCTGATTGACACTCTTTCTGCATGTCTGCCATGCAAAAGGTGGTTATTCAGGTATTTGACAGCTGTTCACATTAATGTAACAGGACTGTATGCATGATGGCAGGTAACATTCTCCAGGCATTCGCCAAGCTCAGACCTTTCCATTGAATCGCCAGAGGCTGTAGTGTGGTCCATCATACCAAATCACTTGTTTCCAGACATAAACTGTCCAGTTTCATCATTCTTTATACCAGTTCAAGTGTTCTTAGCATTGACTGCAGAAATGTGTGACTTATGTGGAGCTTTTTGGCCATTGGACTCCATTCTTCTTAACTCCCTATGCACTGTCCTTGTGCTAGCTGACTGCTGGTATTACTTTGGATCTCATGAGTGGTTACTTCAGATAGTTTCATGTGATTTTTTTTTTCTACAACCACCCCCTACAATTCCTGATGGTCCCATTCTGAAGCACTCCTAAGGTCTCTCTGGTTTTGGTTTAGCTGTGGTTGTTCCTTTGCATTTCCACTTGACAGCCGCATGACCCACAGTCAACCTGAGCAGTTTTAGAAGGGTTGAAATCTCTGTGACGGATTTGTTACTCAGGTGACATCCAGTGACTGTTCCATGTTTGAAATCGCTGAGCTCTCTTTACCGATACAGTTACTGCTTCTCTACCGACATACAGTATTCCCTGCCTCCTTTGATACTGGCAGGTGTGCTTGTCATGATATCTAGTGCTCAATTCTGCAATTCATAGAGGTGTTCATATACTTTTGATAAGATAATGTATTCAGTTAGAGGCTTAGTTCGATGGTGGGTATATGTGTTGAACACAATCTGGAACAGAGTTCCAGGCACTGTATGTTATCCTGTGACAGAAAGGTTTACAATGATTACAATTTACAATTCATAATTTGAGATAGAGAAACTAGGCATTGCTTTAGTACTGCAAACAAATATTGTACCAGTCTTCTGAATTGGTATCTGTTGAACCCAAAGCCACAAAAGATTTTATGTAGGAGACGCTTTTAATATCCTGTGTCATATTTATAGATCAGTGCTAGTGCTTCTATTGTGAAATATTACACTATAATACACGCACCAGTTGACAATCTGTTTTGGTTGATGATTCTTTTGTTCCAAATCAAATAAAGTGTTGCACTGTTAATGACAGGAAGTGTAACAGTCATAATGTTAAAAGACTAATTTTTGTCAGAGGTATACAGGATGAGATTTGTAAGATGTAACCTTCCTTTTATTTTGTGAATGATTCAAGATTCGATACAAGGTTTTTGGTAAACAATAATGTAGAAAATGGCAAGTAATTTTGTTACATTATTAATAGTACTACCTTCAATGTCAACTGAAATGTCAAACCAAGTATGGTTTTCTAAAATGGAATGATATACATTTTTAATGTTATTTGAAAGCTATTGGAAAATAGATTACAGTGGTATAACACTCATTAATGTTCACGTTGAAATGTTTTGCCGTATATGCAAAAAATGAGCTAAAATTAAGAGGCAAGGCTGCCAGAATGGGCTGTGGGGTGTAAACACCGTGAAACAGGACTCCTTTACATGCAGCAAGAACATAGGACCCAGAAGAAATAAATTTTGTCATAGTAGCCACTGTCTACTTTACACAACGCACTCGTACTCAGCGATGTTTTTTGTGAACAGAACTGAATGCTAACTTTTAGTATATTTTAAGAAACTATTTCATATGCTCGTCTGTCATTATATTTAAGCAAACCATTGTTTTGTGGAAGAAGCTACAGTATAGTCACAGTGTACTGTTAACTGTGGAGTATTTTGTAATTACTTGGTTTAGCAGTGTTTACACTGTAACAGCATATTCTGCCTGCTTTGCCTCTCATTGTTGGCACATTTCTTAAAGACGTTGCAAAAATTTTCAGAACCATCGTAGCAAGTGTCACATCAATGTTTTATCTTCACCAGCTTTCTATTCATGACACACTGCCTGTTGTCTTTTGTCGTGAGTTCTCCAGCTGATATTTGTTTAATGAATTTTATGACTTGTTGTCAGTATGAGTCACTGACCCCCCTTTGTTATTGAAAACCTTTGACAATTGCATCCATTGGTGCTGGCAAAATGTCAGAAAAATCGTTACGCAAACATCGGCCAATATTTCAGAGACAAAAGCCAACAGCAATATTAGGTGTAGAAGTATGAAACAGGATTTTGTTTTCAATAATTACCCGAACCAGACTGGAAGCCATTTTCGTACATTTTCTTTTTGTAAATTTTCATACGGATTGAAGCATCGTTCAGCGAGTGTGTGCCCCAGTGTGTGCAAATAGATGATAATCAGCTGGAGCCAAGTCTGGAGAATAAGGAAGAAGGTATTAGCGAACATAATGTCGTTGTGGCTTCTATGTAATTGGAACACACACACACACACACACACACACACACACACACACACACACACACACACACACACTTTTTTTTTTTTTTTTTTTTTTTTTTTTTTTTTTTTTTTTTTTTTTGTAACATCCAATGATATCGAAGCCACAACGACATGGTCGCTAATACCTTCTTCCTTGTTTTCCAGACTTGGCTCCATCTTATTATGATAAACATAGTGTTTCCTTGTTTGGGTAAGCAAATAAAAGTGTTGGTAATGAATATCTTCATAGTCAGCTCCAAGCATTCACTGCGGGACACAAAGATATTGAGCATCTTTGTTTGGAATTTAAAGGTATTGTCCACCACATGCTAGAGAAGTATGTGCCTAGCAAAAATATAGGGGAGGGAAAGGATACATCTTGGTACAACAAACATATTAGGAAGTTGCTGAGAAAACAGAGAATTTTGCAGTCATTTTAAATGTAATCACTGCCCCGCTGACAAACAGGAATTATGCGAAATGAAAGCAGCTGTCAAAATGTCAATGAGAGATTCTTTTAACGAATTTGAAAGCAATATTTTATCTGCAGGTTCTAGAAATAATCCCAAAAAATTTTGGTGATACGTAAAATCTATGAATGCTACAAATCATTCAATACCTTCTCTTGCTGACAGTATGCGTAATGTAACAGATGATGATAAACACAAGGCTGAAATTCTAAACCTAGCTTTCAAAAACTCATTTATGGTAGAGGACTGCAGCACCATTCCCCCTTTCAATTATCGAACAAACGAAAGGGTGGATGACATAGTGTTTAGTGTATCTGGGATTGTAAAACAGTTAAGATCCTCACACACCAGGAAAGCATCTGGCCCAGATAGTAACCCTGTAGGATTATATATTGACTACGCTACAAATATAGCACCATTCTTATCCGTCATCTGTCGTAGATCATTGGAACAGCAGAAAGTTCCACGGGACGGGAGGAAGGCCCAGGTCATAGTAGTCTATAAAACGGGTAGAAGACAGGATGCACATAATTACTGGCCAATATCACTAACATCGATTTGTTGTAGAATCATGGAACATATTTTGTGTTCAGACATAATGACCTTTCTACGTCCTGAGAAGCTCATCTGCAGAAAACAGCGTGGTTTTAGGAAACAGCAGTCATGCGAGACACAGCTGGCACTCTTTGTGCATAATATACAACAGGCAGTAGATACCGGCTCCCAGGTTGATGCCATATTTATCAACTTTTGAAAGGCGTTCGACTCAGTTCCGCACAGACGCTTGCTCCAAAAAGTGCGCGCTAACAGTCTGTCCAATGACATATATGGTTGGACAGAAAGTTTTTTAACATACAGAGAGCAGTATGTCGTCCTGAATGGGGTGACTTCAACAGAAACAAGCGTAACTTCAGGTGTGCCCCAGGGCAGCATAATAGGCCTGCTGCTTTTTACGATATACATAGACGATCTGGTTGTTGGTATTGACGGGGGCATTAAACGGTTTGCCTATGATGCTGCAGTCCATAGGAAAGTAGTATCGCATGAAAGTTGTGAACAAATCAGTGAAGATTTGCTGAAAATAAATGCGTGGCGTAATGACTGGCAGTTGTCTCTCAATATTAGTAAGTGTAACCTACTGTGTATAACAAGTCGAAGATCCCCATTAATTTTTAAGTACAAAGTAAATGCCCAGTCCTTGGAAGTGGTAACATCTGTCCAATATCTGGGTGTGACTATTTGAAATGATCTCAAATGGAATGATCAGATTACACAAGTTATGGGCAAGGCGAACTCTAGATTGCGGTTTATTGGTAGAATCCTGAAGTGTTGCAGTCTTCAACAAAGGAAATTGCGTACAGTATGTTAGTTTATCCAGTCTTAGAATATTGTTCGTCTGTATGGGACCCTTACCAGTTGGATTTCATTCAAGAGATTGAAAAGGTCCAAAGAACAGCTGCAAGATTCGTGAGTGGTACATTTAGCCATCACAAGAGTGTTACAAATCTCATAGAAAGTTTGAAGTGGGATACACTTGCAGATAGACGTGCTAAACAGAAGAGGCTACTCACTAAATTCCGAAATCTGATCTTTGCCGAGGATATAGAGCATATATTATTACCACCAACTTTCAAATCACACAATGATCTCTATTCAAAGATATGGGAAATTAGAGCTCGTACTGAGGCATTCAGACAGTAGTTTTTCCCTTGTGCAATCTGCGAGTGGAACAGGGAGTGGGGGGAGGGGGGGGTGGGAGATATGACTTTGGCGTGAATTGTGCCCTGCACCACACACCACTTGGTGGCTACCGGAGTATATATGTAGATGTAGATGTTCTGTGAGTTCCTGTTGAGTTTGGTCATCATCCTCATCCAATAAGGCCCGCAATACATTGTCTTCGAACTTTTTTGGTGGTTTCCAACGCTCATTGTTTCTCGTGTCAAAATCACCATTTATCACCATTTTTGAATTTTTTGAACCACTCAAAACACTGTATTTTCCAAGATCATGTGTGCCGAAGGCTTCGACAAGCATTTGATGTGATTTTGCAGCATTTTTCTTCAAATGATAACAGAAAACCAATGCTGTGCACAAATCATAGTTTGTAGGCACAAAACTCACTCAACATTTTTACGGATTTGAAATAGATTCTGATGTTTGGAACTTGGGTTACTGTGTTTTGACATTTGTCGTCAGCCATTACAGTTAGCAGATGGTGCTGCAGACGTGTTCTCATGGGCCCTACACTGACAGCTAGCACCATCTATAGGGAAATTCCGGTTTCATACTTCTACACTTGGTACATCATCTCAAATTTTTTTGCTTTCTTTTGATTTTAAACTGAGTATGCTGTTCATTTGAAGAAAACCATGCTTGCATCAATATATCAGTTGATATAAGAGTTAAAAATATTACTTTCATTAACGAAAATTGTGCACCTGTGTCATTTGTGTAGAACCTTTTTTCATTATCTTGAATTGTTAATGAAATAAAATAGGTGTTCCATCTTACATGACTCGGCCTTCATGTTTCAGTTATAGTAATGTGTTCCAGTGATACAAAGTTCTTTTTAGTTGAGGAGAAAACTATAGACTTGTATGTCCATTACAGAGTATCCTTCCAGAGTTTTGTGTCATGGAGAGTGTTATGTATATGTACCTTCGCATACAGTTGCTTCCAGCTTAGTTGGTTCGTGAAGCCTAAGTGGAAAATTGGACACTACCCTGTCCGTTAGAACAAAATGTCATTGCCCTTCTTATACCCCATCAGCTGTTGACACTATCAGTTTACACTGCTCCTTGTCATTCTGATTTAGGTTTCATGTTGTTAACCTAAATCACTTAGAGTGACTGCAGTGCTATTACTGATTCTTTATTACAGCCTCATTCAGTTGGCATGTCTGTAAGTACCTCAATATTTGAAACATTAACATATAATTGTGGTGTGTGACTGACACAGCTAAAAGCAGACGTGAATTCATAAATGTGGTAACTATTTTACTTAGTCAGACAGTCACATTTTCAGTATATGGTTTGTGATAAGTACAGTATTGTATCTTTACAATGCCAAGTCACCTTAGACTATGTTTAATGGAGTTGTTCCTGTCCCTGATCAAATCTTTGTGACTGACTTAAAAATTGTGTGTTTTTTATTTTAGTATCTACAAGTATTATGCTGTTTTCCTATGTTTGCTTCAGACACATAGAAAGTAATAGAACTCAGTTGACACACATGAGAAATAGTACACCACAGATTAAAATGACATAGCAGGAATAAAAATATCTGGTCATAGAAATGCATACGTAATCTAGAAGGCAGTATAATTAGAAAGAGACAGAATTGGTGGACAGTGTTTGTCTTCAGAAGTTGAAATTCTAGAAATGCCTGCAGAAACTTGGAAGTGAAAAAGCTTTTCCTTGTCTTTAGAAACATTAGTTCCTTCCTCGGGAAGGCAAGAAGGATGGGTTGGGGAGCTTAGAAAGGAGTGGCAGGTCACTCGTATGTCACTCTGGATTATTCCTCAACCTATCCTAGTCTCCTCCCTGAGGAAGTTACTAATAGTTAAGAAAGCTAGGGATAATTTTTTCTCTTTAAAATCTATCAGCAGTACTATAATTTCACATCCTGTAGGTAAGTACTGATCAGCCATTCTTTCTCTTCATTTTTTTGTTTTGTTTTTAACACTGCCTGATAAAGGGAGTGAGGAAAGGAAACTTCATGAATTAAGAGGGTATGTGATGTTATTTCACTGATTGCAAAATTGCATCAAATTTACTAAGAACTTTGCAGCATGAGCCACTTATCAGTACAGCATTGCACTCCCTGGTGTGTGCACTGATTTGGTTGGGAAGGGTGTCATAATGTCATTTTATTCTCTCTTGAGGCAAGCTGGCCCACAGATGTTGTGACTGGTCCTTGATATTGTGGACGTTAACACTAGGACAGAATTGACGTCCGAGCTGGTCCCACACAAGTTACATCGGGGACAGGTGGTAGGCATCTAGCTCTCTGTGGGAGGCCATCATCACACAGATGGTTCATAGGCACATGTGCCGTGTGCACAGTGGCATCGCAGTACTATTGCATGAGAGGTAACACATGAGGACACAGGATGCCAATGACACACCATTGTGCTGTCAGAGTTTCCTCAATCACTACGAGCCGTGACTGATGGCTCTCCCACCATGATACCAGGAGTAACAGCGCTGCGTTTCTCGCTGACAGTGTCACTGATCTGGAGCAGTGCAGAAACATTATTTATGGCTGAACACTTTGTGACGTCATTTATTAGCAGTCCATTCTTCCCTATCACGGCACCACTCCAAACACAGCAGTTTGTGTTTTGGTTTTAACAGAAGGCTACATGTGCGATAGTTATTTCCTAGGCCAGCAGCTGTTAGTCTCCTACCACTGGCGCAGGATGATGTAGAATGTTGCAGGGAGTCCTGTACTTGTTCTCGGATATCAGCCAGTGATGTGGAGTTACCATGTGCTAGGTGCACAATACAGAAATCATCCTGTGTGATGTTGAGATGTAGTCAGCCAGAGCCGTGATGCTGAGTATGCCAGCCCTCATGTTCATGTTATGTCCAACATTGGTCCACTGTCATGTCCGAATGCACGACAAACTTGGATAGTACATGATTCAACCAGCCACTCAAATAAAGACCCAATAATGAGGCCTCTTTCAACCTCTGTCAGGTGCTGATAATGCTGTGTCACACAAGTATGTGTCATCTGTGCTGTTTACAGTGATCACTGATCGTCTTGTGCTGTTCACGCCTCTTATGTACACTACCAGGCCTGGTAACAACACCACTAATGCAGTCTGACAGCTGTTTTACATGTTGAAGGGAATTAAAACTGTAATCGTGTACGTACCTCCCCTCCGCAAATGGTGGGAACTTGTGTGAAGTTGCAATGTCTTCTGGATGTTTCACTTTTTTTGTCAGGCATTTTTTTCACATGGATCATTTTGTAATTTTCCTTCCTACAGTATTTAATGAGTAGTGGTAAATATATTGCTTCTTATACTGCACTACTTAAAACTAATTTTCAAAGTTGTTGATGGAATGTACATTGCCAGAACCACCCATTATTGGAGCTAATGTATTTTGTATTACTAGTACTTTTGTAGATATTTTCAGAATTTTTGTACATAATCTAATTCATGAAGTTAGTGCCATTTTGCAGTACAACTCCACAGTGCACACACAAAACAAGAATTTCCAGAAGTGGATATGAGTCCAGGTCATTTGAAATCATGATACTAATGAAAGTCAAAGAGAGTCTCCAGATTCCTTGTAAGCTCAGTAATTTGTAGTCACTGTCCACAAGAATAGGTGTACATTTTTATTTGTAATCATTATGTATTGGTTCGATGCTTTTTGGTAGTATAATCGAATGCAGGGATAACTGGATGTAGGCGGCAGTTCTTTCTCTGCTGAAGATGGACGCAGGCGCAAGAGGAGGTGATACTGGTGAATTTACATTAACTTCTTTATTAATTTTTTTTGCTGTGGACAGAAATTAAAGATGTGCCCCTCATCTGTGGCACAATTAGGGCTTTCTCTCATAATGTTCCGGCCTGGTAACAGCAGGCAAGTTAGACCAGTGAGTGGTTAACACAGCTGCTTGGGTGGTGGTCTGCTGAGTTGGCATAGTATGTATACTGGGTGGCAGTCCAGCACCACATGTGGCCTTCTCCAGCATGAGCAGCTGGTGGCGTTGACAGGCTTTGCAGTAGGTCATGATGCAGCCCAGAGTCTCAGAACCATTGCCTGCTTGGGTATGGGCAGTCAGGCAGAGGTCCACGAACCGTGGTCGGTGGCGGCATAGTTACGGCAAGACCACAGTTAACACAGACTGGGTGTAGCTAAGTTGCCGAGATGATAGATCAATGGAGTTGGTTTGGGTGGGCTAAAATGCTGCTGCTCCCTACTGCTGACTTCGCAGTTGTGACTGTAGGTGTGTCATGCCGAATGATCTGTAACAGAGGCCATAATGGGCTGTCGTAATTGGCTGTAGCATTTCGTGGCGAATGGCCCGACTCTGGTACGCATGGTCTGACAAAACGGGTGGTCGCTTCTGCTGATCACAACGTTTAATGGCCATTACTGGATGATTCTGCTTGGTCCTGATTACTGCTTTGTCTCCACCTTTGGCTCCAAGTACTTTGATAATTTATCATGTTACAATCTCCCCTTACTAAGGAAAAAAATTGCCCTCATATTTCCATTGATTTACAAGTATTTACACTTCACATTTTTAACTTCACTCAAAGTAACACATTGTCATTATCACTATTTACACTTATTTCAAACTAGTGAAAACTTGGTTTACACAGGAAGTGTTCATTCACCATTAATTCTGCTGTTTCTCATCAATGATCAGGTGCTGACCTCAATATGTGGGAGGGAGCAGGTATTGGGCTCATATCTACGCCTCCCCATATCATCTTCAACAAGTATTGTTAATGACTAACAAGGAGAATACATGTACTTTGGGCTAAAACCTTCCTCAATCTATGGGGAACAAAACTGATCTATGCCAACAGAATGGTATATGCACTGCCCTATTGTTTGATGATATTGGCCTGCATGAAATTAGTGGTTTATGCACTGTCCTTTCACATCATGTTCTTATACACTGAAGAGCCAGAGAAACTGCCTAATATTGTGTAGGGCCCCAGCAACCATGCAGAAGTTCCACGACATGACATGGACTCAGACTAATGTCTGAAGTAATGCTGGAGGGAATTGGCACCCTTAATCCTGCAGGGCTGTCCATAAATCCATAAGAGTACGAGGGGGTGGAGATCTCTTCTGGACAGCACGTTCAATGGCCTCCCAGATCTGTGCAGTAATGTTCATGTCTGGGGAATCTAGTGACCAGTCTAAGTGTTTAAACTCGGAAGAGTGTTCCTGGAGCCACTCTGTAGTAATTTCGGATGTGTTAGGTGTCACATTGTCCTGCTGGAATTGCCAAAGTCCGTCGGAATGCACAATGGACGTGAATGGATGCAGATGAGACAGGATGCTTACATACATGTCACCTGTCGGAGTTGAATCTAGAGGCATCAGGAGTCGCATATCAGTCCAGCTGGACACGTCCCACACCATTACAGAGCCTCCACCAGCTTGAACAGTCTCCTGCTGCCATGCAGGGTCCATGGATTCATGAGGTTGTCTCCATACCTGTACTTGTCAATACGCTCGATACAATTTGAAACGAGACTCGTCTGACCATACCACATTTTTCCCTCCCTCCCTCCCTCGGGCTCGTCACTCTTTGGCAGGTTCGTGCTTGGCTACCACAGGGCCCCAGCCTTTGCAGCATTTTTTCCCTTCCGTGCTGCATGTCTATCCTCTTTTTTTTATACTTTTTCCCCTCTTTTGAGGAACACGTCTGAGGTATTTTTGGGAACGTCCTGCATTCTGTCGCTGACGAACGAACAGTCTCACCTTTGTTTTTCGCTCCCTTTTCCTTGTTTCCCTTCTCCTCTTGTTCCTCTGCTTCGGTGTTTGAGGATACTCTTTCATCATCTTCCTCCCTGTGCACTCATGAAGGTTGGCCCACGCGGCTGATGTGTAACAGATGACTGGGTAACGCGTATTTCCCAGCCCCAGGTTGACAGGTAGGGTTCGCACGTACCCTCTGGTACAGGCCAGGCCCAGGGAGGGGTGATTGTGTGAGCTGTAACCTTCTCAAATTGCCAATTAGTCCCTCTGTCAGGTGTTCGGGAGGTGTGACGTGGGGTGTGAACAATCTCCCAAGGCGGGTGCGCTCCCTTGTGAAGGGGGCCCCAAGTTGGAAGGATCGAGCCATGAGAGATGCTGGCAATCGTGGGGGATTTCATCGTGGTGAGTCAATCATCTTCCCACTCAACATCCACAAAACATAAACGTAATGGGGCTAGTGATGCAAAGACCCTTCGCGCTGTCCCACGGTTCCTTGTGGTCTCACGTACTGAAGATGGTCAGTCCTTTTCCACGGTAAACCCGTTTATTTTTCAGAAAGGTGTAAATGCAATTGATGGCCCTGCGAAATCCTGCTATTGTTTACAGAATGGCAGTTTGCTTTTGGAGACCACTTCTTATCCTTAAGCACAACAACTGCTTGCTGCCTCACTTCTCCATGGTTACCCTGTTCACATCAATGCCCGTAGTACTTCGAATATTGTTCTCGTGGTGTAATTTACACCATGGTGCTCAACAGTCTAACTGAGGCCAAATCCATTCTTACCTCTCTGATCAGGGTGTCATTGCTGACCATCATGTAATGAAAAAGGTAGATTCCTCCTTAGTGCCCACCTGCACTCTCTTTCTCACCAAGCTCGAAGCAGGCCATGAACTTATCACCGTCTGGGTGTACATTCCGAATCTGATGCGCTGCTGATAGTGTCATCATTTCAACCATACTAGAACGTCTTGTCAGCACCCAGCCTCATTTGTCACATGTGGTGGGGATGCACACAAGGGTGATTGTCCACCTCCTCTTCCCCGCTGCAACTGCAATGGCGGCCATGCTGCCTCCTCTCAGGATTATCCAGTGTATCTTGATGAACAAGCTGTTCAAGTGATTGCTGCATGAAGGACATGCCCACGCAGACATGCGGCCTCCAATTCAGCTCTGAGGTTGTGAAATCGCAGTGTCAAGGTAGTATTGCCATCCCCCCCCGTCCAGCTGTGCAACAAGCAGTCAAACTCTCGCCTCAAGAGGCGAAGCCACCAGCTACACAACCGGTAGGCCGGAAAGGATAGGAGGAGTACTTTTGTGAAGACTTCCTCCGTCCCTTCAGCCAAACAACACCCAAGCATTCATCAAACCAGAAAGACTCGAAGTATTCCACCAAAGGCAAACAGTCTTCTCCTTTGCCACTTCAAAGATCCTCTCTAATGGTGTTGCCATGTGGTACCACAGCACGTGTCGCCAGTGCACACCAACAACCGGTTTTCAGCGTTGGACTTCACAGACTGACCGTACAAGCAAGCTGATGCTTCTGTGAACCCCATGGAGCAGGATCCTCCTCCTTCTGTGTCCTGTAGTAACACCTTTCCCCAGCTGTCGCTTGGCAGCTGCTGAGGTGACACCCCTACATCTCTTCATCATCATGATTCTCCTCCAATGGAACGTTTGTGGCCTTTGGTCCCACAAAGAGGATTTATGGCTGCTTTTAATGTCACAGTGTCCTCTTGTTCTCTGCCTTCGGGAAATGAAATTGCGCCCTCACAACCGCTTTGAGCTTTCACATTTCTTACCAATTCGTTTTGATTTTCCCCCTGAGGTTGGCATTCCATCTCATGGGGGCATCATGCTGCTCATACAGGATGTCATTCATAGTCAACCCATCTCCCTGACTACCAATCTTGAACCTTTTGCAGTTCGCCTTTTCCTTCCCTACCTGACCTTCTGTACCATTTATGTCCCTCCATTGTTCGCTGTCACCAGGATAGACTTACTTCAACTTATTGGGCAGCTACTTTCCCTCATTTTGCTACTTGGTGACTTTAATGTGCATCGTCCCCTTTGGGCTTCGTCATTGGCACCTGTGTCTTTCGATAATGACTTCCGGCACACTCCTCAGTATTTACAGCTGAGCTCTTCACCCTGCATCAGGCCATGGAGTACATCCGGCGACACAGGCTTTTCAATTGTCTCCTCTGCCCAGACTCACTCAGTGCCCTTCAAAGTCTATGTGTTCTGTACACTGCCCATCCCTTAGTGTAGTGGGTCCAGGAAAACTGTCACTTGCTCACTCTTGGTGGAGTCAGTGTCATTTTTCTGTAGGTTCCTGGTCATGTCGGTCTGCCAGGAAACGAGGCTGCTGACGCTGTTGCCAAGGCTGCAGTCCTCGTACCTCTATTCCCTCTGATGATCTCTGTGTTGCCGACTGTGAGGAGGTGGTGTCTCTTTGGCATTGCCAATGGTCCTCCCTTCATGGGAATAAACTTCGGCTTATTAAGCCTGTCCCAGCACCTTGGATGACCACCTCACGGCCCTCGCGCCGGGAGGAGGTTATTTTAACTTGGCTGCGTATTGGGCACTGCCTTTTTAGCGATCGTCATTTGCTAAGTGGAGCTACCCCACCACTTTGTACATATTGCACCCAAATTTTAACTGCCCGACACTTCCTGATGACCTGCCTCCCCTTTTTTTAGCCTTTTACGTTCCAGCTTGCGTTTGCCGTCTGATTTATCAGCCATTTTAGCGAATGACAAGTGGGCTGTCAGCCATTTAATTTTTAGTTTTGGACCTTCGTTTCTGTATGGTGTCTTTTTTTAGTCCTTTTTCCACGTGCTTGTTTTTAGCTCTCTTCTCTTCTGTCAATTGGGACTGACGTATAGTCATTTAACTCCTCTCTGTATTCGTGTCCTATAGTTCTGACTTGGGCACGTATGACCCCAGTTGTTTTTTGTGCCCTAAAGCAAAACCAAGTACTTGCAGGATCTTTTTCTGGCTGCAGCGATGTCGGAGATTTGGTGTTTTACCGGATTCCTGATACTCATGCTACACTCGGGAAATAGTTGTATGGGAAAATTCTCACTTCATTGCGACCTCGGAGAAGCTGTGTCCCATTGCTTGTGCGCCGACTATAACACCACGTTCAAACTCTCTTAAACTGTGATAACCTGCAATTGTAGCAGCAGTAACCGATCTAACAACTGCGCCAGACACTTGTTGCCTTATATAGGCGTTGCCGACTGCAGCGCTGTATCCTGCCTGTTTACATATCTCTGTATTTGAATACACATGCCTATACTAAATTCTTTGGTGCTTCAGTGTATTTTAGTGCAAGTTTATTTAAAACAGTAGGAGATCCGTATTAACCTTTTTTTGCCCATGGTGTGAAGACATAGTGACCATCTGAACTTCCATAACCTTGTATCCTATCAATTCTTTATTAATTCTTTAAAAATTCCTCTTGCTCTGTGAGATTTATATGTGATAATGCTGACCCAACTACAGGTGCTGAACCAGTTCCACCTATACTGTACAGTAATCCTTTCCACATATCGTGCAACATGTGATAGATTTTCCTATTATGTCCCTTTGCTTTGCTTGGTCAGCTGTTGTTGGTGGCTCTGCGACTTTCATGAACATCATTTCGCGATGGAGCTGAATTTGTTTAATTGATGATGTCACATCTAACGACCATTTTGAATCTGTGTTGTGTCTCAGCATTTTTGCTGTTTTGGGACAATGCTACATGATATGAAAACAGTAAAACCTAACCAGTCAATACTGTAGTGACTCTCCATTCTTGTTTTTATTTGTTGGCACTGTACCATGGCTTAAACCTATCTCAACAAATTACGTAGAACTTGTTTACTATTTCCTCAAGGGGAGGGGGGTTTACATTTTCCCACATTACATCTGATGATCTTGACTCATCTGTGACTCTAAATCTGACACAATGACTATCTCTAATTATTAATATACACATTAATCCAATTGTCTTCACTCATCCTGAAGTATATACTCCATACAGTTTGTATTTGCAATGGAAATCTTATGCCTGTCCTGACTTACCCTTATCCAAAAGTTTCCTATGTCCAGTAAGGCACCTCTCGGTACTGGCTGGCAAACTGTCCTTTGTAAATGTACCCAACAAATTATGGACTATGACTCGGTGCACGCAGTGGAGTGTCCAGCGGAACTGCCCCATGTGCATGTTTCATGAGTTAATGGTTTGGCCCACAGTCCCTTGCAGACCACTACAGCAATATATAACCCCAAGATTATGGTAAAAGGAGGGGAAAATCAAAACTAAAGCTGTAGGGAATCTCATGAGTGAATAAAATCCAGCCTGCTACTTATATATCTTACTGTACCAGATGATTCTTAAGCACTCTTGAATTCTATCCATCCCCTTCCCCTTCAGTAAGGTGCTGCTACAGAACCATGGAACTGGGAGCTGTCTTCTGAGTGTCCCTCTTCATCTTCATCAATCCTTTGACACCAATTACAGTGGGATGCAGAAAAGGCTGGGTGTGGGTGGCAGTTCTCTGGCAAAGATAGATGCACATACAGCAGGAGAAGATCCTGGTGAGATTACAGTAACTCCTTTATTACTTAGGTAGACAGAAGAAGCAGCTAACATGTCCTGTTGGGCTAGTGGCTGGTGGCGTCGACAAGCATTGCAGTACATCGTGGTACTACTCAGAGTATAACTCAGAACCATTAACTGGAGAGTGGCGGCAGGTGGCTGACAGACTCTGGTGTTGATGAGCGGTATCATAGAGGCGATGGCAGAGTGCTGGCTGCCATGGGATGGACAGTCAGGCAGAGATCTGTGGATCCCGACCCGGTGGCAGTATAGTTACGGTGAAGATTCCAAGGCCGTGGCTGACCTGAATTGGGTGCAGCTATGTTGCCCAGCTGGTCGACTGATTACTACCTGAAACTTCATGGGAGATTAAAACTATTTGCCGGACTGAGACTTTAATTCAGGACCTTTGCCTTTCGCAGGCAAATGCTCTACTGACTGAGCTACCCAAGCGTGATTCATGGCCTGTTCTCACAGCTTTATTTCTGCCAGTACCTCACATCCTACCTTCCGAACTTTAGAGGAGCTCTCCTGCAAAACGTGCAAGACTAACACTTCTGGAAGAAAGGATATTGCAGAAATTTAGCTAAGCCACACTCTGGCATATGTTTCCAGAGTGAAATTTTCACTCTATACAGGGTATGCACTTATATGAAACTTCCTGGTAGAGCAAGTACACACAAAAGGTAAAGATCCCAAGTTCAAGTCTCGGTCTGGCGGACATTTTTAATCTGCCAGGAAGTTCCATATCAGTGCTCACTCAAGTGCAGAGCGAAAATTTCATTCTGAAAACATCCCCCCAGGCTGTGGCTAAGCCGTGTCTCCACAATATCCTTTCTTCCAGAAGTGCTAGGCTTGCAAGTTTCACAGGGAATCTTACATGAAGTTTGGAAGGTAGGGGATGAGGTACTGGTGGAAGTAAAGCTGTGATGACAGGCCATGAGATGTGATTGGGTAGCTCAAACAGTAGAGAACTTGGCAGTGAAAGACAAAGGTCCTGATTTTGAGTCTGTCAGGCACACAGTTTTTATCTGCCAGGAAGTTTCATATCAGCACACACCATCTGCAGAGTGAAAATTTCATTCTGAATGACAAGCTGATTTGGGTGACTTTGCTGATATTGTGGTTGTAGCTGCATAAGGGTGTCACATCAAACAATATGGAGCAGATGTAATTACTGGTTGTCATATCTGGCAACATGTCTGGGCTGTAGTACCATATGGAGATGGGCTCGGCAATGGTATGTGTGATCTGACAACCAGTTCAGCTTCTGCAGATTGCACAGTTCAGTGATTGGTGCTATCTGTCCCTGGTTTGGCCTGATTACCATTACTGAACCATTTTTGTTTCCAAGTACTGTCATAATTTATCCCATTACACTAGGGGCTTACTGTATACTTTAGTTACATAAATCTGCATATCACTAGTTCAGATTTAAAGCTAACAGTGATCAAGTGGTCATTTTCCATTGGATTTCTTAGATTTTGAAAGTGCATGTGAATTTTTGATCAAAACAAAATGCTTTAATGACACATTAATTTTCCTCCTAGCGTTGCTGCTATTGCAACAGAGGTGGTGCAACTGTGTATTGCTGTGGAAACACTTGTAAAAAGGTTTTCCATCTGCCTTGTGGACTTAAAGAACAATCATTCCACGAGTTCTATGGACGTTTTCGGTAAGCAAACATTTTAAGTGTCGATTTGTGTTTGAGGTTGTGATAAGAATTTTAAATAAAATACTTGTTACCTTCGTGCATCAACATTTTGTATTCGTTTTTTTCTTCTCTGGATTATGCTAAATGTGGAAAGATTGAGCTCTACTGAAATGTATTTGTTATGTGGTTTGTAGAACTGCATGATTTATTTATTGCACAAAAGTGAGCAATAAGAATAATACATTTTGTTCACATGCAGTCATTGTGTAGTAGTTAGCTCTTCAAGGGCTTAGGCATTTTAACTGCCCTGTCACAAATGAAATTTATCATAAGTAAGTACAATTTGAGAAGAACAATGATGTCCATACCTACAATACTACAGGAAAAAATTACCTTTATTACTCATTATTAGAGCTATCAGTGGCTTAGAAAGTAGTTAAATATGCTCCTCATCATCATCATTTAAGACTGATTATGCCTTTCAGCGTTCAGTCTGGAGCATAGCCCCCTTATAAAATACCTCCATGATCCCCTATTCAGTGCTAACATTCGTGCCTCTTCTGATGTTAAACCTATTACTTCAAAATCATTCTTAACCGAATCCAGGTACCTTCTCCTTTGTCTGCCCCAACTCCTCCTACCCTCCACTGCTGAATCCATGAGTCTCTTGGGTAACCTTGCTTCTTCCATGCGTGTAACATGACCCCACCATCTAAGCTTGTTCGCCCTGACTGCTACATCTATAGAGTTCATTCACAGTTTTTCTTTGATTTCCTCATTGTACCCTCCTGCCATTGTTCCCATCTACTAGTACCTGCAATCATTCTAGCTACTTTCATATCCGTGACCTCAACCTTGTTGATAAGGTAACCTGAATCCACCCAGCTTTCGCTCCCATACAACAAAGTTGGTCGAAAGATGAAACGGTGCACAGATAACTTAGTCTTAGTACTGACTTCCTTCTTGCAGAAGAGAGTAGATCGTAGCTGAGCGCTCACTGCATTAGTTTTGCTACACCTCGCTTCCAGTTCTTTCACTATGTTGCCATCCTGTGAGAATATGCATCAGAAGTACTTGAAACTGTCCACCTGTTCTAACTTTGTTCCTCCTATTTGGCACTCAATCCGTTTATACTTCTTTCCCACTGACATTACTTTCGTTTTGGAGATGCTAATATTCATACCATAGTCCTTACATTTCTGATCTAGCTCTGAAATATTACTTTGCAAACTTTCAAACAAATCTGCCATCACAACTAAGTCATCCGCATATGCAAGACTGCCTATTTTGTGTTCACATATCTTAATCTCACCCAGCCAGTCTATTGTTTTCAACATATGATCCATAAATAATATGAACAACAGTGGAGAGAGGTTGCAGCCTTGTCTTACCCCCAACACTACTATGAACCATGAACTCAATTTACTGTCAACTCTAACTGCTGCCTGACTATCCATGTAAAGAGCTGTAATTGCTTGCAAAAGTTTGCCTCCTATTCCATAATCTCATAGAACAGACAATAACTTCCTCCTAGGAACCTGGTCATATGCCTTTTCTAGATCTATAAAGCATAGATACAATTCCCTGTTCCACTCATAACACTTCTCCATTATTTGCCGTAAGCTAAAGATCTGGTCCTGACAACCTCTAAGAGGCCTAAACCCACACTGATTTTCATCCAGTTGGTGCTCAACTAATACTCGCACTTTCCTTTCAACAATACCTGAGAAGATTTTACCCACAATGCTGATTAAAGAGATACCTCTGTAGTTGTTACAATCTTTTCTGTTTCCATGTTTAAAGATTGGTGTGATTACTGCTTTTGTCCAGTCTGATGGAACCTGTCCCGACTCCCAGGCCATTTCAATTATGCTGTGTAGCCATTTAAGACCCGACATTCCACTGTATTTGATGAGTTCCGACTTAATTTCATCCACCCCAGCTGCTTTATTGCACTGCAATCTATTGACCATTTTCTCCTCTTCCTCAAATGTGATCCTATTTCCATCATCATTCCTATCCCATTCTACCTCAAAATCTGAAACATTACTGATCGTATTTTCACCTACATTGAGCAACTCTTCAAAATATTCCCTCCATCTGCCCAAGGCATCCACAGGATTCACCATCAGTTTTCCTGACCTGTCCAAAATACTTGTCATTTCCTTTTTACCTCCCTTTCGAAGACTGCTAATTACACTCCAGAATGGTTTACCAGCAGCTTGACCCATAGTCTCCAACCTGTTTTCAAAGTCTTCCCAAGATTTCCTCTTGGATGCTGCAATTATCTGTTTGGCTTTGTTTCTTTCTTCAACATAACTTTCTCTGTCTACCTGAGTTCTCGTATGTAGCCAATTTTGATACGCCTTCTTTTTCCTTTTACAGGCTGCCTTGACTGTCATTCCACCAAGCTGTTTGCTTCATCCTACTTTTACACACTACTGTTCCAAGACATTCTTTAGCCACTTCTAGTACTGTGTCCCTGTACCTTGTCCATTCCTTTTCCAATGACTGTAATTGACTGCTTTCAACTAACTGGTACCTTTCTGAGATAGCTGTTATGTATTTTTACCTGATTTCCTTATCCTGAAGTTTCTCCACTCTTATCCTCCTACACATGGACCTGACCTCCTGCACTTTCGGCCTCACAATCCCAATTTCACTGCAGATTAGATAATGATCAGTGTCATCAAAGAATTCCCTGAATACACGTGTGTCCCTCACAGCCTTCCTGAATTCCTGATCTGTTATTATATAGTCAGTGACAGATCTGGTTCCCCTGCCTTCCCAAGTATACCGGTGAATGTTCTTATGTTTAAAAAAGGAGTTTGTAATTACTAAGCCCATACTGGCACAGAAATCCATGAGTTGTTTCCCGTTCCTGTTGGCCTCCATATCCTCTCCAAATTTACCCATAACCTTTTCATACCCTTCTGTTCGATTTCCAATCCTGGCGTTAAAATCCCCCATGAGCAGAACACTGCCCTTGTCCTTTACTCTAACAACTACATCACTGAGTGCCTCATAAAAACTATCCATCTTATCTTGATCTGTCCCTTCACAATGTGAATATACTGACACAATCCTTATTTTCTTGCTAGACACTGTCAAATGTATCCACATCAGTCGTTCGTTTACATACCTTATTGCAACTACGCTGGGTTCCATTTCTATCCTGATGTAAAGCCCTACACCCCATTGTGCTATTGCTGCTTTGACTCCTGACAGGTAGACTTTGTATTCTCCCACTTCCTCTTCTTTCTCACTCCTTACCCGAATGTCACTAACAGCTAAAACGTGCAGCCCCATCTTACTTGCAGCCTCTGCTAGCTCTACCTTCTTCCCAGAGTAGCCCCCATTGATATTAATAGCTCCCCATCTCATTACCATTTGTTTGCCAAGTCGTATCTTAGGAGTCCCTGGTTTGTCAGTTAGAGGTGGGACTCCGTCACCTCCAAAGGTCCGAGGCATTTTGCTCTGAATGTTGCCAGCGCTGTGACAAAAATTTTTGATCCTTCATCCAGTAACATAAATGAATCATTCAAATGATCCACGGAACATGTAACTAACTAGCTATATTTGTATTGTTGTATCACACAAAAGTAATGGCATCAGAAAACAACTACCTTTGTTATACTGTCTGGAACTTCGGTTATTATGTTCTTTCCATAGTTGTTGCAAATTATATGTTATGTGCATTCAACCCAAATTTTACCATAGACGCATAGCCAGTGTCTATGTTGTGTGTGGAGTAAGCAAATGTAGATATTCTAACAGAAGATTTGGTCTGTGCTTGCAAATTACCATTGGTATAAAAGTGGTTAGGTCAGTACTGACGTATCATCATGTAGGTGCCCAGCCCAACAGTACCCCTCCTCGAGAGGACTGACACTTTTTATGATGACCTAAGCTATGACAACAGCACCCAGCATTACACAGTACCGAAAACTAACAACCATCTCACCCTTGCATGATTTGTCCCAGATAGCACGAAAACCGCTATTACTGTTACCTCCCAACCAGACTATCGCAGAGTTTTTTTTCACTTGGCGCTTGCCTTGGCACTTTGTTTCCCTCTGCTCTTGAAACAGGTACCCTTGATTTGCTTTTCGTCAACTATCTAGCTCCTAGATGCGACTATATTACTGGGTAATCCTACCCAGACATATGGATAACATCAAGGCCCCATGTCCCGTGAAGTTCTTGATCAGTAACTAACAAATACAGAGGTGACAGTAGATCTCTTGAGATGGTCACCACATCGGTGTGGGCGTGGAGGGGCTCCACCTCTTTGACAAGATATAGATACAAAAATTAATAGGGATAATGCAAGAGTAGGTCTAATAATGAATAAGGAAATACGAATGTGTTTAAGCTACTATGAACAGCATAATGAACTCTCTTTCTTAGTTAAGGTAGCCACTAGCCAACATCCTCCTTAGTAGTACAGGTTTATATGCCAATTGGCCCTGCAGATGATGAAGAGATTGAAAGGATGTATGATGAAATAAAAGAAGCTATTCAGATAGTTAAGAGAAAGGAAAATTTACTAATGATGAGGGACTGAAATTTGGTGGTAGGAAAAGAAAGAGAAGGAAAAATAGTAGAAGAATGTGGGCTGGTGGAGAGGAACCCACATTGTAGAATTCTTCACAGTGCATATCTTAATTGTTGCTAACATTTTAAGAACCATGATAGATAGTCAAGACCTGGAGACAAGACGAGTTTTCAGACTGATCATACAAGGTGTCCCACTCAAACTTCCCTGATTTCAAAGACCCAGAAAAAAACCACAGTAGATATGACAATGAAACATGCACCACATTGTAGAGCATCTCAAAGAATTAATTTATTTACCATCAATACACCTCTACTTGTGAACCTTTTGTAGCACGAAGAATATCGAGCCTATATTCAGTTTCGTGCCAAGTTCTTTGTAACATTTCCTCTGTTGTTGTTGCAATTGCATTAGTTATATGATGTCGCAATGTAGGAATATTGTCCACTTTGGTCACATGCATGCGGTCCTTCACAAATCCCCACATGAAGTAATCAAGCGGCGTAATGTCAGATGAATGTAGTGGCCGGGTAATGGGTCCTCCACGTCTGATCCAATGATTGGGGAATTACCTATCCAGGAAGTTGCGAACAGCTGTTGACCAATGCGGCGAGCTCCATCTTGTTGAAAAATGATGATGGGTTGTGAGTCTTGTATATGAGGGTACACAAACTGCTCCAACATGTTCAGATACATTTACCCATTCCCTGTTTGTTAAGCAAAGAAGAACGGCCCAACAATCCTGTCGTGCATTAGCCCGCACCAGACGTTTAGTTTAGGGCTATCACAAACATGTTCAATCACAATGTGCAGGTTTTGTGAACCCCAAATTTGAACATTATGCCTATTAACCCCTCCTGATGAAAGGTTGCCTCATCTGAGAATAAATTCCAGGAAATTGGCATCCATATCAATACGCTGCAGCATATCCACAGCAAATTGTTGTCAGCATGGTTTGTCGTTTGGCATCAGATGTTGCATAATTTGCACTTTGTAAGCACACATACGAAGACGCTTGTGAACTACATGATGCAATCTTGATCAAGGTACATCAAGTTGCCTAGATGCTTGACAAATTGACTTACGAGGGCTTCTGAGAAACATTTGTCTGATGTCCTCCATCATCTTTTCTGAAACTCCATAACCTGCAACGCCAGAATGTTTCAGAACACTTCCTGTTGGTAGAAACTTCCTATACCATTCCGTAATTGTTTTTACATCAGGTGGATCACATTCATACGCACGACGATTATTTCTTTGCACAGTAATCTGCGACTTTGTTTCTGCAAACCACACTACTATTTGCGCGTGATGCTGTGGAGTTGCCATTTTCACTTTGTGCAACCATGCTGCACTCTGGCGACAATACTTGGCACTTCTGACACGGGAATATAAATTCTTTTGGATGCTCTACAATGTGGTGCATTTTTCATTGTTGTATCTACTGTGGTTTTTCTCTCCTGGCTCCTTGAAATCAGGGAGGTTTGAGTGGGACACCCTGTATAATGGTAAGAAAGATGTTTCAGAACCAGATTTTAAAGTGTACGACATTTTGAGGTGAAGATATGGACTCTGACCACATTTTATTGGTTATGAACTGTAGATTAAAATTGTAGAAATTGCAGAAAAAGTAGGAAATTAAGGAGAGGGGTCCTGGATAAGATGAAACAACCATAGGTTGTCTGAGAGTTTCAAAGGGAGCATTAGGCAATGATTTACTGACACGGGGGAAAGGAGTACAGTAGAAGATGAATGGGTAGCATTGAGAGATGAAATAGTGAAGGCAGTACAAGATAAAATAGGTAAAAAGATGAGACAGTCTAGAAATCTGTGGCAAAAGGGAATGCAGCTGCCTAAAAACTGAGATTGACAGAAAGATCAAAATGGCAGGAGGACAAATGCAAGGCTGTTAGAAGCCTTTAGGAGAATTAGGGAGACCTTTGTAAATAACAAAAGAAGTTGTATGATTATCAAAATTTCAGGTTGAAAACCAGTACTAGACAAATAAGGGAAAGGTGGAAGGAGTATAGAGGGGCTATACAAACAGGGTGTATATGCCATGGAAAATCTGGGAAAGACCCAGGAATTGTTTCATCTGGGAGAAGTCCAGGTAAAACCTGGGATTTTTTTTGAATTCCAGGTATTTTTCATTGTTTTAGTTTTCAGATAAATTTTTGTAATTTTGACTGGTAAGAACTGATACTGTAACAGCTACTGCAGAATAATAATACAGCAATAAAACATAAACAGGAGAATAACACCAAAATAAAATTTAGTTTCAAAGTGCGCCATTTACAACAACAAGACATATTACACACAAAAGGTCTGCTGATTGCAAAATGTGTCAAAGACTATGCAGTACTTAATAACGACAAACTGCTTTTCATGAGTCTTTCTCGTATGCCTCATTTTGATGAGAGTGATGTCACAAATGTTTAGATTTCTAATAGGTCATGAGAAAGTATTGCAAATGATGGTTTCAGAAGTGTTAATTTCAAAGTAAATTTCATTTTCACAAGGTAAATTGTTATGTGTGAGAACGTATAATGAGCTTTGTATATGACTGAGTGTTAGACTCTCATTCAAAACTGAACACTGAGGACCAGCCACTTTTTCAGGCTCAGAAGCTATTTATCCCATTATTTAAATTTTTACTGGCACCATTCATGCTTGATATACCTTAAAAAGTTAACACACACAAAAATGGACAAATTGTGAAGGCTAGTTTTTCATATTTATTTTAGTTCCTTCATAGATTACAAATTATGCAATAACAATGGCAAAAAGCATCTTTCAGAAAAAAAAGTGATGTGACTTCTTGAACAATTTCACGTGTTACTGGTTTTACTATGGGGCTTGACAGAATATGTATTCAGCTAGGTAACCCACGAAAAGTCCGGTGCACAGGAGTGAAACTTATAACCAAGCTGCTGCTACAGTTTAAGCTGGTGCTCTTATGATCCTGCCTAGCCACACCCTTGGAAAAACAGCAAATATTTTTTGACCATCAATATTATTTGAGAAAGTTTAGCTTTTCGTGTGGTTATACTTTATATTAATTTAAGTCATAAACCTTTTCTAATAGTGTGTCTGCGCTGCTTAACAGTTTTGGTTGACTACATCACACTTCCTATGCTGTGGATATCTGCTGTCATTGGCTGGCGAGATCATGTGACAAGTGCTATGATTGGCTGACAAAAGCACATCACAATCTCGGTTCCAGTGCTTCGGAAGCTACCATGGTGTAATTAGTGGAATTCATGTTTATAATTTCGTAACACGAAAATGTGCAGTGCACATGTTACTGTGCATCAAAGATCTTTTCAAAATGCATTGCGTTTTCTGGGTTCTTTTCCTAAAGTGCTGGAAAGTTCTGTCTCAGCTTATAAATCCTTCACTACTCAAAGGATTGACAAGTTTACAGCTCTGAGGGAAAGTATATTGTCGCTTAACAAGGAAAAAGTTTATTTTCACCCAAGAAAGCACATTCTTTACTGGGAAATATGAGAATTATTTTTCCCCTCTTGGGTGCGTATACGCTCTGCACAAAGGAAATGAACTTGACGGCAATATTATCGAAAGAGAGAAGGAAGTAGGTGAAGATGAGATGGAAGCTCTGATTCTGTCAGAAGAATTAGAGCACTGAAGGACCTAAGACAAAACAACGCTTCTGGGGTAGGTGACATACCCTCAAAGCTACTGAAATCCTTGGGAGAGCCAGCCATGATAAAACTACTCATCTCATATGCTAGATGTATGAGATAGGAAATACCTTCAGCTTTCAAGAAGAATGTAATAATTCCAATTATAAAGAAAGCCATTGCTGACAGGTGTGCTAATACCAAACTATCCATTTAATAAGTTGTACAATACCCAAACAAATTATTTATGGAAAACTGGAAAAACAGGTAGAAGACAACCTTGGGGAAGATCAGTTTGGTTTCCAGAGAAATGTATCAACATGAAAGGCAATACTGACCCTACGACCTACCTTAGAAGATAAGTTACAGAAAGACGAACCTATGTTTATAGAATTTATAGACTTAGAGAAAGCTTTTGACAATGCTGCCTGGAATACACCCTTTGAAATTCTGAAGGTAGCAAGGGTAAAAGTCAGGGACCAGAAGGTTATTAACAATTTGTACAGAAAACAAATGGCAGAGTTGAGGGGCATGAAAGGGAAGCAGTGGTTCAGAAAGGGATGAGACAGGGTTATAACCAATCTCTATGGTATTCAATCTGTACAATGAGCAAGATGCGAAGGAAACAAGGAGAAATGTAGAGAAGGAATTAAAGATCAGAGAGAAGAAATAAAAAGTTTGAAGTTTGCTAATGGCATTGCAATTCGATCAGCGATGGCAAAGGACATGGAAGAGCAGTTGAACAGAATGGACAGTATATTAAAAGAATGATGTAAGATGAACATCAACTGTCGTGTCCCAGTGCAGGTCCTGGATACCAATATAGAGTTGGTCGAGCCTGCGTGGCGCAATTGGGATGTTGACGACAATTATGGGTTTGTGTTTCCCTTTAACTAGCCTTAATTACGGAGATGAGAGGGAGTAGAATCTCCTGGACAGTCTAAGGGCGTGTAGGAGGTGTAGATACATTAGACAATACTTTCAATAGGTAGCGTGTACAAGGGGGGAATAGGCAGCACTGAACTGTCAAAACAGTAAGGTGAGATTTCTCCTTTAACGCAATTGATTGAACTAATATCACAAAGGACATGTGAGGTGTCAGACCCTTCCCCTTACTCTGTACACTTCTGGAGATGCAGCCAGAATCTCCACTTCTCACTCTATGTCGGAAACGACTACTAATGAGAACTACCACCTTTGAATTCACTCTTCGTTTAAATAATGGACCCTTGCCCTATCTCACAAGAGACAGTGGCTTGTTCCTTCTATTGCTGAAACTGACTATAGAGGCTACTTGAGACAGAGACAAACTGTCCCTGTTCAAAATTATTCCAATGCAAAACTTCTACTTAACTGACAATTGTAGTTGCGTCCACCAGAGCATCATCGTCTTCTCGTAGTTGCAGTTCCTATAGACTCATCAGTAGTGGTTGCTACCTTCTCGATGCTGCCGGGCCTCGTCTGCTTGTGTCCTCTTCAGCTTCTGCAATGACTCTGCTTCTTGCTGCTCGTGGAAACCCTTAAATACCCATTTTGAAGGTCTGCCCTGCTCGGATGCAGTCCTCGTATCCGCTTTCTCTAACTTATTTTTTGGTCATCCTGGACATTTCGTCGCTGTGGACCTATATTCGTTTCGATATGTCCGGCAGAGTCCCGGGGCGGAAAGTTCCTTCTCATCCTCCAAGGTCCGAGAGACGCGCTGTTCGTGTCCTTGACGTGTTTACTATCTCAGGCTATTTGTAGTGTGTGACACCTTCCCTTCCGTGTCTGTGGAATATTGGGTTTCAATGCGCGGCGTCCGCGTAAGAAATACTGGCTGAACCTTTACATTATGAATAGCTATGCCATTTTGTTAATTAAATCCTCTGGGGAGGGTATTATATTTGCAATTAGTCATTAAAAGTAGTAGATGAGTTCGGTTATGTGAGCAGTAAAATAACTGATGATGGCCAAAGTAGGGAGGATATAAAATTTAGACTTGCAGTGGCAAGAAACGTGTTTCTGAAAAAGAGAAATTTGTTAACATCAAACAGAAATTCATGTTAGGCTATCTTTTTGGAAGATGAAACTTCATGGCAGATTAAAACTGTGTTCCGGACCGAGACTTGAACTCGGGACCTTTGCTTTTTGCGGGCAAGTGCTCTACCAGATGAGATACCCAAGCATGACTCGTGCCCCGTCCTCAAAGCTCCACCTCTGCCAGTATCTTATCTCCTACCTTCCAAACTTTACAGAAGATCTCCTGCAAACCTTGCAGAACTAGCACTCCTGAAAGAAAGGATATTACAGAGACATGGCTTAGCCACAGCCTGGGGGATGTTTCCAGAATGAGATTTTCACTCTGCAGCGGAGTGTGTGCTGATATGAAACTTCCTGGAAGATTTAAACTGTGTGTCAGACTGAGACTCCAACTCGGGACCTTTGACTTTTGCGGGCAAGTGCTCTACCAACTGAGCTACCAAGCATGACTCGCACCCCGTCCTCACAGTTTTAATCTGCCAGGAAGTTTCATATCAGCGCACATTACGCTGCAGAGTGAAAATCTCAATCTGGAAACATCCCCCAGGCTGTGGCTAAGCCATGTGTCTGCAATATCCTTTCTTTCAGGAATGCTAGTTCTGCAAGGGTCACAGGAGAGCTTCTGTAAAGTTTGGGAGGTAGGAGATGAGATACTGGCAGAAGTGGAGCTGTGAGGGTGGGGCATGCGTTGTGCTTGGGTAGCTCAGTTGGTAGAGCACTTGCCTGCGAAAGGCAAAAGTCCCGAGTTCGAGTCTCGGTCCGGCACACAGTTTTAATCTGCCAGGAAGTTTTATATCAGCGCACACTCTTCTGCAGAGTGAAAATCTCATTCTTTTCGGAAGATATGTGTCTGGAGTGTAGCCTTGTATGGACGTGAAATGTGGAGGTTAAATAGTTCAGACAAGAAGAGAATAGAAACCCTTGAAATGTGGTTCTACAGAAGATTGCTGAAAATTAATTGGGTAAATGCATAAATTCTAAATAAAATTGGGGAGAAAACATATTTGTAGCATAACTTGATTAAAAGAAGGGATCACTTGAAAGGACACAATCTGAAACATCAAGGAAGCACCCATTTGGTACTGGAGGGAAGTGTGGAGAGTATAAATTATAGAGGGAGACCAAGAGATGTAGACAGATTCAGCTGGATGTAGGTTGAAGAGGTTATTCAGATGTAGGTTGCAGTAGTTATTCGGAGCCGAGGCTTGCACAGGGGAGAGTAGTGTGGAGAACAGCATCAAACCAGTCTTTGGACTGAACACCACAACAATTACAGCAACAAATATGTTAACTGGGTCAAAGGATCGAATGGGGAGACTGCATACACAGGAATGAAATTGAGAATAGATAGTGAAATGAGAAAGATGGGTGCTTAACCCTCGAGCAGACCTGCCGTTTTTCGTAACACGAGCAGGCACGCGGCGCACTTTGTACACATGTAGTCAAAACCTATCGTAATGCTACCAAGGGAAACATATATGAGCTAAATCACAGTTAAATTTTAGTTGATTTAAACAACAATACAAGAATCATATATTACTCTGCTAATTAACTATTTGATTAAACAAATAAGAAACTTTCATGTTATTCTATTGCCACAGTTGATGTATCACTCTGTTTCAACACTTTTTTAAGCACATACAGAACAAAAACATTCTTTCATTGTAATATAAAAGGACAAAGGCTTTATATATTGAAGAAATATCACTTATCACAAAGTTCCTTATATCTACACAGTTAATTGTTTTGCACATTTTTGGAAAATGCTTTACACTTTTCACATGTATGCACTGTTTTTACATGTCCTTTGCAAACAAAGCTATGGCAGAGTTCCATCTTATGGTAGTAGATGTGTTTCTTGCTCGTCCACATGTTACACGCTGACCTCGCCGGCCAGAGTGGCCGTGCGGTTCTAGGCACTTCAGTCTGGAGCCGAGCGATCACTACGGTCACAGATTCGAATCCTGCCTCGGGCATGGATGTGTGTGATGTTCTTAGGTTAGTTAGGTTTAAGTAGTTCTAAGTTCTAGGGGACTGATGACCACAGCAGTTAAGTCCCATAGTGCTCAGAGCCATTTGAACACCGACCTCTTTTTCTTTGTGGTAGGCTCCTCAGTTCCTTCAACACATTGATCTTTGTATTTCACGAGGCAAGTTGCAATGTTGGCAGGAAGTGGAGGAATATTAGCTCTTTCCACTAGTTGAGGCTTCATAAGAGAAAGTGCTAAATCTTTCAAGAAAATGGTTCTCTTCTTTTTTGGATTTGCCTCACTTGTATGAAAAATTATTTGAGCATTGATTCCTGCTATATCCATTAGAGCATAGAGTACAACCAATGGCCATCTTCTTGTCATCTGTGAGACATAATATGCACCTCCCAGTTGATTGACTGTGTTGACTCCTCCCTTTGTTATATTGTAATCCATAACTGTCTCTGGTTTACCTGTAACTGTGTCAACGGTTCCAAAATCATTCGTTGTTGAAAGTAGTTCAACTGCCTTGTTTTGTTTCAGCACATACAGAACTAGCTTCTTATCATTCTGAAAACCAAATAAAGAGGGGTGGATAGCCCTACATTTCACACGTAAAAATTCTAGTGTGATCTCGCGTTTGTTTTTTCTCAACATGCTGATGCATGTTAGTCGCTTTTTCAAAAGGGAGTTGGCTAAGGAATAGCTAGTGAACTAATAGTCCACTGTAACGTTTCTTCCTGAGCCTTCAGTGTGAGTTATTAGCCTTCCTACAATATCACAGGGAGAACTAGAAACATCATATGGTCCTTTAGGTTGTTAGTCACAATATACTTCTGTATTACTAGTTAAGAATGTTTTAGCATCTGCTGAAGCAAAAATTGAATGTATATGTTTGTGTATTTTATGATTTCATCAATCTTGTACAGGCTAAGTATTGTCCATAAAGCCTCTGTTTCACTTGTGACCTCTCTGGCAACATGTGTAGGCCCAGGGAATCTTTCACAATATTCTTTCTTTTTGTTTTCGGAGTCACATTAGGATATATTTTATTCCATTTATACATTTTGTCCCTCCAATAAAAAGTGGAGAGCAATTCTTCACGGTCATCAGCTGAATTGTGGACTCAATCAGAATCAGAATCATAATCATTGTCACTTTGTGTGATAAATTCCTTTTCTTCTTAAGAGTTGTCATCGTTTTCGTTGTCTGGTAGAGAGTTGAACTCTGGGTCCTCGTTGAGTAACCAATCGAGCTCGATGTCTGTCAGCTTTGATATCGCCCTGCACAGTGATTCACTCGCTTGTTACATGTTATCTTTTGATTCAATTAAAAAGAAACAAAATAAAAGTGAAGAGAAAATTACTTACATGACCGGGCGCATGGCGCACTTTGTACACTAAGATGACACACTCTCAGTTGATTTTAAATTACTGTAGCTCACGTGAACCTATGACAGCACAACTTCTCACTGGGCCATCTGAAACAATGATGCAGGAATACGTAGGGGCATGCTATTGTAAAACAAAAATGGAACCGTGCACAACAATGCTATTTGCAGTTGGCGCACTTTATACGCAGGGGCGCTCGCTCGAGGGTTAAATATTTGTAAGCTGCAATTGACTATAAATATTTTTCCTGGTTTTCTCTTCTAACATACTGTATGTTTCTGGTCAACTCACCTATCTCAACAAAGTATCTGCCCCATTAATCTCCCATCTACTTTATTGGGTACCAATAGGGTTGTGGAATGCAGTCACTCGTTCAATACTTTCTTGATTTTTCACTTTCAGTTATGTACACATTTTAGTACTAGTTCTGCCCACTTAGTGTGTCATTTTCAGTAATAATTTCATGTCAGTAACAATAATTCTCTTGACACAGTCTTTCTTCTGGGCTTGCTGGAGGATGATGATTGGATACTGATGTGTGTTTCGCTCCTTCCCATGCTAGAAATTCATTTTAGGCTATTGGCACATATTGTTTATCATTAACTGACAAGAGCCACTTTTGTTCAGCGATGTAGTAAAATAATGGCCTCTCAGACATCTGATCACTGGTTAAATAGTGGCACACCTTATTGGGTACAACTTGGCCAATCTGGACCAATATTTTAATGTTACAAATACTTGAGCTACACCTTGTCACTAGGCAGTGGAGTGATTAATCCCATATACCTCACATGTTATAAGATTCAATTATGTGGAACTGGGTTAACTTTCAGTTTATGACATACACTGCATATATGCAGAGTTCTTTTGAAATGGCGACTCACGTTCTTGAAATAATAATACTTACTTACATATAACAAGCATTTTTTATTTGCGAAAAACGGTTTGGGCTGCTGCCAAGATAGGGTACTGCCCTCCTCCTCCTCCCTATCCATTAACGGATGTTGGTGACCACAAGATGCATCTTTATTCTGTGTACCGTATTTATGCAATTATAAGATAAAGTTTTTTTCCCAAATTCATATTTCAAAAAGTACAGGATCATCTTATATTTGCAGGTTAAACAGTTGCTGCTGAAGTTAACTTTTTTTCATTGTTTAATAGAGTATATAGTGGTCATCTTAAATTTACAGCCAAAGCTTTGGCTGTTGAGGTCATGTGTAGATTTATTTTGCAGAATTTAGAAGTGAAGGGTTTGGCGAATGATACGTTTGAACAGGCTCAATTTCGCGATACACCAAAGCGGTCAATGTAGTATCGATGTTGCTAGAACAATAATGTGACATGTGACTTGCATGATGCTAGTTGAAGGGATGCACAAGAAACTATGATCTAGCCAGTACAACAATTGACTGGTCTGCTTGAAATTTGACAATTTTGTGAAACACAAGAGGAAATAGAATTAAATTCTATTATCTTGCAAACTTTTGTTGTATTTCAACATATTTGCTATAAAAGTTCTCATACATGATTGGATACTGTGTACAAACATTAATGCTGCTTTTTAAATGAAGGTAACATTCAAACCCAAAAATGTTGTCATTCAAAAAACATTGAGTCTGAACCAGATTAGTATTTTATTTGATTGTGAGAGTCTCTAATGATTTACTACATAGGTTACAAACGAGAAATTCAATCGTGTTGTCGTATAAGAATACTGAGTATAAATGTTACCAGCATGTAATCAGCTTTATAACATGAAGGTGACATTGAGGTGAAACAAGAACAGAAATTAATCCAGAATTAAATGTCTAACAAATGAAATAAATGATATTAAATTTTAGTTATTGTCGAGAGAATAAATTACAGGGGCAAGACCTGTTGTGGAGATACTACCAACATATGTCAGTGGGTGGTGGGACGAGTGAAGTTTGGGAATTGGACTGAATCTAAATTTATTTATGTATTAGTTGCTGTTGTTACACATTACTTGGACACTAGAAGATATTGCAGTCCGTATTTCACAGTTGCTCAAACACAGCAGTACAGAAGGTTTGGAGGGGGAACAGTGATACCAGTTTGGCTGAGATCTAGGATGAGTTTGGGGAGGGGAGTAGTGTGTGGGCAACAAATTGTCACATTGCCAACCTTGGAAATACATACCATGTACTTTGACCGTTTGGGAACATCTACCACATTTAAACTGCAGTTTGCTTGAATCCATTTGTAGTTGGAATTGAATTGACTTAAAAGTTTGACAAACTGAGCAATAGTATTCATTTCCGCAAGAGATGGTGAAAGTCTGGATAGGGGCCGGTGGCGTATGTACTTGTTTCGTGCCACAATGTTATCAACTCTGACAGCCAAATGTTTGTTATGATGAAGATACAAAATTTCACAGCTGTGCTAATAAGTTATTGATGATTAAAAGTAGTGATATCACAGATGACAGGATTAGTAAGCAAAAAATGAAGAAAAGAAAACAGTCCACAACTTAATGTAAGCTATTTCTTTTTGTTTATTTTATTTCTCCCTGTATTATCAAAATGTAGACACTCAATAAATGGCATAAATTTAGAATAGGTGTAATGTTAACTTTCTAGGCAGATATCTTATGTCAATGAAACAATTTGTAATTTTGATTAGTCAGAATATGCTGAAAATAATTTTTTCTCAAGAACACTCCTGAACAAAAGGGGGTCATTTTATAATGAAGGTTGTCTTATAGTCGAGTAAATACTTTAGTGGTTGAACTCCACTTGGAAATACTGTCCAGTACTTTGTTATCTAGCCAAGAAATTCTTCTTCACCCTTTTCTTCTTTCACCTTTGATCTTCCCTTCTGTTATCAACTGCAGAAGTATGTGTTTGGTATTCTGTAAGCTACATCATAGGTATGCAGTTTCTCTTCTTTTAAACCTTGTTAGCATTTCTCAGTGTATGTTTATCCCTTGAACTTCTTCAGTGTTAGATATTCTTGCTGCCCATGTCATTTTAAGCATTCTGCAGTAAATCCACATTTCAGAGGCCTCAATGTCCTTTGCTGTTGGCATATTTTGTGACCGTCCTTCAGAACCATATAGAAGGCTAGACCAGATGTAGCATATTAACAAATTGAACACTTAAGATTTAGGTCTAGGTTTGTTGTTGTTGTTGTTGTTGTTGTTGTTGTTGTTGTTGTCTTCAGTTCTGAGACTGGTTTGATGCAGCTCTCCATGCTACTCTATCCTGTGCAAGCCTCTTCATCTCTTGAATTTTATGAAAAACATGCTGGTGTTCTTTATGCAACATTTGATATATGATCTGTCTTCACAGAGCCATGGGCAAATATACTGAAACTTGTCTACTCTTTGTATTAAGAATCTGTTGAATCAAGATCTGGATCTGTAAAGGAATTGAGCTTTTTCGTGACAATCACAAAATGTGTCATTTTGCTGCTGATATTCAGACCTATATTGCTACTGTAATCTCCTCCTTCGAAGACGAGTTGTCGAGGATCAGCAGCAGTCATTACTGTATCGTCAGCATAGTGGATGTTGTTGATGAAGACTGCATTGATCATTATCTGTTTCTATATCATAAAGTGCTTCCTGAAAGATACTGTCTGAGTACAAATTCTGTAACAGGGGCAAGATAAACTCATCCATGTTAAACTTCTCTACAGATATTACCCAAGTGGATGACCTCATTATTAAACTTAACCTATGCTGTCTGGTTGTAGTATAAATAAGGATAGGGTACAAATTCACAAAAAAGTGGAGCGTGATTGTTGACCATTAATTCACACACAAAATCCTTCATAACTTCTGATTGTGATGAGAAACTAGCTACATATCTTCTGAGAAAACCAACAAGTTGTGATTGCTTCTACTTATTCAATGTTGTTTTATCATCAGTTATGGTAGAGAATTAATCCTCTGCTGTAGTGTACCCCCTTATCATCCTACTTCTACTTTCTTCAATCATCTGTATCAGTTAACATTAAAGATACATCGGCCATGAAACTTCCTTTGATTTCCTCTAAAATTGAATGAGATAAGGATTCCTCACTTTCTGTTAAGCTTAATTCCTTACATTCTTCTTTATATATGAAACTCAAAACTCTTCTGCTAAAATCAATTGTGGCTAATAAGTCTTCATGTAATCAACACCTGGAATTAAAGGTGTATTTATAAAGCACATTTTAAAACTAACAAACATTTCTTCTGCTATTAGTTTTCCACTAATATCAGTGATCCTAAATATTTTGACACCAGAAACTGATGAAGTAAGGAAACTACTTACATATACTTCATCCTCAAAATAACTCATATTTATAATATGTACATTACTGTGAGAATCAAGTGCAATATTAATCCTTTTTTATCCTTGTGCCCAACAGTGATTGGTTTGCATGGTTATGTATTTTCACTCTTTGGTTTCTCCAACATCGCATTTCACAATTTTTGCTCGTCTTGGAATCTAATTAATCTAGGCATACCTCTTGTTCTTTAATACTGTATGTATAGTTTGACCATTACTGTACCGTATTGTCATATAATTATTCCTACTATTCTTAAGACGATCTTGTGAATTCTGATTGAGTCTTGTTGTTCGAATTCCTATTCTGCTGTGGATGGGAATACTCTCCCAAATTTCCTTTCCCTTTCACTGGTGTTTCATTTTCACTTGGTAATTGAACATCATTTAATCTGCGCTGCTGTCCTGTGATTCTGAGGAAACTACGAAACTCGAAATGAAATGGAATCAGTAGTAGTAGTAGTAGTAGTAGTAGTAGTAGTAGTAGTAGTAATGTATTTTGGGTCTGTAGATGAATGTGTTAGGCCCACTCCCTCCTCCCCATCTATTATAGGAGATACACGAAGGCTGTATGCTCTTACACATTGATTTTATAATTTCATTTTCAGACACAATGGAAGCTTTGATTTGAAAAAAAATATTTGGTTTATGAAATGCATTTTAGGCCATGTTTTCTCTCCTGTTTGTTATATTTGCTGTCCACCCAGACGTTGCCTTCGACTGCCCAAAATACGAGGGCTATCCACAAAGTGCATTACATTTTGGAATTGAAAATAAATAAAAAATTGGAATTTTTTTATTATATCAGATGAAAGCCACTCTTAAATACTACTTTTCTACATACAGGGTGTTTCAAAAATGACCGGTATATTTGAAACGGCAATACAAACTAAACGAGCAGCGATAGAAATACACCGTTTGTTGCAATATGCTTGGGACAACAGTACATTTTCAGACAGACAAACTTTCGAAATTACAGTAGTTACAATTGTCAACAACAGACGGTGCTGCTGTCTGGGAAACTCTATAGTACGATATTTTCCACATACCCACCATGCGTAGCAATAATATGGCGTAGTCTCTGAATGAAATTACCCGAAACCTTTGACAACGTGTCTGACGGAATGGCTTCACATGCAGATGAGGTGTACTGCTTCAGCTGTTCAATTGTTTCTGGATTCTGGCGGTACACCTGGTCTTTCAAGTGTCCCCACAGAAAGAAGTCACAGGGGTTCATGTCTGGCGAATAGGGAGCCCAATCCACGCCGCCTCCTGTATGTTTCGGATAGCCCAAAGCAATCACACGATCATCGAAATATTCATTCAGGAAATGAAAGACGTCGGCCGTGCGATGTGGCCGGGCACCATCTTGCATAAACCACGAGGTGTTCGCAGTGTCGTCTAAGGCAGTTTGTACCACCACAAATTCACGAAGAATGTCCAGATAGCGTGATGCAGTAATCATTTCGGATCTGAAAAATGGGCCAATGATTCCTTTGGAAGAAATGGCGGCCCAGACCAGTACTTTTTGAGGATGCAGGGACGATGGGACTGCAACATGGGGCTTTTTGGTTCCCCATATGCGCCAGTTCTGTTTTTGACAAAGCCGTCCAGGTAAAAATAAGCTTTGTCAGTAAACCAAATGCTGCCCACATGCATATCGCCGTCATCAATCCTGTGCACTATATCGTTAGCAAATGTCTCTCGTGCAGCAATGGTAGCGGTGCTGAGGGGTTGCCGTGTTTGAATTTTGTATGGATACAGGTGTAAACTCTGGTGCATGAGACTATACGTGTACGTTGGCGTCATTTGGACCGCAGCTGCAACACGGCGAACGGAAACGCGAGTCCGCTGTAGGATCACCTGCTGCACTAGTTGCGCGTTGCCCTTTGTGGTTGCCGTACGCGGTCGCCCTACCTTTCCAGCACGTTCATCCGTCACGTTCCCAGTCCGTTGAAATTTTTCAAACAGATCCTTTATTGTATCGCTTTTTGGTCCTTTGGTTACATTAAACCTCCGTTGAAAACTTTGTCTTGTTGCAACAACACTGTGTTTTAGGCGGTGGAATTCCAACACCAGAAAAATCCTCTGTTCTAAGGAATAAACCATGTTGTCCACAGCACACTTGCACGTTGTGAACAGCACACGCTTACAGCAGAAAGACGACGTACCGAATGGCGCACCCACAAACTGCGTTGTCTTCTATATCTTTCACATCACTTGCAGGGCCATCTGTTGTTGGAAATTGTAACTACTGTAATTTCGAAAGTTTGTCTGCCTGAAAATGTACTGTTGTCCCAATCATATTGCAACAAACGGTGTATTTCTATCGCTGCTCGTTTAGTTTTTATTGCCATTTCAAATATACCGGTCATTTTTGAAACACCCTGTAGTTGCCATTTAAATTGAGGCACTTATCGTAGCGATAGACGAGCTTGGAAATTCCTTCATCGTAAAATTCGGCTGCCTGTGCCTTCAACCACGTGGTTACCTCTTTTGGGACAGAAAAGGTGTGATTTTTGTGGATTTCCTGGAAAGAGGCACTACAATAAACTCTCAAAGGTATTGCCAAACTCTGCACAACCTCAGAAGAGCAATACAAAACAAGCACAGGGGAAAGTTGGGCTCAAAGGTCTTGCTGATTCACGACAACGCCTGGGCCCACACGGCAAATGCCACTCGTGAAGGTCTCAAATCTTTTAAGTGGGAGTTGTTTCCTCATTCGCCATACAGTCCCGACCTGGCACCGAGCGACTTCCACTTATTCCCAGCAATGAAGAAGTAGTTGGCTATGCAGCGTTTTGATGACGACACACAGCTTCAAGGAGAGGTAACCCACGTGGTTGAAGGCACAGGTGGCCGAATTTTACGACGAAGGAATTTCCAAGCTCGTCCATCACTACGATAAGTGCCTTAATTTAAATGGCAACTTTGTAGAAAAGTAGTATTTAAGTGTGGCTTTCATCTGTATATAATAAAAAAATTTCCAATACTTTATTTATTTTTAGTTCCAAAACGTAATGTACTTTGTGGATAGCCCTCGTACAAAAACTCGTCAGTTGGTTCTTCGACTTCATTGTTAACTTGTTCTGTTTCCTTTTCAGTATACGTGCTATGCATATTTTAATCATTATGTAATTGATTTTCAGTCCTACTTTCATACTTGCTCTGTGAACTTCTTCCATTCATTGTTGTAGTTTATCTGCGATGGAGGCACACGGTACAGTGGAATCATCAACATGTAGGTGGTTCAGGTATGATCTGTTAAGATTGAGCCCTTCATTTCTATAGTTTGATGATCTGAAAACTACTTCTGCAGCTGCTGAGAATAGTTTTGAGGATATGAATCCTCCTCACATGACGCCTGTTTCAATCTTTTAATTTATCTCGCTATCTAGTATTGCCATGATTCGGAAATATTGTAGATCTGGGGCTGATGCACAGAGCAACCTGAGTTGTAGCGGGGAGATGGGGAGTCTCTGCTTGACCAGTGTTCATATTTGGTGATTTCGCTGTTTCCTCTTCGTTTACTGCTCTCGCGTCAAAAAAAACAAAACAGATTTCCGTGGCTGAGACCTATTAATTGAATTAAAATACATTCATATAATTATGGAAGGCTGAAATATATTGTTAAGTATTAATTGCCTTGCAGAACAGTGAAGTTATTTTTGTCAGTTTGCTAAACAAATTTGGTTTTTATTAATCGTTTGTGCTGAGGCAGTCAATGTATTGGAAACGAAGTATTTAATTCCACATTATTGGCTAGTTTCAACTATTCCCTGCATTTCAAGTGCACGTTTTCATCTTCTAGCATGTATGGCATTATGCCATAATGAAGAACCAAACATGAGATAATACAGTACTGGTACTTCAAGAAAATTTACTTCTCAAAAACTGCACTGAAAAGCTTAATATCAGGTCGAGGCCTACTTCATTGGGACTCTGGACATACGAATGTGCACTTAAAGTATGCACTCTAAATGTGAACATTGTAGTATGGTTCACAACATTCTCAGGGAGCATCCTCTGATGTCTCGTTTCTTTTATGACATAATGTAAGATCTTTTAAAGTTTTCCACGTACAAACATACATGTTGGGAGGATGTCCACTTCCAAATAGAGTTTGGTGCCATGTGCAAAGAGGAAAGAGACGTGAGAAGAAAAATTTTTTCAATTTCAGGTCATTTTGTAGTACTCACAGGCGAACACAAGTGGTTGACAAAGCAACACTGATTGATGCTGCCAAAGTTCCTCAAATTTGTACAATTTGCTATGAAACTGTAATTCCGAAGCCTTCGCCAGATACCTTGTGGGCACCATGTTGCAAGAAGAATGCGTGGTTTCACAAGACATGTGTTCAGGTAAGTTTTCTGAACTTTAAAATGTATATTTGTTACAGTTACCTTCTTTTTGAATTATGGGATCTCTGTTACCTATACTTTTAATTCTTGTCTTATATTTTTCTTGTTGAAAGCTCGATCAGAGAGGAGGAGTGGGCAGCCAGCACTGGCTCAGCACAATCTGGTCTCCATGTTGCATGCTGTGGCATTGTTTCAGTTGACAGGAGGTGTGCAACTGCACTAGACCAGCATTGTTCATGGTAGTCAGCTGGTGTGTTGTTATTTTCTGCAATGACTGTGGTGGGCAAGTGAGGGAAATGTCAGATGAAATCGATAGATTGATTGATATGTTACATGCAGTCTTATTTTCGTACAATTCACACTATACCAAATAGAAAAAATTGTCAAAAAAGGTGGCAATTTGGGGGGGGGATATAGAATGAAGTATGAATCAGACAGGTATTAATTTATTCCATGCATTTATAAATAAATGCATGCTTGTGTAATATATCCGTGTGGAACACCATGTCCATTGCAGTGGACAGCTGTCATTGGTTCCTTCTGTAGTATTTGGAATTTATTCACAGATACTTGTGTGTGAGGGTTCATCAAGAATGGCAAATCATTTTACAGCTATTCTCAACTGGTATAGATATATAGTAATCAAGTTCGTATACATTTAAACATATTTTTATAGTTTTTGTAGTGCATTATAAATCTGTCACTCTACTGAACATTGCGCGTTACATTGTCCGTTACGGGTCTTACTTTACTTTGATCACCCTGTGAAATGTTTCTGATCAAAGCAACTTACAATGTGATGACCTATGCATTATTGAGTATTGGAACCTTGCATATTTCTATTAAGATCTGCATGTTTTACTTTGGCTTTGTCGCTTTCAGGATGTAACTGAAGATTTTACATCTGACTCAGATTGCAAACTAGCTGATGAAAGTGGCGAGAATATGAATGAGAACATTTGGCTCTGTCACTCAGACCTGTAATTTTAGAAACAAGTTCTAGCTCTGAGTGCAGTGATTCAGATTTGAAGGATACTGTGGAGGGAAACATCAAGGTATCATAAAAGCCCTGCATCATTGACAGGTGCAAAAAACAAGAAATAAGAAATCCGCTTGTAGGAGGATGGACAGTAATTTGAGTGGCCCAGTTCCAGCCTTTACTGGTGTCGGGAAAGTCAGTATTGTAGGAAAAACACCTATTTATTTCTTTTTAGTGGTGATTTCATTTACTGTGCTGAAAATGCATAGTCTCTGATGGGAAAATTCCTTCTTACTAGCTCCCTTCCTTCTTGAGAAGGTTGTTGGTGTGTACCATCTGCCATGTGTGGACACATAACACACGTGTAGTCTTACATTTCATTCAACTCACTGAAACGTGCAAACTTTTGAATGTACGTAAATGAAACTGGCATGAAGATGTTGTGGAAGAGTTGCACTATGTTTTAATTTTCCTTTTATGTGCAGCAACAGGTTATTAAGTCAATTGTGGACAGTTCACGAAAATGCATTTTCTGGCAAATTATTAAATTTTTGACATACAGGAAACTTATTTTGTAATTGAAGTTAGGGGAACACAGTAAGTGAATGATATCTTAAGGACTCATCACATTTTCATCTACTCCAAATCAGAACACTGTCAGAGTTTCCCAACATGAGATAATTTTGCTTAAATGTGATACGCAATGGTATGCTCGCATGTCAAGTACTGTTTCGTTACCAGAAACAGATCGCTAGGTTCATAATAAATTGGCTATTTATTTTTCTGATCTGTGTACTTATTTCTAATGTTACAACAATATTATGAAAAGGATAGTTGCTACTCACCATATAGGGGAGATATGCTGAGTCACTGCACACAACAAAAAGACTGTCACTAAATGAGGTTTTGGCCAGCAAGGCCTTTGTTGAAAATAGACAAAACACACACACACTCACTCACTCTCTCTCTCTCTCTCTCTCTCTCTCTCTCTCTCTCTCTCTCTCTCTCTCTCTCGCTCTCTCGCTCTCTCTCTGGCAGATGAAGCTAGACAATTATGAATACAAGACTTGTGCTGTGAGAAAACGTGATCAACATCTGAAAATGTCAGTGACATAGTTTTTTTGCTGTATATCTAACTGTTGTTGCACACCAGTCTGAAAACTTGCATCAGTTAAACAGCACAAAAAGTTTTTATTTTTGCTGCTTTGAAAGGCTGTGTCCCCCCCTCCCCCTCCCCTCCTTTTTTCGATTTCTTGCATTACTTTGGGAAAGAACTTTGCCAGCCAAATAAATATTTTTCTGGTTATACCTGTATAAACTTCTACAGTTTCTCTCTTCAGTATTTCTTTGGACTTTGTATATCTTTTTTTCCCTCCCAAACAACATAAATTCTGATATTTCTACTACAAAAGCTTGGTAAACCTTAACATGAACAGAACTTACTGAGCTTGAAATATTCTACAGAGTTCCCTTCAAAAAATGGAGAAAGTTCTCCACTTATGAGAAACTTCCCATTTTATTCACATGAAATCGGACAATATTCTTTGCATTGAGCAACTTCCACCACCATGTTACTCAAGCTGAGAACATTCTCAGGTCAAGTATATTCTATGATTCATTTTATTTATGTAACCTGAGTATGTTCTCCAAAATCCGAGACTAAAGTACTTTCTCCATTTTATTCATTTGACCCATTGACTACAAAGTGCAGCTTCAAAAGTCAAAAGTAAATTATTGCATTGTGTTTAGACTGTGGTCATTTTCCACTTAATAACTCAAGGGTATTGTTGCTGCCTGTGACATGGCAGCACTTGGATTTGATGAGAGTTTGACTAAGATTAGTCAACGCTAACAGATAGGCCAATTTGCACATTTCTGGGATGATGAGTTGTGATAGTTTTTGAGCAGCACTTTTGTGTGTTTCGGAAAAAGTGGGGCAAAATATTTACAGCGTGGCCCACGAAATGTGTTATCAATTGTTTCTTTCACAATTTACGATGCACATTAGATATCCTGCTGGGATCTCTACAGCAATATTAGCAGAGCTTCAAAAAAACAGTGAGTTGTGAAATGACGTGTAATTCATGATACTGCCACTAGGAGACTTGTAAGCAGCAATGGCTGACAATGGAAGACTGATGACACAGCAACGATCGGCAATTGTGTTGAAACTTCCTGGCAGATAAAACTGTGTGCCCGACCGAGACTCGAACTCGGGACCTTTGCCTTTCGCGGGCAAGTGCTCTACCAACTGAGCTACCGAAGCACGACTCACGCCCGGTACTCACAGCTTTACTTCTGCCAGTATCCGTCTCCTACCTTCCAAACTTTACAGAAGCTCTTCTGCGAAACATGCAGAACTAGCACTCCTGAAAGAAAGGATACTGTGGAGACATGGCTTAGCCACAGCCTGGGGGATGTTTCCAGAATGAGATTTTCACTCTGCAGCGGAGTGTGCGCTGATATGAAACTTCCTGGCAGATTAAAACTGTGTGCCCGACGGAGACTCGAACTCGGGACCTTTGCCTTTCGCGGGGAAGTGCTCTACCAACTGAGCTACCGAAGCACGACTCACGCCCGGTACTCCCAGCTTTACTTCTGCCAGTATCCGTCTCCTACCTTCCAAACTTTACAGAAGCTCTTCGGAGTGCTAGTTCTGCATGTTTCGCAGAAGAGCTTCTGTAAAGTTTGGAAGGTAGGAGACGGATACTGGCAGAAGTAAAGCTGTGAGTACCGGGCGTGAGTCGTGCTTCGGTAGCTCAGTTGGTAGAGCACTTGCCCGCAAAAGGCAAAGGTCCCGAGTTCGAGTCTCGGTCGGGCACACAGTTTTAATCTGCCAGGAAGTTTCATATCAGCGCACACTCCGCTGCAGAGTGAAAATCTCATTCTGGCAATTGTGTTACTTTTTCATGAAACAAAATGCCTTGTTGTGACTCAGAGACGTTTTCGACAACAGTTTAACACACGATGGGTCCCTTGCAAGAAGACCATCTACAGGTTGTAAGATAAATTTGTACAGGAAGGAACAGTATTGGAAGCGAAGCGACCTTGGTCTAAGCCTGTTTGTTCACCGGAGAATATTGAAGCGGTATGAGTTGCTGTACAGAGAAGTCCTGGGAAATCGTGTAGAAAGGCAGCAGTGCAACTGGGAATATCCAGACGCTCCGTTCAATGCATTCTTAAAAGTGACCTCCTTATGTACCCATACAAGATGACCTGTGCACAGAAACTCACTGAAGAACACAAGCAGCAGAGACTACTGTTTGGTCAGTGGGCGGAGGATAGGGAAGAAACTATCAGCAAGGTTTGGTTTTCAGATGAAGCGCATTTTCGTTTAGACGGTGTGGTTAACAAACAAAATGTACGCTTTTGGGCCACTGAAAACCCACAAGTGCTTCATGAACGACAACATTATGCTCCGAGAATTACAGCGTGGGTAGCAATTTCCAGTCACGGACTTATTGGACCCTTTTTCTTTGAAGAAACTGTGAACAGTGAGCATTATTTGAGCATGCTTCACAATAGCTTCATTCCACAGCTTCCAGGCAATGATGTATTCGTGACATTCCATTCCATCTCTATCTGCCATGTTTCTTGACTGTTGTACCAGTCAACACTTGAGACTATTGTGGGAAGAACAGAGATAGGGAGGCATCTCGTAACTCCTCCTCTGTCTCACTGTCTTCAGTGTCACTTGTGTCTGGCAGAAGGGCACCAGGTTAATCAGAATACACAGAGTGTCTCCAGCATGAGTGGGCTGTTTCTCAATGGTACTCATCCTAATACCGCCATCACTCTTCTTTGCAGTGGTGCAAGAATTAAAATTGGGCGTTACTCCTGGATCTTCCATTGTAAAGGAATATTTGAAAGTGGAGTTGAGCTTTTGCTTTGCTGCCATCTATTTCAGCCCCTGTGTCCATAAAACGAGTGCCTGGACACAGCCCACTGACAGCCCTAACATATCACTATAATTTTTTTGAGGGTCCTTTTCAATTAAGACTCTGATGAAGTAGTAGTTATTGTATGCTAAGCACATTATCCTTTTGACAGCCAAACTCATTCCATTTAGCAAATCTCCAACTACAGTCTTATGCTGTGTTTTACATGTAAACTTGTATCTCAGGTAAAGCTGCAGTAAAAATAGCCCAAGCTAATATTGGAGGGCTATCAGGAAGAAAGAAATGTCAATTGGTTTAGAAATGAAGAATATTGATGATGATGATGATGATAATGGTAATAATAGAAGGAAAGGAAAAACACATGTTAACTGTTTATTCTAATGTTTTGTTGATAAACCACAAAACATGTCTAGGTGTAGTTCTAGAGATGAAAAACGATTGGAAAATTTTAAGTTTCCTATATCTAACTGCCTTTCAGATACATGCAGCTTGTCCATGAATTCATTACTCGTAGCACACATTAATGATCAACTGTCATATTTAAGCTATTTTGTTAATTAACAATAAAGTTTCAATTGTCACAAATATTTGTGCAGATAATCATGTTTCTATGTTTTTCCCTTTTTTCCAGATGCTTGCGTTGAATGCTGGATACTTTTTTAAGTGCCCATTGTGCAATAATAAAAGGATGTTTCATTCCAGTATGAAGAAAAATGGAATATTCATACCTGAACAGTAAGTTTTATTTTAAAATCTCATTTAATGATGATGTTACCTTTTCTCATCCTTATTTATTTTTATTTTCAATGACTAGCTTGCAGAGTGGAAATTTTTTTTATTATTTCATTTAAAATGTTACGGTTTCCATCAATTTATACACTCAGGATGTTATTCAGACATTTGAAAAGGTAAATTTTGAATTATTGATAATAGCACAACATTTAATGTTAATTCTGTATGGGAAACACTGTGCATTGTTGTTGTTCTCCTATACATTCTGTTTGGGAACTGGTTTGTCCAGAATATCTCTTTACCTTCACAGAAAATTCTATGACTTCAATGGTACTTCATGAAATGGCATTTCTTCATCAAAACTGAATCAAGAGAGACATTTGTCATATGTTGTAACATTGGGTATTACTTTGTGGATAACTTCGAAATTCTGAATTCAGGGAACCAGTTCCATAAACATGTGTAAAGAAAAGGGGAAGGAAAAAGGAATGAAAAGTAGACAAGCCATGAAAAGAACAATAAGAAATGTGTTACAGACTTAATGTACTTCATAAAATTGAAGTGTTTAACCACAAGGATCAATGGTCATCTAAAGAAGAAACAATCCATATGATTCAGTGATATAAATATTTGGTGCTTGTGGATCTTGTGTCATATTATATTTACTTACTGAAACGAGAAACTATTCAATCAGCTTTGTACTCTTATTACCCCTGTAAGTGGCCCAACACTAAACTTTAATGTTTTACGAGGGAAGGCATCAAAAAAGTTATAAGTTTCTAACTTCAAGTTATGTGTTCTGATACATAGTAATTGTGCAACACATCCCCAATATGCCACAAAAAAAGGACTGTTTTATTCTGTGTATTGCAGACACTCCGGTGCAGACCAAAATCAAATGCAGTGTATGCTGAATGTGCGACACAGCGGGAGATATCAATGGGGATCTAGGGCTGCTGGGTATTTCCACAAGTTCTTTATCCTTTGAACAGCAAATGCAGCTCTTAAGTCAGTGTAGATTAAATTTCCATACCTGTTAATGAAACGAAATTGTCAAGACCATTTCCTCGTATAAATGCATCCTGTTACTCCTTACTAGCAGAATAACAAGAATGACAAACACAGAAGTGGGAATTGGTGATTTGTAAAGCTGAACCTGATCATTAAAAAATAAACAAAATAGGAGTGTACTTGAGGACAACTGATTATTTTATTATGTTTAAAGACAATAGCATGCAGCAGAATAAAATGGAAAATTGATATCTTACAGGTGATACGTGGTACTGTTATAATTTGGCAGGAAGAAATAATTTTTGATAATTAAATTATAACAGGACATAGCAGGCAACATACCTATGCATTGTATTAAGAATTTGGGAAAGTATGTACTTGATGACAAAGGACATAGTGATTAGAATTACAGAATTGTATTCAGTCCCATCATAGAAATATCTTGAACTGTTTATATGTGAAGTACAATGCAAAAACAGGAACACACACATTCAACATTAAAGGCTTGCAAGAAACTTGACTATACGTTAATTCAAAATTACAGAACATATGTTCACAGTTTCACATGTACAGCATACTTCGCTTGGTTTTGATAGATAGAAAGGTTAGATGTGTGTGAATGTGCTCAGTGATTTTTGATTATTACAAAAAATGGAGCAAAGAATATGCATCAAATTTTGTGTGAAAAATGGAGTCAAGTGCTCTAAAGAACTTGAAATGTTGACAGTGGCATACAGTGAGTCTGCTCAAGGGAAAAAAGATTGTTTACAAGTGGTACAAGCTCTTCCAAGATGGCCGAGAAGATGCCAATGATGAACCTCGCTCTGGTTGCCCGAGCACATCAAAAATAGATGATAATTTCGAAGCTGTGAAGAAAATTGTTTTGCGAAATTGTTGACTTACCAAAAGAGAAGTTGCTGAGGATGTTGGCATATCGGTCGGCTCGTTTCATGCAATATTTTCGGATGTTTTGCGACGAGATGTATGTCAGCAAAAGTTTGTTCCAAAACTTCTAAATTTTGATCAGAAGAACTGTGGCATGAGCATCGCTCAGGAACTCTTGAATGACATCAGTGATGATCCTAATTTGCTCAAGAGGGTCATAACTAGTGACAAAATGTGGGTTTACAGTTATGACATTGAAACCAAAGCCCAATCGTCCCAGTGAAAGCATCCGAGAGAGCCAGACCGAAAAAAGCATGCCAAGTTTGATCAAATGTCAAAGTTTTGCCCACAGGGTTTTTTTTTTTTTTTTTTTTTTCAGTTACCGTGGTGCCTCAAGGTTGTACGGTCAATAAGGAGTATTATCCTGATGTTATGCGCCATTTGCGAGAAGCAAATTGTGGAAAAAGCAATTCATGGCTTTTGCATCATGGCAATGCACCTGCTCATTCATCGTTGCTTGTGAGAAATGTGTTGGCCAAAAGCAACACAACAATGATACCTCAGCCACCATATTCATCAGATGTGGCCCCCTGTGACTTTTTCATGTTCCCAAAACTGAAGAGACGTATGAAAGGATGGAGATTTTGAACCATTGAGGAAATAAAAGCTACATCACTGGAAGTACTCAAGGCTGTACCAAAAAGTGCTTATGAGAAGTGCTTCGAGGATTGGAGGAACATGTTGGCACAAGTTTATTTTATCTGAGTGCTATTACTTTGAAGGAGACAATGTGAATATTGATGAATAAATAAATATTTTTTCATAAAAATATAGTCACCTTACTTTTTGAATGCACCTTGTATTTTATTAGAAACAAACTGTGGAACATCATTGTTAATAAGTATTGTCATTTATCATTTTAATATTTTCGTCTGATGTTTCCACTTCATGACTCATGCAACAAGTATTATCAGTTTCAGTTCAGAAGGATAATTGTGATAAAAGTTGGTCATAACAACAGAACATAAAATAGGTACCATAAATGATTTGTCGGGCTTTGTAAGCCACATGAGAGTTAACACAGTCGACAACCTGTTGTTCATAAAGTTTTGAAAGAATGCTTAAGTCCAAACGTGGTGCTTCGGCTTCAGAAGAGGCACAGAATTGTGCATCAGTATGCAGTGACATGGAGAGTTAAAAGAGCACAGATTGAACAATAAATAGGTTTTGCTATCGACCTCAAATAATAAATAGCCTCTGCTGCATGGAGAGACATTCCACGAGAATATGCTTCGACAAGATATTGCAGTTCAGAGTTCAGTCGAAAACTTCAGTATAGTTCTCCGTAGCCTGCTGTTCTCTTAGTAACTTCATCCACAATTGAAGATTCTATATTCACTTGTTCCATGTGTTTGTTGACCTATCCGTGCTGACTTTCAGACCATCAAAGTAATACTGAAGTAAATATGTTGTCTTTTTCTATACAGACAGAAGACAAAAGCATTGCACATATGATGACTTCTACTTTCCCTCAGAGTTGAAAGATGATTTGGGTTGACTGTGGTGGTTATGAAAAGGAATAGCTGGGCTGCTCACTCTTTACTTGTCATAGGGTCACTAACCTGTCATGTCAGGTGACCAATTTGATCTGGGAAATGAGAATGCTTTCAGGTCAGGAAAATGAAGTAATGAGTCAGCCTATATTAACTTAGAATGAATACATTACGCAGAAGTAAATTTTGTGAAATAGATGATTTTTCTTTTTCATTGTGATTTTCCATTTTTGAAGGCCCAGGGGCAGACTTTCCTCTTATCCTCCTGAGCCCAAATTTTACACAGCTTTCACTCTGGGGGTATATCTCAAGAAAAATTGTTAAATATTTTAAAATGTGCTATATAAAAACTATCCTACTTAATTTGTGTACTCTTGTTACTAATATTACTTACAAGGAATTATTGAGGATAATGTACAGAGTTATGTTTGCTTCAATCCGTTCACAAAACTGATCTAAAATTCTGTAGCAAATGTGCAGAACTGTATGGATGAATAGAATGTGTGTGTGTGTGTGTGTGTGTGTGTGTGTGTGTGTGTGTGTGTCACTTGAAAGGAACCATGTATCTTCAGTGAAACAATTTTATAAGATAGAAAAACAATGTTATAACCTTCTCTTTGCTAGCCTTCATTCTGCCCTCATTATGATTTATACTGTACATCCAGAGACTTCAGGTATAACAAAAGCCTCTTAGGGATAGTTTCAGTTCAGTAGGAAAGGTTTCGCTTCCAAATTCATTAATTGTCTCATGCATTACTCTCCTTATGAAATAAAAAAGAAATGACAATTACTACTGTGTATGATCCATTTTGTTTTGCTGAGTAGTCCCTCTGGTAGAGTAAATGGGTGAAGTTTTAATTAGTCACTTGGTGGAACACTCGGGCTATGTAAAGTGTACATGATAGTGTTATTAATAATTTTCAAATCTCAGTGTCAGTGTTTGTACCTCCTACTGACAGCTATCACACTTCAAATTGAATGTATTTATTTTGTGTGTGTGTGTGTGTGTGTGTGTGTGTGTGTGAGAGAGAGAGAGAGAGAGAGAGAGAGAGAGAGAGAGAGAGAGAGAGAGAATCACTTATATGTTAAGGCACAATTCCAGTATTTACAGCATTGTTGATGTACCTATGTACCTTGTTGCTGTAATAATGTAATTCAATTTGATGTGATGCAAAGTGTGGATTTAATTGTGGATATTTGGGATTTTTGATAGGCAGATACATTGGTGGTAATAGATGTTACCTGTAATTAATAGAAAATGTATGTTAGTATTAAAGCCACTGACTCTCTGAAATGTAATACATAGTATTTTAATTATTTTCTATGAAATTCTACGTATTCTCCAGTACATATTATTATGTCTTGATTTGCTGATTTGGAGGGGAAAATTTACAGGGATGCTTCCTGGGAGAGGGTCCCACATGCCTTTGATGATATGTACACAACTTACCAGCACTGCGATGCGGAGGAATGCCATTGTAAGAAAGGACGCTCCTACTGTGAACGACGAACGTATGTATTATTACAGTAACACCTAATGTAATTGTAGCAATTATTAATTTAAATAGATGTACCCCATCAGTCCAAAAAGATTCAAGACTGGATTAATAAAAAATAGATAAAAGTCAAGATGGTTTCTTTAATGCTTCAGGTGTTTTACATAGTCTTTCTCAACTTGAGGGCAACAAACAGAATGTCTGTGAAACTGCTTGAAACTGTCACAAAAGTCCTTCTTTGGAACGTTGTTCAACTCCCACATCAGTTTGGCTTAAATGTTGGTGATGTCGTCAAAGTATTGCATCTACATGCGAATTTCTGTATTTTGTCATAGGTTCATATTGATAACACAAAGTCTCATCATCTGTGAAGGTTTTTTCCCCAGAAAGAATTGTCCATGTATTACATTTCAATCAATTTGCAGCAAGTATCCACATTCCACTTTTCTTTGGGAGTAAAGGTGTGAGGGGGAAACTTTACACACACTTTTCTCTTCTTCAAAACAGTCTGGAGAATGCCTTGAACACTTGATCTGTAGATAATAGCTTCATTTCTGTTAGTGACAGGACAACATCGACATGCTACAGCCAAATGTCCAGTACTTGCTTGTAAAATGCCCATCTGTGTTTATAGTTGTTAGTTCAAGCAGCCGCCGGCCAGGGTTGCGGAGTGGTTCTAGGCACTACAGTCTGGAATCGCGCGATCCATACAGTCACAGGTTCGAATCCTGCCTCGGGCATGGATGTGTGTGATGTCTTTAGCTTAGTTAGGCTTAAGTAGTTCTAAGTTTTAGGGGACTGATACCTCAGAAGTTAAGTCCCATAGTGCTCAGAGCCATTTTTTTTCAAGCAGCCATTGTTGTTACTACACTGTCGTCGCTTGTATGACAGGAATAAAATCGGTCTCGGAACTTTTTGGACAAACAGTGTGGATATTCCACATAGTTAAAACTGCTGTTGTGTGTGTAATTATTTCTACAAGGTTTTTTTATAGCAATAGCTGTCAAGACATAGAATGTTTATATACTGTATAAAGTTTCTCATAATCTTTTTCTTTGTACGTATAAAATGATTTCTGTTTCTCCTTTTTGTTTTTCTTTGACCACTTGGTTAGTCTCTTACATTACAGCAGGGCTTCACTACTATAAGGCATACAGTAATCTTATTCTCACAGGCAGTATTTATAACTCTCTCTCTCTCTCTCTCTCTCTCTCTCTCTCTCTCTCTCTCTCTCTCTCTCTCTCTCTCTCTCTCTCTCTCCCCCCCCCCCTCCCCCTCCCTGTCTCTCTCTCACACACCACACACACACAAACTAACAATTTTTTTCATTTTCTATGTGAAACATAAAGAAACTAAACATAATGTATCGTATTACAAAAAACTTAAATCAGTTAACTGTTGTTTATGCACAAATGGTATTCAGTCCCCTAACTAGGTGCACTCATCAAAGAATGTTTTTGACTTCATATGATGCCCTCTGACAGATTCTCGCACCTTGAATTTTAATCATGAAAGTTAAGAATATGGTAGAAAGACATTTTAATGTTGAGGACTTGTAAACATAAATTGCTGTGTCAGCATCAAGTGTGTTATCTTCAACAAAACACATTGCATACACATGTTGACATGGGATTCTCATAAAAGCAAAGGTTAATTGCCATTTGGTGACCAAATAACCAGTAAAGTGAACCATTTTAAATTATTTACAACTGCCGTTTGATCAAAAGCTTTCATAGAAGTACCTCATTCAGGATTGTGTGCAGAAACTGAGTACCTCACTTTAAAAAATCATTTCATGCAGTTAATTTTATTATAGACATAAGTACGTAATATAATAACAATCATAATAAGTTTTACCTGTACATTGGCCACCCTCAGATCCTACAGTAAGAAAAGATGAAAAAAGTCTACATGAAAATTTTGCCATTCTACGCTGCTGGAATCAAAATGCAGTGCCCTCATTGACTGTGTTTGTTGGCACCTGGGTATAATAAGTGCTTGCTGATGGGTTGTAGTGTTAGTAATTCATCTATCATGCTAATTGGTGCTCAGAAGGTTTCCTTTGCACCATCTGTTTTGAATCTGCAGGCAGTAACTGTGCTAAGTTTAGAGGTGAAGAGTGTTTGCATCATCATCATCATCTTAGGGTACAACTGTACCCCACCATCAAGTACGCTCTCAGATTGAACAGCTTCAGCTATTTGAACAGGGTCACCATGTGGCCTTAAAGGCAGCTGGATGGACATATCGAATGATTACCATTTTGAACCCGTTTTGTTTCCCATTCTGCCTTTGAATCCTTACATCTGTAACACTTGTGTTCTATATTTAATTTCTTCTTCTCTTACGTTGTTTCTTTGGAAATATTTCATGGCCTCTTGAATCCAGCTGCTAGCTGACTTAACAGCTATTCTGAATAAATGACCAAAGAATATCAGTTTTCATTTGTTTATTGTTTCTATTCTATTTTCTGCAGTGTGATCCATGGGTATGGCACCACCTTTCTAAAACAAAAAGAGATGGATAAACAGAAATTTAAAGTTAAGTAATATGAGATGGGCAAAAAACTGCGAAGCTGTGTTATTGACATGGTTGTCATGTTGAAAGCCCCTATTTCTGATACAGATTGTAGTTTTCAAATGGAAAGGTGGTGACATGTCAAGCAGATAGAGACTTATGCAAGAGATTTATTCATTGTTGAGTTATGTTGCATTTTGCACAGAACAAGGCAAATGCTGGTAAAAACACACAAAGACTACAGGATATGCTTTGACGCATTGCCCTGTACATTGTAAGGTGGTAGTTATCTGCTTCTACCATTCCTCATAGGCTTTCGCCAACATGTGTACCTGAATGCAATCAAATGCATCAACAATCTTTTCCTTATGGTGTGCAAAGTTTCTGATCTTCACCAAATACACACTTACCTTCACAGTCCAAAGAGATAGACATATAATGGAATTAAATTCTGTGAATGTGGTGGCCATAGCATTGGGCTCTAAGACCTATTCAGCTCGGGAGGAACCTGATGCAGCACTACAACCCTGGAAAGGCTCATCACATGTCAGGATGTGCACAAGTATGTTCACAACAGGGCATTAACAAAGAAAGGAACACCAGATAATTAAAAATCGACGCCTTTCATTGCATATTCCAGACCCATTTTTATCGAATGACTCACTTGTGAACTTACCACATAATCAGTTTTATTTCAGAGTTAACCAAACATTCAATGCAGATTTATCCCTGATTAAAAATTCAGAGAGAAAGGGGACCAAAAGATTTATTGCTGACATACTGAGGAACAATATGGTGGAATCTAAATTTGGATACAGTCATTTTGAGAGGATTTATTTATTTGCTCAAGATGGGGGAGCTGTTAAATTCAGACAAAAAGTAAAACGTCTCTTCTTCTTCGTAGTGATGGCACAGTGCTACAGGAAGACTGTGTTTTAGTGACTGGAGTCGAAGTGGACCAAAGACGGCGTCAGTTCACGAAGTATCAGCAGGCTGTGGTAGACCGTGACCCCTCCCTGGAGTTTGTACTAGCCCTGTTTTCTGAGGTTGAAAATGTACCAGTGTGTGGATGTTCAGACCACATAAAACTTAGAAGCACAGCTGCCCCCAGCATCAGTTTGCCAGCTTCTCTCCTGATCAACAGCTGTAGCTAGATGTGTTTGACACTTGCTACCTCGAGTCAGAGTAATGTTTGCGTGCTCATTACCTTGAGCAGAAGGTAGAAATATCAATTGTGTATAACTGCCACTGTTTACAACTGACGAGTGTGACAATGTCCTCCATGTGGTAAGCCATTATTGCCACCACTTCCTTTTTGTCATCTCACTGCCTTATTGTTTCATTTCTGATATGTGTTTGGAGTCTCACATGAATTCATCTCTCACCAGCAATGAAAAATTCTAGCATCATTTCAGTTTTTTTGGTAATTATGTATGTTGATCGCTACATTCATTCATTACTGGTCTGTACATTAGCTACTTGTCTGGTCAGTGAAGGCTGCTGCGCTATGTCTTTGTAAATTCTAGAAGAATATATCATATTGTATAACATTCACTTGGTTTAGAGTTGTATGCCCTGTGCTTTTTCCTCAGTCTCCTAACTAATTGGGGTCCCCTGCAAGTACGAATGATGTTGATTGCCTTCCATGGTCAGGAGTGAGTTGCATCTCTATTAACATTTCTGGCAGTTTGCAAATGCCTGCCAAAGAGGAAGGAAGTCGGCCGTGCCCTTTCAGAGGAACCATCCCGGCATTTGCCTGGAGTGATTAAGGGAAATCACAGAAAACCTAAATCAGGATGGCCGGACGTGGGATTGAACCGTCGTCCTTCCGAATGCGCGTCCAGTGTCTAACCCAGCACTTAGGGATGCAGTGGGAGGGGTGGGAGATGTGGAGGAGGAGGAGGGTTTGCACCAGACAGCTAGCTGGTAATGCCGTGTGATGCACTGTTGTGATAAAAGAAAGTTGAAAGTGTCCTGCCTTGATACAGTAATGATTGCAGTACATATTCATGTAACTACTGCCCTGAATGGAGGAGAACCCAGTAATATGAGAACCTTGTATTCCACACCAGACCAACACTTTCAGTTCACTACTTACCTTCAGCAGATCCGTCTAGGGAGGACTGGCATCCGACCAAGTGCTGTCAAAACTGAAACCTAACAGACATCTGTACTTAAGCTGGCGTAACAATCTCTGTTAAGATATTCATCTAAAGTGTAGAAGGAGTTGCCTATAAAAAAGTCTTTTGAACTCTCTTTAAAACATCCTTTATCTGAAACCAAGTTTTTAATAGTTGCTGCTGGCAATTTTTTGAAAATGTGTGTTTCTGAACATTGGACCCCTTTTTGGACCAAGGTCTTTAGGTCTTTATGTATATTGTGCTTATTCCTAGCATTGATACTATGTATTGAGATGTTGGTTAGAAATAGAGATATATTACTTGCAACAAATTTGATTAAGGAATAAATATAGTGAGAAGCAGTGGTTAGAATACAAAGTTCTTTGAACAGGTTTGTACATGATCTTGAATTTACAACACAAGTGATTCGTATTGCATGCTTTTGCACTCTAAAAACTTTTGCTTGGTTTGATGAGTTACCCCAGAATGTAATCCCATTTGATATAATAGAACGAAAGTATGCAAGTTTTTTTTTTATTTTTACATCTCCCACATCCAACATCATTCTCACTGCGAATACAGACTTGTTTAGGTACTTAAGAAATTCTGTGGTAGGCTCTTCCCAACTGAATTTATTATCGAGTTGTACCTCTTCGATCTGCATGCCTTCATATATTATACACATGCTGGAAGGAAATCTGTTACAGGCTCTGAACTGTGTATAGTGGGTCTTTTCAAAGTTTAATGACAGTGAATTAGCTTTAAATCATTTATTAATGTCAATGAAAATTTGATTAGCAGCTACTTCTAAATCTGTACTTGACTTGCTGCTTACTGCAATGTTTGTATCATCTGCAAACGAAACAAATTTAGCATCTGGCAATGTACACAGATGAGAGGTTATTAATGTACTCAAGAAAAAGCAATTGAACCAAGATGGAACCTTTTGGAACACGATTGATATGTAATTAATTCCTAGTCAAATGAAGACTGACTGCTTACTGTTCAGGTATTTCATGATGACAGCCTTTGTTTCCTGTTAGATAATACTCAAACCATTTCACAGCGTTGCCAGTGACACCATAATATTCTGATTTACTTCAGAGAATGCTGTGGTTCACTTAGTCTGAGGCTTTTGACAGGTCTCCGAAAATGGTAGTAGGCTCTAATGTATTACCTAAAGAATTAAGAACATTCTCACTGTAAGTGTAAATAGCTTTCTCTATATCAGAACCCTTAAGAAATCCAAACTGTGACTTGAACAATTTATTATTTGCACTCAAATGCTTAAGGAGACACTTGAACACAATCTTTTCAGATATTTTTGAGAAAGCCGGAAAAAGTGAAATTGGTCGATAGTTTGATGGTACCTCTTTATCCCCCCTCTTGTAAAAGGCTTAACTTAAGCATATTTTAGCCAGTGTGGAAATGTTCCACTGATAAGATACTGATTACACAAATTACTTAAGATACAACTCAACTCGCATGAGCACTCTTTGGTTAACTTCATTAATATGTTATCATACTCACTAGAGTACTTACTTTTAAGGATATTATCATGGATGCTACTTCCTTGCTAGATCTGAGTGTCATTTCCATGTTACTGAAGTTGTTTGTAAAGTGTGTCTCAGATACTCCATTGTGCTGTTTACCGAACCTGTTAACCCCAAGCTGGCAGTAACAGAAATGAAGTAATTGCTTAAGGAGTTTGCAACACTACATGCACTTGTTACCGAGGTCTCATTTATTTTTAGAGCTATATGTTCCTCTGGCTTTTTGGCCCCACGTGTCTCTGTCTTCACTATATCCCATACAGTTTTTATTTTGTTGCTCGATGTAAATATCTTTTTCTCATAATAAAGCTGCATCAGCCAGCTTTTTGTATAGCATATACACACAGGGTGTACATAAAGTCTGGGAACACTTTCAGTTATTTTTGCACAAGAACCAAACATTGTACAGGTATCATAAATGTGTCATTTTGAAGAGAAACCTTGAAAGTTTCTTTCATGTATACCACCACAGCGTGATTTGGTAATTTGCCGATAGTCAGTGCGAGTAGCAAATATGGCGGGTTCAGGTGCGGAGCGAGCTTTCTGTTTGTTGGAGTTATAAAACAAGTGTGCTACAGCTGTTCAATGGATGTTTAGAACCAAGTACAGTAAGAAGCCACTAACAAGGAAGGCTATTTACCACTGGCACAACAAATTCGTTACGACGGATTGCTTGTGCCTGGCAAAGAGAAGCGGGCCATTTTTCTTTGCAGAGAGCACTGTCAGTGGATATTCCTACTTGGACATGTTGCAGCAATGGCCGATGCTTCAAATGCAATCAGACTCTCTGTTCATCTTAACGCCAGTCGGGGCTCCACTCCATTTTTGTCATGAAATTCGTGGGTACCTGAACACGGAGCTGTTGCATCAGTGGATCAGCCATACTACAGAAGGGGACAGCTGTCTCATGAAATGGCCTTCCCAATCACCAGATCTCACTCCTTGTGATCTGGTGTATGTACTGCCTGCCTGTACACGTTGCAGAGCTCCGAGACAGAACACGGTGGGGGGGGGGGGGGGTTGTTTCTCTTCAAAATGCAATATGTATGACATCTTTAAAATGTTTAGTTCTTGTGCAATAAATAATTGAAAGTGTTCCCAGACTTTATATACACCCTGTATTTTTCTGAGAATTTCAAACATGTTGCATCATTTTACAGCATTGAATGCTTTTTCTAGGTTAACAAATCTTGTATGAAAGTCAGTCAGTTTCTTGTAGATCTTGCTTCCGGTAACAAACTTTACATCAGAATTGCCTCTCTTGCACTTTTACCTTTCCTAAATCGCAACTGGTTCTCATCTAACAGTGTCTCAATTTTCTTTTCAATTCTTCTCATCAGCAACTTTGATGCCTGAGCTGTAAAACTGATTGTGCAATAGTCCTCACATTTAAGTGCCATTGCTATCTTCAAGACTATGTGGATGATATTATTCCAAAAGACTGATAGTATATCTCCAGTTTCATAGGCCTTACACAACTATTTGAAATCTCATTTCGGTGCCACTTCCTCCCAGTGATTTCGGAAATGCTTAAGGAATCTTATCTATACCTTCTAACTTGTCTGTTCAAAAGTCTTTCAGTGCTCTGTCAAATTCTACATTGAATAATGGGTTTCATGTGTCTTGCAAGTTGACACCCATTTTTTTCTATCGCATCAGCAGACAGTTCCTCCTCCTCATAGAGGCCATCAGTGTACTCTTTCCACCTGTCAGATCTCTCTTCTATGGTAAACAGGGGTTTCGATTGCAGTTTTAGTGTTGATGCCTTTGCTTTTAATTTCACCTGAGATGGTTTTGACTTTTCTGCATGCTGAATCTGTTCTCCTGACATTCATTTCCTTTTAGATTTCTTAACAATTTTCCAGCATCCAATTCAGTTAATCTTCTGTGCACTTCCTAAGCAACTGACATTACTGTAGTCTTGTCTTTTCATGAACGTTTTTGTACTTCCTTCTTTTGTCAATCAGTTGAAGCATTACTTCTGTAACCCAAGGTTGCTTTGTATACCTTCCTTGTACCTACAATTGTCTGTCAAATTTCTTTGATTGTCCTTTTCGGGGGTGTCCATTCCTTTTCAACTGAACTGCCTACTGTGATATTCATACAGTATCTACAGCTGTGTAGAATTTCTAGCACACACAATCATTCCTCAGTACTTCAGTATCCCACGTCTACACATTGACTCTTCCTTGCAGTTTTGTTAAACTTCATTAATACTAAATTGTGATACGAGCCTATATCTGCTCCTGGGTATGGCTTACAGTACAGTATCTTATTTTGGAATTCCTGTCTCACAGTGATGTAATCCAGCTGGCACCCTCTTGTCTCTCTAGGCCTTTTCGAATCATACCACCTGTTCTTGTGATTATTAACCTTCGCAAGGTGTTTGGGGCTATTTCACAGTAGAGGATTCTTGATGGTCTATAATTTTGAAAATATTTGGTTTTAATAAATTCCATTCATTTACTTTATTTATTCCTTATTGAAGTGTATTCTCACAGGAAAAAATATTTTGTATGTATAGTTTGGCATTCACAGAAATTAGTACTTCTCAAGCTGTTTGGTTTTTTTTTAGACTTTGCATATTGTAACCTTCATTATGTGAGAGCAAGTGTTTGCTTTTTGTTGTAACCAAATCAGTTTATAAAGTTATTCATGTCTACTCAGGTAATTTGTTTTTTCCCTTTAGAATTCATATATTTTGTAAGGGTTCCTTTCTCAAGATAATGTGCTGTTTGCAAGATGATGAAACAGCAGATATACTTCTCAACATATCTGATAGTGATGAAGTAGTTTCACAGGAAGAAGGTTATATTCTGAAATGGAGCTATTTATTTTACTAAGAAGACACAGATGATACACCAGAACAGGAAATGGTAATCAGTGCAATTGTTATTTCAAAGGATAAATTAACTGAATGGAAGTCAGAATCCTTACATCATCTGGGACAGCATGCAGCATGTAAAATAGCTCACGTGAAGACAGAATCTGTACCTCATCTGGGATGGCATGTAGTATGTAATATAGTTCACCTGATTCCAGTACCAACAACGTATGCTATTTCTCGCATTATGAATGAACACTCAGCTTTCAAATTGTTTCTTCCTCCATTCCAATGCTGAAAGAATGTGTTTATATCAAGATAAATGGAAAAAAATGTTTTTCTTGACCTGGATGCTCATGCATGTCTGTTGTTTCTAGCAGAAATTAGTCATATAAATACAAAATTTGCCAAATTTTCAGAGCTGCAGTGGCGCTAGAAATATTCAAAAATATGTCAAGGGTTATTCGATTGGATGATCATGGATTAAACTATGAAGATGTGAACAAGATAAGTTTGCACCTATAAGGGATTTGTGGGAGAAACGGGTAGAGATATTACGTAGGTTACACAATCCCAATATCTTTTTACAGTAGACAAGCAACTTGTTGCATTCAGGGGAAACTGCCCTTTCCATGCCTATTAAGTCAGCAAAGTACGGCATCAAGTTTTTGTTACTTGGTGACAGTGAAACAAGTTATGTATGGAATATTCAGCCATATACCAAGAAACGACCAGGTAGCACTCCTGAAAAGAACCAAGGCTTAAGGGTTGTAATTGACTTGACTTATGGCTTGGAATGGCACAACGTAACCTGTGACAACTATTTTACCTCCTACAAGCTATGAAAAATGCTGACAAAGAGAAATATCACAGTGATTGGAGCTGTGTGGGGAAAAAAAGAAAGAAACAAGCTTTTCATTCCAACAAAACTATTGCAGATCAAGGGGATTCCTAATTACATATCAGCATTTGCTTTCACAAAGAAAAACAGATGTGTTATTGTGCAAAGCATCTTGCAGCATGAAGCAAAGGTCGGTGATGGCACCAAAGGAAAACTTGCATTGTTTTAGACTACAGCACTACAAAAGGAGCTGTGGACACACTAGGAATTGATGGTGAATTGTATAGTAAAGAGGAAGATAAACAGATGGCCTATTGTTTTGTTCTCAGATATAGGTAACATACGTGCAAATAATTCTTATGAATGGAAAGCAAACACCTTACGGCAGAGAAGACTGTTTCGAGAAACCCTTGGCAAGCAGCTGATAGATGGGGGAATGAATAGATGATGACATCTTTCATGAGGAAATGGTGCAACAGAATCTGTATAGAGAACAACATTGTTTTAATCCAAATCAGAAGAAAATGATCCTAGGAGTAAGAAGAGAATAAGATGTCATCTATGTGGAAAAAAATGTTCAGTGAAGTGTGCTAAATTAAAAAAAAAGTAAAAGTTTGACATAGGGCTGTAAAATTGATGCAAACTTCATTTTAATATTAGATTTTAGTTTTGTTGTTCTGTTCTACTATGCAGTTTGAATGATTAATACATGGTTTGGACATGGGCTGCATGTGGAGGACGACATTATTGCAGAGGCAGCCTACAAAGTGAAAGTCATGGGAAAGAGACCCAAGGGGTGACCAAGACAGTGATGGGCTAACATTCTGCACAGTGACTGGAAGACTGTAAATCTTCCTGTAGACATGGCCCATAATCAAACAAAATGGAGACGGTGAATCCATACAGAGGACCCTGCCACCAGGCGGAACGAACGCTAAAGAAAAAAAAAGAATGATTAATACATTAAACTATCAAAATTATAAATTTATTTATGATTTCAATTCAAAAATGTGTAAAAATATCCCTAACAGAAACCGAAAAAACTGAGTCTTTTTTGACCGAAACATCTATTACATGTGCAAAATAAACACTGTAATAGGGTTAAGCAGTATATTTGCCATTAATAGCTTAAATCAACTCAAGAAGTCTTTTCTTCTCTTGTTCCTGCTACTGAACTCATATTCTCTTGTAACTTGTGTCTTCTATTCCTTCTTGTATGATGGAATTCCAATCCCCTATGATCATTAGGTTTTCATCTCTGTTTATATACTGACCCACACTTTCAGTTTCCTCATGTACTTCTCAACCCCTTCATCTGCTTTTGTTGCTGCATTTATACCTGAACTGTTGTTGTTGGTATTGGTTTGCTTTCATTTCAGATGACAATAATCCTATAACTCAGCTGTTTGTAATAACTCACTGGCTTTCCCTATCTTCCTATTCATAAAAAATCCTGCTCCAGTTATACCACATGCTTCTGGTGTTGATACTACCTTATACTTCCCTGACCGTAAATCCTTTCCTTCTTTAGTTTTGCTTCACTGGTCTCCAGTTATATCTTCATAGAGCCTTTGTGTTTCTTTTTTCAGATTTTATAGTTTTCATACAACATTCTAACTTCCGACATTATACACTTTCACTTGTAGGATGGTGCCCTTTTATAGTTATTCACTATTTTCTCATGCTCATCTTTCCACTGGCAGTCTTCCGCTGTCAGTTCGAATGGGACACTATCTGGAACATTTTGCCGGTGGAGAGATCATTGTGGTACTCTTGAGTTCCAGGATACATGGCCTATGGATATTTCATTCTCCATCCTCACGCCATTGATTGTTGCTAATTCGTCCACCCGTAGGGCAGTTTCCCACCCCAAGGACTGGAGCGTACCCTGAACACCCGTCTTGATTCTTCCCTGTGTCTGACTAGCCTGTTGGTAGACTGAAATGACTCAGTGTACCAAAAGTAGGCATTCAAAGAAGTGTGAGTTTGTGTACTTTGTTAAATGTTTGCGTACTTATTGGGCATCAGACGTCAATTAATAAACCACGGAATAATATAGATGGAGAGGTAAAAATTGACACACATGCTTGGAATGATGTGGGGTTTTATTGGGGTGGGGATTGGGGAGGGGAAAGGTTCACAAAATGTCTGACAGATGACGCTGGACAGCAAAACGTCAGAGACTGCGCATGACAATCGTGTATAAAAGGAGCTATAATGAGAGAGAGAGAATCAGATGCGCCAGCAGTCGCAGCATGTTGACGTTACCCGAAAAGGCGCTTTTAGTGGAACTGTATTATCAGAATGGGTGAATGTGCTAGTTCAGCGTTACGATCCTATCGCCATAGGAAAGGGATTCGAACGGGTAAAGGTCCGGTGACAAATGCAGCTGTGGCGAGAATAATTTTGAAGTTCGAACCCATGGGTTGTTTATACGATAGACCCCGTAGTGGCCGACCGAGCACAAGGCGTAATGCTGCTAAGACAGATCAGCAAGAAATGAAGACTGTAGTGGCTTTGTCTATGCACGGGGAAGTCGGCGCTCGTGCAGTCGCACGTCGCACCATACACTATTGTTTGGTTGGCACTTGGCATACCCTCTGATGCTATCCGTACAAAATCCATCGGTATCATGAACTGTTACCTGGTGATTTATTGAAGCCGAGGGCATTTGCGGTGTGGGCATTTCAAAAGATGGCGGAAGATGGTGATTGGTTGAGTAACGCGTTGTGGACCGATGAATCTCATTTCAGGCTCTGAGGGTCTGTCAACACCCACAACTGCAGAATTTGGGCTACCGAAAATCCTAGAACTGTCGTCGAAACTCCATTGCATGACGAGAAAGTCTCGGTATGGTTTGGATTTACCACATCTACCGTTATCAGGCCTTTTTTCTTTGAGGGGAAAATGCGTGATTCTGGTTTTGTAACTGCTACCATGACGGGTGAGAGGTACACCGATACGTTACAGAATCGCATTATCCCCAGCCTGGCTGATAAACACCTGCTGGAACGTACGATGTTTATGCAGGATGGCGCTCCACCCCATATTGCTAGATGCGTGAAAGATCTCTTGTGCGTGTCGTTTGGTGATGATCGCCACTTTCGTCATGCTTGGCCTCCCAGGTCCCCAGACCTCAGTCCATGCGATTATTGGCTTAGGGGTTACCTGAATCCGCAAGTGTATCGTGATCGAATGACATCTCTAGGGATGCTGAAAGACAACATCTGAAGCCAATGCCTCACCATAACTCAGGACATGCTTTACAGTGTTGTTCACAACATTATTCCTCGACTACAGCTATTGTTGAGGAATGATGGTGGACATATTGAGCATTTCGTGTAGAGAACATCATCTTTGCTTTGTATTACTTTGTTATGCTAATTATTGCTATTCTGATCAGATGAAGCGCCATCTGTTGGACTTTTTTTGAACTTTTTTAGTTTTTTGGTTTTAATAAAACCCCATGTCATTCCAAGCATGTGTGTCAATTTGTACCTCTCTATCTACATTATTCCGTGATTTACTAAGTTTTCAAATTTATACTGACTTTTTGATGACCCAGTATAATGCCTCTTGTGCGTCACTTGAAAAATGAATACTGAAGCATTTAAAATTTGTGGTATACATTCTTGTTCCTGGTGTGATTTATTTGCCTCCTTGAGAAAATGGCAATTTTTCTGGAGAACCGGAAATTCTTAGTTTTTCTGTTTTTGTGTGCACATTATTAACACTTTAAAAATATAGTGTCTTTTATATCCTGTTTTTCATCCTACCTGATGTTGGAATGATGTCTAGTAAATGAAACAGAAGATCAAAACGTTTCAGTGGAAAGCATGACTATGAAATCAAAGTTTGCCCATATATATATATATATATATATATATATATATATATATATATATATATATATATATATGTCTCGGGAAAATTTGTAATTTCAACATGGATATCTTGTGGAATCTTGTGATTGAATAAAATTGTCACTATATAAAAAGAGGGCTCCCAAGTGAAACAATTAGCTGTCCATAGATTTTTTATGCTCATTGTGTTGTGAGCTATTGTATGAGCAGATTTGGTTCAGTAATAATGTATGATACTGAGTATTGGTGGTGGATTAGATTCTCAGGTGAAAAGATAGACAGTGTGTCTATCTTACAGGATACAAGAAGTAGAACTCCTTATATTGTTAAAATCACATTTAATCCTTTATACAATTGTGACACAAAATCTTATACATTATTTCTCAGTTTATTCTGTTTGACACGAGTTGTATTTCAAGTGAAACTGAGCAACATAATGGACAAAGAAATGTGCCGAAAGCCAGTTAGTATGTGTGTTTTTTGGATTCCACATTCTAATGTAGCCTGTTACACACCTTTCTGCCCCACATCTTGGTCCAATATGCCCATGCACAACTTGTATTTACCACTGCCTGCACATCCGCAAACTGTTTTTGCCCTTGTATCCTCATCCTGTTCCTGTTGTGTCCCATCTATTACATCTAAAACAGTTATTCTTTCCATTTGGACAAATGTACAGTAAAACTCCTGTTTCAATGAATCTCTTAGGAATGAAGTTTTTTTAAATGGGGGGGGGGGGGGGGGCGCTTCCTTAAATAGGGGTTTAGTTCCAGTATGCTAACAAAGTGACCCATAATCAAAATTTCGAGGTTTTTAGGTCTCATCAGCAGCTCTCTTTAATGACACACACACACACACACACACACACACACACACACACACACACACACACACACACACACACACACGACTTGGGCCTTAGCTAATCCTAAAATGATGTGCAATTGTGCTACACACTTTTCCTTAACACAGTCGGCATTTATCTTAAAGTGGTGTTTAGATTTCAAGGTAGCATCCAGAATGAAGAAGACATTCTCACTATTCAAAAGTTGTGTATGTCATCTAAATTTAGTTGAGTGAATTAGTAAGAAAGCTGCCACTTTGAGAAAAACTGCTGCCGCCTTAGTTTTACAGGGTGGAGCACGGTAAATTGCTGATTTGGGAATGAAACAAATAATGAACACTTAGAAACTTACAATTTTATTTCTAGTTTCTAATTACATGGTTTAAACAATATGTCTGGCAAATGTCTGCCTTCACAATCCACACACTGATGCAGTTGTTATGTGAAATTCTCATGCACTCTTTCAGGCCTGTCTTCTGGTATTCTTGCAATACACCTTTGACTTCGGGTAACCCCCAAAGAACAAAATCACATGGGGCTACGTCCAGTGATCGTGTGGGCTAGTTGATATCCCCCATCTGATAGATAAGCCTTCCAGGAAGTATGTGCCTCAGAAAGTTAATGGTAATGCCCACTGTGTGTGCATCGGCACCATTTTGTTGAAACCAGGTATCCTGTAATTGCATTGCCTTGAAAGCTGGCTGGAAAAACTCTTGCAGCATAGTAACAATCTGAATTTGCAGTTACAGTACGACAATTTTCCTGGAAAAAGTAAGAGCCAAAGATGCCTGCTTATGATAATGGCACACCACGCAGTTACACGGTCTGATTGCAGGGGTCTCTGGTGAATTTGCCTTGGGTCATGTCACTCCAGTACCAGATACACACCCACTGAGGTGAAAATGTGCCTCATCAGAAAATAACACATTTGTGTCATGGGGTATGATTGCAAGCATGTCTTCACAAGATGTTCTTTGTGTTACATAATCCTGTACTGACAATTGCTGGATCACCCACATTTTATACAGGTGAAAATTCAGTTCATTATGAAGAACCTGGTGGAGAGAACACCTGGAAATGCCAAGAGCAAGTGCATGATTCTGAGCTGAACATGTCTGAGATCGCAGTACTTTTGCTCTAATGTGTTCTACATTTTGTGGTGGTTTAATGCTTCTCTCAGGTCCTCTTCGTACATGTGTAACATTCTCTGTTGTGAATACATTTACCCAATTTAAAATTGATTGACATCTAGAACACATCCATGTTGGGTTTGCAAGAAGAAACAAAAACATCAATTTTCCTGAGGAATGTTGTTACCTTAGGGTGTGCAGGGCAACTGTCAATAATAAAAGTAATTGTTCTTCCTGCTGCACCCATCTTGGCATTTAACCACACAAGAAATGTTGTACAAATTTCGGAAGCCATCCAGCCATTGATAATAAAATCATAAGTGCACAGTGGTGCTTTTATGTTTTTAAATCTTCTGGGAGTTTAAGATTTTCCTGTTATTAATGGCATCACCGCTGTCACTATTAACACACTGCAGACCATTACTTGCTCTTTGTTTTAATTTGCATCCATGACAAAGGGTCATATGAATAAAGGCAACATTCTCTGGAGGAGATTCTCAGAGCAAAAGAACATTTTTGATAAAGTTATAAAGTTTTATGAATAAAAAAATTCAAAGCATATTCTCTGATGAGAGAGTTCCTTCTCGCTACCTCCCTTTCTTCTTGAGAGGTTTCTTGGTGATGTTGTGTGCCACATCCAGCACAGAACGTACACATACTCTTACTTTTCATTCAACTTGTGCAAACAGGCAAACTGTTCAATGTACAAATATGGAACTGACATCAATGTGTTGTGGGAGAGTTGTACTATTTTTAGATTTTAATTTTATCAGTGGCAACAAATTATTAAGACAATTACAGACAGTTAACGAAAATGCATTTGCTGATGATGATACTGAATTTTTGAGATGGAAAACTTTTTTGTTGTTGAAGTTAGGCCAAAAAAGAAAAAATGCGGAAAAAAATGCTAGGAGTACATAATATTTTCATCTACTCCAAACCAGAACTCTGTTAGAATTTTTAACAGGAGATAATTTTGGTTAAAAAGTGAGGGGCAATGGTCCAACTGCACATCAAATATTTACACTGTTGCCCATTCAATTTTGGTATGAGAAACAGATCGTGAGATTTGTAATTAACCTGTTACTAATTTTTTTGAACTGTTTACATTCCGACATTACAAAAAGCAACATTTATGCCGTGAGAAAGCATATCTTAAATAGGCCAACCGGTGTAGGGAGAAAGAACAAAAGTGACACAAGAAAAACAATACTTCAGTATTTCAGCAATATTTATTTTGTGATACAGACTGAATTCCGGAGATGAACTTATTTTGGAATTAGCTACTCATACAGGTTTCATATTAAAATTTCAAAACTTATGACAATATAATTTTGTTATGTAGCTGCTCACAGTCGTGGAGCTGACTCCACTTGTGCTCCATTTCTATGGTGATAATGGAAAACCTCCAGTCACATAACTCTATTTGCTGTGACAGATGCTTGAAGTGTCACTGTCACTGTAGTTATATAGTGAAGTAATCATCTCCTCCACAGAATTTTCCAAAACAGCTTTATTCTGCCATGCTGAAGACTGTTGTAGGCCCTCTGATCATACATTTGTGAATTCTGGAATGGTGTCATTAACTGTGGTGCAATGTCATACTCTTCATCTTCTAAAATTAAAATATTATGCAGTTTCTCTCTTAGCATCTGGAATACCGAAAAGTTTCTCCATGTCCTAGCATCATTTACAGACCCAGGCCATGAAGCATCTACACTAGTAAACATTTTGCTATAATCATAGTGATTGTAGGAAAGCCCTTTCGGTTAATATATTCATCTACGTGTACAACAGGTTACGTAATTGATATATGGATGCCCCCACAACACTTGGAAACTGATTCTTTGATTGCGGCATTAACTTTACTGTTTCTAGTTCTTCTACGATTCTATGAAATTGGACCCCAGAGGTGCTTTTTGGGTAATGTGGTAAACAACATTTGAAAATTAGTGACATAGTTGTCTAGTGTAAACCTAAGTCTCCTCCTATACCAATCTCAGAATCTGGATCTTCTAAATAGCACAAAAATGTCTTCATTTTCACTTCATTTGAAAGCCCCCCTTCTTTCATGACTTTTGGGAAGGAAGTGATTTGCCAGGGAAATAATGTTTTGATTCTTAAACCTGTAAAAACCTCTACAGTCTTTCTATTTGGTATTTCTTTGGCCTATTTATATACTCTTTTTCCCTCCCAAGCAACATAAATTATCGAATTTTTACTAAAAAAATCTCTGTAAAACTTGACATCAAGAAAACTAACTCAACTTGAAATGTGCTACAGAGCTTATTTTGAAGAACACTCGTGAGAAACCTCTCTTGTTTTATTCACACAAAATTGGAGAATGTTCTTCACATTGAGCAACCTTCCCTACCCTTTTACACGAGCTGAGAACATTCTCAGGGGAAGTATTTTGTTCAACTCGCTGTATTCATACAAACCTGACATCGTTGTCCCAAATTCAAAGAATAGAGTACATTCTCCATTTTATTCATACAATCCATTTTCCATCACGAACAGAATCATCATATGTTTTTGAGAAAAATAAACTATAAAAGACCCCAGTGCCATCAGTATTCAAAATTTTTCTAGGTTCATATGCATTATCCATCATCCATGTCAAAATATTCTTCTATTAATGTTCAGTACTTCCCATGTGTACTGCTTTGCTGTCTCCATGTACCTTTTGGTTAGAAATTTTACACATCATGTACTCAAATCCATGTTGAAAGATTTGCGTACAGGTCACGTCTAGTTTGTACAGGAGTTTTTCGCACTAGTTGAGAAGTTTTCTCTGTGACACTATTTATTCGTATACTCTCTTACAGTTTTTGTTTGTTTTTTAATTCTTTTGTTTATAAATTTTGTGATCTCCGTTCTATAAACTATGTACTGACGTGTTCCATGACCAAATAAGTTTGGCTCTCATGGTCCTGTGGAACCTGATAAATAAATTTACGCATCCTCTGTATGATTATTACATATTATTTAACTTTACTCATACCAGTTTTGTATTTCACTTAGAAATTTCCAACCTTGTACTAATGTTCATCCAATATTTAATAATTTATGTAGAAATTTTTATGATATAATTGTTATTGCAGGGTGTTTGAAATAATTGTGTGCAAGTACTGTGGATCACAAGGTGTACATAAGAAATGTGGAGAACTTAACATAAGAGATAAAGAGTGGGGATGCCCACTTTGCACTAATGCCCTGACATCAGGTAATTCATTTTTGCACAAGTTGTCATTTTGATGTGTAATTATCTTCTAAATTGTCTTGTATATATTTTACACAAACTGTAAAAACATTTCTGGAAAATTTTGTACAGATAGTAGTCGGGTACTTACCTACAACAATTCATTCTTTTTTGAGTTGGGAACACTGATATTTTGGTAACTAGCATTATAATAAAGATATTGTACATAGTCTATCAAACAAAAAGTAAAAATGTATGTCTGTTGATACAGGAATTACCATGTGTGACCCTGCAGATATGTATAAAAACCTGCAGAAACAAGAAACTGACAAAGTTTTGACTTTTAAATTGGAGCAATAGCATTATTGATGTTTTCACCATCATTGAAACATACATCAGGTTGCTGGCCCAATCACTGTCACCTCTCCTGAACGTACTGAGCACTTTCATCATATTATTCTGGCAGACACAACAACGGCCAGTTGATGTAATTTCATCTCCAGTTTGTTTATCACAGGGGACGTCCCACATATACATCTTCATCATGCTATGAAGATGTTGTTTCTTTACATATAATTCCAGAATGTGGTTCAAAGAGGAAAGTGAAGTTCGGTGTGTGTGTGGCTAGTGATCTTGATACAATGTCATAGATCCTTTTCTGAAAGTCATTGTGACTGGGTTCATTGCCAAAAATGGGCTAAATCAAGTGGTTTTGCCGAGTATTAATGCCTCTACATATACATACCATTCATTATTGATATTACTACTATGGTACATCTCTCTTATCCACTAATCACAGAGTTTACTTACTTCTACCATTTCTTGCAATTAAAAATGTAATTGAACAGTGTTTTGCTGAATCTGCGGGACTGATGGCCTCAGCAGTTTGGTCCCTTAGGAATTCACACATACATGCTGAATCTGTGGAAAGGATGGAAAATCTGATGGAGTAGGTAAAGTCATTTTCTGGAGGAGGTTTTCAATAGTGTTTTGAACAACTGAATGGTCACAAACTCAAAACGTGTAGCTGTACATTAGGGTGTCCTTTAGCTATATGTAATTAGCTTAATGTTTGTATTTTGATCCCCCCCTCCCCCCCACCCCACTACTTTTGCTTCTAGAAGAAAGAACATTTTTCGTGTATAAAGTACTTTTTCACTTGATTTTCTTCCACCTTTTTCTGATTCCTAAATGACTTGAACAATATTTGCCTTGACTTTAGTTGGAACATTGTCATCAAATAAAGCCAGTGCCATAGTTTCTTGACCCAAGTACCAGTGGTGATTTTAAATTTTTTACTGGATCAATATCCCCATAATTTATCAGTTGAATAGTGAGTAGGAAATTATGGTATGCTACCTTAAGTGCTTCTGTTGATCGAAACCGTGCTCAGACTTACAAGTGCTCCACAAAAATACATATTGTTGTTAATGTGTTCTTCTCTGTGTCAGATAGTGAAACTGATTTTGGAACATGTATAACTTGAATACCTGTATAGCTTTTCCCTTCCATCTAGAATGAGTTACAGCTCCTGGGATGTGAAACAATATCCCATTTGTTGGAATGCCACCAAGAAGGTTATTTTCAACTCCAGCAAGTTTTGGTAATAATCTCACTGTTTTTTCTGTGTAGGAAGTTTGTTCTCATAAAATCTGAAAATAATAGACCATACATCATCAAATACTTCACTGCTACTGGTTATGTAAGCATTATTGTTGACTTAGAACAAAGTTGCTATAAATTTCTTGAAAAGTTCCATGTCCTTGCCAGAAATTAACCCCATCATTGAGTTGAAACAAGTCCTCAACATCAACAGAAAAATGTGATGACAGCAAGGAAGGTACAAAAGTTCAAAACTTAACAGTTTTTCTAGATATTTACAGCTGCCATTTACTTGACCTGTATTTCTTTCTCTCTTGTCACAGCAAAGTGCCTGAATTTTTTCAGCTATACCCCACTTCTCTACTGCCAGGTCAACAGTCATGGCTTGATCTTTTCCAGGTTTCAAGGAACCCCAACAATTGTTCCTTCCCTTGAAAGGTCACTGATACAGTCTATTGCTTCTCTAAAATTTTTGTCTGAGACGCTGAAAAGAAGTTCAGGTTGTGACTACGTTTTCAGTTTCATGCCCAAAAGCTTCTGCAGCAGTCATTAATATGTAAACGCCATTTGTATCACTGAATTTGCACCTATGCACGCACAGGGCGTAAAAAAGTGCAGTGTATCTTAAGTTTTTGTTACAGCTGCAGTTTTTACTCCTGGTGATATATGTTGAATGACAATAGGGGAACTTCCACTGTTGTCACTACTATGACTTTCTTGCCTTCTGGATGTTCAGTGAAAACTTTCTAACATAGTAATCTCTAAAGTAGCAAAATCTTGTTCCATTTCTTCGTATATCCTTTTTCTCCTGGTGATTTGCATTGCACTTCACTTCTATGCTTTTTCTTCCTTACTTTAGATCAAAACATGATGTATAGTCAGGTTGCCCTTTCTGACACTAAAGTGTTAAGAATTGCTTATCTTCTTAATTTTTCATCTGTCCAGGAACATCAGAATGGGCTATGTCAAAGAGATAATCCATGTTTTGCACAAATATATAGCTATTTTTTGCTTGAAGTTCTGGGCACATTTTTTGTACAACTTTCCATTTGTCATACAGATAGAATACTTTTCAGTGCAGTGGTCTGTTCTTTTAGTAGGAATTCGTGCTTTATGCAAATAAATAAATAAATAAAAAATAAATGGAAACTTCCTGAGTGTCAATTACTGCACTTTGTTTTGTAAGATTTACAGTTCTTACATTGTAGAAGAAAACACTTAGGACTTGCTTCATTGAAGGTAGTTTTGACTCCAATAATTTGATTGGAAATAGAATCGACAAGAGAGACATTATGTCTTTTCTTAATATTCGTAATGAAGGACATAAAGTTGTTGATGCCATATTCCTGTAGGGAGACCATGACAGGACAGGTAATTTTCACCAGCAGTACAAACAGTTGTGAAACAATAATTTAAAAACGAGTGCGCTTGACTACTTTACTGTGGTCCTCCAAGAGCAGCTTCTTACACTTCGGATTGTGTGAAACAAGATAAATACATTGCAGAAATATGGTAACATTTCCATGACAATAAACTGACCACCATCCCCATATGGTCACTGTTACCACTAAATGTTGTCTGAACACGAAATCACATAACCCAAACAGCTCACAAAAACATAGTTGTGAAGGTTGGAGTATAATAATATTTGGCTGATACTGCCACAATTAACTCACAATATTAATTTTTATATGAAATATTTCTCCCTTACCTTACATTGAACATAATGGAAACACAAACAATAACACAGCAGACAATAGCATGCAACTGTCGCCACAAAACTTGCTAAAAATACCATAGTAGTCTTAACAGGATTATTAAAAAGCAGTATCTCTATTAAGAAGACTTGATTTAATGATGATGATGACGATGATGATGATGACGATGATGATGATGAACTGCATAACAAAATTCACATAGCAAAAGTTCAAAACTTCAAATAACTCCATGGTTGTTTGTTTTGTAGGTGTGCAATTGAGCTAAAATTTGGCAGTATCATTTTGTTATTGATTGGAATAAAATTTGGGGAGGGGGGAGCTAAACCCTCAGACAGCTGAAAAATAAGAGCCACCCTAGACCACATTCCTTGTGATCCTGTGCTACAGTATATGATGATGTGGCTGTAATAGCAAAGTGATGAGTGTAGACATTTGCTCACTTGTGGGTATAGATTTTCTACCAACTTTGTTACTCTCTTTATTGCAGCTGAATTTTTAAAAAATCCAATAAAATAATGTGTTATTTAATAAATGTTGTCATCTCGTTGTACTCACCATCATATTTTGTGTGTTGTTGTTATTATTATTATTGTTGTTGTAGTTTTCCTTGCTCTTGGCTAGGTGCATCGGATTGGGTTTCCCCTGCCCTATCCCAACATTCACACCTTTTTGCATCTCCATCCAACATTTCTCTCTGGGAGATGCATTTTGTTTTACAGATTCAAGAAACAGTATATTTCAGAACTTCGTTTGCAAACTTGGAGCAGTGATAAGTAGAGATATTTATGCCTTTTAATCATCTGTTTAAGTTGCACACACCAAAGTCTGTGAGGATCTGGCCATGAAAAACAATAATTAAATACAAATTAATTTGAATTGAAGGCACATTCAAATAGATTTACAACAGGTGTTATAAAGTCTGCCCAAGCCTCAATAGATGTTTTGTACCTTTGCAGCAATGATTGTACAACTGTGTCAAAATATGAGAGGACTATTTTCCATGTCACAAAGTACGTAATTGGTTCAGGCAAACAGTTTAAGCTGTAGTAGTAATTGGAATAATGCGCACACTTTTGACCTGCCCCCAAAGAAAATAATCGGGCAGCTTTAAATCGAGTGAATGTACTGGCCATTCAGTTGGTCCTGCCTCACATGCCCATGTCCCCCAAAGTCAACCAGTAGCTCTGCTAGCTCGTCAACTCCAAAATGTTCTCTCAGTTGTGCTGGAACCAGAGGAAGATGGGCACAGCACATATTACTATGTTTAGTGGTTCTGTAAGTTTAGTATGTAGAAACTGTTGCTACATTTCTCCAGTTAAGCATGCTACCAGAGGCATGGGTCTCAGGTTATTACCAACCACTCCGCAATGGACTCGCATTCAGGAGGTCATTCTTTCAAACCCAGTTTCACAATGCCAATTTATGTTTCCCATGCTTTCCCTAAATCCTTCCTGAAAGGGGCATGGGCAGTTGCCTTCCCCAACCTTCGCAAAATGAACCTCAGCTCAGTCTGTAATGACCTTGCCATGTATGAGGTCTTAAACCACCTTCCATCTTTCTTTTCTCATTGTTATCTTCTATCCACGCTATTCCATCCCAAATAGTCACATAAAACTTTTGTTGGTAAGATCTAACAGCATTTGCATGTATGTTCTCGTAGCCCAATATGCAGGTATTTAACCGGACATGTAAAGTAGATGCACCTGTGAACAACATGGGTGTTCAGAAGATACAGAGTATTTTGTTGAAGAAAGCACAACAGAGATTCAGTATGGTCTGTGAAATTGGATGCTCTTTGTGTCTGCAACTTCTGAAGGTCGTAAATATACAGGGTGTTACAAAAAGGTACAGCCAAACTTGCAGGAAACATTCCTCACACACAAAGAAAGAAAATATGTTATGTGGACATGTGTCCGGAAACGCTTACTTTCCATGTTAGAGCTCATTTAATTACTTCTCTTCAAATCACATTAATCATGGAATGGAAACACACAGCAACAGAATGTACCAGTGTGACTTCAAACACTTTGTTACAGAAAATGTTCAAAATGTCCTCCGTTATCGAGGATACATGCATCCACCCTCCATCGCATGGAATCACTGATGCAGCCCTGGAGAATGGCGTATTGTATCACAGCCGTCCACAATACGAGCACGAAGAATCTCTACATTTGGTACCGGGGTTGGGTAGACAAGAGCTTTCAAATGCCCCCATAAATGAAAGTCAAGAGGGTTGAGGCCAGGAGAGCGTGGAGGCCATGGAATTGGTCCACCTCTACCAATCCATCGGTCATCGAATCTGTTGTTGAGAATCATACGAACACTTCGACTGAAATGTGCAGGAGCTCCATCGTGCATGAACCACATGTTGTGTCGTGCTTGAAAGGCACATGTTCTAGCGGCCCAGGTAGAGTATCCTGTATGAAATCATGATAACGTGCTCCATTGAGTGTAGGTGGAAGAACATGGGGCCCAATCAAGACATCACCAACAATGCCTGCTCAAATGTTCACAGAAAAGCTGTGTTGATGACGTGATTGCACAATTGCGTGCGGATTCTCGTCAGCCCACAGATGTTGATTGTGAAAATTTATGATTTGATCACGCTGGAATGAAGCCTCATCCGTAAAGAGAACATTTGCACTGAAATGAGGATTGACACATTGTTGGATGAAGTGTACCCGTGGAGGCCAGTCAGCTGCTGAAAGTGACTGCACATGCTATACATGGTACGGAAACAACTGGTTCTCCCGTAGCACTCTCCATAGAGTGACATGGTCAACGTTACCTTGTACTGCAGCAACTGCTCTGACGCTGACATTAGGGTTATTGTCAACTGCACGAAGAATTGCCTCGTCCATTGCAGGTGTCCTCGTCGTTCTAGGTCTTCCCCAGTCGCGAGTCATAGGCTGGAATGTTCCGTGTTGCCTAAGACGCCGATCAATTGCTTTGAACGTCTTCCTGTCGGGATACCTTCGTTCTGGAAATCTATCTCGATACAAATGTACCGCGCCTCGGCTATTTCCCTGTACTAATCCATACATCAAATGGGCATCTGCCAACTCCGCATTTGTAAATATTGCACTGACTGCAAAACCACGTTCGTGATGAACACTAACCTGTTGATGCTACGTACTGATGTGCTTGATGCTAGTACTGTAGAGCAATGAGTCACATGTCAACACAAGCACCGAAGTCAACATTACCTCCCTTCAATTTGGCCAGCTGGCTTCATTAGTATAGACTTTCATTGATAGAGGCATACTGTGCATTCACTGTATGACTGTAGATGGTCGCTGGCCATGATTAATGCTTTCCACCCTTCAGAACATACAAGTGCTGTATCTATAATGTCCTTCTGTTGCCGAGATGTTAAACTCTGACCTATTGTCCTTCTTTCTCAAATATTAATGACTCACCATTTCCTGTTATGTGATACGAGTGGATCAGTGGACGCAATGATGGTTGTGTCCTCGTTCTTCATAAGCTAACTTCAATTTTTCTATTTGCTATCTGTATAATATCTTAATCTATTCTTCAAAATGTTGTTCAGAAATGGTGATGTGGTGAGACAGTGATCTTGTTTCCATGAGAAGCTGAATTCAAATTTCAGGCGTATTGATTGGAGGTTTACTGTGACTTCTGTAAACAAATATTAGCAACTGTTGGCTGGGGAAAATGTCATGTTCCATTCCCTTCATTTCTGCCGGTACATCTGAGACACTGGTATAGTGCTTACATGTCCCATAAAATTGCTGATATGAATGGGTTAACTGACACTTACCTTGAACTGCCCCCCCCCCCCCCTTCCCCTCTCTTGCCCCTACATGCAAAAAACACTTTAATACTAATTTTTGCTCTTTTGATTAGTTATACATAACCCTATAAAAGCATTTTAGCGGTACAGTAGAGCCCTGGTAATTCGAGCTAAATCGGGCTGAGGCTACTCTGAATTACAAAACTCGGATAATATGTAATTATCAGTAAATTGATAGGTAAATCATGAATAAATGTTTAACTAGCACAACAATGATTAAAAAACAATATAGTACATACCTGTGTTGTATATGCATACATGGGCTCACATTTCCAAGTTGCAACAATGTAAGTTACATTTTAAAGGACCTTGCCGCAGTGGATACACCGGTTCCCGTGAGATCACCGAAGTTAAGCGCTATCGGGAGTCGCCGGCACCTGGATGGGTGACCATCCAGCCGCCATGAGCTGTTGCCATTTTTCGGGGTGCACTCAGCCTCGTGATGCCAATTGAGGAGCTACTCGACCGAATAGTAGCGGCCCCGGTCATCGAAAACCACCATAACGACCGGGAGAGCGGTGTGCTGACCACACGCCCCTCCTATCCGCATCCTCAACTGAGGATGAAACGGCGGTCGGACGGTCTCGATGGGCCACTTGTGGCCTGAAGACCGAGTGCTGCTGCTGTTACCAACAATGTTATGCGATCTTCTAAGGAGCTGGGTGTCGGTTGAAGTAGCTTCTGCTTGCTGCTCAATATAATGTGATACCACATCTAGCACTGACAAACCCTTAGTGATCACTGATACAGTTTCTCCAGACAATTCTTCCTCGTCACCATCTTCAGTGGGTTCACTAACCATTTCAACAATTGTAAGATTTGTAAAATGGCTGTATTGAACTTGTCTCATTACAGGGAAAGAACAATGTGCGAATACTATTACATTATAATTCTCCCTCATTAATTTTCGAACCAGCATTGTCAAGCATTAAGATTGCTTTGGAAGGCAAGTACTTTTTCTTCACCTTTCTTTTGGTCTCTGGAACAAAATATTTGAGAAACCACTTTTTAAAAATATTTTTGTCCATCCAAGCAGATTTTTGGTGGACGTGTGCAACAGGCATTGCAAAAGCTATGATATTTTTTAAAGCTGTAAGATTAGCATCCTTCCCTATTAGTAGCAGCTTCAGTTTATGGTCTCCACTTGCATTTGATGCAGCAAGAACTGTTAATCTCTCTTTGTTTTTTGTAGCCCAGGGCAGCCTTTTCTTCTTTTGAGGCTAGAGTTTTAGATGGAGGCATTTCATAATTTAGCTCTGTTTCATCACAGTTAGACAGTTGATCAGGAGTAAGATTTTCTGCTTGTATAATTTTTCTTAATTTCTCACAAAATTGTGAGAATCCTCAAAGTTTTTGACTGCCTTACGCCATATCACTTCCTCCCCCTGTCCTACCACTATCCTGAACTTGCAGTAAACTGTCTTCACCTTCCTTTAACTCATTTCTAAAAAAATATAGCTTTTTTTGCAGATTAGGTCATGAAACTAGATTTCCTTTTTGTCTTTGTTGAGTAAACCAAATGAACAAAGCTTCACTTGTTTTTTCATACTCAGATTTCATGATTGTCTTCCATTCAAATGATGAAATAGAACACTTGTTTGATGAAAACTTCACAGCTTCACAGTTTTGTCTCTGTTTTTATTTCAAACTCCAACTGCCACTTCACCGTCTCCACACTCAGCAGTAAGTTTTTTTTTATAATGTTTCTCCTTTGTCTAAGCTTTTCAAAGCCTGCAGTTTCACATTCCTCAGCACAAATTTTCTCTTACTCCTACCACTCGTTGTAGTGTATGAATTAAAAGATTAAATATCACACATTTCATTACACACAGTACACTGTACATACATACATACAGCACTTTAAAATTAACGTGACACAGGTGACCAGATCTTTACTGTATTGTTTTATACGTAATTTCTTCCTTGTTTCTTGCAGCAGTTGCTTTCTTTCATTTCGTAAAAACATATTAATTACATGGTTTTTGTATTTCGTGCAAAAAAACAACTTGTTTCCTGTATATACATGGTATACACGTTGTATACCTAGTAGACATAATATGCACTTTCATTCATTTGTTCCTGTAGCTACATAGTATAACAATTTTTTGTATACATGGTTACTACCCATTTATTTCTTTTTGTTGCATCCATAGTAATGGATATTGTTATATTGTAGCCAGCAACTCTCTCTCTCTCTCTCTCTCTCTCTCTCTCTCTCTCTCTCTCTCTCTCTCTCTCTCTCTCTACGTACCCATCCACCCACCTTCCCTCCCTCCCCCTGTGAGATACTTAATTTGTATTAGTTGATTGTTCTATGATAAACAGAGAAATGACAGCTATATCGCTAATTTCAGATTCACACTAATGGCAAATTTGTCAGGATGTGTGCATGTGAACAGTGGCAGGTGCTAAAAACATGGGCCATTAATAGTAATGTGTGTCATGTTCATGCCAGGTAAATGCTTTTCAGGGATGATTTGTACACATCGAAGGGTGATTTGGATAACTACAGCTCGAATAAAGATTATGAATATGTTCCTAAAGACAAATGAGCTTCAAAAGTTGATGCTAATTGTGTAAATGTGAATAAATCTTTAATCACGTAAACAATGTTGTGTCGTGTACCACGATTTATGTGAAAGTGTATTGACAGAAATGTTAAGGGAGTTCCTTAACATTGTTTACGCGCTGTAGTAGGGTCAAATTAATTTTATATTGTCCTGAATTAGTTGCAGGTTGTTATACATCATTCATTTTCTTCTTTTCTTCAAATTATACTTGATTATTGACAAAATTGTTGATGCAAGACTTAGTATCTTAAACTGAAACAATTTGGGACTTTTAAATTTGCATATTTAAGAGGTTTCACAATACTCTTTTGTTAACTCCCCCCAGCAAGTCAAAGTTAGTAAGTCAATGCTAACCCAGGTTAAATGCACTCAGTTCGTTAGTAAATAATGTTAAGATCCCATTGACATATTTTTAAGGATGTCATATTGGATAGAATTTACAATTTTAAAAATTGTCGTAAGTGTAGCAGTATTGTAAAACAATTATTTATCTGAATAAAGGAATCACAGTGGATATACAGGGTAATTATAATTAAACTTCAAAATGCTGTAGAAATAATACCACTGGTCAGAACGATGTCAAATTGCAATGGAGTACTATCGGAGAAGGAGTAAAACTTATGGCAGAAGGAAAAAAAAGTGTGAAAATTGACCAGTAGATGGCACTGTATGTGTCCGAATACGTAAATGAAAACACCTGTCATGTGCATGACCCATTGAAGTTGGTAAAACACTCCGGGTACATGGCTTTTCCTCCTTTTGCGTGTGCAACACTCTCCATGACTGTGCAGAAGTTCTGGACACTGAAGGGATTTTTTTTTTTTTTTTTTTGGGGGGGGGGGGGGAGGCATTGGGTCCAATGACTGCCATGGGTCTGGAGAAAATAATTCGTAAATTCGAAAAGACGGGTTCTTTTGGTGTGCAACCTGGTAGAGGGAGGAAATTAAGTGATTTGACATCAGTGTGGAAGCAGTGGCCACAGCAATGCAGGAGGGGTTGAGCGGTCGTGTGCAAACATGTAGTGTACAGAGAATTGCCTGAACATTGGACATACCTGTGAGCATGGTGCATAAAGTCCTTCTTTACTATCAATTCAAAATTACCCATGTGCACGAGTTGCTTAGTGTTGATTTGCCAGCGAGAGAGTAGATGGCGCACCTCTGCACATTGCAAATCCAGTTAAGCAACTGCTGAAGCACCATTTTGGAAATGCTAGAATTTTTCCCATGTGGTGTGATATGACCTTGCCATGGTGTATGGGCTTACGTAACAGTATCACACCTGTACACCAATGCACACTGAGTAGTATAGTTTGTTTAACATCAAATGTACTCCTCAGGAATTGCTGTATGATTCATTTGTAGTTCTTCTGCCATACATTTCCCCCCTTCTCTGATAATATTCTGTTGCAATTTGACATCATTCTGATCAGTGGTGTTATTTCTACAGCAGTTTGAAAGTTTAACTTAAGTTTAATCACCCTGCATTTGAAATATCTATGAGATTTTATGGTATTGTGCAATTTCTTTAAACAATAAGGTTGTCTGTTACCATTGTTCACAGCCGAGGTCTTTGCATTTCATAACCAGGGTGTGTTTCAGAAGTCAGTAAAGTTAGAAATATATTTTTCTCCGAGTGGCATTGGTTATGTGGTCTACTGATTAAATTCTTTTTTGAATTCTTCATTTGTGTGGCCATGTTGTCCGTAGTTCCTGTACAATTCTTGAAGGTAATTTTCTTCTGTCATTGCAACTACAAAAATATCCCCACCCCCCTACCAAACGTGTTTCACTTTTTTGTGGTAAAGCATCGTCAGCGGTCTGTAATTAAGTTATTAACATTTTGATTTGCTTTAAGGTGGAAAACAGTTTGTTAACAATGTGTTGGTTTGTACTTATGGTGATTTTCGCTTTTTTGGATGTTAGATAAAGATGTCTCATTCTTGAGTAATTTCTTAAATTTCTTGTTAATCACAATGCACCATTAAAATTGCTTGTTTGATGTTGTTACATATCGTATTTAATGACATGTTTCTGTGTCATTGTAATTCATTGAGATGCTTTGTGAACTTACATGGGAATCCCTGGCGGGAAGACGAAGTTCTTTTTAGTGGAACACTACTGAGAAAATTTAGAGAACTGCCATTTGAAGCTGACTGCAGAACGATTCTACTGTTGGCAACGTACATATCACTTAAGGACCAAGAAGATGAGGAAATTAGGGTTTGTACGGAGGTATATCAACAGTCCTTCTTTTCTTGCTCTATTTGGGAATGAAACAGGAAAGGAAAGAACTAATACTGGTACAAGCTACCCTCAGCCACACACCATGTAGTGGCTTGCAGTGTACATATGTAGACACAGAACATCATCATCACTGCTTATCACCTGCACTTGCCATCTGATAACAAGTAGTGGACTTCCTGCAACATTCTGTGTCGTCTCGCACTATTGATTGGGAACTAACAACAGCCAGACCAGAGAATTCCCATCCAATTTGTTGGCTGAAGTTAACAGCACTACACACACAGCTGTGTTGGGAATGGTGATGTGACCAAGACAAATGGACTACTGATGAATGGCATCACATTCAGCAATGAATTATGCTTCTGCACAGTCTCGAAAGACCATCATGTGTGCAAATGGTGGTAATCTGAGGAGAGGACCCATCCTTTGCGCTTGGGTCCGCCACCTAGCAAAACAACAGAAACGAGAGTGCTGGAAATGGTATGATACGACCATTGTACTGTGTGCACCTCCTTTGCAGGTTTGGGCAAAGATTTAATTCCTCAGTGGCCACCAGTCCCTCACAGGTGCACCTGGTGTTTCCCTGAATGTTGCTAGCTCCACTGACCCAGATGCTGTGACCAAACATTTTGCCCTGCCTTATGCTTGAGCCTTTGCATCATCTGAGAATCATCAGCCAGCATTTTGTGTCTTTAAACAGCAGTTGGAGCGAATTCACTTACCTTTCAGTACAAGTCATCTGGAGTCACTAATACTCCGTTCAGTGAGTGGGAATTTCTCAGTGCCCTAGCCCTTTGCCGTGACATGGCTCAATGGTCTGACCGAATACACAGCCAAATGCTCTAACACCTATTTGTGGCTTTACTAATTTCCAGCATTCTGCAAGGCACAACATCAGCAACTGTACAGTTTACCAGGTTATGCAATAAATTGCAGAGAACCTTCGAAGTTGCTATATTAATTTTCTTTACTATTCGACTATTTTCAAGCCTAAGCCATTATCAAATCATCCGTTAGGCTATGCAATACCATACATTACAACAGCCAAAAGACTGAGTCTGGTTAAACACACCTTGTAAAGCAGTGCAGGGTTGAATGTCATTCACCTAACTGTGGGGTCCCCAGGGGGCTCGCCGCTCTTTGATGTGATTGTGATTGGCTACAACAGGGTCCCAGCCTTTGCAGTATCTTTTCCCTTTTGTGCTGCATGTCTATCCTCTTGCTATTCTTTTTCCTCTCCCTTGGGGAACGTGTCTGGGATGTTGTTGGAAATGTGTTCTGCATATTCAGTCACTGATATTAGAACAGTTTCTCCACTGTCTTTCTATTTTGTTCTTTTTTCATTCCCCTTCTCCTGCTCTTCCTCCACTTCGGCATTCGAGGTTCCTCTTTTTCTTCTTCCTCCCTGTGTGCTCCTGAAGGCCAGCCCACGATTCTCACACTGTGACAGGTGACTGGGTAATATGTAATTCCCAGCCCTGGGTTGACAGGTGGGGGAGGGGTGATTGCCTGAGCTGCTATCTTCCTAAATTGCTGATTGGTCCCTCTGTCAGATGTTTGGGAGGTGTGAACAATCACTTTAAGATGGGTGTGCCCCCTTTTGAGCGCCCCCCCCCCCCCCCCCCCCCCCATTTGGAAGGAGCACACCATTGGAGATGCTGGCGATCATGGGGGATTTTCTTGCCATGAGCCAAACATCATCTTCTCAGTCAATGTGAACTAAACGTAAACAGAATGAGGCTAATGATTCAAAGACCCTCCCAGCTGCACCAAGGTTGCTTGCATTTTCATGTGCTTAAGACCGGCAGTCCTTTGCTACGGTAAATCCGTTTATATCCAGATAGGTGTTGATGCAGTTGCTGGCCCTGTGATTTCCTGCTCTCGTTTACGAAATGGCACTTTGCTTTCGGAGATTACTTCTGATTCTTTAGCACAACTGTTTGCCACTTCGCTCCTCCATGTCTGTCCTGTTTATGTCAAGGCCCATCAAACCCTGGAATCTTCCTGTGGTGTTATTTACACTAGGCTGCTCGATGGTCTGACTGAGGCAGAACTCCTACTTTTCTGATCAGGGTGTCATTGCAGTCCATCGAGTGATGAAAAACGTAGATGTAACCTTTGTGCTCCCCCCCCCCCCCCCCCCCCCCCCCCCCCCCCCCCCCCCCCCCGCCCACCACACACACACACACACTCTTCTCACTTTTGATAGAGTGGTTCTACCATCAAAGATCAAAACAGGGTATGAAGTTACCTCAGTCCGACCATACATTGTCTGCCTTGTGTAGCCACCCATCCTATACCCCCTCCTTCGATGACTCGTTTGATTGCCAGTATGGTGCGCATCTCTCTTCTCTGTTACTTCGTAGAGTTTGCTGCTCTGGCAGCTTAACAACACGTTACCTGCCACTTTCCCAATGGGTGTGAACCCTTCACCACCTTGGCTTCGTGTGGTGGCTTGTGTTCACCTTGGATTTCATTCGCTTTCTAAGGACACTACTCCAGCCTTGCTCCTTCACCTTTAGTTTCACAACCTTCACACAGAACTTTGCGGTAGTGCCTTTGTGTACACTGATGGCTCTCAGACTGACTGTGGTGTCGGGTGTATGTTAGTCGTTGGCACCAACGTTTTTCGGTATCATCTTCCAGAACACTGCGCAGTGTTTACAGCAGAGCTCTGTACCCTGTATCAGGCCATGCAGTACATCCAGCAACACAGGCTTATCAGTTGTGTCATCTGCTCCAGCTCTCTCAGTGCCCTTCAGAGACTCTGTGTGCTTTACACCATCCATCCCTTATTGCAAAGGTTCCAGGAAAGCTGTCACTTTCTCACTCTTGATGGAGGCACTGTGATGTTTATGTCAGTTCATGGTCACATTGGTCTGAGAGGAAACGAGGTTGCTGACACTGCAGCCAAGGCTGCTGTCCTCATGTCTCAGCCCGCTAGTTCTTCCCTCTGATGATCTCTGTGTTGCCATCTGTCAATAGGTGGTGTGACTTTGCCATCACCACTGGTCCTCCCGTCATGGGAACAAGTTCATATGAATTACGCTTCTAGTGGTTTGGATGACCTCCTCTCAGTCCTTTCACTATGATGAGATCATTTTACCAAGGTTGCGTATCGGGCACTGTCTTTGTAGCCATCGCCTTTTGTTAAGTGGTGCTCCCCCACCACTTTGTGCTCATTGCCCTCAATATCCGACAGTCCACCATTTCCTGACGGAATGCCCTTTTTTTAACCACTTACAGTCTCATTTGTGTTCACCATCTGAGTTACTGGTCGTTTTAGCGAACGACGAGGGTCCTGTCAACCGCATTTTACATTTTATCCGTCATAGCAATATGGCAAAGGACATTTAATCTTTTGTTCAGGACTTGTGTTTCTCTATGGCGGCTCTCTTTTTCTCCGTGTTCTAAATTTTGACATTGGTGCGTACGACCATTGTTGTTTTTCTATGCTAAAGTAAAACAAAACAAAAGCTAACGGTGGATTGTCAATGTCACAGGTTTGATATTTTCAACAGTATCTGGAATGAGAGTGAGTTCCTATCTCAATCGCAAGACAGCGTGATTGTCCTGGTACTGAAACTGGGTAAGCACCCCTTTGAGATGGACAGCTATCATGCAATTAATCCCACTAATGTAGTCCACAACTTGCTCTTATGTATGGTGAGCCAGTGGCTGTGTTTATAATTTGAGTCTCACAGTCTTTTGACTCTGTCACAGGGTGGTTGTAGCCAAGAGTATTCTACTGCTGACAATTTGGCATGCTTGGAGTCTGTCACTCAGTCAGCCTTTGCCCAGCATCAACATTTTATTGTTATTTTCTGTGACTTGAAAAAGGCTTATGACACCATAGAGCATCATCTCATTCTCATTACACCAAATTCTTGTCACACCACACTTTCTGGGTTCAGCTTGGTTCTTCATAAAGTATCACCCATATACAAGAGAATGTATTGAGTGTGCCACTTTTTCTACTGGCTGTCAATGGTATAGCTGCAGCAGTGGGGCCTACCGTGTCGCCCTCCCTGCAGGCTGATAATTTTTTCATTTACTATGGTTCCTCAACTGTGAAAGCTGCTGAATGCTTGACGGCAGGGTGCCGTACAAAAAGTGCAGTCCTGGGCTCTCATCCAGCATTACTGGTTTTCAGACAGTGAAACATGCGTCATAAACTTCTGTCACTGTCATACACTCCATCCACATCCTGAACCCTACCTTGGTGACTAATTGCTCTGTGTGGTGGAGTCGTATGACTTTTTTGGGACTAGTCTTCAATGCCCAGTTGACATGGCTTCCCCATTTTCATCAACTAAGTGAACATGCTGGTCACATGTTAATGCTCTTTGCTGCCTCAGTAACACCAGCTGGAGTGCAGGCTGCTTTACACTTCTGTGGCTTTACAAAGGGCTGATCTTGTCCTGTCTTTATTATGGAAGCCTGGCTTACGGCTTGCCATTGCCTTCCTCATTGCAGATGCTGCACCCGATTCACCATGTGTGACAGGTGCCTTTCAGACCAGCCCTCTGAACAGTCTTCTCATGGTTGTTGGGGTGCAGATCATGTGCCAACAACTGCTGCTCAACAATGTTATACATGTTCGATGCTTCCCTGAGTATTCTAACAAACATGCCATTTTTTTCTGGTAGGGAGATTCATCTCCCACAACAGAGGCCCAGGGCTGGAGTCACAATCACAGTTTGCATACAGTGTCTCTGCTCTGAACTGCAACTTCCCCACTGTCGTCCCTTGTCTGGGAGCAATTGCGCATGCCCCTATGGTGTGGACGCCGTCCTCGGATCTACATCGGCCTATCCTTTGGACTGAAAGACACTGTTGATGCCATGGTTTTTTGCTTCCTGTTCCTGTCTATCATTGATGCATTTCTGGTTCAGAAGTGGTATACACTGGTGGCTCTATGGTTCACGGGCAAACCTGTTTTGCCTACACACCTGCAGGGTGCAGTGAACTATGCTTTTTGTCTATAGGAATCAGAGCACCACTTAAATCATTCGACAATTCACAGGCTTCCTTTACCAGGATACTGATTAGCTGGCTGTTTTTCAAGAGTTCCTTTCAGGGTGGGGGAGTGGCTATGTACGTAAAAAAACAGTATTCCATTTGAGTCCATAGAGTCCATCATGACACTACACTAAACAGATATGTAAATGTTGTGCAGGGCCAGTTGAATTTAGTGAAACTAAACTTCTAATTTTTGTTGTTTATAGATACCCTAACTCCGACTTCAGAGCATTTCTGCTCAAGCTAGAAAGGGTTCTTGATTCACTTTGTAGGAAGTACCAGAAACTAGTTTCATGTGGTGACTTCAATGTAAATTTTTTATATGATGGTGCAACAAAAAGGATGTTGGTAGATCTCCTAAATTCATATGATCTATGGTGCAGGGGAACAGTAGCACAGCCATAGACAATATTTTTATTCATTCTACATTACTAGATGGGCATTCTGTTAGTAAAAGCGTGAATAGCCTTTCAGACCATGACACACAAATTTTAACTCTAAAAGTCTTTTGTACTCAAACCAGTGTCGTATGTACAGGGTGTTTCAAAAATGACCGGTATATTTGAAATGGCAATAAAAACTAAACGAGCAGCGATAGAAATACACAGTTTGTTGCAATATGCTTGGGACAACAGTACATTTTCAGGCGGACAAACTTTCGAAATTACAGTAGTTACAATTTTCAACAACAGATGGCGCTGCAACTGATGTGAAAGATATAGAAGACAACACAGTCTGTGGGTGCGCCATTCTGTACGTCGTCTTTCTGCTGTAAGCGTGTACTGTTCACAACGTGCAAGTGTGCTGTGGACAACATGGTTTATTCCTTAGAACAGAGGATTTTTCTGGTGTTGGAATTCCACCGCCTAGAACACAGTGTTGTTGCAACAAGATGAAGTTTTCAACGGAGTTTTAATGTAACCAAAGGACCGAAAAGAGATACAATAAAGGATCTGTTTGAAAAATTTCAACGGACTGGGAACGTGACGGATGAACGTGCTGGAAAGGTAGGGCGACCGCGTACGGCAACCACAGAGGGCAATGCGCAGCTAGTGCAGCAGGTGATCCAACAGCAGCCTCGGGTTCCCGTTTGCCGTGTTGCAGCTGCGGTCCTAATGACGCCAAAGTCCACGTATCGTCTCATGCACCAGAGTTTACACCTCTATTCATACAAAATTCAAACGCGGCAACCCCTCAGCGCCGCTACCATTGCTGCACGAGAGACATTTGCTAACAATATAGTGCACAGGATTGATGACGGCGATATGCATGTGGGCAGCATTTGGTTTACTGACGAAGCTTAGTTTTACCTGGACGGCTTCGTCAAAAACAGAACTGGCGCATATGGGGAACCGAAAAGCCCCATGTTGCAGTCCCATCGTCCCTGTATCCTCAAAAAGTACTGGTCTGGGCCGCCATTTCTTCCAAAGGAATCATTGTCCCATTTTTCAGATCCGAAATGATTACTGCATCACGCTATCTGGACATTCTTCGTGAATTTGTGGCGGTACAAACTGCCTTAGACGACACTGCAAACACCTCGTGGTTTATGCAGGATGGTGCCCGGCCACATCGCACGGCCGACGTCTTTAATTTCCTGAATGACTATTTCGATGATCGTGTGATTGCTTTGGGCTATCCGAAACATACAGGAGGCGGCGTGGATTGGCCTCCCTATTCGCCAGACATGAACCCCTGTGATTTCTTTCTGTGGGGACACTTGAAAGACCAGGTGTACCGCCAGAATCCAGAAACAATTGAACAGCTGAAGCAGTACATCTCATCTGCATGTGAAGCCATTCCGCCAGACACGTTGTCAAAGGTTTCGGGTAATTTCATTCAGAGACTACGTCGTATTATTGCTACGCATGGTGGATATGTGGAAAATATCATACTAGAGAGTTTCCCAGACCGCAGCGCCATCTGTTGTTGACAATTGTAACTACTGTAATTTCGAAAGTTTGTCTGTCTGAAAATGTACTGTTGTCCCAAGCATATTGCAACAAACGGTGTATTTCTATCGCTGCTCGTTTAGTTTGTATTGCCGTTTCAAATATACCGGTCATTTTTGAAACACCCTGTAATTACAAACTATGTAGGAAAGTTAATCCAACAGCAATAGAGAGTTTTTTAAACCTTGTCAAGGAACAAGATTGGCAGGATGTTTATAGTGCTGATAAAATAAATGATAAATACAATGCTTTCCTTAACACATTTTTCATGCTCTTTGAGAGTTGCTTTCCATTAGAACATTCTAAACGGGGTACTAGCAGTAATAGGCAGCCCGGGTGCCTGACTAGTGCGATAAGGATATCTTATAGAACAAAGTGGGAATTACATCAAAATGTTAGAAGTAGTCACAATCAAGCTACAGTAGCCCATTACAAACAGTATTGTAAGGTGCTTAAAAATGTTATTTGAAGGCAAAGACTATGTGGTATGCAAACAGAATAGCTAATTCACAAGATAAAATTAAAAGCATATGGTCAGTTGTGAAGGAAGTGTCTGGTCAGCAGCACAAGGCCGACGATATAAAGTCAGTTCACAGTAAAAATATTTCTGTTACTGATAAATAAGATATATGTACAGTATCTAATAATCATTTTCTGAGCATTGCTGGTGAATTAAACAAAAATTTAGTTTCTACAGGAAATCGTATAACTTTCTTGGCAAATGTCTTTCTGAGATTGATGTCTGAAGTAACTCCTCTGTGGTACAGACAAGAGGGCGATTGAGTCAATAATTAAATCACTGAAGACTAAAGACTCTCATGGTTATGATTGAGTGTCTAGCAGAATATTAAAGTGCTGTGCTGCTCATGTTAGTCCTGTATTTAGCTATATTTGTAATATTTCCTTTAGGAATGGTCAGTTTCCTGAGCGATTAAAGTACTCAATAGTAAAGCCACTTTATAAAAAGGGAAAAAGGGATAATGTACAAGGTGCATTCCATAAGTAATGCGACCAAATTAATAAGAAATCACTTATTGAATATATTTGTACAAATAATCAAAAATTTTCAAAATGGCATTGTTTCCATGCCTGCAATGCATTTTCTGGAATGTTGTTTAGTGCTGATGTAACATGTGCCTGGATGCTTCCAATCGTGTCCCAGTATTTTCCTTTCACGACTCCTTTTAACCGAGGAAACAAAAAAAATGTCAGTGGGAGCCAGGTCAGGACTGTAGGAAGGCTGTGGAACCAATGGGGTCTTGGTCCTGGCCAGGAAGTTGTTGACAATGAAGGTGCTGTGACTCGGCATGTTGTCATGGTGCACTTTCCACGTGTCCTTGATGTCGCTTCGGCAGCGCGACACCCTCCTTTTCAGTCTTTTTGAGCACTTCCAAGTAGAAAACTGAGTTAACTGTAATCCCGGTAGGTATGAATTCGTGGTGGACAATGTCTCTGATGTCAAAGAAGACAATGAGCATGGTTTTGATCCTGGACTTGCTCATGCGTGCTTTCTTGGGACGGGGCGACGATGGGATGTGCCACGCTGAACTCTGCCTTTTTGTCTCAGGGTTGTACTCCAAAATCCACGACTCATCACCAGTGATAACTGAGTTTAAAAAATGAGGATCATTGTTACATATTTCCAACATTTCTGGGCACCGAACCACTTGCATGTGCTTCTGTTCGTCGGTCAACACTTTTGGGTAGGGTTTGGCACACACCTTTCTCATGTTCAAATCTTCATTCACAATGTGAAAAACGGTTGTTTTTGACATGTTTAGAGTTTGTGCTACCAATTAAAGGCTCAGCCATCTGTCAGAGTTCAAACAATCGCGCACACACGTCACATTTACATCGACTCGTGCGGTTGATGGCCGTTCACTGCGAGGTTTGTCGGTGATCTCCTCTCGGCCCTCCATGAACAACTTGTGCCATTGGAAAACTTGTGATTTAGACAAGCAATCAGTCCCAAAGGCATGCTGAAGTAATAGAAATGTTTTGGTGGGGGACTTTGATAGCGTACTGTTGCTCTACAGAATGATCGATTGTGCCATGTTACATAAATTCAAAACGTGATTGACGGAAACACACGTCCTGACTCTCCAGCAGCTCGTAGCCAAATGAGACAAAGAGAGTTTTGAAGCTAACACACCCCTCCACTTATCCCAGCCAGTTACAACTCGCTGTGGTATACCGTTGCACCAGAAAAAAATTGGTCGCATTACTTATGGAACACACTCTGTAGATAATTTTAGACCTATTTCTATGCCATCAGTGTTTGCAAAAGTTATTGAAAATGCTGTGTATGTAAGGATAATTGATCATTTTATGCCACGATTTGCTGTCAAATGTGCAGTTCGTTTTAGAAGTCGTTTAACAACTGAAAATGCTATATTCTCTTTTTCTCTGTGAGTTACTGGATGGGCTAAACAAAAGGTTTCGAATGCTTGGCAAATTTTTTGATTTAACTAAGGCATTTGATTGTGTTGATAACAAAATATTGCTCCAGCAGTTGGACCATTATGGAATACGAGTAGTAGCTCATAATTGGTTCACCTCTTACTTTAACAACAGGCAACAAAAGGTCATTATTCACAATGTTGATAATGGCTGAGATGTGGGGTCTGAGTGGGGTACTGTCAAGTGGTGGGTGGGGTGCCCCATGGATCAGTGCTGGGCCACTTCTGTTCCTTATTTATATAAATGATATGCCCTCTAGATTAAAGGTAACTCTAAAATATTTATGTTTGCTGATGACACTAGCTTGGTAGTAAAGGATGTTGTGTGTAACATTGGCTCTGTTTCAAATAGTGCAGCACATGACCTAAGTTCATGGCTTGTAGAAAATGAACTAACGCTAAATCACAGTAAGACTCATTTTTTACAGTTTCTAACACACAATTCAACAAAACCTGACGTTTAAATTTCGCAGAACAAGCATATGAGTAGTGAAACTGAACAGTTCAAATTTCCAGGTGTTCAGATAGATAGTAAGCTGTCATGGAAAGCCCACATTCAGTATCTTGTTCGAAGACTTAATACTGCCATTTTTACTATTCGAATGGTGTCAGACGTGAGTGATCGTTCGACACAAAAATTAGTCTACTTTTCGTACTTTCATTTGCTTATGTTGTATGGTATTATATTTTGGGATAACTCTTCCCATTCTAAAAGGGTGTTTTTGGCTCAGAAACGGGCGGTTCGGGCAATAAGTGGTGTAACTTCATGAACCTCCTGTTCACGAGTCTGCATATTTTGACATTGGCCTCTCAATATATATATATATATATATATATATATATATATATATATATATATATATATATATATATATATATATTCCTTACTGTCATTTCTTGTTGACAATATTAGCTCATTTCCAAGAATAAGCAGCTTTCACTTTGTTAATATTCAGCAGAAATCAAACCTGCATTTGGATTGGACTTCATTAACTCTTGTGCAAAATGGTGTGCAGTATACGGCTGCATCCATTTTCAATAAGCTACCACTTGAATTCAGAAAACTCAGCAGTAATCCATGCGCTTTTAAATTGAAACTGAAGAGTTTCCTCATGGGTTACTTCTTCTGTTCTGTCGAGGAGTTCCGTGAAAAATTAAGCTGATTCTCATTGTATTGTTGATTGAACTTATGGACGGACTTTTTTTGGGCTCATGAACATTTAGTTTTATCTGTTATTACTTTTATGTTGCAATTGCATGTACTGACACGTTCCATGACCTTGGAGAATTGCTCCTCAATTTGGTCCTAAGGAACTTGATGTGTAAATAAAAATAGTAAAATAAATTCATTGCGAATTGGTGTCCATTGTTTAAGCCCTCCGTCACATTCGTTCTTGCACTAGCGAGATATTATTAATTAGCAGTGACTCCCTGAGCAGTCTTCAGACTACCAGCCATTGCTACCCTCAACACCCACTTGTCGTGTGTATCCAGGATCTCTTTTCTGACCTGCATAAAGTTGGACTGTCAGATGTCTTTGTCTGGATCCCAGGAAACGAACATGCTGACCAGTTGGGCAAGTTAGCTGCCAGGTTGCCAATTTTGAATATTTGCTTGGGGGGGGGGGGGGGGGGGGTCACCAGAACTGGAACGTCTGTCGACTCTACACTGCAAATTGTTGGAAACTTGGAACATGGATTGATGTACCCTTGTTTTCTCTCACCAGATTGCAAGTAATAAAGGGAACCACAAATGTGTTGCAGTCTTTTCTTTGTGGTTCACTGTTGACTTTGTATTGGTCACACTTAACTGGCCCATGGGCACACCGTATAAAATGAGGATTCACCCCACGTGATGCCCATCTGACAGTGGCCGATTTCCTACTGGACTACCCCAATTTTGGCCAATTATGGTCAAGCCTTGCTGACACACTGCTTCTGGTGCTGACATACAATGTCAAAGTAGCCAATCTGGTTTTGAGTTTTACATGTGATGGTGGTTTCTACTCCTCTCTGTGAGATATGGCAGAGTCGACACGTTGGCTGCTTGAGGAATTGGAGAGTTGCCCCATTGCTTGCTCCGTCCCAGCGGGCCCTTGGCTGCTCTTGCTTAGTGGTTTGGCCTGGCTCCTGACTTCCCACATTTTTAATTCCTCTTATTCTTTTTCGTGTGTCATTGATTTATTGTGTCATCATCATTGTTCTCTTTTCAATATGTTTTATCAACTTGTCCTTGTTGTTAGTTTTCTGTTGGTAATGGAAACACTGCTCGAATGCAGAGGGTGCATCTCCCATAGTGTTACATGTCAGAGGAGCCTCCCGGTGGTTTGTGGGTGGAGCAACTCAACCACCTTCACCTTCTTGCAACTCTGTGGTGTCTGGTTGCTTCTGTCTCTTAGTGTTATTGATCCATGGTTACAATCAGGTTCATCAGGACTTGATTTCTATATCCTTTCTCTCTGAGGACCCTTCCCGGCTTGACACATGTAGATGGGATTGAGGGACTGATGACCTTTGAGTTTTGCCCTGTTGGTCTAATCCACTCTACACAGTGGTGTTATTCTGTCATTATGATGTGTGAAACCATTGGATATGATTTCAGGTCACAAAATGGTAGTGATTGAGGGAACTCTGATGGCAAAACAGTATGTCTGCATGATATTCAGGTACTCCTGTGACCAGCAAGATCCCCAGATCTGTTCCCAATAAAGCATATGTGTGTGATTAGCTTGGATGTCAACTCTGCACCAATGCCAATATCCAGGATATCAAAGACCAGTTATGACAGTTTGTGGGCCAGTTTCCCTGTGGAGACGATGCAGCACCTTAATGCCTCTGTTCCCAACTGAATTATTGCATGCACCCATGCCAAAGGAGGTACAACCTTGTACTGATATGTGGGCTCATACTTCTAAGTTCTTAATGAATTTGACTTGATTTTGTAATCACTGGAATAGCATCACACAACATCTCACCCATTAAGTTTCATTCTACTATTCCTCCCCTTGTGGGTTCTCCACTCTTTTTGTCTGGCAGTGTAAGTGATGATTGAAAACTGCATATTTTATATGCAATTTGAATTTGGAACAAAAAGTTTAGATAAACTACAGTGAAGCGCGCACACACGCACGCACGCACACACACACACACACACACACACACACACACACACACACACACACACACACACACATCATTAAATGTGATTTACAAACAACATCAAACAAGCAGTTTTAATGGTCTGTTGTGATAACAACAAATTTAAGAAATTACACAAGACTGAGACATCTAAGTCTAACATTTAAAAATGACTTTTATAATTTCACTGATTTCTGAAAAGCACCTCGCATATGAGATGTAATGATTCTGGCTGCAAAACAATGATATTGAATAAGTCGATTGTTTCTAGAAATTGCACAGTAAATTTTCAATAAATTTTCATAAGATGTTTCGAATACATCCACTTTCGGTGCACAGTGTGGCAATCCTTCCTTGAGGTACTCTGCTCTCACATTTCCACACAGTCGAAACATCGGACTACTGTCACATCCAAATGCCCTTGTCCCAGATAAGTATGTGACATCTCCATGTCCTTCCCAGTGACCACATGTTGTCGTGATACTGTTTATGCCTCTTATATATGGTACCTGCTTGGTAACAATCCTTAATGCAAACAATCCTAATGCACTGTGGTAGCCATTGTATGTGCCACAGAGAACTGCAACTTCAATCATTTACATACCTGCCTATGGTGTGCACGGGCACGAAGTTCTATTGACATCAGACCATGTCTTGTAGGTACTTAACGTTTTTTTTTTTTCCCGCTATATTGGAAGATAAATTCAAGTAATTATTCGTAGTCCCCATTTTCAATTAGTTTTATTTTCGTGATTTCCGTTCCATATTTTGTAGTTATTTGGAATCACAAGAGCTTCATAAAAATTTAGTTCACTATGTTTGTACTTTGGTATAAACGCTGATCTTTCAAAATGTGTACTGAAAATCAGACAACATACACATAATACTGAAGGAGGCAAAAAGCTCTGCACCTTTTTTCATTCAAGCCATTCTTTATAGATCTATTACTATTTTTCTGTACCTCACAAATTACATGTTGGAAGAAGATATAACTAATTAATTCATACATATGAATGGTCACATTATAAAGATTTCATGGGGCTTCTTCGTCTAAATGAAGTACATTGGTCACATAATACACCAAAAGTTCCTTGTGAACCAAGCGAGAGACGATAGTAGCTTTGGAAATACTGCACTTTCCCTAGACTTGCCTAAGCTGTGCTACTTGGAAAATGAAGTCGAGCGAATGAGAAACACTTTTCCTTGGATGTGAATTTTGTCCATGCCACTTCAGGCATCTGCATGTGGATGTCAGTTCCGACCAATGAAATATTTCATGTGTCTTGCCCATAAATATCATAACTTTTACATGAATTATGGACAAAACCATTAGCTAACATTTCCTTTTTAAATCAAATAATTATTTTCAGGACGCTTGCGGTCCACCTCAACTGCATCAAATGCAGCAAAGTCATGCTCGGATATCACTTTCAATGTGCAGGAGTTCTTTTCATCAAGTGTTTCAAGACGGTAAGTGTTTAATCACTCCAATTTTTCTCTCTTATGGTTAATTATTTCCTAGTTAGTGATCTGGATGGTTATCTAAAATAATGTTTACAGTTTTAAATTTATCGAAATTCATTTCTCTTTCTATTATATTTTTGTATGACTGAAATTGTGACCAAATCTGTGCTGACTGAAAAACTTTTGCCTGTTTTCGCTGAATTATATTCTCTGGATTGTCATATTTTATGAAAGGTCAGTCCGTATGTAGAAAGGTCACCTTATACCCCTCCTCACATATATATGTCTGTTCAAAAAATTTGGAAAATTCATAATTTTGCACCAATGGTGTGTTGGAGCGGAATGGTGGTTGGCTTCCCTGCGCATTGCTGTGTAACTGCTGTAAGTTTCATTGTTGTTTGTGTGTTAGGTATTGTTCAGTGCTGTATTGAATAGAACATTGTGTCACAGTTTGCAAATTTCGAGATGGCAGAGTTAGAGGAGCAATGCGCCTGAATTAAATTGTGTGTGAAGCACAAGAAAATCATTACAGAAACAAGCCAGATGATGAAGGGAGCCTATGGTGATGAGAGCTTAGGCCCTACTGGGTGCTAGTATTGGTTCACACGATTTAAAAATGTTTGGGCCGAAGTTAAAAATGACCCTCATTCAGGACGCCCTTCGACGTCTACCGATGACGCTCACGTTAGGAACATCGACAAAATTGTGTGTGCCAGTTGAATACTAACTGCCTGAGAGATTGCAGAAGAAAGTAACATTTCAGTTGGATCAAGTCATTAAATCCTGACACAGCATCTTGGAATGCATCGTGTTACCACCAAGTTTTTCCCATGGTTCATGAGTCAGGACCAGAAAGGCGTTCACCTTGCAACCTGTGAAGAGCTTTTGGATCGCACAAATGAGAATGAGATGTTCCTTTAATAGAATCATTACTGGTGATGAGACATGGGTCTACAGTTATGATGTTGAGATCAAGGTGCAGTATTCACAATGGGTCGGGGAAGGTTCTTTAACCCAAAAAAAACTCATCAGGTCAGGTCAAATGTCAGAGTCATGCGGATAGTTTTCTTTGATTTTGAAGGATTAGTTTGTCATGAATTCATGCCACGAGGACAAACTGTTAACCAATGGTACTATCAGGACGTGTTGTGATGCCTGTGAGAAAATGTGGGAAGGAAATGGCCTGAAATGTGGTGAGACAATTCATGGCTCTTGCATCACAATAACACACCCACACATTCGTCCCTGTTGGTGCGTGACTGTTGCACAAAAAAGGTTGAAAACATTAATTTTGTGGAGTGGACATAATGTTGGTCAAACACACAGCTTTAGTAAAGTAGCTTGTTACTTTAGGTGTACAGGTTGGGAAAAGACCTAACAGTTCCGGTTTTAGTCATGTGTACAATCAGAGGAGATCAAGAATGTCCTCTTTACCAGATATTTTTTCAATGACACATATGTTCAATGGAATAAAATTAAAATAAAAGCAAATACAGACGAGTCATTAAACATATCTTATGAAAAGTACACAGGATTGGTTCAAGATCCTGTCCGTAAATAAGTCCAAAAAACAAGAGTTACCAAAGGTAGGTTAGAGTATTCATAAAAAAGTGTTATTTCAGTTTCCTATGCATATCTTGAGTGTAACTCTTCAAGCATTTTGTAGGTGCATTTTAAGGATTTGTGAGTCTGATGACTGTGCTCATTAATAATTTGAGTAGAGCATTTTTTGATGACCAGAAACACATTGTATTTAATGAAAATCAATGTGTCATGCAATGTTATTTTTCAGCTCTTGAATCAAATCATAACAACATTATTTATATTGAAAGATAACAGACAGAAGTCACAAGATTTTGGGACAAGAAACATATTTCCATTAATTAACATCTAGTTGTTTATTATATGACAGTGTGTCTCCCACACATACGAAGACAGCTGCACATCTATGAACTGATAACATTTTCCTCTTTTGCTTTGTAACAGGGTTTATTGAAACAACTGATTCATAACGAGCCTCAGATTGTAACACATCCCTTCAAGATATGTCCTTCACCAACATTTGCATACTGAACACTTTAAATCCTTGTATTTGGTAGTACAAAGTTGCTGACAGAGAAATTTCTGTATAATTACAGTTTACATTTGTTAAAATTAAGGTTTGTGACAGATACGGGGCTCACCAAAGAGACTTACCCTTTAAAAAAGAAAAAGAAAATGCAGAGAAACAAGTTGTAACGATCTTGCTACTTGCAGACATCGACTACTGTATGACTGCAACCTAACAGATGATAGTGGTTGTGGTGGTGTTGGTGGTGGTGGAGAGATGTGGAGGCATACTGGCCCTGGATCAAATCTGCCTTGTGTATTAATGATGGGGGTCGGTGTGCTGGCCAGCTTGGATGTGGTTTTTAGGTAGTTGTCTGCATCCACTTAGTTAAAATCAGGCTGGTTTCCAGGTTCCACCTCGGTCGCATTATGGGCAAACTCATCGAAAAAATTCAGCTTCTATCATTATCTTTGAATAAGATGGCGCTAACAAAAGAGGATGAATCAGTAATGGAGCAAGCCAAATTGGACCACAGTCTGAGCAGAGTCACCACACCACATTAGACCATGTGCCATACACTAGATGCAGATAAAAGGGGGACACAGGTTCCTCCCAGGGCTCACTGGCAGTAGCTTTATACTACCTTTGGGAGTAGCAACCGCATCATAATAATATCCTATATACAGTGATGGTGCTCTGGTAAAATGGAGCACAATATCAATCCCAACCTGGCATTGTCTGAATGTAGGGCACTTGAACTGTTTTCAAAGGTCATTTTTTGTGGATTTTGTTTTTGAGAGTAATAATGCTTATTGCCATTGTTGAATGCAGAAATTTTAGATTTAAATTAAATAAAATATATATGAGTAACTTTCAGTTTATGCCCATTATAGATCCTGTAGAGTTACTTTTAGTTTTTCACACAAAATTTTTAATCATTTTGGAATTGAATAAGAATTTTTCAAACCAGTATCAACCCATAGTCTCGTGCTTGTAATTACTCATGTGACAAGGATAGAATTGTGTTATCGTTATTATCTTGTTATGTTATATATTTTTATCACATTTCTTTCTTTTCAGTTTCCTCCCACAAGTGAGACTTGAAAGAAAATTGAATGTGCCGCCATCAGTTCGGATTGGAGAGGCAAGCTTGAAAATTTTGAAGGGATCATATCAGTCACATGAAAGAAGTAATGAAATTACTTGTCCTTCAAAACCTCAGGTATATTGCGAAGAATTGTCATTTCTATGTTGATGGATAGAACTCACTGTTTTATCTTATTGTTAATTAAGTTTAATTATTTCTTGCACACTCCACATAAGAGAAATGGAACTACAGATTAGATGGAGGCAATCGGTCATACATCTGACATGAAACACATAACATAGTGGTACACCAATACCTACAAAGAAGTCAAAGCTAAACCCAAATTAGAGCGTAGTCTGAGCAGAGTCACCACACAACCAAACCAAGTAGATATTAGCTTTACAGAAACACAAGCAAAGTGTTTGGCATGTGTAGGGTGTTTATGCCATAAAGCAGATGATGGGAATGTGCTTGTAGCACGAAAGAAGACTCTTTTGTATTATGTTGTGCCCTCTGATTCTTCAGACTCTGATCAAGACTCCAGATCTCTAGCTAAGTAGGTGCAGAATCTTCCTGTCTTACTGTGGCTATGCCATGGAGGTGGATATTGAATAGGCTAGACAGTGTTGCCAGAAATACTCATTGCTCATGGTGGTCCAGCAGCACTTCAATCTCTGACATTGATGTTGGCAGAATAAACACTGATGACAGTCCCAGGACCCTCGGTGCTAGTGTCTTATATTGTCAGTGGTACCAGTGTTGGAGATGAAGGCAGCAGCCAAGCCATCAAGGGTGTTGCCCATGGCAACTATGGCTCCAACAGTAACGGTAGTTGTGCTGAAGATGCCATCTAGTGGAGCCCAGGCATAATCATACAGGATGTTGCAGTGTTGGCACAAACACGATGGGCTTGAGGTTCTGCATTGGTGGACAGTGGGAAGCAAGCACTGGAGGTTAGCTGATACTTGTAATTTTAGTTGTGCCATGCCAGCTGCTATTATCAACATGTTTTCTCATTGTGATACCTCTATGTCTGGCACCCAGTTGACTTCCAGCTGAACTTTCAGACCCTCACAGTTGTATGATCAGAGTATCTGGCAGGCATGGCGGTTACTTATGCCATGCAAGAAGGTCCCATTTCTTGTGCCACACACTCTGAATCTGCTGACTGTGACCAGGACACCAGTTACTTATCATAAATAGGGAAACAGTCGATTTAAGTACCACAATCCTGAAATCGCTTGTGACTCATACAGTCAAATTTAGGTTTTCTGTCTGTTTTCCGTATTACTTCACAAAATGTTGTAAGTTTGTTCCCTAAATATTGAATAATTTAGTTAGAGCAATGCTGCCTCTCATAAACATTGTATTAAGAGACATTAGCCTGCTAAAATTGCTGGCTTCCATATGCCACTCTATGGAGATGTATTGTTTATTTCAGGCTACACTTAAAGGCTAGTATAGATGATGACAGAATATTTTTGGATTGAAGCATTTGAGTGTTGAAGACTCCTAATTCCATTAGTGCCATGCGGCCACAGTGATAAATTCATTGAAAGTAACTAATAACAATATGAAAACTTAACTGCTATTTCTCTGTGTGGAAGAGAGTGCTTTACTGGCAATTTTTTGACACAAAGGCAGATCGTAATAATTGTCACTAGGACCTGTTGTTGAATGAAATTCACGAAACAAAGGTTGTTGTAATTGTAGTTTATTTGAAATTTGATTGTAGGTATCTACTATCATTTACACCGAAATACATGATAGTGCACAAAGTATCAGCCCTAAGTATGAGACTGCTCATTGTCGCAAGCCAATTGTAATCTATTGTTTTGAAGCTGTTGTGACTACGTTTTGCATTGTCATTGTGTCTTTATTATCTAATTATTGCATGTTTATCTATTTATTATTGTATCTGCTCATGGCAGGCAACAATTCATGCATTATTGGCTAGCAGTCTGTGCATGGGGCCAGTTTCTCATGTGCCATCATATATAAGTATACTCCCCCGTCGGAAACCAGGAAACAGTCAGAAGAATTGAAACAAATATTACATTATTTCCCTCATGACTTGTATAAGTTGACCAGTTATATTTGGACTCTGGATTCTATGAGATTCAGCTTGATTTCAAATGTGAATGCTGACTAACTTGACTAAACTGGGGGCTGTTATATTGGAGGCATTGCACATTAATTGCGTGTTTCCTCTTGTTCATTATGATTGTCCGAACACAGCACTCCCTTCGCTGTAGAGTAGAAGAAAGTTTGAGAGTGATTCCTGCTCTTGAACATTGTTACATAGAGGAGTGTCTTAAAATGTTAAACTGCATAAAAGTGCTAATATCAGCACTGTGTTCATAATAGAGCACTTACAGGTCTTCCTTATTTGTTGGAAGATACATCATACGGGGCATACCCCCCTCCCCCGGGCTTTTTTCCCCCCTCAGGCTTTAAAATGGTAACTCCTCAGTTATGGGAAACATTTTGCAGCCAAGAGAATGGGTTTTTGTATGGAAAATATTTTGTGTGTAATGTCATCTGACTTTTCCCCATTAACCTACTGTACTTTAAAATTAAGGTAATGATTTCTAGGCTATCTGTGTGGCAGTAAACAGATCTTGTTGTCACTCTTGAAGATGCCTTAGAGCACTGAAGAATCTTAAGAGCTCCCTCCCACCCAAACAGCTCTAACCTTAGTCAGTTGAAGAGTCACATCTTGCCAATAAGGCATTTCAGGATTTGAAGGAAATTACACATTTGCATGGTAGAGTTAGTAGGGGCCAAGGTTGTGATTCATGATGGGAATCAACTGCCACTCCTCCTCTTAAAAGACTTAGATTGATTTTGAACCTGACAAAGTAGATGTTTGTGATTCACATAGCTGTGTTTTAAATATTTATAACATTGTATTTTAAACATAATATACACTATTGGAACTAAATTAGAGGAATACTATGTGCTGCTGCTTTCCCTGATCAGGTCTTCTGCATTGAAGTGAAAAAAATGGTATTGGTTTCCAGAAGAATTAAATTTTTCTAAAATTCAGTTGTTAGCAGACACATAAGGTTTACAAAATTTGTTTTCAACATATAATTACAGAAGCTATTTACCTGCAGATATGCAAAATACTGTGTAATCCATTTTTTAGTAATTGTAGTGCAGATGGGAAAGTGAAAGAATAGTTTGAGAAAGCCAGTGACAGACAGTGCAACTGATTATCATTTTAAAAAAATGATATTTTTCAATTATTGTTCTATTTTGATCTTTCAGATCTGTAGCACATAAATGGACAAATGTCACGTCATCTAAAGATTTATTGACTGAAGTTCTCTAATTTTATTACACAGTGTTACACATGAAATGAAGAAAGTATGAATAATGAAAATTAGAAGTATGAATGTATTCTATGGTAGATGTGTCCCCAGTTTCTGTTTAGAGATTTCTGTAGAACATCTGATACACAAAAGTTAAAAGTTTAGTCATATATTGACTTTTTAATTTACCTGTCATGAGAATATTTCATCAGAAAGATTATAGTGCATAGCACAGAGAATCTCCCATTTTCAGACTAATTTTTTTGAGTGCAGTTCATGTCACTGAAAGAAAATTTCACATTGACGTATGTAAAATCTAAACAGTGTTATGTGCCCAATGTATACTTTTTGCTGACACATATCTTTTTTGACTAATGTTTCATTGTTTCATTTAGTTTAATAAAATCTTTAAAATCCTTATTCCTCAAACTACTTAATATTCTTCTTCTTCTTGAACTTAATAAACATTTAGAACACAATAAAATGCTATTTTATAAAGTATTTCCTTTCAGTTGTCCATTATCACCAGGTGTTTCCAAACTTATGGAGGGCAGTGTAGAATTCTGTGCAGCAATTGCAGCACATCTGATACACACTGATGAGCCAAAACATTAAGGCACTGCCTACCATGAAGTTGTATGCTGCCTGGTGGCAGTGAGGGCATGTGACGCAGTAAGAGAAGAATGTGAGCAGAGCAGATATGAATGGGGAATCATTCTAACGATGATAAGTGGCACAAATGCAGAAATCTGCCGACTTATCTGACTTTGACAAAATCCAGAGTGTTGTGGCTCAGTGCCTGGGAGTGAGCATCCTGGAAACTGCTAAGCTGGCGGCTGTTCATGTGCTACTGTCGCGTGCATCTGTGGAAAGTGCTTGACGAATACTGAAACCACAAGTAAGAGACAAGAAGTTGGACGTCAATACCTCATAACAGAACATAGGTACGCGGTGATGTATGGCAGATCTGTTGACAGAGTACATTGTTGGTACAGGCACAATTGTTTTGGAGTATTTTGTACCGCACACAGTGTTCAACGTGGTATTCCGCATGAGGACTCCAACTTGCTCCTATGTTGACCCAACAACATTGTCAATGATGATTCCAGTGGGCATGGTATCATTGAAATTGGACCATGAATCGGTGGAATCATGTCTCCTGGTCGGATGAATCCCATTTATTGTTAAAACAGGTTGATGGTTGTATCCAGATACGCTGTCATCCAGGTGCACGGCTGGTCAAAAAATGCAGTGTGCCACGGCCACAGACTGTTGGGAGCAGTATTATGCTATGGGGGACATTCATTTGGGCTTCCATGGGACCTGTGGTAGTAATTGAAGGCACCATGACAGTGGACTATGTGAATATCACCAGGAACCCCTGACACATCATGTCTTCCCCAATAGCAGTGGTGTCTTCTAGCAGGATAACTATCCCTGTCACAATGCCAAAACATAGCTGCAATGGTTTGAGGAGCATCATAGTGAACTCCCATTGATGTCTTGGCCATCAGATTTGGCTTATCTGAATCCAATGAAACCAAACAGGGATGCTATCGGGTGCCAGCTCCACACCCACAAACTAACTGCCCATAAATTATGAGAAGTGTGTGACTTGTGCAGAGGCATCTGGTGCTACAAACCCCTGGAAACCTATTAAGTACTTGTAAAATCCGTGGCATGCAGAATCACTGCTGAATTAGGTGGACCAACATGCTTTTAAGTAAGTGATCTTAAAGCTTTGGCTCATCAGCATATAACATGGTTGCTTTTGCACATGGCCCTGCCATTTATTGGGTAGGAAAGTCCTGTGACTGGATTGCGGTAGGAAGTAGTGGGTGGGTGTAGAGGACAGGTCTTGCACCTGGGCTGACCACTCAAGGAAATGACCCAGGGGGAGCAGGATTGGAATAGTGATGGATTGCCCTCAGAAAAGTTGTTACACTGAAATTATTCTCAGAACCGAGAGCTGGCTGAGACCAAAATTAGAAAGCTCTGAAAAATTTAGCAAAGCGTGGATTGAAAGATTAGACGCCATGGGTGGGGAAGAGTGTGTGTATGGGGGAGGGGGGTTGGGGGGCATTGCAGTTGATGAAAATATTGTGTGTATCGAGGTCGAAATTGTACCTAACTGTGCCAATTCCTCTCTGACAGATTTAGAATCATTCAAAGAAAGACTATGTTCTGTAGTGCAGAAATACCCAGATTATGCAATATTAGTTGGAAGTGGCTTTATCCGGTTATATACTGGGACATCTGTGGATTTATTGCATGCTGTACGGACAGGAAGCCTTGGAAAGTGCTTTTAAATGTAGGTTTCCCAAAACTGTCATCAGGAGGTAGTTTGACTTCCCACACACACTGGAAATACTTTAGGCCCTATAGCAACGAATAGACCTGACCTTATCTGCAGTGTCAGTATACAGGGTGTCCCAGCAGGAATGGTCAGTATTCAGGAATATGACAGGAAGGCTCATTCGAAGGAAAGAAGGCTAGAAAAATTGGGCTTTAAAATGCATACTTTAAGAGCTATGAGCAGTCATTCATATTCTTAATGTGGAACACACATTTCTGTTGAAGAAGTGCTCGTAGCTATTAAGGTATGCAATTTAGTGCATGTTTACTACACAATTTTTTCTTGTTTTGGTCCATGCTACCTCCTCTCAAAATATGGAAAGCGCAGTAGAAGAGATTTGTTTCACGATATTGAAGACAAAGTGATGCTCATAGCTCATAAGTTGTGCATTTTAAAGCCTATATTGTCATACCCCTGAATATTGACCATTCTTCGTGGACACACTATAGAGACAAGGATTAGTGATCATGATGTCATGACAGCACCAACACTTACTAAAACCATTCAGAAGGCTAGGAAAGTAGTTTTGCTAGAAAGAGCAGATAAGTAGTTGTTATCGTCCCACTTAGACAATGAATGGATGTCATTTAGTTGCAATATGATGGCAAAGTTTCAATCGATTGTTAATCATACAATAGAGAAATATGTGCTGAGTAAGTGGAGTAAGGATGGTAAAGACCCACCTTGGTTTAATAACAAAGTTCAGGAAAAGCTGAGAAAGCAGTGACTAGAAGTCTCAGTTCAGAGAAGAACACACAAATGACAACAGGCAAAAATTAGTGGTAATTAGTGTGCCAGCCAAAGATCAATGCACAAAGCATACAACAGCTACCACGATCATACCTTAGCAAAAGATATTGCCGAGAACCTGAGAAAAGACTGGTCCTACATAAAATTGCTAAGCAGGTCAAAGGCCTCTGTTTAAACACTCATTGATCTGTATGGTGTGGCAATAAAAACAGCAAACAGAAAGCTGAAATTTTAAATCTCGCACTTAAGAAATCATTCCTGCAGGATAACCATACAAACGTACCATCTCTTGACTGTCGCCTACACTCTCATATGGAGGACACAGTACTAGGCATACCTGGCATAAAATAGCAACTGAAAGAGTTGAACACAAATAAGGTGTCAGGTCTGGATGAAATCCCAATTTGGTGGTACAGAGAGCATTCTACAGCATTGGACCCTTACTTAGCTTGCATTTATCACAAATCTCTCGCCCAGCACAAAGTTCCGACTGAGTGGAAAAAAGCACAGGTGACTCCTGTATATAAGAAGGGTAAAAGAATAGCCCAACAAAATTACAGATGAATAGCCTTAATAGAAAGCATCACACATGTGAAGCATAGCTTGCCCTTTTCTCGCACAACATCCTGCAAAGCATGGATGGAGGGCAACAGGCAGATTCCATATGCGTGAATTTCTGGAAAGCATTTGACACATTGTCCCACTGCAGACTGTTAACGAATGTATGATCATACAGAATATGTTCCCCGGTATGTGAGTGACTTGAAGACTTCTTAAATAATACAACCTAGTACATTGTCCTTGAAAGCGGGTGTTCATCAGAGGCAAGGGTATCGTCAGAAATGCACCAAGGAAGTCTGGTCGGACCACTCTTATTCCGTATGTCGGTATATACATAATGATTTGATGGACAGGGTGAGGAGTATATGCAGCTGTTTGCTGATGATGTGGTAAATGGGAAGATGTCTTCAGTGAGTTATTGTATAGGAATACAGTGTGACTTAGACATAGGTCCTAGTTGGTGTGATGAATGGCAGCTTGCCCTAAATGTAGAAAAATGCAAGTTAAGGCATAGGAGTACAAAAACACTCCCCTAATGTTCGAATACAGTGTTGGTAGTATGCTGCTTGACAAGTCTTGTTGATTAAACATCTAGTCATAATGCCGCAAGTGACATGAAATGGAAAGAGCATGTAAGGTCGATTGTAAGGAAGACAAATGATCAACTTCAATTTACTGGGAGAATTTTATGAAAGTGTAGTTTGTCTGTAAACAAGACTGTGTATAGAACACTTGTGTGACCCATTCTTGAGTATTACTCAAATGTTTGGGACCCCCATCCAGGTTGGATTAAAGGAAGACACTGAAGAAATTTAATGATATACTGATAGATTTGTCACCATTAGGTTCTGTCAACACGAGTGTTACGGGGATTCATCATGAACACAAATGGGAAACCCTGTGGAGGGAGACAACATTCTTTTCATGAAAAACTATTGAGAAAATTTAGAGAACTGGCATTTGAAGTTGACTGCAAAATGGCTCTACTGCCACCAATATACATTTCGTGTAAGGACCATGAAGATAAGAATTAGGGCATGTACTGAGGCATATAAACAGTCATTTTCCCCTCATTCTATTTTGAGTGGAATAGGAAAGGAAAGGAAATGAAATGACAAAAGGGGTACAGGGTACCCTCTGTCATGCACAATGCATTGGCTTGCAGAGTTTGTATGTAGATATAGAAGTTGAGGGTAGGGTGATGTGGGTAGGACAAAAGGTATTTGATGCCCTGGTGAAGGACGTGGTTGAGCTTTGCAATGCCAGGGTAATACTGAGTAATCAGAGAAGTTGTGGTTGGTGGCTGGTTAACAGGTTTACTGGCATCAGAAGAGTAGATAGCCCAGAAGATCTGTTTATGAATGAGCTGGATAAGATATTTTCTGTTAATAAAAGCTCCGGCAAGGTTATCAGCATATTTCAACAGTTCCTGCTTTCCACTGCAGATGTGATGAGGCTGTAAGAAAGAGATATTTGGATGTGGAACAAGTGGCAGCTGTCCAAGTGGAAGTACTGTTGATGGTTGGTGCACTTGATATAAGCAGGTGTATTTATGTAGCCATCTGAGAGGTGGAGGCAACGTGTAGGACAGTGGTGCATTGAGTTGAGAAGCAACAGGTGAACAAGATTTGGGAGTAGTTGTTGATGTTACAGGGGAAAGAAATAAGGGTGTCACTGTCAAGAGTCCAGATCATGAAAATGTCGTCAATGGATTTGAACACTACAAGAAACTTTAGGTGTTGACTGTATGGGAAGGATTGCTCCAGGTGGCCAATCAATAAGTTGGCATTGGATGGTGCCATGCGAGTACCCATGGCAGTATCGTGCATTTGTTTATAGATTTGACCTGTAAAAGTGAAGTAATTGTGAGTCAGGAGGTGCTTGGTTAGGAGGATTAGGAAAGAAGTGGTAGGTTTGATATCAGGAGCATATTGGAAAAGATAGTGTTATGTCGCCACAAGGCTGTGCGCATGGGGGACGAAGGCGAAGTGAGCAGTATCTTGAATGTAGAATGGGAAGTTACGGACAGTAGTTAGGAGGTGTTGGTCAGCAAAGGCAGAGGTTTGTTCTGTGGCGTTCTTGTACCCAGCTGCAATGGGACAATTGGGGAGGTGCCTTCAGGTTTTGAGGTGGACCTAAGGCATTTGGAGTCACTGGGAGGTCTTGCATCTTCCCAGAATCTATATGGCAAAAATGTCTTCCATTCGCCTTCTTGAATGTTAATTTTCCGTGATCGTCCCATTTCACATTGCTTGTTAGTGTTACTATAAATACTAATATGATGTGACGTGCTCAGGATGTTCACCACCAGTCTTTTAATAAGATACTGTCAGTTTCTTTAACTTTGTTATAGACATTATCATGTATGGATTGGTCAAAAATGTGAAAACACCACGAGAAATGCATACTTGAACATAAATGCAGAAGCTGTCCAAACCTGCGGGTTGCACTTTCATGTTTGACTATGAATTATGTCAGAGCTAAGTGACTTCGTACCTGGGCAAATTGTTATTACTTGTACAGTGGATGCTTCCATAACCAAGGGAGCTGAAGCGTTTGGTGTTTCACGAGGCACCATGCTGAAGATTTATATTACAGAGAGGAAAAGAAGATAAATATCATCTGCTAAATCACAATGCAGGTGAAAGTGTGTTTTGAGTGATAATGGCAGATGGCCATTGAAGAGGATTGTGGCAAAAAACAAAAAAATAGGAGGATGACAGCTGAAAAAGTCACTGCAAAATTGAATATCGCACACATGAACCCCGTCAGCATAAAAACATGAAGGGAGCTCCATAAGCTGGGAATTGCAGGGCAAACTGGGATTCAAAAGTACATCAGTGATGTAAATGCCCGTAACAGGAACACTTGTGCCGAAGCTATAAAACCTGGACTGTGGAGCAATGGAACAGAGTCATTTGATTGGATGACTCTTGCTTCACACCATTTACAACTACTGGCAGAGCTTAAGGCACAAGAGTGAAACAATTTGGGCAGGCATATCATGGTATTCCATTGACCCCATGGGTACTCTGCAAGGTTGCATTACCACCAAGGATTATGTGATCATTTTGGCTGATCAGGTCCCATGGTAACACGTTTGCTCCCCAATGCTGTATTCAAAGACGACAGGATCTCTGTTTGCACAGCTTGCATCGGCCAAGACTGATTTTATGAGCACGGGGATGAATTGTCACATCTCCGCTAGAAATCTCAGTCACCAGATCTCAATATTTTTGTGCCTTTGGTGTCTACTTTGGAGAGAAGTGTGCATGAACGTTACACACCTCAATCATCATTACCTGAAAATGCCACTATTTTTCAGAAAGAAGGGTAAGATGCCCACCATACAGGACCTGTATTTATCTCTTCCAAAACTGGAAGGTGTTTTGTATGCCTTTGGTTTTCCAGCACCATATTAGACTTGTTAATGAGTTGTGGTTTTGGTGTTTCCATGTTTTTGTTCACTTCCTGTACATTTATTTACATTTAAAGAGAGCTGCAGATTCATTACACAAAGTAGGAATTTTGTCCCAGACTTTATATAATTTCTTACGTCCGTCTATTGATAATACTTCCTAATATGCAGCAACATAATCAGCAATCAATCTTATAACAGTACTGATCATATATAATAGATCACGTGTGTCTTGAGAACATTAGAGATTTTATTATGCTAGCTTGTGGCACACCTATTATTACTTTTGTTTCTGTGGAACATTTGCCATCCAGTGTAACACACTGGGCTCTCTTAGTGGAATATTCTGTGGGTGAATCACATATTTTTGAAGAGACTTTCTGTGGTATTATCTTGGTTAGTAGCCAATCTTGTGGTACTATGTTGAACGCCTTTCAGGAATCTAGGAAGATGGAATCTACCTTTAACCTGCATCTATTGTTCGCAAGATGCTGGTTATGGAGGTGTGTTTAACCTAAATAGTTTTTCCACAATCAGTGCTGTTTCTCTGAGGGAAGCTAGCATGTGTTTACTGTTCAGGAAAATTTCCAGTTTGTAACAGAACATACTCAATCTGTATCGAATAAAACCTGCTAAGCTTACAATACAGATGTCATGTTGTGAGTGACAAGTTTCATCATCATGCTGCATGCTCGCCATTGTACTGTAGAGTGAAAGTAAAAGGAAAAGCCTCAGTGATAGAAAAAAAATTGTACTACAATAAGGCAGTGAAATTTGAATGACTTTCAAGTTTGTGTGGATGAATCAAAGCTACAAGCAGCAGTGATACATGTTCGTGTAGAACTCAAAAAGACATTTAATTCTTGAAGTGTGACTGCCAATGATGTTTAATCATTCCAGTGATTTTGTTTTATGAAACTAATTACTTCCACAAGAAAAAACGAGTGGGAGGTGGCAGTGTTTCTCAGTGGTGCGCATCATTCCTCACTGAACATTGTACCTACCATATTACAAGCAGTTGTTACTGCAGTACTTGTACTATTCCATATAGGTGTGCACCATTTGTTTCTCTCAACTATGTTTCTCCGTGTGGGAGATTTTAGAGTATGTGAGGAAGTGTCAATGACAAAGAGAGTAAACATGATAATACTGGATTACAAGATTAATGTTAAAGGTCTAGATTCTCCCACATCTTCTATATAATTGTAGGTAATGGTGCAAAATGCTATGAAGTTCTACAAAGAGCTGAAATCCGTTATAGGGAAGATTTAAAGGAAGCTATATGAAGGATTCAAGTGCATTCTATTCTAGGTACTGCTCCAGTGTTTGTAGTCTGTATCAAGTAATGAGAAATTCAGAAAGTCGCTCAAAAGATTTTAGCAGTTTGGTATAGACCATAAGAAAATAGAATGGAGGACCAGGAAACTAAAATGGGGATCCTTATAAGAAAGGTGAGATTGGTCTCCTGAAACACTTCTGAATACATTTAAAGTACTGGTACCCAAAGTAGATTCTGTAACGTTTCTATTACATCCTTCATATATCTTTCATAGTACTTTCTTTTAATAGTTAAGGTGCACATGAAGGCTATATAGTCATATTACTATCTCACAATATTCTGATGGAATATTGGTACCAAGAACCCTTTGCCATCCACTGTATTGTAACTGGCAGAGAAAATACATTACCTGGAAAAAAAAGAGTGAAGTCCCCAGATCATTGTTGGACGTCGATGTATCTTCATACACATCATCAGCTGGTTTGTAAATCATTAAGAGTTTTTCTTTTTGACAGGTAAAAGAGCTACCAGAGTGCATTAGCACTGCTCATATCATATTGAACTCCCTACAGCATTTTGTGTCATCCTGCACCCTTGGTGGGAAACCAGCAGCAGTTGGGCTAGGAAATTACTATTCAGTGCATAGGCTGCCATTAAAATCGTGACGCAAACAGCTGATTTGGGAGTGCTGGCAATATCAAGAAGCATGGACTGATGATAAATGGCATCTCGGCGTGTTCAGCAATGAGTTGAAGTTCTGCGCTACCCCAGATGACCATTGCCTGTGATTATTGTGGTGATCTAGGGAGAGGCCCAGTTCTTTAGTGTTTTGCAGAGGCACAGCTGTGTCATTCTGTCATTTGAGTGTGGGAAACCATCAGGTATGACTTCAGGTCATGGCTGATAGTGATTGAGGGTACTCTGGCAGCACAACGGTACATCGTGGACATGTTGCATCCTCGTGTGTTACCTCTCGTGTGACAGTATCGTGGTGCCTTTTTCCATCAGACATTGCTCATCCACACATGGTTTGTGTGACTATGAACTTTCTGTGTGATATTGAGGTACTTCCGTGACCAGTAATATTCCCAGATCTGTCTTATATAGGACATGTTGGACCAGGTTGGATGTCAACTTCGCCACAGTCCCAGTATGTACGATATCAAGAATTAGTTACAATAGTTGCGTATCAGTGTGCCCCAGGAGAGGATACATCAGCCTGATGACACCCTTCCCGTCTGAATTAGTGCATGCACCCTGGCCAAAAGAAGTGCAATCTCGTACTGCCAAGTGCGTTCATACTGCCAAGTTCGTAGTAAACTTGACTTGATTTTGTAGTCACTGAAATAACTTATGAACTTGTGAAGTTTCATTTTGTTTTCTTCTCACCTTCTGGGTGCTTCACTTTTTTGTCAAGCAGTGTGTGTAGAAGTGGATAATGTGCTATGAGCCTCACTTGCCCACACTAGAGTGAGTGACGATCTTACATTTGGAGAATACATGCCACTTTAATGCGGGAAAAGTGACACATTGTAGTACAGTGGCAGACTGACAGTGGCAGAGTGATTCTTTGCCAATAATTTAGCAATTTGCTCTCTTGCCCCTCACAGATTTCGTTAGTGGGAGGTGGTGGTCAATCCCCAATCCAGTGACCACTTCCTAATTATCTCTACCTTATAGAAAGAGGTGTGTCAGAAAGAAAACTGCCAGAATGGATGCTCAGCGCGTGCTGGAGTTACTACTGCTGGCTGTAGGTGTGGTGCTGGGAGGTAGTGCATGGGGACAAAGGCATGTTGATGCTTGCAGGCTCCTTGTTGGTTGTCTAGGGTGATATAAGTGGTAGGATTGGTGTATGTGGTACAGATGTGGAGGCTATATGGGCAGGGTGTTGCTTGGGCTAAAGTTAATCTAGTAACACTGACTCTTGTAGGCATCTGCTCCCATGTGGTACAGGTTTCAACCCTGAGTTTCAGTGACCATTTCAGGCACCCATCCTTGTTGCCATTTGGATGTCTGTGCCTGACAGTAGTGTCAATGTGGAACTGGCAGTGTGTTGGTGTCTGCTTAAGTTGTTGAGATCTGAAGGAAAGGAGGAGGATCCTTAGTGGAGGACAGAAGAAATGGAGGAGAATCTCTAGTACTATGCCCTGCAGTTGCTCCACTATACTCTTCTCTGTGATCAGTATGGCTCAAAAGTACTAAAAATAAATAAATAAATAAATGTGAAAGCATTCTCTGTGCATGCTGACTGAATTGCCAATTTCATATTCTCCTTCAGCTTGTGTACTATCTGTTCTAACACATTATTGAAATGTTAGTGGAGTGGATCAGTTAAGGAGTTGTTGATTCCCTTGTTGGCCTAAAACTTACTGAAGACTAGATAAATTGGGGTACGTTTTTGGTGACAGTCTCTTGATAGAGAAGACGTGTGAAAGCACCTTTCAGTAGTTTTAGCTGATGAAGACTGTGTACAATATAACTATGGAAATTTTGAATACACGTCCTAAAGTATGAACAACATCAAAAATTAGTCTCAAATAATGTTATTGCTGCAACTTTAGAAATGCTTAGTAAATGACTTCAGGAAAGAATTCTAATCATTTTCTTTCCTGTTCCACTTACAAATAGAGTGAGGGAAAAATTACTGTCTGCCTTCACATGAGCTGTAATTTCTCCTCTCTTATCTTCGGGCACTTACACATAATGTATATTGGTGGCAGTAGAATCGTTTGACGATCGGCTTCAAATGCCGGTGCCCTAAATTTTCTCAATAGTGTGTCTCGAAAAGAATGTCGCCTTCACTCCTGGGATTCCCATTTGAGTTCCCGAAGCATCTTCGCAATACTTACGTGTTGTTTGAACCTACCGGTAACAAATCTAGCAGCCCACCTCAGAATTGCTGTGATGTCTTCCATCAATCCGATCTGGCACAGATACCAAACACTCAAACAGTACTCGAGAACAGCTCACACTAGCGTTCTATATGCAACCTCCTTTACAGGTGAACCACTCTTTCCTAAAATTCTTGCAGTAAACCAAAAACCGACCATTTGCCTTCCCTACCACACTTCTCACATGCTTGTTCCATCTCTTATTGCTTTGCAACATTACATCCAGATGTCTAAACAACATGACTGTGTCAAGCAGGACACTAGTAATACTGTATCTGAACATTACTGGTTTGATCTTCCTACTCATCTGCAGCAACTTACATTTTTCCACATTTAGGACTAGCTGCTATACATCACACCAACTGGAAATTTTGTCTAATTCATTTTCTATCTTACTGCAGTCACTCAACTTTGACAACTTACTGTATACCATGGCATCATCACCAAACAACCACAGATTGCTGCCCATCATGCCTGCCAAATCGTTTATGTATGTAGAGAACATCAGCGGTCCTATCACATTTCCCGGGGGCACTCCTGACGATACCCTTGTCTCCGATGAACACTCATCATCGAGCCAACATACTGTGGGTTCTATTATTTAAGAAGTCTGCAAGCCACTCACATATCTGTAAACTTATTCTGTATGCTCGTACCTTCATTAACAGACCGCAATGGAGCACCATGTCAAACACTTTACCTTTTTCACACTTCTAGCATTTGTTAGCATACACTGTCAAGTACAATGGCCATCCTTCCTAATACAAATCAGCAGTGTTAAATAATACCAACTATTTTCTAATTGGCAACAAACTATGCAGTTTGTATATTGGCAGCATTATACAACGTTTAGTGGCACAATCCTTTGATATTAACACAAGTTATTACCACATGACTTTAACTGTGTAAACAGTGACAAATACACTTCTTGGATTTGCTGCTAGATAACATTGTGCAAATCCCACACTATTTTATTGAAGCAACTGTTCACTATCATCAGGTAGTAGTAGTTGCTGTCATCACACCTGCAAAATGTGACTGGTAATACGTGCATGGTGGTACTGAAATTTATCGGCATTACAGGCAGGATTATGCATCTGCAGAGAACCACTCACAGTTGGACAAAATAACTGTTCGTAGTGCCCCCTGCAGGAAGCTGAAGAGAGGCCTTCCACGCTTGCACGTACAGCAGTCATGTGGTGTTGAGATATGCATGTCATAGTTTTAAGATTAATGTGCTGTGTATCAGTTCAGAATGAGAAGCAATGGACATGTTTGGATATCAGTTTCTTTGTCCACAATATATATTGATTACAAAATGTGTATCAACATGATACAAGTTGTAAAACATTGGCCAGGGACATAGCACTTCTGTTCACACAGGCCGGAAAATCACCTTCTGTTCTCTCTCTCCACACTCTACCGAGCGAGGTGGCGCAGTGGTTAGCACACTGGACTTGCATTCTGAAGAATGATGGTTCAATCCCGCATCTGGCCGTCCTGATTTATGTTTTCCATGATTTCCCTAAATCGCTTCAGGCAAATGACGGGATGGTTCCTTTGAAAGGGCACGGCTGACTTCCTTCCCAAACCCGATGAGACCGATGACTTTGCAGTTTGGTCTCCTCTTCCAAATCAACCCCCCACTCTCCACTCTCTTTGTTTTTCTTTATCGACATATTGATATGTTTCTACAGCTCAATGCATCTCACTTGTAATTACACCCAGTAGAACAATTCACAATCATATATGAAAGTAGAACTTCACCTTATGCTGACAATGGAAAATAATTTTGAATAACATGTTAATAAATGTTTGAACACGCAGTACCAAAAAAATGAAAATAGCAATTCCATCCATATCAACTCTGTGGTGCAAACAAAAACAAAGTTGCACAAGGAAACGAAGTTAAAATATATTCTATAATAAATCAAAGGAAAGAAAGCACAGGAGAAAAGCTATATTGTACTGTAGTGTTATCTTCACATGTGCCCCAGTTTATATGTGATATTCTCTCGAATCTCTCATGGTATAATGTCTCAGGCACAAATGAATTATGTTGTTTGTATACCACATGTAATCATGCATATGCATTGAGCATATACAAAATTAAAGACAGATTGTCATTGCCATAATCAAACAGAAGAATAACATTTCATTTCTCCTAAATTCCAAAATTATTCCACCAATAATACAAATAACACGACACAGTCTGTGAAAGAACAAACTTCATCTATCCTACATTGACCTAAAACAAAACATAATAATTTAAGATAGCATTGCTTTTTGGCTCTTATTGTTTTCAGTCCTTGCATGTTAGTTTCTGTTTTCTCAACTCCTCTCACACAAAGTTCCTGCTTCTACACATTCATATCTCTACCTAGTGGTGCTGTGGCCTTTATGCTTGCTGCTTCGCCTTATGATGCAAGTAATTGCTCAGTCTATCTCTTATTATTAACCTATGCAGTCAATTGAAGATTGGCAGACACTTACAAATTCTATTTACAACATAACTTAAGTCCCTCTCTACTGCTATCTTTTAGAGTGTTATTCCCTCATTTGGATCTAATAGATTAAAAAATAAAAATAAAATAATAATAATAATAATAATAATAATGCAAAAGTACAAACTTATGATCCAAGAATAAAATTGCGCACTATCTACACTTCAGTTCGCCTTTTCTGGATACAGTGAGGAATTGTATTTATTAATGAGCAAATTTACAAAACTCTGTCTTATTTAGATTCTCCAATTCTTATCCTGCTGAAATTTGTTATTGCTGTGCATCTTTTTTCATTTTAACTGAAGCTCCTTCGATAATGATGGACAGTTGCTGGTCCCTCGTAACATATTCTCACATTATTTACACCTCCCCCCCCCCCCCCCTTTTTTACTGAATTCCATTCGCACATTATGATAACATTATGACAGGTTTTTAGCACTTTTGTTTTATAATATTTTCTACCCTTCCTATGTTCTTGTTTTTTTATTCTCTGTTTCTCTTTATCTCATGTTCCTACCACCATCATTTCTAATATTACTGTATCCATTTCATCACTAACAATTACTGATTGCGTAAAACCTTTGCTAAACGTTGCCCATCAGAGTTCCTGACGTCATCCAGCTATTACTTCATTTTCTCTCATTCATTTACATCAGCAAAGTAATCAAACTTCTCAGTTACTGTACTACAAATACATGTTATGCATTACTAATTCCTTCCCATCTTCAATCATTATTACACAACAACAAAACACTCTAGGTTATTTGTTATTACTGTTCAAACTACATAGCCCAGACCAGTTTTTTTCTTGCCAAGCTACTATACCAGCATTGCCTTTTATCAATACTCTCAAATTTCCTGCGTGAAGCTGTTCACAAACATTTACTTTGGGAATATTGTCAAATCAAGTTATAACTACCTGATACTTAATCTGGGTAGTTCAATAGTTGAAGAGTAGGAAGCAGTGCAGAAAACTAAAGAAAGAAACAGCACTGCAAAAGCTAGGGGCTCTATGCATGCTACTGCACATATTCACTAAAGACACCCTGAGGTCTGCTTTGTCACAGCTGATCAAGAAATTCTGTAATCTATAGTTCTGATCTACCAACCCACATCTATTCTGATAAGGCATTTTCCCTACCAACACTTCAGAAAAGTCACTTCCATTCCATGCATTGTCTGAATGTTTCAGTGTGTGCTAATTACTTTCTCACTGTGTTCTTTCACACTTTCCTCAGATCTTCCACAATTTCCTGGATACACCTGACAGACTTTCATTACTTCACTCTGTCTATCCTCAAATAAGTACACATCTAAAATTGTGTGGTAAGTTCCATCAAATATTTGAATCTCTCTGAAACATAGGCCCCTCATTTCAGTCTTTTTCTTTTTATGCTAGCACTATTCTTTCTCAACTTTCTCTTTTCTGACCATTTGTCATAACTTGGCTCCTAACCTCATTTACAACAGAAATCGAATTTACATGTCCATTGAGATCACAAACTATGTTGTCAAAGTTACTCTTAGTCTGTACTTCCATTACTGAAAATATCCCAAAGAAATATTTGTCTGCCCCCCCCCCCCCCCCCAATATCACCTAACTTTCCTTATCCTCGGTTCCAGAAGTGATCCTTTTAATTTCCCCCATTTCTGTCTCATCCTCCCTTCTACATTCCAGGAAAATCAGATTATCATCATTCTTTACTTCTGCTTTCCTTTGTTTATCCCCAACAGCTCGGGCTTCAGTGTTTTTATCCAATCATTCTCTCTCTTCATTTGTTAATATTGTAATTTCGGCATCTTCAAATGAGGCACTTGGGGCTAGACAACAAAACATCTCTGCTGAAGATGGTTAATGGGAAGTATGTAAAACCTACAGGAAGATGTGTCATTTGTGTGGGTATAAGTGACCACACACAGTCCTTAGAATTCATCATCATGACGTCATTCTTGGATGGGACTTTTTGCAAGCTTTTCAGGCAATTACAGATTGTGGTCGCTCTAAGATTGTGCTAGATGAGGTGAGATACTGTTGACAGGAAGATGCGCATCCGAGTATGTAGACTGTGTGTGCTGGATGAAGTGATCATTCCTGCAGTCAACGCTAGAAACGTAACTGTCATGTGTCATGCCATGCATCAACCCATGGATCTTGTAGTGGAATCTAAGAGAAGCACACCGCTGAATAATAACTTGGTCATCCCAGCCTCTGTCGTCCCGTTAAGAACAGATTCAGTGAATTGTGGATAGTTACCTGTTGCCAAGAACCGCAGATTCTTCCAAGATGCATGTGCATAGCAAACGCTGATCTGTTAATTGCAGAACAGCCGAGCGTCATAGAAACCTCTGATGCCGAGTCTGTGGGTGAAATTGACGCTACCACTACGAGACAAGATCTTCTAGCTCGAATATCACCAGATCTCACTAAGGAATAACAGAACAAGCAACATGCCATTCTTCAAGAGTTCTGTGAATGCTTCAATCCACAGGTGAGGAGCAACTAAGACAAACCGATAGTGAAGCACTGGAGACCATCAACCAATAAGCTAAGAGAGCATACCATGTGTCAGCAATGGAACGTCGAATAATTCATGACGAGGTAGAGAAAATGATGAAGAATGACATCACTCAGCCTTCACAGAGCCCATGGTCGTCACCAGTGGTTCTCGTCAAAAGAAGGATGGCTGTTGGCACTTTCGTGTTGATTACTTAATAAGATAACTAAAAAGGACGTTTACCATCTTCCATGAATTGACGACACACTAGATTGTCTGAAGGGGGCTAACTTTTTCTCAACCATGGACATGTACTCAGGATACTGGCAAATCTTTCGATTGTGAGGCTGATTGTGAGAAAACTGCGTTCATCACCCCTGTCGGCCTGTAGGAGTTTAAGGTAATGCCGTTTGGTTTGTGTAATGCACTAGCAACTTTTGAATGGATTATGGATAATCTTCGTCATCTGAAGTGGACGATGTGTCTTAGTTATTTAGATGACATTATAGTGTTCTCAGAGACATTTGATGAACACATAAAAAGACTGAGGGCCATTCTTAAGTGTCTCCAACAATGCGGACTGAAACTTAATCCAAGAAAGTGTCTCTTTGGAGCAAAAGAAATCAAAATAATTGGACACTTTGTGTGAAATGAAGGTGTGCGGCTAGACCCAGAAAAGGTGAGATCTATAACGGAATTTACTGTTCCTAAAAGTATTAGAGATGTGAGAAGCTTCCTTGGATTATGTTCTTATTACCATCGTTTTATCAAAGACTTTTGTATCAAAGCCAGGCCACTCCAAGGGTTGTTAAAAGCAAATGCTAGCTTTATCTGGGGTGGTGCATTCTTTCAATGTCCTGCAAAAAGCTCTGACGACAGACCCTGTACGTGGTCTGTATGATGAGAGAGCACCTACAGAACCACACACAGATGCCAGTGGGTATGGGATCGGTGCTGTTCTGGTGCAAATTGCAAATTTCGGGTGAAAAAGAGAAGGTTATAGCCTATGCTACTCGGACACTTACAAAAGTCGAGAGAAACTACTCAACTACAGAAAGAGAATGTTTTGCTGTGATCTGGGCCATATGCAAATTACGACTGTATCTCTGTGGAAGGCCATTCACAGTTATTACATACCATCATTCACTTTGTTGGTCGACAAGTCTTAAGAATCCAACAGGATGACTCGCCAGGTGGGCACTACGTCTTCAAGAGTATGACATTACCATAGTGTACAAAAGTGGAAGAAAACAACAAGATGCCGACTGTCTCTCAAGAAACCCTGTGCAGGACAATCAGGACTTTGCTGAAGATAGTGACTGCCTCGCTGCACTCCATGATCTCTTTGGTGAGCAGGAGGAGGACACCAAGATATCTCCAATTATGCTTGCCTTAAATCGGTCAGAGGATGTGAAAGAACAATTTAAGATAGTTAATGGATTAATTTGCAAGAAAAACTTTGATCCATTTGGAAAGAGGTGGCTACCAGTGATTCCTAAACACATGCACTTAGATGTTCTACAGAAATTTCATGACACACATGAGGCCGGACATTTAGGATTTATTAAGACATTTGATAGGATCAATAAGAGATTTTTCTGGCCAGGTTTATTTAGGTGTGTTTGTTATTATGTGTCACATTGCCAAGGGTGCCAGAGGAGAAAGGCAGTTCCTCAGAAACCACTTGGCCGACTCATACCAATTCCACCAGCCAAAATGCCTTTCCAGTGTGTTCGGATTGACCTCCTCGGATGATTTCCAATGCCTGGTAGGGGCAATAAATGGATTATTGTTTGCACTGATTATCTGACATGCTATGCCATTACAAAAGCCGTGAAAACAGCCGAAGTGTTCAAGGTAGCCAAATTCATCGTGGAAGACATTGTAATAAAACACGATGCCGCAAGGTCGTTAATTATGGACCGAGGAAAAGTTTTTCAATCAAATCTTGTGACAGAGATAAACAGTTGGTGCAACATTATTCATCACATGACGACTGCCTACCATCCGTAAACTAACAGGCTTACTGAATGCCTTAATAAGACCTTGGCCGGCATACTACCTTTCATGACGTTATCCTACAATACTGCCAAACAAGACACCACAGGATTTATGCCATTTGTCCTGGTGCATGGGTGTGAGGCGACGACGACTATGGACACTGTGTTTCCATTACATCCTGATAGTGTGGACGATGAATATGTCGGCCAGGTGTTAACCAGAGCTGAGGAAGCTCGGCAGTTAGCTTGACTCTGCATGCTGCAGGGTCAAGAAAACTATCACTGAAGGTATGACGCGAGCCACTGCCCTGTTGTCTACCAGCCTGTTGACCTCGTTTGGATCTTCACTCCTGTACGGGAGGTTGGTCTCTCTGAGAAGCTCCTCAGGCACTGCTTTGGACCTTATAAGGCTGTAAGACAGTTGTCTGATGTTACTTATGAAGTTGAAGTTTTTGATCCCAACACAAGATGACGAAAGATCAGAGATACGGTCCAAGTCCTTTGAATGATGCCCTTTAAGGATCCTGCAACTCAGGGTAAATTCGAAGCTCCAGCGACAGCCAACAAGTGGAAAACTGATGAAGAGCGTAGCGGCAAAGGAAGTTCTAAGAAGATCACTGCCAGGACAAACATCAGTCATCAGGAGTTGGAGTATGCAGGACCGATGACTCGTTCCCGGACTAGGAGGACGTAACACTGGGATGTTGTTCTCTTAAGGAGGGAGCATTGTCACAAGAAACTGAGTAGTACAGTCACTGTAGTGTGGCGGATATGATAATAGACTGTTGTATGGAGTGCCGAGAGTTCAAAACTCACCTGAACTGAAAAATTTTAATTTCTTAATTCGGTTCGAGTACATTCAAGAAGTATCCACAGAAGTCAAGAATCATTGTACTGGAATGTTCTGTAACTGTGTATATACCATTTGTGTTCTGGCTGGAGGCAGTTCACTCCATGCTCTTGTATGTGCAAGTGCTGAATAAACCTCCTTTAAGTGAAGTTAGTGTTCGTCATTCATCTAATTACACCTCCTTCTACGTGACAATATTATGCTCCTTGGCTTTTAACAATAGTTAAATATATTGCATTCTGTAGCAACAGTTGTCTCTTGGTGGTCGTGACTTAATCACTACAATTTCAACATTATATGTTTTTCTTTTATACTAGTTCTTAATCCCCACCTTTATCCCTCATTACTGTAATTATATGTCTTCTGTTTTATAAGTTTTGTAACTACATGATTGTGTGCAACCTGCTGGCTTCTCTGGCAATTCTTGGTTGACCTTTACAGCTATCAGTCTGTTTATGGATTTGAATTGGTCTCAAAAAAGTTTGTTCTACGTTGCATGCGTATGTATTTCATCTTCTTGGTTTTTATAAGTTACGTTTCATGACGAAAAAGTGTAAAAATTTTATATTGAAGTGGGGTTTTAATAAGCATGGTACGTTTCTTTCTTTCTTATTATTAATGTACTCCGTTTATCTCAATTTGTACCTCCTATACTGATTTATTTCATTAATGATAATGAAATTATTTGTTTCTTGGAGACCTATAGTTTTAGGTACACACTCTTTTTCATCTCGTTGGTGTTTACAACACTTTATTGAAGTTGTCTGTTATATGAGAATGTTCATTACTTCCCTATTTTTGTAATGCGGTAAAATTGATTATAGTTCATGTTCATCTGATAGTTGCTTTTCCTTTCTTATGGTAATATCAAGATATCCAGACAATGCGTTCTAACCTTACTGTATTCGTTGACACAGTGTGTTTATCATGATATATGTGTTGTTACTTTTTGTATGTTGCTTTACATTGAAGTATATATATTTCTGAAGACTGTTTAAGTCAGTTTTACCTGAAGCAGTTTTCTGTTTCTGCTTGTTCTTTCTGATGTGAGGTTGGTTGTGTGAACAATCGAAACCGGTTATCGAATTTAATGGTGTGTGTTGTCGACCAAAATAATTGACTGCAAATTTCTGCAATTTATTTAAGTTATTTAGCTTCACCTGATTGAAAATAAAAGCAACAATTTAATCTAATATGGGTTTTAATTTGTAAATTGTTTCTCATTTATTCCTCAAAAGTGAACTTTCCCTTGAATGTGGGTTCATTAAAAAACTCTTTCAGTAGTTGTCTCCCCATTGTGATTGTTTCACCAGAGTCAGTGGCAATATTTGTCCAAGTGGGAATTTCTGGAAAGCATGTTTGTTAATGTGATTTTGTTCAAAAATATTGTTAAACAGAGTAAACTCATAATTAAATAAGGTGGTGTTTGACTTGACCTACTAGAAATCAAAACGGAATGTCACTAGCATAATTAGAATTCACCATTATTGCATACTATCTTTAAATGCACTACTTCAAATCTATGTAGTGTCTAAGGACTTGAAGTGAAGACACAGTCTCCTGTGACAGTAATAAGAGTATATCATGAGAATACCATTTTTTGCCATTTTGTTCCTCCTATCCCTCCACGTCATTCGGATTTTCACATACAAATACTTACTTTTTTAGGATGTTGGTTCAGTCTTACCACTTTCTTAAATTTAATGTATCTAATCTCTTTTTTTAAGTTATTACCATTCTTGGCTCTGAGCAGTTAGCTATGCAGACAGGGCAGTGCATAAAATCATCAGTTTGGTCAATGCATTAATGTAATTTCTGTTAAATTTTCTTGCAGGTGGTTCAGTTTGATCAAAACTGCTTACAGTCCAAAACTGATATATCAGTTCCTGGATGTCCTTTGTGGGAACAAGAAGCAGCACAGTCATGTGCTCCAAAGAAGACAGATAATTGTAACAGAAAATTGATAGGTGGGTGTAAGGTAAAAGGAAAATGTATGAAGAAAACTATTTCTTCTGACAGCCAGAGTGGCTCAGCCTCTGGAACTATTTGTTTAAAAAAGAAAAGTGATGTCAGAGGTTTGAAACGTACACAAGGTGCTAAAAACCAGACAAGTCTGTCAACATATACAGAAACATCAATGATGACTTGTCACTATACACGAGGTGCTAAAAACCGGAGAAGTCTGTCAAAATATTCAGAAACATCAACGATGGTTTCTCACAATAATGTCAACGATTTGCCATTCTCTGTTCAAATAGATAACATGCGTCAGTCACCATTCCGTATAGACAGGCCAATATCATTTTCTCCAGGTTCTGCAGACTTCTTTCCTCCAGGTGCTGCAGACTTCTTTCGTTCAGGTTCTGCAGACTTCTTTCCTCCAGGTGCTGCAGACTTCTTTCGTTCAGGTTCTGCAGACTTCTTTCGTTCAGGTTCTGCAGACTTCTTTCCTCCAGGTTGTGCAGACTTCTTTCGTTCAGGTTCTGCAAACTTACAGAATTTTAGAACACATGCTGTTGTACCTACAGATGTGGCTTTGCCTGAAAGTAAAAAAGTTAAGAAAGTCAAAATGTGTAGCCCAAACACGTTTACACGAGAGTTAAAGGACCTGGGTGTTAGAAGAAAACATGTTTATTTGACTAGAGGAGCGAGTTTCACCAGGTCAGGCAATTTCGTACCTACCTTAATGCTGAAGGACAGAATTTGAAGGGCACAATTGTATGATGTTTACAATATTGACAAACGTGTCATCTTGGTATGGTGAAGATATCTGTAGGTTATAGTTTGTGTGAAGTTTTATTTAATTGACAATATAAGTTTATTTGCTTGACTATATCTGTATAATTTCATGACATTACTGATTTCTACGTGTTATCATCCATCTTGAGATGATGATAAATGAAGCAGTATACTTAAAAACTTAGAATTGTCAATTCCATGGAATTTAAAACTAACATGACAAATACTGAAACTGTTAGTTGATGTAAGAAAAGGACACTTGATCATGGCATGCATGATAAAAGATGTAACCAGTCCCCAGATTATGGCCAGTCAAAATGTTACTGTGCCAGTAGGAAAGAGGGGTGTCATTCCAGACAAGAAGAAAAAAATCTGCAAGCAGTGGAAAAGGGCCATGTTGCCATACCATGACATGTACTTGCAGGATAAAGCTGAAGATAATGCTGCTTAATTTATTAAAGTAAGATGATGCCCAATGACTGGTAGAAACTTGTAATGTTATGAAACTGTAATGGCTGTGGCAGTGAAATAGACTTTGTATACATTTTTGTTAAGTCATGAATGTTTCTACAGTGACAACAAAGCAGTTTATATTGTAAAAACATTTTATGGTTTGGCAAATATATATGTATCCACTGCTTACAGAAATTTTCTTCTTGTCTGGATAGTTGACAAAATCAGTCCCCTCTGTGCCTTCTCACAATTTATGCATGTTGTTGTTTTGTCCTTTTAAAGTCATGTTACAAGTGTCCATAGTCTTGAAATTCTCTCTCTCCCTCATGTTGTTAGTTATTAATCCTATGTAGGTGACCATGCATGATTAGTATGATGTTAGTTTTAAACACCATGTAACTGTACATGATTACCATGTAGTTAATTATAAATCCCATGTAGTTGACCACACATAACTTTCACACATACAGGGTGTTTAAGCAGGCTGCTTCATTTTTGTACTCTAAGATATGAGATGATTGGTTGAAACTAATAATGTTGTGTGTGTATGTGTGTGCAAAGTTCCAATATTGCTCATATGATACCAATGACATGGGCTACATCAGTATCTCAGTATGTGAACTGTAAAGTGTGTTAAAGTATTCATAATTTTACAGATTGATTGTTAGATGATTTCCATTTCTTTTGAATACTGTTTTAGTTTTCAGACCAATACTATACATTTTTGTTTAAATGCAGTTTACTGCTTTTATTGTAAATGTGATTTACCCCCTTGTTTGAAATGTGTTTCATTGTTTTGTTTGAAGCATTTTTTTTAAATCGGGGAATATTTATATGTTGACAATAAATATGATGGCACAAGCCTTGGTAATTTGTTACTCTTCCAAATGTGTTCATAATTTATTTCTTAGCTTTAATGTTAACATTTTGTGTTTTCATATCTTATTGGTAATTCAAAAACAAAATTATCCACAATTGTTCAATATTTTTATTTTCATACAATCATAATTGTCAAACAGTTGGTTGCACTTCACGTGATGGCACGTCCTGTCAAAACAGTTGTAATGTATTTTTAATAAGTATACCTTTCATGAATGAGACGTGTCTGTGTACAAGAAACACAAAATAAAATAATTTAAAAATTAATGTTTTGTTTGTTAAGTAGTGTGTATTTGTGTACCTCCTTTTCGAAAATTATTGTTAATTGTAATTTAACAGTTGGAGTGAGCATTTGGTCAAAATTTCCTAAAGCAGTGACCCAGAGAGCATGTTTCCGTGAGAGCATGCCATCTTGCTTATTTGTGCAGAGTAGGCAGTGTTCAGTAATCTCATGTGACTAGAATGAAAATAACTCTTGTTTCTTAGTAAGTGATTTACTCAGTTTTCCCAAAAAAATCTGGAACTACGTTGAAAAGTAAAACTCATATATGCTGTTAGATTGTGAATTCTTTTGGTTATTAAAGTTTGGAGTATTAATAAAGGTGGGTCAAGGTCAGATGCACTGTAGTGAGCCAAAGTGAACCGTGTAACTCACAACCAGTTGAGAGTCATTGACTTTTTGTCTTTCTGTCTCTGCAGATTGTGTTGTGTCCTTAACAATTACGCTTCATTTCAGTCATAATGTTGAGTGCAGAGTGATTATTTTACTCTCTTATTGTTCATTATGAGTGATTATGAAGAAGCAGTGATTCCTACTGCTGCACAACAAATACAGTTGTGTATGCCCAGGGACAAACCAGGAATATGGGGAAAATGCGGGAATCTTTTCATCTGGGAAAAATCCAGGAAAACCATGGGAATTTTTCATTGGTTTGGTTTTCAGTTAAAGTTTTGTGATGTTTAACTGGTGATAACTGATACTCTAACAAAGAATTGTACGTTAGCCTGTTATTGCGGAATAATACTGCTGCAGTGAAAAAAACACACACACACACACACACACACACACACACACACACACAAACTTTAGTTGCAAAGGAAATGCACAGTGTACAACAACAAAGCATGGTGCACACGCAAATGTCTGCTGATGGCAAAATCTGTCAAAGGCTGTAGAATGAAGATTATGCAGTACTTTGTAACAGAAAAATGGCTTTCAATTAATGTGACATCAGATCGTGAGAAAATATTGCGAATGGTGGTTTGATTTTTTATTTGGCCCTGTTGATCACATATTGTACGCAGGGTGTACTAGTAATATAGGACAAGTCAAGTGAAATAATACAAAATTATGTGAGCACTTGAAATATCATACAAATAAGTATTTTCTATGAACTATTGATTGCGGATAATATTAAAACCTGCATTTTACTGGTACAACTTCATGTGAATGCTTAAAATAGCAGAATGAGTGAAAGTACACATTTTTATCCCAGTGCCACAATGAAGTAATGAAATTTACATTTTGTCATTATGATTTAAATTAAAATACAAATTTTTTATCTTCATCACACGAGTAACTTAACGTGAGTGCTTAATAGTGGAGAATAAATTGTAGTATACATTTTAACCTATGATATAAATAAATTTATGTTTTATCAGTAATTTATGTTAGAAGTACACAATTTTGTATTCATAACATTACAATTTTCTTTCCTCTATTTTTACTCAAAAGGATGCCTTATTACTCTAGGAATTCATTCATTTTATAATAAGTTTTTTCTCTGAGGAATGTTTTTAGTTCCTTTTGTATACCTGTATGTTATTAATTTCCTTTGTTATGCTGATGTGAAGCTTGTTATATACAGGGTGTAGATAGAGTCCGGGAACACTTTCAATTATATATTGCACAAGAACCAAACATTGTACAGATGTCATACATATGTCATTTTGAAGAGAAACCCTGAAAGTTTTTTTCATGTATACTGCTACAGCGTAGTTTGGTAATTTGCCGATAGTCAGCGTTAGTTGCAAACATGGTGAGGAAGCTTTCTGTGTGTTGGAGTTCAACAGAAACAAGTGTGCTACAGCTGTTTGACAGATATTTAGAACGAAGTACAGTAAGAAGCCATCAACAAGGAAGACCATTTACCACTGGCGCAACAAATTCGTTACAAAGGGGTGCTTGTGCCCGGCAAAGAGAAGCGGACGTCCCAGTGTGAGTGAAGTGAATGTGGAGCGATATGAGAGACATTCATAAAGGAGTCCAAAGAAATTGGTGTGTTGTGCATCCCGTGAACTCGAAATGGCTCCAATGACAGTGTGGAAAGTCTTGCGACAGAAGCTGTGTATGAAACCATTGAAATTGGAGCTAGTGCAGAAGCTCAGTGACAACGACAAAGACAAGCGTTTTGAGTTTTGTTCACAGTTGCACCAATTGAATGAGGATGGGGATGGCATTGTTGATTACTTCATTTTTAGCGACGAAGCCATTTTTCACACTAATGGGAAAGTGAACAATCATAATTGTCAAATGTGGGATACAAAACATCCACATGAATACATTGAATTTGAGTGTGATTCCCCAAAGGTAAATTTTTGTTGTGCCTTGTCACATTGAAAACTGTACGGGCCGTTCTTCTTTGCCGAGAGCACTGTCAGAGGATATTCCTACTTGGACATGTTGCAACAGTGGCTGATGCCTCAAATGCAATCGGTCTCTCCATTCATGTTTCAGCAGGATGGGACTCTACCCCAGTTACATCTTGAAGTTTACATCTGAACATGGAGCTGCCACATCGATGGATCAACTGTGCTACAGAAGGGGATAACTGTTTCATGAAATGGCCTTCCCAATTACCAGATCTCACTCCGTGTGACTTTTTTCTGTGGGGACACATTAAAGATCTGGTGTATGTACCGCCTTTACTACGTGATGTAGCAGGAGTCCATGAGAGAATACGGGAAGCGAGTGCCACAGTCGATGATGTCATGCTGGCATAGGTATGGCAAGAATTTGATTACCATATTGACATCTGCCACGTCACTCATGGCTCTCAAATCGACTTTCAGAGTTTCTCTTCAAAATGCAAGGTACGAGGGGTACCCAAAAGTAACCGGATTCGTAATGCTGCACATCGTGTACCTGTAGTAGCAGGTTGCGCTGCCAGAGGGTTGTAGTAGGAGCTCTGCTGAGTCATTCTGCAATGCGGCGTCACCCAACAGTGAGGAGTGTGGTTTCTTTGGCAGTTCTTGGAGTGTGTGTACAGTGCAGATGTGACACGAGGAAATGGCTAGTTCTTACGAACAACGTTCTGCAGTGAAGTTTTGTTTCGTGCTCGGCAAGAACGCAGCAGAAACTGTTGCGGTTATTCGGAAAGCCTACAAAGACCATGCTCTTAGTAAAACACAAGTGTACGAATGGTTTTCTCAGTTTAAAAAGGGAGCAATGGTGGTTGAAGATCAGCCCTGATCCAGTCGACCTTCAACTGCTCAAAGTGAAGACAACATCGACAAAATCCGTGATCTCATCAGCGAAGATCAACGCAGGACAATCGAGCAACTCGAGAACTTGTCCGGGTTGACCTGGAGCTCAATTCAGTGCATCTTGACCATCAATTTGGGAATGCGAAGAGAGGCAGCAAAATTACTGGAGATCAAAGGGATCGTCGCATTAAAGCCTGTCTTGAAATGAAGGACACATTGAAAGTTGATCCACATTTTTTTCAACAAAATCATTACAGGTGATGAGACATGGTGCTATGGTATGACCCAGAAAGTAAACAACAGTCATCACAATTGAAGTCACCTGGCTCACCTCGACCAAAAACAGCTCGAGAAGTGAATTGATCTGTTTTTTTGACATCAGAGAGATCGTACACTCTGAGTTTGCCCCTGAAAACCAGACAGTAAACCAGCAATTCTATTTGAAGGTTACGAAACGGCTTCGCAGAAGTTTGTTGTGAAAACATCCGGCTTTGTGGGATTCTGGCGTGTGGTTCCTGCATCACAACAACGCTCCCGCGCACACGGCTCTCAGCATTCGCCAGTTTTTGGCCTCAACGAAGACGACTACCTTTACCTATGCGCACTATTCGTCGGATTTTGCACCCTCAGACTCTTCCGGAGGATGAAAAGAGACTTGAGAGGGAAACATTTTGCGGATGTGGAAGACGTAAAATGGGAGTGTCATGAAAGTGCTAGCAGGTATCAAAGAGGACGAATTTAAAAGGTGCTTCGAACACTGGAATGAACTTTTGGACAGGTGTCTTAATGCTAATGGAGAGTACTTCGAAGGAGATTAAGGTTGTATTTGAAAACAATAAAATATATGCTTTCTGGAAAGAAATTCCGGTTATTTTTGGGTCCCCCCTCGCATATGACGTGCACAATATTTAGTTCTTGTGCAATAAATAATTGAAAGTGTTACTGGACTTTATGTACACTCTGTACTTTTATTCTTCTCTCAGTCACTCCCCCTGTGGACTTTTCTCAAAGTCGCAGAGCCTTGGTGGAAAATCCCCCCCCCCACCTCGTCTTGAGTTATGCTTGTTAATGTCACAGTTTTCCTGGAATAATTCCTTGTTGCTGGCTACAATCATCATCAGTGAGTATACGTATTGATTTGTAACAGTAAATATCCTGCACCCACTGAGTAGTTTAACGGTGGCATGTGACTGATGTGCTCTGTCTCAAAACAATGGAATGGACAGGAGGGTTGCTGCTGCTGCTAACTTGTTTGTTACTATTATAAATAACTATGGAGGAGGAGGCTGATGGTTGGGGTGAATGGGGAGATGGCCCTAGACACTAACAAAGTTGTGGTTTATGTTAGGGGCATGGTCCTGTTGATGAAAGCATGCCTCTGGATGACCATAGCATCTCTGAAATGAAAAAGTGATGACATTGATAGGTATCATTATGATTTGGAAAAAAACAAATGACATACAAATGTAAGCATAAATAATAATAACTAATTCATTATACTTACTGTGCAATTCATCAGTATCTGTATCATTATCCCACATGGACTGCATATCACCATCCAGCTGTTGGAATTTTGGAATCATGCTAACCACGGCCTTAATTTCTACATCAGCATCCGTCTCAGTTTCATCATCACCATCATTTTCATCTTCTATGATTCTTGTAGGTAAAAAAAAGCAAGTGTAAAGTATTAGTAACTCTACGAATGTGGATTAATGCCTGCTTATTCAGTGATTGACAATCTGAGCCACCCACCAGTAACGTAGGGTGGGGAATGACACTGGACCAATGCAGTGCTCTAGATTGTTGGATACAGCTTCACTCCACTCCTGCCTCTCAGTATCACGCAAACTTCCTAGAAACAAGAACATTCAATAAGTATTCAAGTATTATTATTAACACTTCTTTTTTATGTGCATTAACTCTTCCACTGCTGTGGCATGTATATACATTCTGGTGTGCAATTCCTCAGGTGTTGTGGACATGTATATGTGTGCTGCATGGCTGTCTGAATGCGTCTTGAGCCACCAATCTCTCACTGTTATGGACGGGTTACCTCCATATCTCAGTGCTTAAAAAAGTTTCGAGTATTTATCATTCAACATATGTGCCACATTGTGTGGAATCATTTGTAAAAAACCTTGTTTCAATATAGTGAATGGTTAATGAGATATGGCAATTGTTATGACCACAAGATTCATGATGTGCAAGAACATGAATGGACAGGTATAAAACCCAATAATTCAAGAACGAAGTGAGTTATCCTTGTGCTCTGAGTTTTAAACAAAATTTCTATATCTTATACACATTTCATTCACTGCAGTGTACGAGCTAAAATCAACTGTATGCAATGCTTCTTTAAGTCTACAAAATCTTTAAAATTTCACACAATGTTTTACTTAATTTGTTGCAGCATAGTAACTATGCCATATAAAGAAATAAATTCTGTCCTTTATAAAGTGAAAATATCAGATTGCAAGATGTGCAAAAAACAAATTTTTTTCACCCAACAGTGTTAAGTATTTAATTTCTGTTGGAATGCCATTTCTCAGCACAAGCACCAGCATTTGGTGTGCAGTTCAGCCATAACAAAACCCACCTCAGCACAGAATGCAAAGACCACATCTGTAACAGCTAAAGGGTTAAACACTTACCTACTCGGTCATGGACTATTGGAGCTCACCAGCAGCTAGAGTAGCCCGCCCCAGTGCTCTCGATGATGGATGTGTGCTTAAGTGACTGCCAACAGCATCTCATGGATGGCAGGTTTCCTGAAGGCAGAAGGGCAGGGCCCAAACCAGAAGCACTACATGTGGTCACTGAGGCAGTAATCAGGTGCCTCATCGAACAGGTTGTAGTTGGTAGTTTGTTGCCACGTGGCACAGCCCTTCATCATTTATCTTGCAGCTAGCAAGATTGTCATTCAACTGGAATCAGCAATGCAGATGGGATGACCAAACACTGAGACTGAAGTTTCAGAAACAGCCATATTTAAGCTGGACACATCATCATGGTTGGCGATGTAGTCATGTACCCTCATTGTGCAGAGGTGTCAGTAGGCTTGTTCCCACTATGGTGTCTTAAGTATGTCTCTTTCACTTACCTTCACCCTTTCCATCAGTGCTAGGACACCATGGAGCGGCTCAGCTCGGGGCTCACATGGTGTGGCTCCATAGTGTAAGGCTCGCAGAATGATGCATTAGGTGCTGTCATACTGCACTGTTTGCACTTTTTGGTTAGTGCTCGGCTCAGTGTGAAAATTTATTTCAAGCGATGCCCTGCCTTCTGCGACACTGCACTCTTTGCATGCTCCAGGTATTAGTTGTGACACGTGATATGTGCTGGATCTGATTTTCTGCCATTTTCACCAAGTAATAACTTTAAAGATTTGTATTGGACTTGCTATGCAACAGTCGCCCCTTATTCAAGAAATTTGTTCTGAATTATGCTTTGGTGTACCCGTAACAACTGCAATTTACATATATTACATTTACACTATTTCATACCATGTAGTCCCAATTAATATCTCATGGGAGTGAGTTGCATTACTTGTTCCCACTTACATCTAGGTTTTATTCTCTAATACAATCAAGATCTGTCTCGTCCTACTTGTTATGATTTAATTATCACTACTGGTACAAGTGGTTTCAGTGCCTATTTCTTAGTTATGGCTTAAAGCCATTTTATGGGGATCTAGTGAAAAGGCAAGTCTGGAGGAGAGACAGCTTTATGCCTCAAGTGGAGGTAGAGTATACAAGTTGCTATATGAAACACTGCTATGCTAGTAGTAGAAGCACTTATAGTCATGAATGACTGATGCTGTGTTTACCAAAACTGTCAGATATGATCGAACATCTGTTCCATAGTAATATGCCCTTTTTCTGTTGCAATTAGGTCATCTATTGAGTGTAGGAGTTCTGGAATCATAGTGTCATTAAGAAAGGTTGGGTTTTGAGTAGGCAGTATATTTAATACTTTTCTGGCCAGTAAAACATTAGTGTCAATACCTTCATCATGATCATACTCGTAATGGTTGCAGGTAACCATTAGTTAGCGGTCGCTATAGCGCAAGTCATGCCATTGTTCTGAAGCACCATCCTCTCCATGCCCCTAGGTTTCCTATATTTGTGACAGTTGATGATTATGGTTGCAGTGTAAAGACTGAGTAAATCCACTGGGTACCTACTTTGATGATCAATAGTGTCAAGAGTACAGCTATTCTCTGAGATGTCCATGCAATTATGCCACCTGACGTATAGGAACTCTTGTCAACGTCGTCCTGTCTTCCAAAAAAAAGAGAACCCATCTCAATAACACAAATGAATCACTTTCATGAATGTCATGCTAACATGTAGTATAAGTGTAACAGCATACAGAAAAGGGAAGAAAAAATAAATACACTATGGAACATACACTACAACCATACATAATTGTGAACTATTATTTTCTCGACCTCAATGCACATGGTGACTTGTGCTCAGCACAAGTGTTGGGTACTGCATTACTCCATAACCCTCCTTCGTTTTCTGCTCTGCTGTTGCACTGGTACAGGAATCTGTGGTAAAGCATCTGCGATGGACTGTCAGTCCTAAGGACCCGGGTTCGATTCCCGGCTGGGTCGGAGATTTTCTCCGCTCAGAGAGTAGGTGTTGTGTTGTCCTAATCATCATCATTTCGTCCCCATCGCCGTGCAAGTTGCCGAAGTGGCGTCAAATCGAAAGACTTGCACCAGGCAAGCGGTCTGCCCGATTGGAAGCCCTCGTCACATGCCATTATTATTATTAACTTTGCCATTGAACAGTTTTACTATACTGATATGTACAATGAAAGTTTTAGCTGGTAACTAGATCATAACATCGACTGGGGAGGTTATTTCTATGACTTGATATGGACATTTGGTTTTCTCTTTTGTTGTATAAGAATTGGTAACCAACACTCATTGGCTAACTCTGAAATATGTAAGTTGAATTACATTTTTGCCTTTCCAGATCTCTCATATTTCCTCATCTGACTCTTTGCTGAACTTGACTTATTATTTTTGTAATCTCCTATGCTGACTCAATATCAGAACCTAAGTTAGGTTGTAACATGTCGAAGAGTGAGGGAATTTTCATTCCATCGGCAACATCACACCATTAGAGACCATACAATCGCCGCCACCTAGGTGGTGGTGATATAATGCCCTCTGTGGCATTCTAGCAAGAAGGAAGGAACTCTGCCTTACTTCTCTGGTTTCTGTATTACTAGCCTGGTGTCTTGTAGCTTCGGTTGTCCCTCGTTGCAGAGTAGCTCTCAGGTGCCAGGTTCAATGTAGGTTTGTGATCCTGCTGAAGTGAGGTGTGTTGGGATGCCGGTTGTTAAATGTTAACAATGTTTTGTAATTACTCGTTTTAATGAAGAATACTTTGAAACACACATCACAGACTTTCCCATATGGTGGTTCTTGGCTACGCCATTATACTCAGTCCTTTACAACACATTTATCACTTTCAATACTCGTTATAGATACTGCCCATGACACGTGGCATTCACTGGTAATTAATACCTTCACTTTAACTTTATATCTTGTTTATCACTGCTATATTTATTTGCGACTGTTCTTATGGAGCCACTTCTGGTTACTCGATCGTGCATTTTTGAGTGGCGCCTCGCTACTAACTCCCTGGCTTCCTGATGCACAAGAGAGACCCTCACCTTTCTCCCTCAGCCAGTAGGGACACTCCACTCGTCTCCTACGCACATTGCGATGGAAGTTTGTCTCGGAACACTATCTCCAGTTGTAAGATCCTACTCCCAAATAGTCTGATCTTGCCCCATACTAAGGTTGCACAACATTGCCTCCTATGATGTTATCATTAATGCTCCTTGTTGACACATAATTGTCACATGCACAGGTAGCCTGGCTGCTACTGATTGTTCCCGCTCACATAAATATGCGTAACAATTAGCATAAACACGTGATGGGAATGCACATACACATTACAACCAATACTAGTTTGGTCTCTGAAATTGTGTAGACTGACCACAAATCAGAGAGATGTGCCCCAATCTGTATGCTGGCTGTTAACATAATGACTCATTAACTACAAGATTGTTCTCTGAATGCATTCAGTTTGCCCATTTGCTTGTGGATGGTAGGGACTTGTCTGTAACTTGCAAACACAAAGTGCGCAGCATGAGTATTTCATCAAATCAGATAATAAGTTCATACCTTGTTCAGTCAGTAAAGTTTCTTCTATACCAAACTTAAGAATCCAATTATTCACTAACGCTAAAGCTACTTGAGCAGCGTGCTTGTCATGAATTCATGTCCAAGATGTAAACCACGAAAATTATCAATAATTGTCAATATATACTTTTTACCAGCTAGGGTTCTGTTTAACGGGCACAAAATATTAGTCCTGTTATTTTTAAATGTCTTGATGCCTCTGGCAACCTTCGAAGAGGAATTTTGTTTATAGCTAAGATCAGCCCATTGCACACACAGTTTGAGTTTCATACATACTAATCCACATCGTGTTTTCTCATCCACCACCAAAACTTTCTGGCTACCCTAGTATCTGTCGCTCTTTGACAAGCGTGACCTGACAGCATATGGTCATGTGCTTGTTGCAATACTTCAGTCATCGGGAGCAATGGAACTGCTACACACAGTCCGCATTTTTTTGACTTGTGCTTTATGAACTGTGGCTGTGACCCAAGTTCATGACAGTCTGCATCATCTACCTGCACCCTCTGCCAGCACTTACACTTTTCTGAAGTGCTTGTAGCACTGAAACCTTGCAGTTCAGAGTATCCATTTTTATGTGTTTCTCCCCAGGTTTATGAATGACTTTGTAGTTGAACTCACTCAGGAGTGCCTACCTCGTCAATCTGCTAGAGTAATCCTTCAAACCCAATAACCATTTCAGTGAAATGTGGTCTATTACAACTTTTTAATTTGTGCCTGTACAGATAACATCTAAAGTAAGTGATCTCATAGATCACTGGCAATTTCTCCTTCTCTGTGGAAGATTGTGTTCCACTCTGTTTTGTTGTTGAGATGCATACACTAGAGAATGCTCTCTACATTCTGACTGAGAATGCAACAAAGAGCACAGTTACTCGCTTCACAGCCAATGATGAATTCTTTGTCAAAATCAGGAAACATCAGTACCTGGTCTTTGGTTAAAGCTTTTTTCAACACCTGAAAAGCACACTCACATTGCTGTGACCACTCAAATTTAAAATCTTTTTTCAGCAAATGATTGAATGGTTGAGCAATTTATACAAACCTTTTAAAAATTTTTGGTAATAATTAGAGGGGCAAGTCGCGCTGTCCATAGTTTCTGAATACTTCCTCCAACCGTTTAACATGTTTCTCATATCTTCTGAGAAGATTATAATATAACTGAGATATTCCACACATTGTCTGTTTTAGGTTATGCAAAACACCATCTAGCAATCTTTGGAATATGGCTGGTGCATGTTTCAGACCAAATGGCTTCCTGCGATATTGAAAATGCTTCCATGGGATCACACATACATACATTAATGCTTGTTCCATAGATTATGAATACGGCATTTTGTAATGATGTGGAATCTGACACTTTAACATAAGAACATAAGTTTTCTTTACACAAAATAATTAATTGTTTTCATAGTTACTACTTCATATCTAAATGTTCATCTATTGAGTAGGAGTTGCCATTAAGAAATTCTTTTAATTTGCTTTTAAATGTTAGTTGGCTCTCTGTTAGGCTTGTAATGCTATTTGGCAAATGACCAAAGATTTTTGTGGCAGCATAATTCACCCCTTTCTATGCCAAAGTCAGCTTTATAGCTTTTATAGACTGGGACACTCAGACGTTTATAACGAGTGGCAGGAACAAAGAATCCACTGAAATTTTTTTAAGTGCATTATCTGAAAAGTACCTTGAGCAGTTAAACAGAGAATCGACTCGTGGCGATAACATATTAGACCTTCAGGTGACAAACAGACCTGACCTATTTGAAACAGTTAACCCTTTTGTGGTTGCTGGGAGACATATGTCCCACTAATTTTGGGTCTTATTTAAAACACTGGGAAGCGAGTTGCATATTTCTGCTCAGTCCTGCCATCTGTTGGCAGCTCTTCTGAACTCTGAAAAAAATCGAGGCACTGAAATTCTCCGTCTATAGAAGGCTGTGACTGTTGCAGTGCGTTGTCGTGTGAGTTGTGTCAATTCAATTTCTTGTGTCTCAAGACAGTTTTTGGCTTATTATGACTACTAAAAATGTCTGAAGTAAGTATTTTTGCTATTTTCAATTTCTTAGATATTTACAAATGACAACTACACTTTCTAAAACGTATTTTACTTCTAAAATATTTTTTTAGTGCAGTTGCAATTAGTGGGACACGTGTCCCAGCAACCATTGTGTGACCCTATAGTTCCTTTATGTTAGGATGTTGTGTGACTTATATTTCAGAGAAACAGCTTTTTTCTGTAATATTTTGTGCTAGTAAAACTATGGTATGTGGTTTAAAACTAAGACATATTATTGTTACTTTGTGCAGAAGCAGTGAGACAGTGAGATCCTGGATTTTTTATTTTCACTGCCAGATAATCCAGAAGAATCGGACATTGAAGCTGATGATGATGATCTAGAGGAGGTTTTTTCATCTCATGATCATTTGTCTACTCCAAGCACACCATTAGAAACATGGACACACAGTTATATGGAACAAGCTGTCAACAGTGATGTGCAACTAGATTCGTTGATAGATGAAAACATCAGTGTTGTGAGTGAAAGTGGAGTGAATTTTGAGCAAGATGATGAAACTGGTCAATTTACAGATTCTCACTGGGATGATGATGTAACTCTCTTTGAAGAAGTACATTTACCCTCAGTGTTCGACCCAAAACCAACAGTAAACTTTGCTTTGGCAGACAATGAACTTGTGTATTTTGAAAAATTATTTGACGATTCAATGATGCAACAGATCTGCTTCAAACAAATTTGTATGCCAAACAGAAGAATAACGCACAGTGGCGGGAACTCACAGTTTAGGAACTAAAAGCTTTTCTGGGTATGATCATAGTAATGGGTATTCATCAAGTACCTGAAGCAGCCAGTTACTGAAGCTCAGACCCATATCTAAATGTAAATGCAGTATCGAATGTTATGACACTTGCTCGCTAGGTTATAAAATTTGGTGCCTTGCTGATACAAACACAGGTTTTATTTCAAATTTTGATGTCTACACAGGTAAATCTGCTGCCAGTAGAGGGGAATTCAAAAATTTCTAAATGTGTGAAAGAGTAGTGCTGGAACTCTGTAAACCATTTTTTAATTCCAATAGAACTGTGGTTTTTGATAATTTCTTTTCAACATTTAGACTAATGAAGGAACTGAGAAAACAGGGGCTTTATAGCTGTGGTACCGTGGAGAGTTTACATTTGCTGTGAAATCTGGTGTTGCTGCTATTAAGTGGCAAGATAGCAAAGCAGTCTGTCTCATTTCCACTGCACGTAATCTTAAAGATGTTGTATTCATCAAAAGAAAATTGAAAGATGGATCCACAATCAGCCTTTCATGTCCTGAAGTAGTACATGTTTATAATACTAGGCACTACTATGAGTGGAGTAGATCGTTTTGCCAGCTACGAGAAAGGTATATGGTTGGCAGGTGATCAGTAAAATGGTGGCACTGACTATTTTATTTTTTTGTTGACTTAGCCATCGTCAACTCTTATGTACTATTTCAACTGTCAAGACAAAACACAAACCAGCTGTCATTTCGAATGAGACTAGCAAGGCAGTTGATAAATGGATTTTCATCAAGAACGAAGAAGGGCCCATCACCTGCTATCTCTTCTAGCAAAAGAGGTGTGGCTGCAGTGTCACAGGAAGTAAAGCTTATGAATGTCGTGTCTCATATTCGCAAGGAGCAAAAGACTAGGACGCGGTGTAGGTTTTGCAGCACAAAAGACACTGAAAAACAAACAAAATATGTTTGTTCCTCCTGAATTGTGCCACTTTGTAGTTCACCTTGCTTTTCAAAATTTCACCCAATGAAAGTAATATTCACTAAGTAGCAAAATGTATTTTTGGTTGGAAATAATGAAGTATACCACATGACTGCATATTGGCAAAAATGAGTTACATTTAATTTCCCATATATTAATGTTAAATACTGGTGCACATAAGCCTTGTTCATAAATTTTACATTAATTTGTAGTAACTTCATTGTAAGGAAAATCGGTTCCAGAAATGATCAGTGGGAGGTGTGCACACCACCTTTTTTTTGTGTATATGGTTCAAGTTAAAAATTATTCAAAGGCATATTTGTAATTTTGACCCAAATAAGACTCTGTAACAGCTGAGGTACCTTAATAAATTCTAAAAAATGAGTAAAAACCACAAAAGGGTTAACACAGAAGAGGGAATCAGCAATCATAAAGTGGTTACAGCATCGGTGATTCCAGCCGTAAATAGAAATATTAAAAAAAGGTAGGAAGATTTTTCTGTTTAGCAAAAGTGACAAACAGCAGATTTCAGAGTACTTGACAGCTCAACACAAAAGTTCTATCTCAAGTACAGATAGTGTTGAGGATCAGTGGACAAAGCTCAAAACCATCGTACAATATGCATTAGATGAGTAAGTGCCAAGCAAGATCTTAAGAGATGGAAAAAAGCCCCCGTGGTACAACAACCAAGTTAGAAAACTGCTACAGAAGCAAAGGGAACTTTACAGCAAACATAAACGTAGCCAAAGCCTTGCAGACAAACAAAAATTACATGAAGCAAAATGTAGTGTGAGGAGGGCTATGTGAGAGGTGTTCAACGAATTCGAAAGTAAAGTTCTATGTACTGACTTGGCAGAAAATCCTTGTGTCAAAGCGGTAGGTGGATCAAAACAAAATGTCCAGACACTCTGTGACCAAAATGGTACTGAAACAGAGGATGACAGACTAAAGGCTGAAATACTGAATGTCTTTTTCCAAAGCTGTTTCACGGAGGAAGACTGCACTGTAGTTCCTTCTCTAAACTGTTGAACAGATGACAAAATGGTAGATATCGAAATAGATGACAGAGGGATAGAAAAACAATTAAAGTCACTCAAAAGAGGAAAGGCTGCTGGACCTGATGGGATACCATTTCGATTTTACACAGAGTACATGAAGGAACTTGCTCCCCTTCTTGCAGGGGTGTACCGTAGGTCTCTAGAAGAGCGCAGCATTCCAAAAGATTGGGAAAGGACACAGGTCATCCCCATTTTCAAGAAGGGATGTCGAACAGATGTGCGGAACTATAAACCTATATCTCTAACGTCGATCAGTTGTAGAATTTTGGAACACATTATGTTCGAGTATCATGACTTTTCTGCAGACTAGAAATCTACTCTGTAGGAATCAGCATGGGTTTCAAAAAAGACGATTGTGTGAAACCCAGCTCGCGCTATTCGTCCACGATACTCAGAGGGCCATAGGCATGGGTTCCCAGGTAGATGCCGTATTTCTTGACTTCTGCAAGGCATTTCATATAGTTCCCCACAGTCATTTAATGAACAAAGTAAGAGCATATGGACTATCAGACGAATTGTGTGATTGGACTGAAGAGTTCCTAGATAACATAACACAGCATGCCATTCTCAATGGAGAGAAGTCTTTCGAAGTAAGAGTGATTTCAGGAGGGCCGGAGGGGATTGTCATAGGACCGTTGCTATTCACAATATATATTCACCTTGTGGATAACATCGGAAGTTCACTGAGGCTTTTTGCGGATGATGCTGTAGTATATCGAGAGGTTGTAACAATGGAAAATTGTACTGAAATGCAGGAGGATCTGCAACGAATTGACACATGGTGCAGGGAATGGCAATTGAATCTCACTGTAGACAAGTGTAATTTGCTGCGAAATGCATAGAAAGAAAGATCCTTTATCATTTAGGTACAATATAGCAGGTCAGCAACTGGAAGCAGTTAATACCATAAATTATCTGGGAGTAGGCATTAGGAGTGATTTAAAATGGAAAGACTATATGAAATTAATCATTGGTAAAGCAGATGCCAGACTGAGATTCATTGGAAGAATTCTAAGGAAATGCAGTCAGAAAACAAAGGAAGTAGGTTACAGTACACTTGTTCGCCCACTGCTTGAATACTGTTCACTGGTGTGCTGGTGTGGGATCCGTACCAGATAGGGACTATAGAAGAGAGGGAGAAGATCCAATGGAGAGCAGCACGCTTCATTACAGGATCATTTAGTAATCGAGAAAGCGTTATGGAGATGATAGATAAACTCCAGTGGAACACTCTGTAAGAGAGACGCTCGGTACGGGCTTTTGTTGAAGTTTCGAGAACATACCTTCACCAAGGAGTCAAGCAGTATATTGCTCCCTCCTATGTATATCTCGCGAAGAGACCATGAGGATAAAATCAGAGCGATTAGAGCCCACACAGAGGCATACCGACAATCTTTCTTTCCACAAACAATTCGAGATTGGAGAAGGAGGAAGAACCGATACAGCTACTCAAGGTACCCTCCGCCACACACTGTCTGGTGTTGCGGAGTGTGGATGTAGATGTAGAATAGTGAAGATCATTCTTTCTTCTAGTGTTGTAGCTATATATTTTTGAACTGGGATGGTTATTAATAACAAATTTCATAAGTGAATATATGTATTGTGAAGGGACTATGCATATCCTGAGTTCCTTAAATAAATGTTTTCAAGGTGATGTTGGATGGGCTCCAGCTATAAATCTGATTACACACCTTTGTGCAACCAATACTTTTTCTCTTAATGATGAATTACACCAAAAAAGATACGATATGGAAGCAGTGAATGAAAATAGGCATAGTAGACTAATTTACTGATATGTTTATCAACAAAATTTGCAATAACCCTAATATCATAAGTAGCTGAACCTAACCGTTTTAGCAGATCATCAGTGTGTTTCTTCCAATTCAATTTCTCATCTATACTCACACCCAGAAATCTTGAATATTCTACCTTAGCAACAGGCTTCTGTTCATAGTCCATATTTATCAATGGTATTATGCCATTTAATGTACTGAATTGTGTTTTATGAAAATTTTTTGAGAGTCCATTTGCAGAGGACCACTGAATAATTTTCTGAAAGATGTTATCTGCACAGCTGATTCTTGGTTGTTGGGCGTGATTATTATACTTGTATCATCAGCAAAAAGAACTAGCTTTGCATCTTCATGAGTATAGAGTGACAAGTCATTAATATACATTAAGATCAATGAGAGGCCCAAGACTGAATCCTATGGGACACCATCCTTGATACCTCCCCAGTTAGAGGACTCTGCTGCTTTTTGCAGACTATCTGTACTGTTAATTTCAACCTTCTGCATTCTTCCAGTTAAATATGAATTAAACCATTTGTGCACTGGCCCACTCATACCACAATACTTAAGCTTATCTACATGAATGTCATGATTCACACGATCAGATGCCTTTGAGAGATCACACCATATCCCAGTGGGTGATGTTCGATCATTCAATGCATTTAATATTTGATCAGTGAAACCATAGATAGAATTTATGTTGGAAAGCCTGTCTGAAAACCAAATTAACACTTTGTTAGTACTTCATTTTTACAAATATGTGAAGCTATTCTTGAATACACTACTTTATAAAGAATTTTGGATAAACATGTCAGAAGTGAGATTGGGTTGTAGTTGTTAGCATCAGATCCATCCCCTTTTTTATGCAATCGTTTAACTATAGGGTATTTCAGTCTATCTGGAAAAATGCCCATTTCAGTGACTTACTACAAATGTGGCTGAGAATCCTACTTACCTGGGAACAAACTGTTACTTCTCTGTTGGAAATGCCATCAGTTCCATGTGAGCTTTTACTTTTGAGTGAATGTATTATTTTCCTGATGTCAGTACGAGAGATTGGTTGAATTTCAGTTTTATCATATTGCATAGGCATTACCTCTTCCATGTACTGCCTTGCATTTTCTAATGAACAGCTGGATCCTATTTTCTCTACAACACTTAAAAATAATTATTAAAATGTTTTCTGCTTCTGACTTCTTGTTAAACTTTTCATTGTAGTTTTTATATTGTTTCACTGTTTCTGCATCATTACTCCTCCCAGCAATAAGATATATTTTCCTTTTCTTTGTACAAGATATATTTATCCCTTTAGTAAGGCATGGGTTTTTAGATGGTTTCTTACAATTATATTTCATTATTTTCTTAGGGAAACTGTTTTCAAATATACCCACAAAGGTGTCATGAAATAGATTAAATTTTAAATTAGCATCAGGTTCGCTGCACACCTCATCCCAGTCTAACTGTTGCAAGCTTTCCCTAAAATTTTTAATTGTTAAATAGTTACTTGAACACAATATTTTGAAGGACTGTTTTGTATTACTGTATGGAGCTATGTGTCATATACTGTAACTAGCTGTACATTATCAGACAGACCATTCTTAACAGGAAAAGTTTTTATTTCATTAAATTTATCTTGGTCTATAAAAAAATTACCTATTAGTGTGCTGCTTTCCTGTACACCTGACTAGGAAAGTCAGTAATTGACATCAAATTGAAAGAACCAAGTAATACTTCAAGGTCAAGCTTTTTATGGGATTCTTTCAGAAAATCTACACTTAAATCCCCACAAACAATAATTTGCTTCCCTCTGTCTGACAGATAGCACAACAAAGAATCCAAGTTTTCATAAATAGGTCCCCAATGGCGACCTATACATGGCTACGATTATAAAAGTACCATTATTTAGCTTAAGCTCACACGCACATGCTTCTATATGTCGCTTTACAGAAAAGTTTTTAGTTTCTAAATTTTTCACGCTATGTCAGATTTTAACATCTATGGTGACTCCTCCTCTCTCCATAGCCTCTCTACTTACATGTGCTGAAAGCTTATATCCACCTACATTTACCATTTCCATACTTGTGACCATATGATGTTTAGACAAGCACAGTACATCTATTCCACCCTCAGTTTCTAAATCTTATAAACAAACAAGAAGCTCATCTACTTTATTTTCAATCCCCTGATATTCTGGTACAACATACTAACATTATTTTTCATTGTGTTTTTATGAGAATCTTGTGACATACTAACATTATTACCAGCTCCACATAACTAGTAATGCTGAGAATATAAGTTCTTTCTACACATGAGATATAGCACATTGACCGACAGATGTTGCAATGTATTTACTAAAAGCTTCTGTTCCTTGCTATCGACAAAACTCCACAAGCAGCATTCCGTCTCTGCATCCACTCGTGCAGTACAACACTTTATTGGGAACATTTCCTGACACCTAATATGTTGCCATTTACGTTTAATGAACACCTTTGTTGATACTGATTTTCTTGTTCCCTACTCCTGCACTCCTGAGCTTTGTGACTCACCTGGGTGTTCACTTTTGTAACTCTCTGGATTGATGACTATGTTGTTGGACGTGGCCATCACTCACACACTTGTCACATTTTATTAATGGGGCAAACACTTGGCAGGCGCAAGCCCCCCCCCCCCCCCCTCCTCCCTCCCTGTCACTATAGGTATCTCTTCCAACTGTGTGGCAGTCTTAATAACTGTGACCTAATCGGATGGATTCTCTATCTTAACTTTATGCGACATGTCAGTGGGAATGACATGAAAAGTACATCGAGACCCTTATTGTCAGCTTCTCAGCAAAAGCATTATATTGACTTTTTCATTCTGTGTTAGATCGAATGTTCGGACATTGATATATCAGACCCTGTCCAAGATTGAATGGACTTAATGTGCCTCTGTATCAATACATTCTACTTTTCCCTGCAGAAGTGAGTACTGTTCTGTTTATGATACCACTGTTGTGAACTCTCAGTTAGCCTAGCTGTTTGAAAGTTTGCACGTCCCACAAGGTTTCATGGTAAGTAACATATGCCCTAGCGTTTCCAGTCACTCGCAAATTGGTCATACGAAGGCAGATTTCGCCAGACCAGCGCCACCAACTCGGCTGCAGTTGAGATGTCTTTGAGAAATGCCTTCTGTTGCTTTCGCAGAAAAAGGCGATATCAAATTTGATACTGCAGGATCGATAGGCGAGGATACACTCCGCATAAAGACTAAGGTTGTCACTACATTTGCTTGTCTGCTTGCAGTACCTCTGCCTGGTTCTTGTAATGTTCTAATCCCCCTGTTTTCTATTCAGGTGGTGCTTGTACCCTAAAGATCTGCTCCGTCATAGCGACGACATAATCACCCACACTAGTAGTAACTGTTTCTACTGGTATCTTACATATTCTGCTACTGCTCAAACAATAAAGAAAAATGCAATACAAAAGGGGAAAAGACCAGGTTCACTCTACAGAGTACACTATACATAATGAGTTACCTTAGTTCTTACGGCACATCATAGCTCGCCTATATTCACTACAATCTCGTCCCTCATCACCTCAATGTCGACAGGTGCAACATATGGATGGCAGAGCCTTCATGTGTGCAACTTGTGCGCAGAAAGACTGCAAAATACATATCTAATAGGTGTTAAATATAACTCATGATAGTTACTCTTGCAGGAAGACAAGTCAAGGAGTTCACACAGTTGTACAAGAGCCCCCTTCGAATTCAAACGACCGTTCCTATGATCCATGATAAGCAATGAATTGCACAATGAAAACGGCCAGCTATAAGGTAAACAAAATATTTCTCATTCACCGCATTGTATTGTGTGAAACGTTGACTGTTAGATGAGCAAAGCTGCTGTGGTGATGGCGATGTCAGAAGCTGGTGCTGGACGTAGTGGCATTGGCATGAGGCACATTTCTGTTCATCAGTTGTAGCAGCGCAGTGTGACGCCCAGTTCTTGACATCGGTCATAGTGGTCACCCCTCAGACCAGGATTTTCTTGGCATGGAAGCTGAGCAGGTGATGTTACTGATACAGGAGCTAGTGTGGATGGCTGTCATACTCCATATGGCATAAGTGAAGGAGAATTGTCTGGAATCATATTTATTACTTGTAATTTACAGTATGGCTTGTCTTCTCCGGCAAGGCAGAAAGCACACCAATTTGCACAATCATGTGCTACAAGGAATGCAGACACAGTGCTTTGTCGGCTTAAGTCGTTGTGCTGGTCAGAATCCAGTGGCGGGGTCATGCAGATGGCTGGAAGAGGAGTCTGTTGGCACTAGTCAACCGTGGCTTACCAGCATCTAGTGCAGCCCATCCCAGCATTGTCGAAGATGGATGTGCATTTAAGTGGGTGCCAACAGCATATCACGGATGGTAGATGTCATGAGCTGGGTCAGGACTCCAATCATCAACACTGTGTACAGCCAGGAATGTGGCACTCAGGTGCCATGCCCAATAGGTTGTAGATGATAATCCGGAGTCACTTGGTACAGCCTTTCACCAGGGGAAGGCGAAAGTGAGACTGTCATTCTGCCAGAATTAGAAATGCAGATAGGGTGACCAGACACTGAGACTGAAGTTTCAGAAATCGTGATACTTACGATGGCCAGCGATGCAGTCATTTACCCTCATTATCCAGAGGAGTCAGCAGGCTTATCCTCACTGTGGTGTATAAGTTTTGTCTGTTTCCCCTGCTTTGACACTTTCCGTCAGTGCTAGGACACCAGTGAGCGGCTGAGATCAGAGCTCGCATGGTATGGCTCCATAATGCAAGGCTCGCAGAATGACGCATTAGGTGCTGTCATACAGCACCAATTGCACTTCTTGATTATGGCTAGACCTTCTGTGGAAATGTGTCACAAATGGCGCCCTGCCTTCTGTAGCATTGCACTCTTTGTGTGCCCCAGTTACCGGTTGTGACACACGGTATGTGCCGCATCTGTTTTGCTGCCGTCTGCCACAAGCAATAACTTTAAAAATTTATATTGAATCTGCTGTACAACAGATCTCCCTTCTTCAAGAATTTCATCCCGAGTTGTGCTATGATGTACCGTTAGTAACTGCAGTTTACATAAATTATATTGATACTAGTTTATACCAAACAAACCCCTGGCTAATATTTCACGAGAGTGAGTTACATTACTTGTTCCCATTTAAATCTAAGTTTTATTCTGTAATATGGTCAAGGTCGTTCTTATTCTACTTCCTACAGTTTAATTACGGGCACTGGTACAAGTGGTTTCAGTAAGAGGTCACAGTAGATGGGCTATCACTACACTTTCCCGAAACAGCTTGGGGTTGTCTGCAGCTGGCTGTGTTCCGCCAGAGCTGGCCACTAGAGCAATGCCCGCCATGCCATCATCACCAGACGCTAATGAGCCCGCACCTGACTGAGCTTGACCAGCTGCACTATAGTGGGTGTGGCCGAGTGAGGTGGCACAGTGGTAGCACACTGGACTCGCATTCGGGAGGACGTCGGTTCAATCCCGCGTCCGGCCATCCTGATTTAGGTTTTCTGTGATTTCCCTAAATCGCTCCAGGCAAATGCTGGGATGGTTCCTTTCAACGGGCACGGCCGACTTCCTTCCCCATCCTTCGCTAATCCGATGAGACCGATGACCAAGCTGTTTGGTCTCTTCCCCTAAAACAACCCAACCAACAACTATAGTGGGTGTGTCTGCTCACGGATAAGAACATCATTACCCAGTCAGTTCTAGCCAATTTTCCACCTACAGGTATATTCAAACGTATTTTTCACACACATTCACACTTACACGATTGTTATAAAACACCAAACTATTCTACCATTTCAGCAATCATCAACATGCGTGTGGAAAAAACAAAGAATTGTGGTTTAAGACGTAGTATAATTCGATTCATAGGATGTATGACTTCCCCTTGAATCATGGACCTTGCCGTTGGTGGGGAGGCTTGCGTGCCTCAGCGATACAGATGGCCGTACCGTAGGTACAACCACAACGGAAGGGTATCTGTTGAGAGGCCAGACAAACGTGTGGTTCCTGAAGAGGGGCAGCAGCCTTTTCAGTAGTTGCAAGGGCAACAGTCTGGATGATTGACTGATCTGGCCTTGTAACAATAACCAAAACGGCCTTGCTGTGCTGGTACTGCAAACGGCTGAAAGCCAGGGGAAACTACAGCCGTAATTTTTCCCGAGGGCATGCACCTTTACTGTATGATTAAATGATGATGGCGTCCTCTTGGGTATGATATTCCGGAGGTAAAATAGTCCCCCATTCGGATCTCCGGGCGGGGACTGCTCAAGAGGATGTCGTTATCAGGAGAAAGAAAACTGGCGTTCTACGGAGTGTCACAAATGGCGCCCTGCCTTCTGTAGCATTGCACTCTTTGTGTGCCCCGGTTACCGGTTGTGACACACGGTATGTGCCGCATCTGTTTTACATCAGATAGATGATATAATGGTAAGACAGAGATTTAGGAACCAGGTTTTAAATTGTAAGAAATTTCCAGGGGCAGATGTGGACTATGACCACAATCTATTGGTTATGAGCTGTAGATTAAAACTGAAGAAACTGCAAAAAGGTGGGAATTTAAGGAGATGGGACCTGGATAAACTGAAAGAACCAGAGATTGTATGGAGTTTCAGGGAGAGCATAAGGGAACAATTGACAGGAATGGGGGAAAGAAATACAGTAGAAGAAGAGTGGGTAGCTTTGAGGGATGAGGTAGTGAAGGCAGCAGAGGATCAAGTAGGTAAAAAGACGAGGGCTAGTAGAAACCCTTGGGTAACAGAAGAAATACTGAATTTAATTGATGAAAGGAGAAAATATAAAAATGCAGTAAATGAAGCAGGCAAAGAGGAATACAAACGCCTCAAAAATGAGATCGACAGGAAGTGCAAAATGGCTAAGCACGGATGGCTAGAGGACAAATGTAAGGATGCAGAGGCTTATCTCACTAGGGGTAAGATAGATACTGCCTACAGGAAAATTAAAGAGACCTTTGGAGATAAGAGAACCACTTGTATGAACATCAAGAGCTCAGATGGAAACCCAGTTCTAAGCAAAGAAGGGAAAGCAGAAAGGTGGAAGGAGTATATAGAGGGTCTATACAAGGGCGATGTACTTGAGGACAATATTATGGAAATTGAAGAGGATGTAGATGAAGATGAAATGGGAGATACGATACTGCGTGAAGAGTTTGACAGAGGACTGAAAGACCTGAGTCGAAACAAGGCCCCCAGGGTAAACAACATTCCATTGGAACTACTGACAGTCTTGGAAAATCCAGTCCTGACAAAACTCTACCATCTCGTGAGCAAGATGTATGAAACAGGCGAAATACCCTCAGACTTCAAGAAGAATATAATAATTCCAATCCCAAAGAAAACAGGTGTTGACAGATGTGAAAATTACCGAACAATCAGTTTAATAAGCCACAGCTGCAAAATACTAACACGAATTCTTTGCAGACGAATGGAAAAACTAGTAGAAGCCGACCTCGGGGAAGATCAGTTTCGATTCCGTAGAAATACTGGAACACGTGAGGCAATACTGACCCAACGATTTATCTTAGAAGAAAGATTAAGGAAAGGGAAGCCTACGTTTCTAGCATTTGTAGACTTAGAGAAAGCTTTTGACAATGTTGACTGGAATACTCTCTTTCAAATTCTAAAGGTGGCAGGGGTAAAATACAGGGAGCGAAAGGCTATTTACAATTTGTACAGAAACCAGATGACAGTTATAAGAGTCTAGGGGCATGAAAGGGAAGCAGTGGTTGGGAAGGGAGTAAGACAGGGTTGTAGCCTCTCCCTGATGTTATTCAATATGTATATTGAGCAAGCAGTAAAGGAAACAAAAGAAAAATTCGGAGTAGGTATTAAAATCCATGGAGAAGAAATAAAAGCTTTGAGGTTCGCCGATGACATTGTAATTCTGTCAGAGACGGCAAAGGACTTGGAAGAGCAGTTGAATGGAATGGACAGTGTCTTGGAAGGAGGATATAAGATGAACATCAAGAAAAGCAAAACGAGGATAATGAAATGTAGTCGAATTAAGTCGGGTGATACTGAGAGAATTAGATTAGGAAATGAGACACTTGAACTAGTAAAGGAGTTTTGCTATTTGGGGAGCAAAACAACTGATGATGGTCGAAGTAGAGAGGATATAAAATGTAGACTGGCAATGGCAAGGAAAGCGTTTCTGAAGAAGAGAAATTTGTTAACATCGAGTATAGATTTAAGTGTCAGGAAGTCATTTCTGAAAGTATTTGTATGGAGTGTAGCCATGTATGGAAGTGAAACATGGACGATAAATAGTTTGGACAAGAAGAGAATAGAAGCTTTCGAAATGTGGTGCTACAGAAGAATGCTGAAGATTAGATGGGTAGATCACATAACTAATGAGGAAGTATTGAATAGGATTGGGGAGAAGAGAAGTTTGTGGCACAGCTTGACCAGAAGAAGGGATCGGTTGGTAGGACATGTTCTGAGACATCAAGGGATTACCAATTTAGTATTGGAGGGTAGCGTGGAGGGTAAAAATCTTAGAGGGAGACCAAGAGATGAATACACTAAGCAGCTTCAGAAGGATGTAGATTGCAGTAGGCACTGGGAGATGAAGAAGCTTGCACAGGATAGAGTAGCATGGAAAGCTGCATCAAACCAGTCTCAGGACTGAAGACCACAACAACAACAATAGGATGTATGACTGGTGTTTTGATTATCATTCAGCGTGTGTGTGATCTTTGGAGGACGAAACAGATCTTTTTTTCATTATTATTAGAAATCTCTTATTTGTCAAGTAATATCACATTTTCTGAAGCAGACATAAAACGAGTTTCTCCGCCATATTTCTTCTTCAGGCATCATATAGGAGGACAGCATACGATTTCAGATTCCAGATTACTGCTGTCTTATAGATTCCACAGATTCATGAAATCTTCTCGTTATCTTTAACATCTTGTCTTTGTAGTCAGATATTCGAAGTAATATTGTTCTATCTGCATATGGTGTGCCTAGATCTTCAAAAGATACTGAATGATACAAATGCATTAACTACAAAGCAGTTGGTCATGTGTTAGCAGATTTCACATCCTCGAAAGGCTCTGGTGAAGCGACATTTGTAGAAAATGTTGTCGTCAATGAAGCCAAGAACAATATTCACACGTTGAAGTGTGAAAATGAAAGGCATTCGATAGGACGCAGCACTTCTCCATTTAAGCAAAATACTGTACAGTCCCTGCGAGTGGTGAGGAGTTACTGATTCTGTCATGTGCCCCACTGAAGCATAAGCTGCTGTGCCAGATAAGAACCTTTTTGAAGATAAGAATTCTATTATGATATCTACTGCCCCTGATTTAATTATTTTGTTCTGTTTTGAGCAGTCTGTTACAACGATTGGTTCAAAGTATCTAAATTTCCACGAGGCGAGCAGACATCCTTTCTCTTGTTCTAAAACGTCCTCATAGTAAGGATGATGAAACCTGGCATACATATCGCATGCTAGACTGTATGTATTGTGTGTTCAGTCCAATAGTAGGTTATCATATGCACAGAATTCGGAGTTGAGATAGACTTTAGGATTAGTTAAATTACAATTGTCAAATACGGTGGAATCATTTCCTAGGTTTCCTCTTCTCTTGATCTGGAAAGCCAGTACAATGAACTGCGATGTTTCTATTTGAATGGACGTTTTAATGAACCAGATTTACTTGGATGTGCTCAGCAGTTTGAGATATTCGAAGAGCTCCCATGAACGGAGAATTAGGGGCAGATGAGTGCCTGCATTCAGAACGTTCAAAGTTTTAGGCGTTCCTTGTCTGCGACAGTGGAGTGAAGCTTTTTCCTTACAATATTATCGGTGATAATCTCATTCCCCTCAGCGCCTCGTTGAATGTATGAGTTGTTATCAGTTGTACTTCTTATTACAGTAAGTTACTGCTTGGAATACATAATTACACGTTTCACGTCTTTGAAATGACCCATCAGAAACCTAAGAGGTATGCATGCAATAAAACATCTGTACCAGCTGCCTGCTGGTTTGTCTATGAACCATCCTGCATTTTCTAAACCTCTCATGTCCGAAGCCAATGTGGAAACGTATGTTTTAAGGGTTGATGTCCCAGAAATGCGTGTTCGGTTCAACCCCATTCAATTCATAACTTATCTCCTGAAACAGGAATGGTAAAGCGTTACGTGTAAGATTTGATGCTACTGTACCACTGGCATCCTTTTCCCTAAATCATCTGTCTTCTTTTGCATGTAATGGTTAGTGTGTCCTGGTTCTGGGTGATAATTACGATTTCATCAATTTTATTAAAAGCATTCGAAGCATATAGTTTGTGTGAAAAGAATTCCTGATGTATAATCTGCTCATCAGATTCTACAGCGGCTGTTATATCGAGTGATCTCATTGCAAAGTTTTAAGCCCAATGATTTAACAAACTGGCAGTTCTTCTGTGTTACCACATTATGTCGTTGCTCGAAGTGGCACGCTAATGAATGTGAGCACCTGTCTTATACTTTACACCCCTGCTCCTGCTTTAGGTGAAGGTGTATTACGATTTCCCCAGCGCAAATGTCGACTGAACTCCTGTCATGGCCCATAATATGCAGCTCGAGATGGCCTAATGTGTAGACAGTCACTGGAACATACATTGGGTTGGTGGGCATCTTCACAATCTTACATCATGGACCGAACACAGGGAAGAATCTGTAAATTGTATGAATCAATTTGTAGTTGAGATAGGTGTTCGTTGCGATATTACACTCGATGGGAATTGTACTGACGTAATATATTCAAATGCTGAACTGCCTTGTACAAGTTATTAGGTCTCTTCCAGAAATCTTGACATTCTGAGAAACCTAGTGGCAACCCTTTTGAACCTTCTAGTTGAAAGTCTATTGTCGCCTGTGTTGTCCTTATTTCTGATTTATACATACTGACGTTTGCAAGTAGCAATATCCGTTTTACTTTCTGTTTTAACATCGATTGCGCCAGATGGTATTTCTACACCATTTTTTTACCGTCAACTTCTGAATGTAGTGTATTACTTGCCTTGGTGATATTAGGAATGCTGTTATACATCTCCAGTCCAATCACTGTGATACTCCAGTACCCTTTGCTTAAGTCGACTGGTGGAAAGTAGCTCACATATTGAGATGACAATCGGTCTTTTAGGGCCAGACTGTATGACATCACATCTGATTCTCAACTGGTGCAGTGATGCGCACTTGTTGGGAGGTTAGGAGGAACATTACGTACAAATGACAGCAGAGATATGAACTCAAGTCTTGGTAGTGTTGAAAATTGTAGAACACATCATCCTTGACGTAACAACGAGATTCTCCAAGTGGCTGCAAGTCACCAAATGAGTCAAAATACTCCACATAGTCTTAGGTAACGTATTCCATATAAATACCCCTCAAAATCTTGGAATATTGATTTTTTTTCCAAATTTAAGTAGGTTAGTATTGATGAGTGGCCTACTGGGCAGTATAGGTACAAATTTTGTTTTTAATGAATAGTCCAAACCCTTTCCTGTCAGCTTTTAGATAAATTCTTTCTTAATAGCTAGTGATCCCATAATCTGGTTATGTCTTTTCACTCATCCAAATGTTCCTGGGCGTTTTTCGCATTTTTCGCCTTCGTGCCACTCCAGCCAGAGAGACAACCGCTGGAAGAAGTGCCAGTGCAGGAACTAGAAATGGAATAATTCCCACAAGGTGTTTTAGCTACTCGTAAAACCCTAGGCTTTTTAATCGAACCTCTTTTTCTTTCTCTTTTATGCTTCAGGTTGCTTTTAGCTGCTGACAGCGCTATTGGATGAATTTTTTTTGAAACTTCCCATGTGTTTTTTCTTTGTCATCTTTAGTGTGCGATTAGTTGTGTTCGTAAATTGTCGGACATTTACTCCCAAAACCCCTTAAGTTTGGTGCCGATTGTTTTATCGACTGAAAATGCTGTGATGTGCTGTCCTAGGCCAATGTCTCTTCTTCCACATATTTCTCTAGTTTTATCAGCTAAAATTCGATCTACAGTACGACATTCAACCAAACGTATATTTGCAGCAAATGCAATACCATGTTGCTTGCATGCCTCGTCCAATAGATTAATTCTCTTATCAGAGTATGCTATTCATTTTCCAAGCTTTGTTCCCAGTCCACAGTAGTTGCCTGAAGGAATATTTAACTCCACTGGTAGCTTATCAAGAATTCGACTAATGACTCTGATGCAGTTCCTACCACTCTTGTTATGCTACAGCACAGTTATATACAAAATTGCTCATACTCCCAACTGCTGTGTGGTGATGGGAAACCAAGCCATTCAACTGAAGCCGTGTTCCCTCGATGTCTTACGACACACACTATGAGAAACATATCTGGTTCAAAAAGCACTCCGTCTTCAGGCCACGAGTGGCCTACCGGGACCATCCGACCGCCGTGTCATCCTCAGGGAGGATGCAGATAGGAGGGGCGTGGGGTCAGCACACCGCTCTCCCGGTCGTTATGATGGTATTCTTGACCGAAGCCGCTACTATTCGGTCGAGTAGCTCCTCAATTGGCATCACGAGGCTGGTTGCACCCCGAAAAATGCAACAGCGCACGGCGGCCTGGATGGTCACCCATCCAAGTGCCGACCACGCCCGACAGCGCTTAACTTCGGTGATCTCATGGGAACCGGTGTATCCACTGCGGCAGGGCCGTTGCTATCTGGTTCAAAGCTTCTCTGTAATTCGTCTGTGTAAAAATCCCAGTAATTTCTTCACCTTCACTATCTTTTTAGATGTAAGTTCTAGGGGCTGTTCTCTGCATTTTGGAAACTGTAAGTATCTCTGTTGACCAGATCAGTAGGTAAGATTCCTCAAACACCATCTTATACTTTGAAACACGTACTAAATCGTCTACATTATGGTGTTTGGTATTGTTATACTGTTCGGTAATCTGTGGGAGAGTATCCAACCATTAGTATGAACCATGAAGATTAAAACATACTCACATATAGCTTTTTATCATTCTGTTAAAACAGTCCACAATACCCACTTTCATGTGGGTGTATGTCGAATAGTTGTTTATCCCACGATTCAACCACAGCCTTGAAATACCTATTGTAAAATTCACTGCTGTAATCAGTTTGAAGGCTGTCAGGGAACCGATTGATCCCTGTCTGCAGCAGTTGTTCAAAAACGCATCCAACTTCCTTGCCCGTTTTTGTTTCACTAGTAGCTCCCAAGCAAATTAGGAATAAATGTCAGACCTCATCAAAATATATTTGAAACCATTATTTCTGTGTCAGTATTGTTTCATATCTATGAGGTCTGTATGCCATAAGCCATCCAAGCCTCAGAACATAACAGCTTTATGTGGGAATGTTTTGCATGCTGCTCAGTGAAGTTCTTTGAACACTGTATCCATAATTATTATTATTCGTTGATGCTTCTTCTAAGCTAAGAAATGATTGATATGATTTCGTTAGTGTGACCGCTATTCCCAGCGGGGGCTGCTTTGTCAGTCATAATCATTCTATTATTTTGTTCACTCCTTCTGCATCTACATCTACATCTACATACATACTCCGCAATCCACCATACGGTGCGTGGCGGAGGGTACCTCGTACCACAACTAGCATCTTCTCTCCCTGTTCCACTCCCAAACAGAACGAGGGAAAAATGACTGCCGATATGCCTCTGTACGAGCCCTACTCTCTCTTATCTTATCTTTGTGGTCTTTCCGCGAAATGTAAGTTGGCGGCAGTAATATTGTACTGCAGTCAGCCTCAAATGCTGGTTCTCTAAATTTCCTCAGTAGCGATTCACGAAAAGAACGCCTCCTTTCCTCCACAGACTGCCACCCGAGTTCTTGAAGCATTTCCGTAACACTCGCGTGATGATCAAACCTACCAGTAACGAATCTAGCAGCCCGCCTCTGAATTGCTTCTATGTCTTCCCTCAATCCGACCTGATAGGGATCCCAAACGCTCGAGTAGTACTCAAGAATAGGTCGTATTAGTGTTTTATAAGCGGTCTCCTTTACAGAAGAACCACATCTTCCCAAAATTCTACCAATGAACCGAAGACGACTATCCACCTTCCCCACAACTGCCATTACATGCTTGTCCCACTTCATATCGCTCTGCAATGCTACGCCCAAATATTTATTCGACGTGACAGTGTCAAGCGCTACACTACTAATGGAGTACTCAAACATTACAGGATTCTTTTTCCTATTCATCTGCATTAATTTACATTTATCTATATTTAGAGTTAGCTGCCATTCTTTACACCAATCACAAATCCTGTCCAAGTCATCTTGTATCCTCCTACAGTCACTCAACGACGACACCTTCCCGTACACCACAGCAACATCATCAAACAGCCGCACATTGCTATCCACCCTATCCAAAAGATCATTTATGTAGATAGAAAACAACAGCGGACCTACCACACTTCCCTGGGGCACTCCAGGTGATAACCTGACCTCCAATGAACACTCACCATCGATGACAACGTACTGGGTTCTATTACTTAAGAAGTCTTCGAGCCACTCACATACTTGGGAACCAATCCCATATACTCGTACCTTAGTTAGGAGTCTGCAGTGGGGCACCGAGTCAAACGTTTTCCGAAAGTCAAGGAATATGGCATCCGTCTGATATCCTTCATCCATGGTTCGTAAGATATCATCCTTTATACTGAATGTGAGGAGTTCCTTGAAAAATTAAGCTGATTCTTATGTTAAATTGTTGACTACCTGTACTTAAATTAACGGCTTTATTTTTTTTGGGTTCGTAAAAATTTCAGTTTATCTGTTATTATTTTTATGTTGTAATTTCATGTACTGATGCGTTCCATGACCTTGGAGACTTGCTCCGCTATTTGGTCCTATGGAACTAGACGTGTAAGTAAGTAAATGAATGGCTTTCCTTCGCTGATTCCATATACACTGCACAAAAAAGTTTCCTTTCCCAAAATCCCGTAATTGTTTCCCAAAGTGATTCATAAGTTTGTAATTTGACTCAAAGGTGCCTACAATGCACCTTGCTAATGATGCAATAGTGTAGCACGCTGCAAAGTCATCATTGGGCTCTGCAATGCTTCAAATGATCTAAAAGTCCACAGCTCAGAATTCGCGTGAGGTGTAAAGTGGGTTAATGATGTCATGTTGGCACCAGATTTCGCCACAATTCTGCCCAGCGCCAGTGTGAGCATGTTAGACGACGCGGAGCACGTCACATCCCCTCTTACCTGCATTTCACCCCTCCTTTTGGCACCTATCAGGTGGAGGGCAGAACTGTGACACACAGTATGGAAATCAAGTGGTTTTCTTATGGGGTGCCTGAAGATACATTGCCTCACATAATCGACATGAAAAGCTCTTAGGGGGTGGCATAAAGCACGTCAGTGAAACCACCCCTTCCTTTGGGCATTGATTCCCACAGATTTCGCACCCGAAAAGGAGAGTTTGCAGTGCAGTGGGCATCACGATGACTTTCTTGACAACATTTGATGCTGCTGACACCCCCAGTACGATTCAACCCTTTTCTAAGGATGGTGTGAGACTGCAACCTCATCGAACATGATATGGCCACTATGAAGTTTAGCGCGAGTGCTATTTTTGTCCTGGTATACAGGATAGAATCACTAGCATCCATTCAAAACCATTCAACATAATATGAATGTGATCCTATGCAGCAAATTGTGTTTACACTTTTCATCCGTCTGTCTCACACCGTCACATGGCGTGATTAGGGAGGTGTACAACACTGAAATGCGCGTGAATAAAACGACATAGGCTGCCTCAAATACCACCCAGTTCGTCAACACCTTTGATGAGACCCACACATATTTTCTGAGCATGTTCAATATGTACTGTCATACTCAAAAGTATCCAAACGAACTGGACTGCATTTTGTTTGGTTTGTATGTGATATAGTGGAAGTTTCAGGGAAAGTATACCATCATCGATGACAGTGCACCTTCACTGGTCTATTTAGTGAAAATGGATCACTGATTCCAGTTCTGTCAAACAATACATATTGGCTAGGGATAGTGCACTATCACTAGTGAATGTATACCTTCACTGCCAAAAGGTAAGGAACCTGAACCATGGCTTTAAAAACAAAACAGTCGTACTTCGAAAGTTGCATTTATCACCTGTAGTTTGAAAACATAGTCATATTATGTGAAATTCATTGATTGCATCAAGGACGTGCACCATGGATGGCACTTTGAGTTGCACAACACATTTTTGTCTTTGTAAAAGCATCTCAGAGCCTGAGATTTTTCTTGGCAGTTACATTTGATGAATCCCTGGCCGCTTCCCATCGGCTGAGACGTCACAGCAACCCTTAGGGCAACAGTTTTCTTCCTCCTCTGAGATTATTCTTAGAGGGCATGTACTAAACTGGGACTTGAAACAAAATGTTGTAGGTGTAGTCGCAGTGGCATATCGTATCGTCCCTTCCATAATTATTTAAAAACAAACAATTCATTACTGTGCGTATAGCTGGTGCAGCACACTATCTCTCATCCCGATTCGCTAAAAACCATCGGCCGTTGTCCCAAGATCGACCTAGCATATCCTCTTCCTGTATCGAAGTCGGGAAGTGGAACTCTCACAGTGCAGCCGTTTTCCACTGTTGTAAAAGCAGCGATCTTCTTTGCACTTGTTCTTCTAAGTACTTGAACGCTTCAGTTCTGTTTTTAATAGCACGAGTTGACTCGTCTAAATCAGTCAGGCAGTAGTCATTATTGTCAGGAATTCTTCCTTTCTCTCTGTTCTCAACATTTGTTCCTGTCAGTGCGTTAGCCTCTTGCAATGGAGATTTACTGTGATCATTATCTTACAACGTTTCAGTCCCTGTTTCACTGCTAACACTCACTTGATTAATTATGTTTTCAAGGACATCTTTAGAGTGAACGTTCATCAGGAGCTTCAGGAGCTTAACTTGTTGAAGACAAACCATGTTTAGGAGGGCAGCCAAACATCTCTTGGTGTGGAGATCTTTTAATTCAAAATTGTACAGCACTATTCTTCATTAGCTGCACAAATCTTGATGCACAGCTCCACTCCGCAGTGTTGTGCTCCTGCATTCATGTAGTTAGCATATACTTTATGTCTTGATTTGCTCACTTTACGCTGCCTGACTCTTATTGTGTCTAAATTTACCATGGAAAATCTTAAAATTGGGCCATAGTTCAGTTATGCTGCTCATTATTTTGTTAACCAAATCTCTACAGTTGTCAGACTGCAATACTTAGGGGAGCGCCTAACAACATAAAAATGTCAACAATGTTATCAAATACCTCTTCAGCTGTTTTGGTCTGAGAACAACGACTTAGCATCTGGAACTTAGCTCTTTGAACAACATTAGCTTCACTACTATTCGTTTTCTCTGACATTATTACTTTTGTAAACGAGGCTCACGCCAACTAAGGTAAATTTGGACATCTCTGTATGTTACATTACAGAGCTTTGACTTCGAGCATTTCATCATTCGGTCGCATCCACTGCTGCCAGTTATTACATGAGCATCATGCACAATATCATACAGTTCTTCATCATTAAAATAATACTTAATCTTAGCGTCTTCAATCACAGGTTGTATTAATCTGGTTACTCCATTCACTTCCAGCACTTCACATCTCTTCAAAAACTTGTAGTTGTTGCCGTCCCTCTTTCGTCCAGATTTTAGTGCTTTAGTGATAAGTGCCTCGTACTTTTCTCTGTCCATGAAGGCAGAATTATAACTGAGATTTCCCCGTTCCACTCTGAGATGTTCGTAGACTTTCACAGATTCAACCATAGCTGCACTGATGTGAACCGTAACTGCACTACTCTCAACCACAGCTGCACTACTTTAAACCGTAACTGCACTACTGTTAACCATAACTGCATTGCTGTATAACATAACAATAACGAGCTGACGACAATTACATCCATGTTCTTGTGTGGTAGCATTGTTGGACGCATCGTTAATAACCCGGGATCAGCGATGGTACACCTTCACTAGTGGATGATATGCTACTGTACTCTTTCCCTATCTGAGTACAGTGATGGTTCACCTTCACTAGAGGATGTGTGTTTTTTTCAGTTTATGGTAAGCTCTGACTGATCTATTTAGTGATGGTGTACGTCCTCTAGGGAATGTATATCTTCCCTAACATGAGATAACGGACTTGCAGATCCTCTGCTCTCTTTTCAGTACAGTTGCTTGTCAATAAGAAATTGTTATTACAAGAGGTCACAAGAAGTAACTGCTCTGAATGGCTATCAATATAGATAATGGAAATAGCAGAAGACACACTACTAGAGACAACACACTCATTATGCTCACAAATTCAAATATATTATAGTAAATGGCATTTCGAAAACCAAGGTTCTACTTGAAATTACATTTCGAAAATTTTTGTAATGTGCTGGGACCCAGGACCCCAATCCAGCAACAATCGTTACTGTTAACTAACAATGAAAAATCTTAAATACAACAAAGCAACAAAATGTGTGCTGGTTTAGAGTTGAAATGACGTTGCATAAAATTTTGTGTTCGACGGGGATTGGAACTCATCACTTTTTCGGATTGTTAACCAAGCACAATCAGATGTTAGAAATCGTAATTTTTCACCAATAGCAAGATAAGTGAACTGAAATTACGAGACAAAAAAGTTTTACCTTACCAGTATTTGAACCCAGCACTTAGCGTCGTTGACTTCTGGTTATGAATAGGTGTTAAAAATCAGTTTTCTCCGAATTCATGAGTAGTGAGATGTGCACATGTCTGAACTGGAAATAACATGACGTAAAATTCAGTGTCGACTGGAAGTCAAACCATGCACATATCATCATTGTTTACTAGACACGAAGAGATGTCGGCTATCGAATTCTTTGTTACAAGTAACTAAGAGCGGCATGTATGAATATAAACTGGCATGACAGAAAGTTCTGCTATTTATGTGTTGTAACACTACCAGCTGGGACTCGAAACTGGTACAAATCGTTATTGCTGAAAACGCACGAAGACGTGTTAAAAATCATATTCGTTTGTCGCCTGTAGCATGGTGTGCGCATGCCACAACTTAAAATGACACGATGCAAACAAAAGTGCAGGACCAGTCTTTGAGCTCAGACATGCACATTTCGTGGAGACCTTTAGGATTCCAGAATCTTGGGGAGACAATGAAATGATGGAACTTAATCTTCTCAAAGAGGCCAAACACAACAAAAGGAGAGATCTGAATTCAGATCCCAGTCCAGCACCAATAATTTCATCTCAAGTTCAGATACAATAAGAAACGAAAAGTGCCCTTTGACATTACGTGCTGATTGGCTCTGCTTCTTCTTCTTCTGCTTTTATGACCTCATTGGACCACTTCAGTCAGTCATTTGCTGGCGATCTTCTTCCGTACGTTGTATTTCCAAATTTCACAGTATTGTTTCATTGGTTCTGACCCTTTTTGTCATTAATCATCTGTAAATACTCTTTTTATTGTTTGTCGTTTGTTTACTTTTGGTTTAAATCTTATTTTAATGTTTTTTAGTCTTAAAATTTTCTATATTGTTTTGAAAATTGTTCATTGTTAATTCTACCTCTGTCATATCCTCTCTTATTTCCTTTATCCATCCGATTCGATGCTTCATGTTCCAAAGTTTCTCCATGATTTTTCTTGGGAATCTGGTTCCTGGTGTTTTCGTAATGTGACAAAAAAATGAAATCCTTTTTTTCGTTTAGTATGTGTAATGGTCTCCAGTTCACTGTGAACCACTTAATTTGATACTATCCACCATGTTCCATCTTTTTGATATTTGCTATTTATGTATTGTAACACTACCAGCTGCTATTATATTAGTACTATGCCTTTAATGTTAAACCTGCGAAAGAATTTTTGTGACTGTGACTGTATGTAATGGAAAGGTAATTGGACTATTTTTAGAATCTGGGAGATTGTTATTTACAGGAAAACAATACCAAAACAAACAGGAATCGAATCAAGTTCTATTATTAATCAAGCAAACTGTAATTATATAAAAAGAAATGGTCGCCAGCCTAATTAGACAAAGTTATGCTCACTAGTAGCATGATTCAAACAGAAAGTTAACTGTGTGGTTGACTTTACTTGATACTAAACTTCTGTTTTGCTTTAGGTAATTACTACTATTGAAATAATTGTACCTTTTTTCATTCTCAAGGAATATATTATTTAGCTCCAGTGGAATATGTGACACCTGGATCTAGTATAGTTTGAATATTATATCCAGCTGTTTATTTTTGATTGTTGTTGTTGTAGTAAGACATTTAAATTCGGCTCAACAACTAGCATGGGGACCCAGAAAATAAATTATCGGTACATTTTGTTTGTGGATGAACGCTTTAGTCACGATACTAAATGGGAAACACTGTTAACTACATTACACTTGAAATTGTAATCACTATTATTTCAGTTAAAAGAATCTTTTAACTGAATGATTTAACTGTCTATTCATGAAAACTATATGGAGTATTTAAAAACTAATGCTCACTAAATAATTATTGACTTTACGACTCCACAAAGTCTGTTAATTTTGTTAAGGAAAATAATAGCTTTCAGTTCAGTAAAACGGGATACTCGGATTCATCGTATTACTTGGGACAGGACCTTGTCTAGGTAAATGACTAAGGATCAAATATGGTGGCTCAACCCAAGGTTTACAGGACACAAAATTATTATTGAAAACGAAATCATATAACTGGTCCATGCAGCTATACAGTACTTAGCTGCCAATGTGAGATGAGAGTGGTGGCTGCGTCGATCTTCTATGCCATGAATGATAAGCCACATTACTTCCGCATCCGAGGCTATATTATATAATCTTGCAGTTCTTCTCGTCTCTTTCAGTTCAGAAGATGAGCACCCATTGCCCGCTAGCCACAGACTGGCTTATGCCACACTGGAGTCTTGCAGTTCGATCGCCAGATCCACCTTTCCTGTTCCCACCTAGCCAGTTCCATTGCAGAGGGACTTCCTTCCAAATTTTACACGATTACAGACCTACTTTGCCTATGCATGAACCAGTATAATATAAAATTTTCATACTTTTAGAGTAAATTACTTTCGCCATTATATTCATAAATTAATTATAGTTATATAAATTGTAATAAATAATCATAAAACATTTACATTGATATTATATCAAAGAGCATAGTCATACAGAAGTCATGTTCAGTAAAAACAGAAAAATAGTTTAGATAAGATCACTAAATGTAATATCGATAATTGTGTTCCAGTATATTCTAGCTATTCTTCTTATTACTTTTAGGATTTTGTTGATTCTATTTCTCTGGGTGACTTTGAAAAGAGTTTCACTTCCGAATGTCGCCTCTGGTTGAACCGCCGTCTTGTAATCTTTTAATTTGGTTTTGATTGATAGAATTTTTATTGTATGTAGATCATGTTAATTTTTGAGCTTTTGTCATTTTGTTAGTTCTTTATTGCCACGCAGGTTTCTCGTCCAAGTTTATGTTATAATTTCTCCTAGTTATTTAAATCGTGTCACTATTTTCACATTCGTGTTGTTTACTGTTGTATTGTTGATTACTCGTGGATCTACTACCGTTATCTCAGTCTTTTTGAGTGATATCTGGAGTCCTATTTTTTTGTAGGCTTGTTATTCGTTTTCTGGCTTCTTGAATGTTATTAGCTACTAGCGCTAAGTCATTTGCGAATTCCAAGCAATTTAAGTTTATATGATCTTTCTTAGTTCCAGTTCTTATGGTTTTAAGATTTCCCTTGTGCCATTCCCTCATCACATACGCCAGAGCACAGTTGAAAAAATATGACGATAAACCATCTCCTTGATTTAATTGTAAATGGCTCAGATATTTATCCTCTGATCTATGCTGTAGATCGGTGTTTGTTGGAGTTACGTTTATCATGTTTATTAATTTGAGATGGAGACCGAAATTCCTTAGTATCTTTATCATCGAAGATCCAAAGCTTTTTTGAAGTCTACGAAGTTTATGACTTGTTGCTTTTGTCTCCTTTTGTTACAATCCATAACCAACTTCAAAGTGATTATCAGTTCTGGGTAGCTTTTCTAGGGTCTAAATCCTCTTTGGCGTTCTACTAGTCTCATTTCAAGTTGATCTTTACAAAGACTGTGGAATTCTTGACATGACTTTATATGTAATATCAGAAAAGGAGATACCTCTATAGTGGTTTGGATTTTATTTGTGTCCTTTTTGTATACTGGATGAATTACAGCTTTAGTCCAATGTTTTGACAGTTCTTCTTTGTTCCAGATTTTCACTATGCATTTAGACTTCATGAGTTGCAGGTGGGTTTATATTTTCTGCTGGTGTTTTAATAGGGGTATCTGTGCTCATTTGAAGTTGTGGAGGATTTCGCAATTTAGTAATTTCTTAAATGTTTTTGCCAAAATTTCTGTATTTTTCTACTGCTATAGGCCATCTTATAAATTTTTATCCTTTAACATTAATGTTGGAGTTGTCTGCTAAATGTTTTCTAGTAAACCCCTGAGTTTGTTTTCTCACTGCTTCTGTCATTAGAAATATATGCTTTTGGTGTTAGCGTTTAACCATTCTTACTCTACATATTTTTGGTTCTCTTCTTTGTTCAGTGACTTCCAAGTGTGATTCTTCTGTTGTATGACTCTGATTCCTTAACCAGGCCTGATGCCTATCTAGCACTGTTTTATCATATCGTTCCACAAGTAGTGGTTTCCTTGGATTTATTGAGGCTACATGTTCAGCTACTTGTTTCAACTGGGGAACTACATCCTCCAGATGATCTATTATTTTCATATTTCTTGTTCGTTTTTCGTATTGGCTCATTAATAAAAAAAATTCTCATGTAAGAAAGCAAATTGATGTCAGAGTTTCTACTTGGCGTAACTTCCGCCTCTGCCATGGCTCAACCTACACCGTCTCTCCTGAAGTATGTAGCGAAAGGACATCATGTTTAATGTGGATTTGGGACGACGGTGCAAACCTTCATTGAACAGCTTGCTTGCGTTACAAGGGTTGAAGAGGGTCTGTTTGTGCTTGCTAAAAGTGGCTGCTTGATCTGTGAAACGAACCCACACCTTTAGCATACGTAGCACGAATCATTTCAACAGACCACCAACCTACACAGAGTATCAATTCTTTATTGCGTCCTAAAAAAGGATGCCCCACACTGAAAGAGAACTGTGATTTCCTGGAGGTTGATTACAACCTATTCGAAACATTTATTTCCTTACTCGTCCACATCGCTATTCATTAGCTGCCTTTGCTACCTAATGTGTGCTTTTGACTTGATGTTGTAATCACATAACAGCCAACTGCACGAACTGGCAACATGCTAGGTTCCGGAAATGTCTGCTGGAAGTGTTGCTTCACACTTGTGATTCTGTGATGCTTTATGTGTTTGTGGTAAACACAAAGGCCAGATATCGGGGACACTTTCATCTTTTCGTTTTTAAATCACATTTCGTTCTCTATAATAACGTAGGTAATGGCATAATAACCTTTTCTCATGCAGCATATTATGGGAAGAGTATTAATGTATGTAATCCACCAGGAAAAAATTAACGTAAAAAACTAGATAGTGCAAGGAAATCTTTCGCAATGTCTCCAAGACAGACCAAATAACAGGAATCAAAACACAGTGAAGAAAATGATACAAGTAAATGAGGAAAGTGCAAGTTCGATAATTTTTGGTAATCCTGATGATTAACTTCAAAATGGTTCAAATGGCTCTAAGCACTATGGGATTTAACATCTATGGTCATCAGTCCCCTAGAACTTAGAACTACTTAAACCTAACTAACCTAAGGACATCACACAACACCCAGCCATCACAAGGCAGAGAAAATCCCTGACCACGCCGGGAATCGAACCCGGGAACCCGGGCGTGTTAAGCGAGAACGCTACCGCACGACCACGAGATGCGGGCGATGATTAACTTATTTCATGTGTTTATGTGGTGTGTTCAATAAACTAACAAAAAAATGCTATAAAGTATACACTGCTGGAATACAAGTGAATTGCAGTTTATCATGGTAATCTTACAACAGAAGTCTTCTATAATAAAACTAAGTACCCATATCACAAACGTCTCCAAACCGTCCCGAATTAATAAGATATAGGCACTTTTGGCATATAAACCGTCTGTAGCTATGTGCAGTCCGTGGTCATACTGTAGTAGCGTTACAGGACTACCACGGAAATATGGTAATGTTACAGTGTAGACGGACACATAAGGGAATCCAGTTAAAAAGTTATTCATTGTCCCAATTAAGTCACTGCAATTATTTCTTCGTAAAAAAGTAAACATTAACTCTGTAGAAACAAAAATGCAGCAATAATAAGTGTGGAAATCTGTAAGATTTTCACCTTTAGATGTACAGGATACTGAATAAAGGTTTATGAGGGAGAAGTTTACTAAAAATTTGTTTACTGATTTTTAATTTCCCTGAATGTAATTTTGTCACAGAAGAAGTAAAAATCTAGCCGCAGCTTCCACAGACTTCCCCTTGAAGGATGAACACTTTACAGCTTTGAAAGCCGAGAACTGCTGCATGGATTTCTCTCTTTGCTCCAGTGGTCTCCAAGACCGATAGTTTGCAATGTAAAAGACGAGAATGGTCGTAGTATCAGCTTGGAACAGCTTCATGGACGCAAAACATAAATTTTATAACATTGTGTGTAATTGCTCAAGTGAGAACCATTCAGAACATTTTATGAAAACGAGAAGATAACATTAAATAAATATAACAGCTTAACTGTCTGCCACTCCAGGAAGAAAGTCAAAGGTCGCAGTGTAGCCAAATATATTCTGGGGTGTTATATGTCTCTAGCTAGTTTCCACAGCTCAGCTGTATCTAGTGCATGTCTTACTCGTTTTTAAAAGACATCGAGCAGGGAGCTGCCTAGTTAACCAAACGATTAGGTCAACGAATTTTATTTGCGTTTCTATAACTAGGGGTCAAAGCTAAATCTCATATACGAATAATCTTGAAATTCGCCGTCTGCAGCCTAAACGTCATAAATTAAGATTTGGGGGAATTATGAGGGGCTTCCCCTTGAAGCACTTTCTTTTTTTGGCCAGTTTCGGTCAAAAATATCGGAATCTATTGTCCCTGCTTCACCCCTATAGCTTCATGAAGTTCCATGGCGGCGCTGCACCTAGCCTTTCAAAATGTCGTCTCTTAAGGAGATGCATAACAAGTAGAGAGCTGTCACTGAGTATCTTTTGACAGGAAACCAAAGCATAGGCGCTTGCAGAATATCTACAGAGAACAAAACCACGGTGAGGCGTCTGTTATCATCACAACAAGATAATACAAACCTGTGCAATCTACCACATGCCAGCCTGCCCCACACTGCTGTTGCTTTTGCAGTGTTGGAACGTGTGGAAACTCTTATTCGAGTTGATCAACATATCACAATCAAACACCTCTTTGCACAACTGGGCGTCTCCATTGGTAATGTTAACACTCTCTTTCACCAGTTGGGGTTGTATGCCTGCTGGGTTCCTCACTGCCCAACAGAAGACCATAAAGAGGAATGAAGGAGCATCTGTGCAGAGTTGCTTGCATGTTACGAGACTGGCCATGACAATTTTTTTTGTCGAAAACCATCACAGGTGATGAAACATAGGTTCATCACTTCGAATCGGAAACAAAACGACAATCCATGGAGTGGCGCCACACCACCTCTCCTTTGAAGAAAAGGTTCAAAGTTGCATCTTCAGCTGGTAAGGTCATGGTAAGGGTCTTCTGGCATTCTGAAGGAGTTATTCTGTTTGATGTCCTCCATCACGGTGCAACATTCAACTCTGAAGTGTACTACACTTCCCTCAGGAAATTGAGGAAACGACTTCAGCTTGTTCGTCGCCACATAAATGCAAACGAGCTCCTCCTTCTCCTTGACAATTCAATACCTCACACAAATCTGTGCACCCGAGAGGGGCTCACAAAACTTGTTGGACTGCTCACCCTTATTCATCTATATGGCCCAATAAAAGATGCACTCCATGGGAAGCAAAACTTGGATAAAGGAGGTGTTACTGAGGCAGCAAGACATGGGCTTCGACGTCGACCAGTAGAGTAGTACCATGTGGGTATACAGGCCCTCCCAGTAAGGTGGCGTAAAGCTGTCACATTTAATGGAGAATGTGTTGAGAAATAGGATTTTTTACCCAAAGAGTTGGAAATAAGACAGTGTATTGGAGTCCAGAATAACACCAACGTGTTTTCAGAAAGAACTGTGCTGCATTACTTATCGAACACCACTCTTATTTGCATGGTACAACTCTTCAGTAGCTGTTGTAATTATTTTTTCTGTCTTATGTGTATGGCAATTGAAAATCTCATTTGCAGGACATAGTTTGTACTGGCAGAATCTGTCGCCAGCACACCGACCAGCAATGATGAAGCGCGAAGACCGATTAGTAAGCCCTGGATCAAGAATGCCTATTATGAGAGAGACCAGAGACACACCCACAAGCAACACGCCGCCAACGCCCTATCGAGAGCATGTACTTAGGCCGCTTCGCTGACCAGAGGGCCTAATTCAATCATCAATTTGTCAGTTTACTTGCAGAGTGGTTTAGTTCATCACAGGTTACAACAGTGCATATGACCGGATTAGTGACTACAGCAGGACTAGTTTACCTCAACCAGAATTGTACTTCACATCAGTGTGCAAGAGGACTATTACTGATGAGCTTGTACCACACTACATGGTCTGTTCTTCAAGATAAGTAAAGTTTCCAGTTCATGTAAATAAAGAACTGTATTAATCCATGTGTGCATTTATGTTGTAGAAAAAGGATACTGACTACCCATAACCACACCCTCTCCCTTGCTTCCTTGTGGTACAAGACTCTACACAGTTGAACTACAGCTTTTTATTGCATCATTATAACTCTTACTTACTCTTTGACAGGGGAAAAATTGTTAAACTATGAATTAATTGCATCAGTACCTCATCGCCTTAAACACTACACAGCACCCCATTATAACTGTTAAATAAATAAATCATTTATCTGAATGTAAATTCATGTTGGAAGTAGATACTTTTGGTTAAGAATTGCTGCTGCAAGGCTTAATACTGGCAGGAGATATAATGATAGGTAAACAATGTGCTTGGATAACACATGAATTATTCAACTGAATTGAAAGAGCACTGAATCATGTAAGTGAAAACAAGGTACTTGGAGTGGACGGCATATTCTCAAAATTATTGAGATCCTCTGGAGAAAATACCATGACGAAACTATTCAATCAAGTATGAAAGACACATGAAATAGGAAAAATACCTTTAGACTTCAAGAAGAATGTAATAATTCCAATACCAAAGGTGGCAGTTGCTGACAGATGAAACTGTTGCCAAACTATCGATCTAATGAGTCACTGGTGCCGAATATTGAAACAAATTATTTTTCGGAAGTATAGACAAAAAACTAATGGAAGCTGGGCTCAAGGAAGATCAGTTTGGTTGCCGGAAAGTAGTAGGAACACGCAATGCAATACAGACCCTATCTTCGAAAGTACATTGAAGAATGGAAATCTTACATTCCTGGCATTCACCAATTTTGAGAAAACATTTGATAATGTTGGCTGGAAGACACACTAGTAGTGGGGCAGCAAGGACGCCACCCCACATTGCATTGTTGCCAAATTTATTCAAGATGGCGGCGATAAATGTGGCAACTTCACAATGATGTCATGGCGGGAAGTTGAAATTTTTGTGGGAAAATAGGTCAATTGGGCTACCTCCTCTCACCTAAGAAAATGGCAGGAAAATTTTGGCAGGAAAAATCTGGCGGGATAATAGGTCACTTGGGCTACCTTCACTAACCTAAGACATCCAACCACCATCTCTTCCCTGGAATTGGCGGGAAATTGACTCAGCCTGTGTTGGGCTGCCAGATAGGATGGATGTAAGTTTCTATTTTGCATGCATTTTCGTTTAAACAATTTGAGTTGTCACAGACAACAGCTCTATCCAATGTAGGATAGGAAAAGTTAGTTTTGTGCGCTATTCGGAGCACGAGTTACAGCCAGGTGCGGGCCAGATTGCAGTATGTTATGCTGACCAGCGGTTGGGAAGTGGAATGGAGGACACAGTGCCGTCAAACCGCTAAAAAGAGTAAACACAGCTAGAGGCAGAAGGGGCCTACTGGCGCAACCAAGGTGTGGGGCTGTGGGGTGTACATGACTTGGAGCGACGTGTTAGTGAAACAGAAGCATGCAGCCAAGTATAAACAGTTTTAGTTTTCTAATGAGATTGATTGAAGTATGACAGCTCTCCTGGATGGCGAGGCGTGTCGCACCACTAGCTACACGCAGCAACAGATGGGGCAATAGCATCCCAGTCAACAGCGGGTCATTTGTTCGATTCTCTGAAGCCAATGTGGGGCATTCAAGTGTGGCAGCTCTCCAGGACAGCGGGGCGTGTCACTCTGCCGGGCTACAAGCAGCAACAGATTGGGCGACAGCGTCCCAGTCCATGGTGGTTCGTTGGTTCGACCCTCTGAGGCCGAAGCAGGGTCCGCAACCAGCCATGTCGGTCCACTCTTCAGCTCGCTCCCGACACATGCTGGAGACTTCCGAGGCGAGGGGCCGCAGATTCGGACGCCGGATCGGGGGCGGTCATTGCCGCCGTGTTCCCAGCTACGCCAGCCGAGGAAGAAGCAGTGGGGGCAGCCTACGTCTCTCAGCAGAGCAGTGCGGAGACAATGAGGACAGTGGTCACAGCGTCAGCCATCTTGACGTAATCGGAACTCTGAAGCTGGCTAACAAGGCTGGCACAACACAGCATTGTGTTGCACAGTTCGCTGGCGCAGTGGCCTCAGCACTGTGGGGCCTGTGATGTGGACCGAGGTGAACTAAGCACTATAGTGGAAACAAATAAATCATTTGAAAAGCCCGGACGAGTTTTAATACGCCACAACCTGGCAGCCCTCACCTGGCTGTAACATGTGCTCCGAATATCGCACAAAACTAATTTTCCCTATCCTAAACGGTGGTGCCGCTACAGTATTCACCATGAGATCCGGAGTCCAACTGACCTAGTACACAGTACCGCCACCAGAGGGCGCCGTTGTGCCTCCCATGATGTAATCCAAGATGGCGGTCACGTTACTCTCAGAACTTTCTGTAGCTACCTTGTTCCCATCTTATTCAAACCAGTCCATAGAGGCTCCTATGCCCCAGCACGAAGGATGTCTTGTGAATGAATGGCGCATTCTGACTGGCTCTTACTGAATTTACCTGCCAAATTACTGATGCTGCCAGTGTGGGAGCACTGTCCGCCATTTGTCCCTTCAGACGAGACTTTCAGCGGCAAAACTATTTTGTATGGATCGCCATATCACACTGACAGTTAAACCCTGCAAAAGTATCTGCAGATCATGAAATATGGGAAGACACTTCCTCAATTACACTGTCCTCCCACTGACGACATAGGCTTGAATATTTCATCTCGAAACCAGTCTCCAACCCAGCTATATCACCACATACCGTATTGATGTACCAAACACACAATTCATATGCTGCGCCATGCAAAATCACCACTTCTGCATCCTGCATGTAGCTATCGACCATCAGACACTCCTACATATACCACGAAGACAGATATCATAAGCAAATGCACCTTGAAACGAAATGATCATATGGCATTGTGGTCCGGGATGTCTCATCTGCGTTCGGTCGCCTTGTTGCAAATCTCATTTCATGTGAGGCTACATTGGGCGACTTGTGTGTTGATGATGATGAGAGGATGATGACGGCAACAGAACACCCAGTCCACAGATGGAGAAAATATGTAACAAGTGCAGGAATCGAACCTGGGCCCGCTGCATGGGTGGCAGGCATGTTACCACTCAGCTAAGCAGCCGGACTCAAGCACCGTATACATACTCTTTGCAACACCAGATATTTCCTGCGAGCTTGGTAGGTCATTCACCGCAGCCAACAGTCACAAGTCATCAGCCCCACACACACACACACTGGCCCGATGCATGACCTGAGCGCCCTCAGTGGACTGAGGTCGCTCTCCATGGTGTTGTACAAAGGCTGGGTTCATTCCCCTCGGCACAAAGGTGTTACTGTTTCTGGTCCCGACGTTCTTGCTAGCTTTCTTTCTACACCCATCTCCAGACACTGGAATTACAAGAACATATGTATTTTCACATAGTTTGCCAGAATATCATACCATTTCGCGATGCTTCTCGATATCAAGCACTTAGCAATATGCTACCGATCGCTTGCATACTGTAATTCTGAAGATATAGATTGGAAATTATTTCTCTAGAAACCCAAAACTTTAGTGAGGTGAAGCGTGCTGTAAACCACTGAGTAACTAGAAACGTATCTCGTCTGCGAAGATCTTTACGTGAAAACTCGAAAAAAAAACCCTCTTGGATAGCGATGTTGTTGTTGTTGTCTTCAGTCCTGAGACTGGTTTGATGCAGCTCTCCATGCTACTCTATCCTGTGCAAGCTGCTTCATCTCCCAGTACCTACTGCAACCTACATCCTTCTGAATCTGCTTAGTGTACTCATCTCTCGGTCTCCCTCTACGATTTTTACCCTCAACGCTGCCCTCCAATGCTAAATTTGTGATCCCTTGATGCCTCAAAACATGTCCTACCAACCGATCCCTTCTTCTAGTCAAGTTGTGCCACAAGGTCCTCTTGTCCCCAATCCTATTCAATACCTCCTCATTAGTTACGTGATCTATCCACCTTATCTTCAGTATTCTTCTGTAGCACCACATTTCGAAAGCTTCTATTCTCTTCTTGTCCAAACTAGTTATCGTCCATGTTTCACTTCCATACATGGCTACACTCCAAACAAATACTTTCAGAAACGACTTCCTGATACATAAATCTATATTCGATGTTAACAAATTTCTCTTCTTCAGAAACGCTTTCCTTGCCATTGCCAGTCTACATTTTATATCCTCTCTACTTCGACCATCATCAGTTATTTTACTTCCTAAATAGCAAAACTCCTTTACTACTTTAAGTGTCTCATTTCCTAATCTAATTCCCACAGCATCACCCGATTTAATTTGACTACATTCCATTATCCTCGTTTTGCTTTTGTTAATGTTCATCTTATATCCTCCTTTCAAGACACTGTCCATTCCGTTCAACTGCTCTTCCAAGTCCTTTGCCGTCTCTGACAGAATTACAATGTCATCGGCGAACCTCAAAGTTTTTACTTCGTCTCCATGAATTTTAATACCTACTCCAAATTTTTCTTTTGTTTCCTTTACTGCTTGCTCAATATACAGATTGAATAACATCGGGGAGAGGCTACAACCCTGTCTCACTCCTTTCCCAACCACTGCTTCCCTTTCATGCCCCTCGACTCTTATTACTGCCATCTGGTTTCTGTACAAATTATAAACAGCCTTTCGCTCCCTGTATTTTACCCCTGCCACCTTTAGAGTTTGAAAAAGAGTATTCCAGTCAACATTGTCAAAAGCTTTCTCTAAGTCTACAAATGCTAGAAACGTAGGTTTGCCTTTTCTTAATCTTTCTTCTAAGATAAGTCGTAAGGTCAGTATTGCCTCACGTGTTCCAACATTTCGACGGAATCCAAACTGATCCTCCCTGAGGTCTGCATCTACCAGTTTTTCCATTCGTCTGTAAAGAATTCGCGTTAGTATTTTGCAGCCGTGGCTTATTAAACTGATAGTTCGGTAATTTTCACATCTGTCAGCACCTGCTTTCTTTGGGATTGGAATTATTATATTCTTCTTGAAGTCTGAGGGTATTTCGCCTGTCTCATACATCTTGCTCACCAGCTGGTAGAGTTTTGTCATGACTGGCTCTCCCAAGGCCGTAAGTAGTTCTAATGGAATGTTGTCTACTCCGGGGGCCTTGTTTCGACTCAGGTCTTTCAGTGCTCTGTCAAACTCTTCACGCAGTATCGTATCTCCCATTTCGTCTTCATCTACATCCTCTTCTATTTCCATAATATTGTCCTCAAGTACATCGCCCTTGTATAAACCTTCTATATACTCCTTCCACCTTTCTGCCTTCCCTTCTTTGCTTAGAACTGGGCTGCCATCTGAGCTCTTGATATTCATACACGTGGTTCTCTTGTCTCCAAAGGTCTCTTTAATTTTCCTGTAGGCAGTATCTATCTTACCCCTAGTGAGATAAGCTTCTACATCCTTGCATTTGTCCTCTAGCCATCCCTGTTTAGCCATTTTGCACTTCCTGTCGATCTCATTTTTGAGACGTTTGTATTCCTTTTTGCCTGCTTCATTTACTGCATTTTTATATTTTCTCCTTTCATCAATTAAATTCAATATTTCTTCTGTTACCCAAGGATTTCTAGCAGCCCTCGTCTTTGTACCTACTTTATCCTCCGCTGCCTTCACTACTACATCCCTCAGAGCTACCCATTCTTCTTCTACTGTATTTCTTTCCCCTATTCCAGTCAATTGTTCCCTTATGCTCTCTCTGAAACTCTGTACAACCTCTGGTTCTTTCAGTTTATCCAGGTCCCATCTCCTTAATTTCCCACATTTTTGCAGTTTCTTCAGTTTTACTCTACAGGTCATAACCAATAGATTGTGGTCAGAGTCCACATCTGCCCCTGTAAATGTCTTACAACTTAAAACCTGGTTCCTAAATCTCTGTCTTACCATTATATAATCTATCTGATACCTTTTAGTATCTCCAGGATTCTTCCACGTATACAACCTTCTTTCATGATTCTTAAACCAAGTGTTAGCTATGATTAAGTTGTGCTCTGTGCAAAATTCTACTAGGCGGCTTTCTCTTTCATTTCTTAGCCCCAATCCATATTCACCTACTATGTTTCCTTCTCTCCCTTTTCCTACACTCGAATTCCAGTCACCCATTACTATTAAATTTTCGTCTCCCTTCACTATCTGAATGATTTCTTTTATTTCATCGTACATTTCTTCAATTTCTTCATCATCTGCAGAGCTAGTTGGCATATGAACTTGTACTACTGTAGTAGGTGTGGGCTTCGTATCTATCTTGGCCACAATAATGCGTTCACTATGCTGTTCGTAGTAGCTTACCCGCATTCCTATTTTCCTATTCATTATTAAACCTACTCCTGCATTACCCCTATTTGATTTTGTGTTTATAACCCTGTAGTCACCTGACCAGAAGTCTTGTTCCTCCTGCCACCGAACTTCACTAATTCCCACTATATCTAACTTTAACCTATCCATTTCCCTTTTTAAATTTTCTAACCTACCTGCCCGATTAAGGGATCTGACATTCCACGCTCCGATCCGTAGAACGCCAGTTTTCCTTCTCCTGATAACGACATCCTCCTGAGTAGTCCCCGCCCGGAGATCCGAATGGGGGACTATTTTACCTCCGGAATATTTTACCCAAGAGGATGCCATCATCATTTAATCATACAGTAAAGCTGCATGTCCTCGGGAAAAATTACGGCTGTAGTTTCCCCTTGCTTTCAGCCGTTCGCAGTACCAGTACAGCAAGGCCGTTTTGGTTAATGTTGCAAGGCCAGATCAGTCAATCATCCAGACTGTTGCCCCTGCAGCTAGTGAAAAGGCTGCTGCCCCTCTTCAGGAACCACACGTTTGTCTGGCCTCTCAACAGATACCCCTCCGTTGTGGTTGCACCTACGGTACGGCCATCTGTATCGCTGAGGCACGCAAGCCTCCCCACCAACGGCAAGGTCCATGGTTCATGGGGGGTGGATAGCGATGTTGGTGATATAACAGATTCCTAATCATCCTTGTAATTTACAAAGTAAACTAAGGTGTTTCTCATGTCTAGAGAACCATCAAACTTCCACCCATCTTTTACCTGCTAGATGCACACAACACACACCACAAGTGATGTTCTCTCAACCAAATAAAGACAGGAAATGTGCAGAAGCAGGCAACTGGACAATTTACATAGGAGGGAATAATGGTCCAGCACAAACACACGTCCATGTTGAATCTTCTCAAATTCCCATGGAGAACACACATGATCATGAAGGCTGTCCAACATATGCGGAGTATTTGTTCGCTATTCAGCCATCTAGAGGGCGACATGATTAGGTCAGCTACATTCCTGTACACCAGCAGGCCTTTACGGCTCCTGCCCTTAGCCGGAAACATAATAATTCCCGCCACAGACCACCACGTTCACATGCCTTGCAGCCTCAGACAGAATCGTCGTAGGAAACCAGCCACATATATATTTGATCGCAAATATTACAACAGCGGTTTCAATTGGACAACATTCGACAATGACTGAAATATCAGAAATACCTCCTACTGACGAATGTGGCTTTAAAAATAGAAATATCTGTACCATTCTTATGATTTGACATACTTTTACAAGTAAAAAAAAATAATTCCATTTGCAGCTATCACAGTATTCCATGTCAAATCCAAACCTTCCTTACGACTGGACATAGTCATTTTCTTTGTACATGTCGGAATACACACTCATACTCTATAAGCCTAGTACTCAAGTTGAACCTATCATGCATCTCCTACTGCTAAGTATAATACTTCGTCAACAACTGATTGCTGGTGATACGAAACAATACTGAGCGAAAATCAGCGGTGGGTGGACATGTCTCATAAGTTTTTCTTGCGAGTGGTACCAGTGTCTCAGAAAGAGATGTTAAAAAACGATCGCAACGACCATGTTACTGTCACAGGCGGTCCTGGTTCTACAGGTGCTTACAAGTATCGCTAACGATATCCATGTTAAAAATTATACAAGCCTTATAAATCGCAGTATGGCATTACCTCCGAATGAAGTGGTTTTTCCACAAAAATAGCTGACACTGAATATAGATGGTGATCACTGGAGCGTTTATTAACAGACCAAAAGTGTGTTACACGTCACCTGTGGTGCAAGCTCGTAATAAAATCACCGATTTTAGAAAGTGAGTCATTTAAGGAACAGGGTATGAAGCAGGTATTTGCAACTCCCTCATGCTGCCGCTAGATATTTCTCCAGTATTTGTAACGTATTCTGTCTCAATGCCACGTCAGAGGTTCTGCGATATATCCACTGGGTTATAGGTGATGGTTGATTGAGAATGATCACATACAGTACATGGTGTGCTGATTGAGATCGTAAGAAATGTACACTAGCTTTTCAGATCTCTAGTGCTAAGCATTCAGGTAGAAATGCTATCTGTGATTTGGCATCAAATCTTTCCATTCAGCCACATACCTGCATTGGATACTATAGAGAAGTCCTTTAATAATTACAGCCACTAGTGAATCATATTTCTGGCACTCTCATAACTCGAAACGAGTCCCCTTTTTCGAACCTATCTGCTACAGTAAAATTCCAATGTGGTTTTATATAGTCCCCATGCATCCTGCAGCTGCTCCACATACTCTGCCCTGCCATCCCTGCAGCTTTGCCCATGTGATTGTTCCAATTTAAGGTGGAATTGAGCAGAAGTCGGATAGAGCTCTATCTACCACATTCTGCAACCTGTGTAGAAACAGGCTAAGCTGAGTTAGTGCAACAGGTTCGTCTTTTGATCAATCGATGGAGATGGGAACATGATGTCATTCTCCGCCAACCGTGTACGATGTGTACGGTCAGCGACAAACGAAGCACACTCCTCCAACACGAGGTAGTATAAAGACAGTACGAACAGTTACAGTGGTGTTTCTTATCGGGAAAATTTAGGAAAACTCAACGTCATACATGTACCGCAGTCCGAAGCGGGCCTGCGGCCCCCAGGGTCCATTTACGTCTATCACATCAACATTATGTAATCGTTATTCTGTACCATCCAACAGAAAACATTACGAACTATAAGAGCTCTGCTAACTTCATTCGATAGAGAGCTCGATAAGAGTTTTACCGCATCTCACTCTTCCGATATATCGAAATCAAGCACCATCTGCAAGCTAGCATCGAGCACCTGTGGCGGTACTATTAAATATACAGGTCATTGGAACAAGCAGCCAGTGATCGAAGTTGCTTGCACAGACTAGTGTAAAGTTGCATTGCCTGTACTGTAGGAGGATGACCATATCCCACAGACAATAGTATCAGTCACAAGAGAGGCTCCCTGTGACCCTGTATCGTTTTTGAAACATTGTTTTTATCTGCTGTAACATACTTTGTACACTGCCATACATTTTGTTTTTTGTGCCACAGCTTCGAGGTCTGTGGCAGGTTCTAAAATGACATGAACACGTTCTGATTCATTGCCTCTCATAGGAGACTCAAGTCAATCTATGTCACATTGTATGAATTTTGTTCTTGCTGCTGTTACCACAACACACACACACACACACACACACACACACACACACACACACACACACATAAGGAAACTGGAAGAGTTTGTGGCGTTGTTGAGTATTTCCAAACTGCTGTCCAAAGGTGATTGACAGGCTCTACATTTAAACTGATCTTTCACAGTGACAGGATAGCTGATGCCCATTTCAATCCATTCCTCATATTGCAGTTATGGATGCAATCACTGTTCTGGTGCTATTCATCCCCAGAACGTGTTGCCCCTCCTCCAAGACTCTTTCTCCATCTCAAACAAGCGATGTCAGTCAAACATCATGTGGAAATCAACAGTGTACTAGAGGAAGGATGGGATGGAAAAGACACCATAGATGTGCTGTAATAATAAGCATCATAGTTGATTCCAATGTGGTTTTAGGTAGCCCCTATGCATCCTGCAACTGCTCCTCAGACTCTGCCCTGTCATCCCTGCAGATTTGCGCATGTGATCGTTTCAATTTAAGGTGGAACTGAGCAGGAGTCGGATTTAACTATACCTACCACATTCTACAACCTTGTGTAGAAACAGGCTAAGCTGAGTTAGTGCGCCGGCCGGTGTGGCCGAGCAGTTCTAGGCGCTTCAGTCTGGAACCGAGCAACTGTTACAGTCGCAGGTTCGAATCCTGCCTCGGGTATGGATGTGTGTGATGTCCTTAGGTTAGTTAGCTTTAACTAGTTCTAAGTTCTAGGGGATTGATGACCTCAGATGCTAAGTCTCATAGTGCTCAGAGCCATTTGAACAATTTTTGAGTTAGTGCAACAGGATCGTCTTTTGATCAAACAGTGGAAATGGGAACATGTCATACTCCGCCGAACGCATACGATGTATAAGATCAGCGCCAAATGGAGCACATTCCTACAACACGAGATATAAAGACAGTACAAACAGTTACAGTGGTGTTTCTTATTGGGAAAATCAGGATGACTCAACATCATATAGGTACCGCTGTCTGAAGCAGACCTGCAGCCCCCAGGATCCATTCACCCCTATCATCCCAACATTCTATCATCATTATTCTGTGTCATCCAACAGAAAACATTACGAACTATAAAAGCTCCACTAACTTCATCTGAAAGAGAGCACGATAAGACTTTTACCGCATCTATTTCTTCTGATATATCGAAAACAGATACACCCTGCATGCTGGTGAACAATTGTAGCAATTTTACAGTAATTTCAACACTGACTAATGATGCGACAGAATGCTTCCCAATTTCAGTATCGTCGCTAAACTGACCCTCCTCTACTTTGTGAGTTAGGTTAGGTTAGTGTTGTTTAACGTCCCGTCGACAACGAGGTCATTAGAGATGGAGCACAAGCTCGGGTTAGGGAAGGATGGGGAAGGAAATCGGCCGTGCCCTTTCAAAGGAACCATCCCGGCATTTGCCTGAAATGATTTAGGGAAATCACGGAAAACCTAAATCAGGATGGCCGGAGACGGGATTGAACCGTCGTCCTCCCGAATGCGAGTCCAGTGTGCTAACCACTGCGCCACCTCGCTCGGTCTTTGTGAGTACCATTGCGTATGTAGATAGATGACTGTGCAGTACATCCATTCATTGTTAAATCTCGAACATATAGATCATCAAAGTATACCAGACAGTGATCTACATGTTTCTAGCACCTCGAGCTTAATTTACGATCTTTCTCTATACTGATGGGAGTGACAGGCCACTCTCACATTCTTAGGATAAAGTTAGGTACTGAAAGATCCCCTCGCACTGTCTTTGACCTAACTGTCCTGCAACACTGTCAGCGATTTAATCTGCAACTGACCCGAAGTAGACTGCTACATTCCGTGTCTCGTGAATGAATGGAGTGTGCTGAGTCCATAGCTGCTGTTCCGCACCCATCCAAATGCGCAAGATTTCTCCAGATGTGTACATGTTGAGGAGGTTAGTACCCCTTATCAGTGTAATGTAGTAGATATGAAAGTGAAGTGTTGTGATGTAATAGCAGTCGGTTAAGAAGAACAAGGAACAGGTGGTACTTATGGCTGGTGGACCTCCAGACAGATGGAGATGTAAATCAACTATGCTATCAATTCTAAAGTATTGTTCTAGTGAATGGGATCGGTGCCAGGAAGGTATTGGTAAGAGAGAACATAAACGCACAAGCTCCTCAGGTTACACGGCTCTGCATTTAAAACAGGTTGTAATGTTAGTCCTGTATAAAATGATCGTTAGTTACGGAGAATACCTCTTACAGGGAAACATATAAATCCATAGCAGTGGCGTTTGACATGTGAAATTACACGTCATGCCGCCACTAACTCTGTAAACAGGACATCTGTCAAGCAGATCTGTACATGGAGATTGTGACATGGAAAGGGAGTACATCGCATAAATCCTTGTTCGTTTAGACGAATGTGTCGAAATAGCACGGTCACATTTCATTACACGTGAAATGGAAGTCCTCTGATAAGCGAGAGGTTTGCTGTTAATGATCGCGAGTAGACAATGCTCTAAGTCAAACACACAATATGTGGTTGTATATAAGTTGTATGCAGGCTACCTCACACAATTGATGCAGCCTGACAGAATAAAGGGAAAAAAATGGTCAAATGACATGAGTAGTAGTACGGAGCTGGGGGCTCTGGCTCAGAATGCATTGTTGCCAGATGTATCCATGATGGCGGTGATGGCGGCCTGTAGACTTGTGGCTGACAGCGCATGACGTCATACAAGATGGCGGCTGTGACGTCAACTGATGACGTTAGTACCGTTATCCGAGATGGCGGCTTTTGGCGGGAAAGTACCATGCTGCCAGCCATGGCACTCTGATGGGAAGTTTGAATTTAGGCAGGAAATTGAATTATGTTCTTCTATGGGTCACTTGGCAGTCCCCTGCCTCCCCTTTCTGACTTTTTGCATGATGGCGAGTATCCGCTTGGAAAATGGGCGGGAAATTTGAATTTTGGAAGGAATTTTGCTCTAAGAGCTTACTCCTGCAGTTAAGGGGACTTAGTATGCTGTTGCCCCCACTAGAGACTGCTCATGATGTCATTCGATTCAAGTAGGATTTGTATAAATTTGTATAAATTTGTTTAAATTCGTTATTACCTACAGCAGTAGTGGCTTAGTGTGGTGCTACCACCACAGCAGGCTGAGATATCAGTGCTTGTTGAGATGTTGGTGTGGAAGGAGCATGTGTTCAATTAGTGAGATGTTGGTGCCAGATGGGGAGAGTTTTAATAGCTGTATTACGTGCACGTATTTAGCCAAGGAGTGCATCTAAAACTCATTGCATGAAGAATGGAAGCGAGTTTCAAGATTCATTAAAGATGCATTACACAACACATGGAAACATCTGTCTCTGCTGGAACAGTCTGCCATTTCTAAAACCTGCATATAAGGTCATGCCCAACAAGAGACAACTGCCTCCAATCCAGCAGACCAAAGAACTGAGTTAGTTCGCGAGTTCACTGCTAGAGGGCACTGCGATAGATCATGTGATCGTGCATTTCAGCCAATAGGAGCACTGCCATCGTCCCTACCGTGATGTAATCCAAGGTGACGGTCTGGAGGAGAAAAATGGTGGGAAAAGGACTCAGCCTCTTCTGGGCTGCTGAAGGGAGGAAGGAGTGTACTTTATTTATTTTTAGAACTATTTATTTAGGACAAATTTCACGTAGTTTATTCATTACGCTTATACAAAACACTCACCCTGACGTGCTTGGGGTCATAGTAAATAGTCTGCAGACCTGCAAACTACTCGTAAATAATGCAGTACACTGATATGCAGAGACGCAAACAACTTGTAAATTACCGAAATGATGCAGTACACAGGATACAGACATGCAAACTACACGTAGGTCACCAAAATAATGCATGTGTAATGCTATGCAAACACGCTCACAACACTTAAACACCAGAAAATAATGCAATGCACAAACATTCAGTACACGTAAAAAACGCAATGTATCAGCGACTCGAACCCTGGTGCTCCTGGATGGAAAGCCCGAGTGCACCCCCTAACACATGGAAACTGTCCAGAAGCTGGAGATGAAGGTTAGGTTAGTGTACTTAATTTATTTTTGTTGGGAAACTGGCACAAATATCGATCCTAATTACGTAATTAATCACAAAGATCGGTCCTTATTACAGAACTATATTCACAGTGCAGCACAAGGACGGAATAAAATCGCAGTTCAGCGCAAAAACTAACGACACCATACAACTCGTGTTATCCTGCTGGTAAAAAATTTTGCAATACCACTAGAAACTGTCGAAAATATCGATCCTAATTACGTAATTAAGCACAAAGATCGATTCTAATTAAACAACTACGTGCATAGCGCTGCACAAGGACGGCATAAAATCGCAATAGAGCGCAAAAACTGATGATACCATGTAACTGGTGTTATCGTGCTGGGAAAAAATTTCGCAATACCACTCGAAACCAGTGACAGAGACAAACTCTACTCTACACCTACAAGCTGCCAGGAAAAATGCTAGCGTGTAAGGTACTATCGTTATTTTTTTGTTGCGGGAAATACACTCCTGGAAATTGAAATAAGAACACCGTGAATTCATTGTCTCAGGAAGGGGAAACTTTATTGACACATTCCTGGGGTCAGATACATCACATGATCACACTGACAGAACCACAGGCACATAGGCACAGGCAACAGAGCATGCACAATGTCGGCACTAGTACAGTGTATATACACCTTTCGCAGCAATGCAGGCTGCTATTCTCCCATGGAGACGATCGTAGAGATGCTGGATGTAGTCCTGTGGAACGGCTTGCCATGCCATTTCCACCTGGCGCCTCAGTTGGACCAGCGTTCGTGCTGGACGTGCAGACCGCGTGAGACGACGCTTCATCCAGTCACAAACATGCTCAATGGGGGACAGATCCGGAGATCTTGCTGGCCAGGGTAGTTGACTTACACCTTCTAGAGCATGTTGGGTGGCACGGGATACATGCGGACGTGCATTGTCCTGTTGGAACAGCAAGTTCCCTTGCCGGTCTAGGAATGGTAGAACGATGGGTTCGATGACGGTTTGGATGTACCGTGCACTATTCAGTGTCCCCTCGACGATCACCAGAGGTGTACGGCCAGTGTAGGAGATCGCTCCTCACACCATGATGCCGGGTGTTGGCCCTGTGTGAATCGGTCGTATGCAGTCCTGATTGTGGCGCTCACCTGCACGGCGCCAAACACGCATACGACCATCATTGGCACCAAGGCAGAAGCGACTCTCATCGCTGAAGACGACACGTCTCCATTCGTCCCTCCATTCACGCCTGTCGCGACACCACTGGAGGCGGGCTGCACGATGTTGGGGCGTGAGCGGAAGACGGCCTAACGGTGTGCGGGACCGTAGCCCAGCTTCATGGAGACGGTTGCGAATGGTCCTCGCCGATACCCCAGGAGCAACAGTGTCCCTAATTTGCTGGGAAGTGGCGGTGCGGTCCCCTACGGCACTGCGTAGGATCCTACGGTCTTGGCGTGCATCCGTGCGTCGCCGCGGTCCGGTCCCAGGTCGACGGGCACGTGCACCTTCCGCCGACCACTGGCGACAACATCGATGTACTGTGGAGACCCCACGCCATTGCTTGTACAGCCCTCTCGCAGTGTCCGGAGCAAGTATGGTGGGTCTGACACACCGGTGTCAATGTGTTCTTTTTTCCATTTCCAGGAGTGTATGTTCAACTGACAAGATGCTGGTGTTGAACAGCATCTATCGCTGTTTGACATTGGAGTTCGCCACAGACGCCAACTAAAAATCATCCTACAGCCAGGTAACCGAAGCCAATACACGATATCACAGCACCTGGGAAAAATGCGTCACAGTTCTTATTACACTACGAAATTGTCGCAAAAAACCAGAACTTGTAACGAACAGGTCATAATGCAGCACATGTACAGGGGAAAATCGTCGTCATAACAGACTGCAGAGGAGACAAAAGCAGGTATAGTTAACTAAACAGTAGGATATAAAAGAACTGCTGTCCCGAATGCCTCTTGGTCGTCTGAAGTATAGTGACACAGCCACCCTTAATGGTTAGGGGGCGCACCTGCAGCAGTGAGCTGTCACAGACTAGACAGGTCCTCAACGCCTCCAATAGGCCTCTCGTTCTACATCTACATCTACATCCATACTCCGCAAGCCACCTGACGGTGTGTGGCGGAGGATACCTTGAGTACTTCTTTCGGTTCTCCCTTCTATTCCAGTCTCGTATTGTTCGTGGAAAGAAGGATTGTCGGTATCCCTCTGTGTGGGCTCTAATCTCTCTGATTTTATCCTCATGGTCTCTTCGCGAGATATACGCAGGAGGGAGCAATATACTGCTTGACTCCTCGGTGAAGGTATGTTCTCGAAACTTCAACAAAAGCCCGTACCGAGCAACTGAGCGTCGCTCCTGCAGAGTCTTCCACTGGAGTTTATCTATCATCTCCGTAACGATTTCGCGATTACTAAATGATCCTGTAACGAAGCGCGCTACTCTCCGTTGGATCTTCTCTATCTTTTCTATGACCCTATCTGGTATAGATCCCACATTGCTGAGCAGTATTCAAGCAGTGGGCGAACAAGTGTACTGTAACCTACTACCTTTGTTTTCGGATTGCATTTCCTTAGGATTCTTCCAATGAATCTCAGTCTGGCATCTACTTGACCGACGATTAATTTTCTATGGTCATTCCATTTTACATCACTACTAATGCGTACTCCCAGATAATTTATGGAATTAACTGCCTCCAGTTGCTGACCTGCTATTTTGTAGCTAAATGATAAGGGATCTTTCTTTCTATGTATTCACAGCACATTACACTTGTCTACATCGAGATTCATTTGCCATTCCCTGCACCATGCGTCAATTCGCTGCAGATCCTCCTGCATTTCAATACAATTTTCCATTGTTACGACCTCTCGATATACCACAACATCATCCGCAAAAAGCCTCAGTGAACTTCCGATGTCATCCACAAGGTCATTTATGTATATTGTGAATAGCAACGGTCCTACGACACTTCCCTGCGGCACACCTGAAATCACTCTTACTTCGGAAAACTTCTCTCCATTGAGAATGACATGCTGCGTTCTGTTATCTAGGAACTCTCCAATCCAACCACATAATTGGTCTGACAGTCCATATCCTCTTACTTTGTTCATCAAACGACTGTGGGGAACTGTATCAAACGCCTTGCGGAAGTCAAGAAACATGGCATCTACGTGGAAACCCTATGGCTCTCTGAGTCTCGTGGACGAATAGCGCGAGCTGGGTTTCACACTATCGTCTTTTTCGAAACCCATGCTGATTCCCACAAAGTAGATTTCTAGTCTCCAGAAAAGTCATTATACTCGAACATAATACGTGCTCCAAAATTCTACAACTGATAGACGTTAGAGATATAGGTCTATAGGTCTGCACATCTGTTCGACGTCCCTTCTTCTGGGATGGAAACACTTTTATGTAACGTCACTTAGGATGCTCCACCTGGGGCTGGGGGAGAGCCGCGGTCTCGTACAGAAGTCGCCCACCGTTCTGCGCTGGACTATTTAACATCAACTCGACTCCTATAATAAAGCAAATATTAAAAAAAGGAAACAAAAAACATTAGGGACGATAATAAATATCCTCTTTCCACGAAAATAGAAAAGTCAATTTTCATTTAGTTTTATGAGCAAAATCGGTATAAAACTTCCTGGCAGATTAAAACTGTGTGCCCGACCGAGACTCGGACTCGTAACCTTTGCCTTTAGCGGGCAAGAAGCTCTTCTGTAAAGTTTGTAAGGTAGGAGACGAGATACTGGCAGAAGTAAAGCTGTGAGTAGCGGGCGCGAGTAGTGCTTCGGTAGCTCAGTTGGATGCCAGCACGATAGCTCAGCGTGTTCGGTCAGAGGGTTACGTGCCCTCTGTAATAAAAAAACTGAGCTCATCGATCAACAACGAACTTCAATGGATGCCTTACGACGTCCGCCCCGAGCAGATGCAACGAACAAAATGAGATAAAAAAAAAGTTGGTAGAGCACTTGCCCGCGAAAGGCAAAGGTCCCGAGTTCGAGTCTCGGTCGGGCACACAGTTTTAATCTGCCAGGAAGTTTCATATCAGTGCACACTCCGCTGCAGAGTAAAAATCTCATTATGGAAAAATCGGTATAGTTCTTTACGTTCGACTGCACTCGCATCTCATTATTTTTTGACGTCCAGCGAAGTGTACCGCCATCGATCACAAGTGGTAAGCAGAGACATACAACCCTGCGTAAAATCAGGAAAAAACAACTTTGACTATTTTGTTGCGAAAACTAACGATCACCATGGAATGTCCTCGTTGTATCGAAATTAAATTGATCATGAGATTCAATTTGTATAGCGAGTAATTTTTTTTCTGTAGTCGGAGTACACTCACCAGGTAGGTCAAATGGGAATCCATGGAGGAAACACGATGTTCTTTTCGAGGTGGTACAGACAAGCCGTAGTGTGAATTACTATTGAACACATTATCCGAAAACTGTCTTGAGCAGCTGAATCGACAGCCAACGCGTAATGGAAATATTTTAGATCTGGTAGCCACGAACAGACCAGACCTCATCGACGGTGTCAGTGTTGAGACAGGGACTAGTGAACATGATGTTGTCATTACGACTATGGTTACGAAAGTTAAAAAGTCGGTCAGAAGGCTAGGAGAGTATTCTTACTAGAAAGAGCAGATAAGCAGTTGTTAGCATCCCACTTAGTAAATGAATCGACTTCATAATACTTCCGGTATGATGGACGTGGAAGAATTATGGGCAAATTTTAAACACATTGTAAATCACGCATTGGAGAAGTATGTGCCGAAAAAGTGGGTTACGGACGGAAAAGACCCACCGTGGTTTAACAGCGCAATTCGGAGAATGCTCAGGAAGCGAAGACAATTACACTCGCGGTACAAGAAAGATCGGGAGAATGAGGACAGGCAAAAGTTAGTAGAGATTCGTGCTGCTGTAAAAAGAGCGATGCGCGAAGCATACAATCACTACCACCGTCATACCTTAGCAAAAGATCTTGCTGAAAACCCAAGGAAACTCTGACCTTACCTAAAATCGGTAAGCGGGTCGAAGGCTTCCATCCAGTCACTCACTGATCAGCCTCGCCTGTAAACGGAAGGCAGTAAAACGAAAGCTGAAATTTTAAATTTATCATTTAAGCAATCTTTCACTCAGGAGGATCGTACAAACATACCGCCGTTTGAGTCTCGTACAGAAACTCGTATGGAGGGCATAATGATAGACATGTTGTGAAGCACCTGAATGGGTTGAAAATAAATAAATCGCCAGGTCCTGATGGGATTCCAATTCGGTTTTACAGAGAGTGCTCTACTGCATTGGCTACTTACTTAGTTTGCATTTATCGCGAATCTCTTGCCGAACACGTGATGACTGGTTGTTGTGTGATATCCTTAGGTTAGTTAGGTTTAAGTAGTTCTACGTTCTAGGGGACTGAAGGCCATAGATGTTAAGTCCCATAGTGCTCAGAGCCTTTTGAACCATTTCTTGCCCAACATATAGTCCTGAGCGACTGGAAAAAAGCGTACGTGACGCCTGTATATAAGAAGGGTAGAAGGATGGATCCTCAAAATTACAGACCAATATCCTTAACATCGGTTTGTTGCAGGATTATCTAGCATATTATCATTTAGAATATAACGAATTTCCCTGAGACAGAGAAGTTGCTGTCCATGCATCAGCACAGCTTTAGATTGCATCGCTCCTGCGAAACGCTACTCGCCCTTTTTTCACATGATATCTTGCGAACCATGGATGAAGGATATCAGACGGATGCCATATTCCCTGACTTCCGGAAAGCGTTTGACTCGGTGCCCCACTGCAGATTCCTAACTAAGGTACCAGCATATGAGATTAGTTCCCAAACATGTGAGCGGATCGAAGACTTCTTAAGTAATAGAACCCAGTACGTTGTCATCGATGGTGAGTGTTCATCGTAGGTAAGGGTATCATCTGGAGCGCCCCAGGGAAGTGTGGTTGGTCCGCTGTTGTTTTCTATCTACATAAATGATCTTTTGGATAGGGTGGATAGCAATGTGCGGCTGTTTGCTTATGATACTGTGGTGTACGGGAAGGTGTCATCGTTAAGTGACTGTAGGAGGATACAAGATGACTTGGACAGGATTTGTGATTGGTGTAAAGAATGGCAGCTAACTCTAAATTTAGATAAATGTAAATTAACGCAGATGAATAGGAAAAAGAATCTCGTAATGTTTGAATACCCCATTAGTAGTGTAGAGCTTGACACAGTCACGTCGACTAAATATTTGGGCGTAACATTGAAGAGCGATATGAAGTGGGACAAGCATGTAATGGCAGTTGTGTGGAAGGCGGATAGTCGTCTTCGGTTGATTGGTAGAGTTTTGGGAAGATGTGGTTCATCTGTAAAGGAGGCCGCTTATAAAACACTAGTACGACCTATTCTTGAATACTGCTCGAGCGTCTGGGATCCCTATCAGGTCGGGTTGAGGGAGGACATAGAAGCAATTCAGAGGCGGGCTGCTAGATTCGTTACTGGTAGGTTTGATCATCACGCGAGTGTTACGGAAATGCTTCAAGAACTCGGGTGGCAGTCTGTGGAGGAAAGGAGGTGTTCTTTTCGTGAATCGCTACTGAGGAAATTTAGAGAACCAGCATTTGAGGCTGACTGCAGTACAATTTTACTGCCGCCAACTTATATTTTGAGGAAAGACCACGAAGATAAGATAAGAGAGATTAGGGCTCGTACAGAGGCATATAGGCAGTCATTTTTCCCTCGTTCTGTTTGGGAGTGGAACAGGGAGAGAAGATGCTAGTTGTGGTACGAGGTACCCTCCGCCACGCACCGTATGGTGGATTGCGGAGTACGTATGTAGATGTAGACGTAGATGTAGATGAGGAACACTATTGACAAATGACATCTGAAGCTAACAACAGAGGGGTTCTACAGTCCACAACATACATTTCGCATAAGGACCATGCTATTATAAGAACACGATCGTCGCGACTACGTTACCGTCACCATGCATAAAAAGCCGTCTTGAGTCTACAGGCACACACAAGCAAGCCGCTGATAGTGTTACGCTTCCTGGTAGAAAGTCTGTCAGTGATTTGGAATCAAGTCTATCCATTAAACCGCTTACTTGCGTTTGATCTTGTCTGTCACCCAAACATATGTGCCGATAGTATTAAATATACAGGTATTGCTTCATTGGAGCACATGGTTAGTGACTGAATTCGCTTCCACAGACCAGTGTAAAGTTTCATCATCTGTGCTGTAGCATGACCATATCCAACAGACTATCAATCACACTAGAGGGTTCCTGTATTGCTCCTTCATAAGCCGCATTGTTTTTTCGGTTGTAGCACGTCAAATGAGTGTACACTGCCATACACTTTTTTTTACCATGACTTAGAGATCCGTGTCAGCTGCCGCTAAACCAAAACAAACGTGCTTCGATCCTCTGGCTCTCACAGAAAACTGAACATTGCATGGCATAAACAGTGCAGCTACCACACCACAGGCTGGTAGAAATAAAACACAGACGAGATGTCTCTCATTGACAAATATGTGGAAGACATCACAACATATGGAAACCAGAAAGGTCAGCAGTATTGTAGAGCGCTTCCAACAACTATTCGAAGGTGATGACTTGTACAGTTACTTTCATCTTCCCATCGAAAGGATAGCGGATGTGTCGGTGCTCCATTTCGAAAAACATTGTTACTTCATTTTACAGTCATGTCCATGATTACTGTTCCGGTGTTGACCATCGCCAGAAGGTGGTGTTCACAACACGCATGAGGTAGTACAAATAAAAAGAGGTACTCTTATATTATTGGTGAACAAAAAAATAAAAATAAAAACATGTGTATAGTATCGCAGCATATGTAAACAGGATGAGTCTGTAGGAATGAGGAACGCCCCCAAACAACTGTATTAGCCGGCCGGGTTGGCCGAGTGGTTCTAAGCACTGCAGTCTGGAACCGCGCGACCGCTACGGTCACAGGTTCGAATCCTGCCTCGGGCATGGATGTGTGTGATGTCCTAAGGTTAGTTAGGTTTAAGTAGTTCTAAGTTCTAGGGGACTGATGATCTCAGAATTTCAGTCCCATAGTGCTCCGAGCCATTTGAACCAACTGTATTAAGGTGATGACCTCTACAGAAATTCTTCCAATGCACATGTGGCATACAGCAAACCAGTGCTTAACGGCATTGGCTAAAAACAGTCTTGGTTGCAATTTTAGTTTTTTATTTTTCAACGACACGTTTCGCCTTATTTAGGTGTCTTCAGGTTATCTTTTCTAGATGCACGCGAGAGGCACCAAGATCTGCATAACGCGTCTACATTTAATCTCATGTTCCACAGCGACAAGTAACTGATATCCAGTATTCCATCAGGGTTCCCTCCATCTCAACGGAGTGGTGTCAGTCAATCATTATGCGGTAATCAACAGCGTACCCAATGGATGGTAGGGATTGGAAAGACTCGATTGGTATGGAGCGGTGTACTGTAATATACACCGCAGTTGATAACGAGATCAACTTTAGCAATTTTACCCAGAGGTCGGAGAGAGCAATGTCCACCACATTCTGCAACCTGTTTAGAAACAGAGTGAGCTGAGTTAATGCTATAGGAGCGTGTTTTGACCACTTGGTGGAAGTGGGAACATGTTCTCGTAGCTGCATCACCCGTGTACGATGTGTAAAGTCAGCATCAAATGAAGCCTGTTCTGACAACACGACGACACTACGAACAGTTACGGTGGTGTTTCTTTCTGGGAAAATTAGTGAGACTCAACATCGAAGCAGATCTGCGTCTCTCAGAATCAATTCACGTCTCTCACCCAAAAATTCTATCATCGTTATTCTATACCATCCAAAAGAGAAAAATTACGAACTATCTGTGTGCAGGCACCGAGCACATGTAACGATCCTATTAAATATACAGACCAGTGTAAAGTTTCATCGCCTGTACTGTAGGAGGATGACCGTATCCTACAAGCTATACAGTAAGTCGCAGGAGACGCTCCCTGTGACCCTGTGTCGTTGTTTGAAACATTTAATTTTTCTGCTGTAACACGCTTTGTACACTGCCATATATTTTGTTTTTTCCTGCCACGACTTCGAGATCCGTGTCAGGTTCTAAACTGACATTAACACGTTCCGATCCATTGCTTCTCGCAGAAAACTAGACGTCGCACGGTATAAATCATGTTGCTACTGCTACTACCATAACACATCACACAGTCTGGATGATTTTAAATAAAAGACTGTTACAAGATAAGGGAACTGGGAGAGTTTGACGGCATTGTGGAGAGTCTCCAAACTGCTGTCCGAAGGTGATTAACGACCTCTACATTCAAACTCATCTGCCACAGTGACGGAATAGCTGATGGCTCTGCGTTCCATTTCGAGTGATTCCTCATATTGCAATCATGTACCCGATCACTGTGTCGATCCTAGACATCCCCAGAAGGTGTTGCCCTTCCACCAAAACTCTTTCTCCATCTCAAAAAAAGCAATGTCAGTTAAACATTGTGTGGTAACCAACAGTGTACCAATGGATGGATGGGGTGGAAAAGACACTGTCGATGTACTGTAACAATAAGCATCACAGTTGATAGTGCGAACAGTTTTAGCAATTTTACAGTAATTTCAGCGCCGACCAATGATGCAACAGCATGTTTTCCAAGTTCCATATAATCGCTAAACCGTCCCTTCTCTACTCTCCAAGTGTCGTTGCGAATGTGGATAGAGGACTGTGCAGTACGTCCATTCATTGTTAATTCACGATCATATGCCTCATTAAAGTATACCAGACAGCGCTCTATGTATTTCTAGCACCTCGAGCATAATGCATAATTTATGATGTATCTCTATGCGGATGGGAGTCATAAAGCATTCTGCAGTCTTAGGATAAAACTAGAGACTGAAAGACCCCCTTGCACTGTCTTTGACCAAGCCACCCTGCAGAACCATTACCTATGTAATCTGAAGCTGACCAGCCGGTCGGAGTGGCCGTGCGGCTCTAGGCGCTACAGTCTGGAACCGAGCGACCGCTACGGTCGCAGGTTCGAATCCTGCCTCGGGCATGGATGTGTGTGATGTCCTTAGGTTAGTTAGGTTTAATTAGTTCTAAGTTCTAGGCGACTGATGACCTCAGAAGTTAAGTCGCATAGTACTCAGAGACATTTTTTTGAAGCTGACCAGAAGTAGACCGCTACATTCCACATCTCATGAATGAATGGAGCTTGCTGAGACCTCGCCCACCCAAGTGCACAAGATTTCTCCATACGCCCCCATGTCGAGGAGGTTAGTAACCCTTGTCGATGTATAGTTGTAGGTTTGAAAGTACTGTGATGTAATAACAGACAGTTAAGAAGAACAGAAAACGGGTGGTTTTTATGCATGATGGAGCTTCACACGGATGGAGTTCGAAGCATTTTACATAAATCAACTACGCTATCAAATTTAAAGTATTGTTCTAGTGTCTGGGATCAGTACCAGGAGGGTATTGGTAAGAGGGAACATAAACATACACACTCCTAAGGCTACACGGTTCTGCACTAAAATCAAGCTATAATGTTAGATCGCTTCAGTTACAGACCTATCAGTCATGTGAAATGCAGCGCTGTTATCATTTCATTGAAAGAAATACATTTCCTGCGCATGACATACATCGTTACTGCACGTTTCTCTACGATAAACTGTGGTAACAAACTGTAAAATGAAGAAACCACTTCCTTAAAATATTAAAAAAAAAATGCTTCAAATGGCTCTGAGCACTATGGGACTTAACTTCTGAGGTCATTATTCCCCTAGAACTTAGAACCACTTAAACCTAACTAACTAAAGGACATCACACACATCCATGCCCGAGGCAGGATTCGAACCTGCGACCGTAGCCGTCGCGCGGTTCCAGATTGTAGCGCCTAGAATCGCTCGGCCACTCCGGCCGGCCTCAAAATATCGATTGTGTGTGATACGTGCACAATGTAGTTTTCCAGAGAAGTATAGCGTCCACTGTTCACATCTGATCACGGTTCAGAAATTATTCTATGCTCATATCAGTCCTGTATAAAATGATCATTAGTCACGGAGAATACCTCTTACAAGGAAACAGATAAACGCATAGCAGTGGCGTCCGACATGTGAAATTACACGTCGTGCCGCCAGTAAATCTGTAAACAGGACATCAGTCAAGCAGATGTATGCATGGGGATTGAAGTGTCTCACAAACACCTATCGTTAACTTATAATTATCTTAGTTACGAAACTTTTAAGGTTTTCGGGTCAGAACATCAACTGTGTAAGCTGTATGTAATTTTGGTATAGTCTTGCAATCTTATCACAGAAAGACACGCATTTACACAGTTTACAATGTGACAATGTTACGACAGTTGTCAAACGAATGTATCTCGTTCTCAGAAAGTGAAATAATTCTAAACACAACAATGGTAGATTTTAACTAGAAGTTTCTTTACAAAATTATTCTTATTACTATGTCACGATGTTGGCCAGTACTACGATAAATCATCCGATTCCGGTTCAAAGTTTGGTACTATTTAGGATGAAAATCAAGTTTACGGAGGATGGTTAGTTCTGTGACAAGTTGAGCAAAGGATTACCCAAGGTCGCTCGAGTTTACAGTTGACGCAAGCTGGTAAACCAACAAGTTCACGCCTCTGCTCACGGTATTTGCCTTAGCTGCAATGAGCTGTCGTCTGCATGGCTGCTCTGGTCCTCTGAAATACCTACAAAAAGTAATTAAGCTTTTGCTGATTTTTTTCAGCAGAGCCGGCCCTTGTGGCCGAGCGGTTCTAGCCGCTTTAGTCCGGAACCGCTGGTGCTACGGTCACAGGTTCGAATCCTGCCTCGGGGATGTATGTGTGTGATGTCCTTATGTTAGTTAGGTTTAAGTAGTTCTAAGTCTAGGGGACTGATGACCTCAGATGTTAAGTCCCATAGTGCTCAGATCCATTTGAACCATTTTTCACCAGAAACTCTCCCTATGTTTCTCGTTATGCGAGACAACATGTATTCATCCCTAGTCTTCGATATGCAAAAGGCATGGCTGGAGCAGCGTGCATATTAAAATGCCCTCTCAGTCCTCGCAAGGACAATTAACTAACTGCCTGGTTCGTTTCTCCACAGTTGGAGCTCAACGACGCTTCAGCTAATATCTAGCTGAATGTCAGCCGCAGTGAACGCAGTGTTCACTCAAATTTCTCCTCTGCGCTGTACAGAGCACTATGCACCCCATTCTACACGTGACACCAGTTCAGAGAAGAGTCCTGGAAAATTTCGCTCTCGTCTTTCTAGTAGCCGGACTGTCTCCCCACCTGGATTCTTTCGTTCTCCACGTCACAGCTTTTTTCAACCAAAAGAATCGTTCCTCTTATTTTGTGGGAACTCTCGCTGTCAATCGTAAGGGTCCTACCAATGAACTGCGTCGAAATCTTGGCACTTTACTCCTCCCTGTTTCGTTTTCACCAATCGGATGTTTTGTGCCCGCTCCAGACGCCTAAAAGTTACATGCATACATCACATGAGTACGATTCACGGTTCACGTGATCAACTCCTTCACTGGTTTTGTTTGTATCCATTTGGAATTCCGAAACGCAGTTTTTTAAACCGTCTTTCTGTCCTACCTGTGGTGGCCCGTTACGTGCTCTCCAGTATGCGTCACCTGTCCAGTAACTGGCTCCTGCCGCAGGATGCCCCCTAATAGCCGGCCGGGGTGACCGAGCAGTTCTAGGCGCTTCAGTCTGGAGCCGCGCGACCGCTACAGATGCAGGTTCGAATCTTGCCTTGGGCATGGATGTGTGTGATCTCCTTGGGTTAGTTAGGTTTAAGTAGTTCTAAGTTCTAGGGGACTGATGACCACAGATGTTAAGTCCCATAGTGCTCAGAGCCATTTGAACCATTTGATGCCCCCTAAGAGCTTTTTGTGGTGCGTTCCGTGGTGTGGCCCCTGCTTCTGCCTGCACCGGTTTCTACAGAAAACATTTCCTCTCGCTGCTTGTTTCACCTTCTGCTCATTGACATGCATTATATGGGGCGGTGTGTTAATACCGTTGATTGAGGGCCATCCGTTTTGCATTACATACTTATAGGGAAATCTGCTCATGACCACTGGAGTAAGTTAGGTGTCATATTCACCTTCTCGTTATGATGTATAAAACTCTTATGTAAGGTGCGAAATTGACCTTCATTTATTCTGCCACCTTACAGACTGAAGAATGGATTTTATACCCAAGATGCGAAAAGGGATTGGAGTACATCACATAAATCTTCCTTCGTTTAGAGGAATGTGCCGAAACAGGATAGTCACGCTTCATCACACATGAGATGGAAGTCCTGTGATGATGGAGAGGTTTGCTGTTAACGATCGCAAGTAGACAGTGCTCCAAGTCACGTCGTTGTGTACAAGTCGAACGCAGGCTATGTCACTCGGCTGATACATCCTGACAGAACAGCGGAAGAAATGGTCAAATGACCTGCGCCAACATCTCTCTTCCTCTTTAGAATGGATTATCAGGCTGATATTACATCGTACCTCGTTACAGTTCCATCTCAATCGATCTCCCTGTCCACTCTCTGTTATCCTTTAATGCAGATGCATGTAAGTTCAGAGGCAGGTGGTCCTCTGTTTTCAACTCGTGTGTATCACTATTACCTCAATAGACATACAGTAGAATGCTGCCTCGACACAAAAAAGTGACTATTTCCCTGGTTCCCTTCGCTTCCATGTCGACGTTTTCTCAGATTCCTCTTGCTGTCGCAAGCTTGTTCCCATGAACGAGAAATGTTCTGCACAAACCAGAACACACGCAATTACTTCCTCAGTTTCCCCGCATTTCAGCGTATTTTCGCTCAATTTAAAAGTATTTTCCATCATTTTTCGCAATTCTATCGATTTTTATGTCACTTCTACCCATGCGATCATGAAATAACCTCTTGTTCCGTATTCTAAAACTATTTGTAAATGTAGTACAGCTGCCAACACCTAGCGCAAATGCACTATTTATCTGATCGGGAGGCGTAGTATAGAACAGTACTCGATTGCAGTTTCCTCCACCAGCATATTCCACATTTGCAGTGCGTTTGCTCTATTTTCTGTGTGTCTGTGTATGTGCAATTGTCGCAGATGGCTCCCAGGACCCACAGTAGACCCGAGTTAGCTTTCGAGTGTGGATCCGCCACGCGTTATATCTAGAGCTATGTTGGCATGCGGATCCACAATATGCCACTTCCGGGATAGGGTTTGAAGGTGTATCCACCACGCGCATTGTACTGATCGATGTTGGGCTGCAGACCCACAGTATACCACATCCGAGTTAGCGTTCGAGTGTGGGTCTGCCGCGCCCTATATATCCAGACCGATGTTTGGAGGCGGATCCACCACACCTCACATCTGGGATAGCGCTCGCAGGTGGACCAACCACGCGTTACATCCGAAGACGTGTTCTGTGTTCGAAGTTGAATACCTTCGAACTTTTATTAACAGTTTCTGAAGTCTTCAACCTGTCGCTATTGTCCCAAATATCTAGGTAATATTGAGGCCCTTACAGGGTAATACGAACAGTCAAAAAAACAAACGTTATATAATTCCTGTTCTGAGAAACTAACACATTTTATCATCTTGTCATGTATCGAAATGCGTAGGCATGTCTTCCCGAAAATGCTATTCAAGTTGGGAAAAATAAATCAGTTTCAGCTTTATTAAAACTTAGAAGTCAATTGATGCTTGTTGCACTTGGTTTTTCTTAACGAACTCGTTATATCAGAAATATCTACTTTATACACCTGTAAATTATTCTTCTATCTGCCACTAACATTATTGTTATTGTTCTCGTTATTATTGTTATCATAGTTATCATTATTATCACAATTAGTGGCAGAAGTTGCAGTAGTACAAGTAATGGCAGTATTAACTTTATTAGTTCATAGTCAGTATAACTGGCTATCATTGACGCTTAAGCCATTCAAATTATTTCAGTACTAGTTGTCTTATTGAAAACGTCATTTCTTCACGTAACTATGATTTAAAAAGTTACTTCATGTGTGAAACCCTGTTTCTATGTAAGAGAGGGCCAAATAGTCCTAATTAGATCAGGTTAAATAAATAAATAAGTTACTAGTCTAAAGGAGCTGGGGGATTACGAGGATTTTAAGTCCAGCCGTCTTTCAAAAAGAGAAATTTCGGCCAAGGAAAACGGTCAAGCACTCCTTGCCTGAGTTGAGCTTATCTAATCCTAAGTATATCTGTTTTTAAAGAAGATGACACTATGTATGATGTATCTGCTACAACAGACCACTTATGAGGCCTGCAAATATTGCTGAGAGTAATGCACAGGTAGGATACTGTGAGCTAACCGTAAAAGTTCTTAAAAAAGTGGGCAGGGGAATCTTCAGCACCAGTTAAAGGGCATTATTGATAAACTATAGGTTGTCGAACACAGAGTGAAGGCTTTTCATCTGGAATACTTGTATTTCGGTACAAGAACACATACGTCGATATTAATATGTTACTGGAGTTAAATTTACTAGAATGTGTGCAAGACTAAACAGTACATATCAGTATTTTAGGTCTGCTTGACTATTACAACAAATTTTATTCACCTAAATGAGCAGAAAATTTTATGAAACATTCACAACAAAAATAGTTGGCAGAAGAGCACATCACTACGTTTACAGTGTGTAGAGCGAAAAACGTAGAGGACTGCATATACGAGTACTAACAAGGAGAGCTGCAGAATACCTGCGGGATATTCAAATGTGTGTGAAATCCTATGGGACTTAACTGCTTAGGTTCTTCTTCTTCTTCCGTATCCGGATGCACCAATTATATCTTCCCTTCCCAGTAATTAGCAACGTAGTTTGCTTTGTCATTGACTTTCAAAATATCATCTTTAGTGCATGTTATAGACATATATGGGCAAATCAATAGGTGGTCCAAGTCCTGTATTGCTCCGCATTCACACCTATCGCTATCACTGTAACCCCATTTAAATAGGTTTGATTTGCACCCAGTTACTTCAGTACGCAGCCGGTTTAATGACCTCCAAGTTGTGAAAGGTAGTTGAAATCCTGCAGATCCCTCCTCCATTGTGGAGTGTGGCACCATTTCTTCCCAAAGATATAGCCGCCTTGCGACGGGCTTGGTGGCGAGCTTTTCAGCAGTTTCAATGAAGCTCCTGCGGGATTTCAGACGGACACGTTGTTTTCGGTGCATATGCATCGGGTGTCGGGGATTTGTTTTGATCTTTCGTTCTCGGCGGCTACTTGTCTGCGGATAGTGGGTGGTGCTATGCCTATGATGGGATAACTTTTGTCTTTGGGAGTTAGTTTGAGGCATCCTGTGGCAATACGTACAGTTTCGTTTACTGCTTAGGTCACCAGTCCCTAAGCTTACACACTACTTAACCTAAATTATCCTAAGGACAAACACACACACCCATGCCCCAGGGCGGACTCGAACCTCCGCCGGGACCAGGCGCGCAGCCCATGACTGCAGCGCCCCAGACCGCTCGGCTAATCCCGCGCGGCCTGCGGGACATTTAAAAGAACCACACAACTGCGATCCACCAAAAGAAGAATGTCGTTTCGATCACGTAAACCAAATACAACCAGACTCAAAGCCAACAAAAACAGAGGAAGTCGGAGAAATCGTAAAACAACTTAAAAATAACAAAGTAACAGGAGAAGACAGTATAACTGCTGCATTGCAGAAAAAAATTAGTGTCAACATTATTCTACGTCTAACAGAAATCATTAATGAAATATGGACAACAAGCAGATTATCATCAGAATAGACATCGCCGTTAATACACCCGCTGCGTAGAAAAGGAAAGTAAACTGATCCTAACAATTATAGAGGATTCTTCTTCTTGCCAGTGACATATAAGGTCTTGTCCATGGCACTTTTAAATAGTGCTGAAGGAATAATTGACCCACAACTTGAAGAATACGAAACAAGATTTAGGAAGGGAAGGTCTTGTGCGAAGCAAATACTAAATATAAGACACGAAAAAACTGATAAAAATCAGAGTCCTGAAATATGTGATAACCTTTGGTAGATTTCAAAAAGGCATATGACTCAATTGATATAAATACACTAATCAACATTATAAAGCAATTCGGTTCGACCTAAAACAACAGAAATAATGAAAGGAACTTTAGCAAACGCATCGAATGAAAACTTATGGGGGAATTGTCAAAACCTTTTGAAGTAAAATCAGGAATAAAACAAGGAGTTCGTCTATCACCTCTAATTTTCAACTCTTCATTAGAGAAGGTAGTCGGAAAATGCAGGAGATCTGTCGATAGTACGGGTGTTCAACTACGGAGAAATCGAAATAAAATCACCACATGCTGTCTACCTTTAACAGATGACATGGTATTACTTACTGACTCACTGGATAATACCAAAGAACAAATCACAGAACTACAGAATCAAGGAGACAAAATAGGACAAAAAATGCCATTTATAAAAACGCGTTCCATGACAACCATCAGTGACGCCCATCCAAATCTTAAAATTCATAACAACATAGTATCTGAAACAAACTGCTTTAAATACCTTGGAGAATGGATTACAAGCAGCACAATAGAAAATATAGCAGTGATCAATAGAGTACATAAAACGGAAACAGCATTCTATGCGACAAAAAACATAAATGACAGGAAAAAACGGTAGTAGAACACAAAACAAAGACACTAAATAAACAGTAGTAAGGCCTGAAACACTGTATGCAGCAGAAACGCTTAAAGTAATATGATTTGGGGATTTTGAAAAACTGGAAAAAATTGAGAGAAGAATTCTAAGAAAGCTACTGGCACGTAGGAGTAATAGTAAGGTTGAATACAAATTAACATCGAACAGAGAGCTCTCTTTTGAAATGGAAAAGCTAACCGATACAATGAGCAAAATAATATTATAGTTTTACAGACACATACATCGAATGGATAGTAAGAGATTAACCACGCAAATCTTCAACTTACTAAACAGCTACAATTCCAAACACACATTGTTCACTGCAATTGACAAAGATATGAAAAAGACTGGAAATATAACATAACAGGTATCAGAATACCTTTTAGAGAAGCAAGACAAAAGGCAAGTCTTCAGTATAAAAGGAGGTCTCCAAAAGGAAGGAAGTGGGCCAGGGAAGAAAAGGACACTCATGAAGGACGAAGGGACTCATGAAGCCACGAAAGTTAAATGCAATAAGTTAAATACACTCCTGGAAACTGAAATAAGAACACCGTGAATTCATTGTCCCAGGAAGGGGAAACTTTATTGACACATTCCTAGGGTCAGATACATCACATGATCACAGTGACAGAACCACAGGCACATAGACACAGGCAACAGAGCATGCACAATGTCGGCACTAGTACAGTGTATATCCACCTTTCGCAGCAATGCAGGCTGCTATTCTCCCATGGAGACGATCGTAGAGATGCTGGATGTAGTCCTGTGGAACGGCTTGCCATGCCATTTCCACCTGGCGCCTCAGTTGGACCAGCGTTCGTGCTGGACGTGCAGACCGCGTGAGACGACGCTTCATCCACTACCAAACATGCTCAATGGGGGACAGATCCGGAGACCTTGCTGGCCAGGGTAGTTGACTTACAACTTCTAGAGCACGTTGGGTGGCACGGGATACATGCGGACGTGCATTCTCCTGTTGGAACAGCAAGTTCCCTTGCCGGTCTAGGAATGGTAGAACGATGGGTTCGATGACGGTTTGGATGTACCGTGCACTATTCAGTGTCCCCTCGACGACCACCAAAGGTGTACGGCCAGTGTAGGAGATCGCTCCTTACACCATGATGCTGGGTGTTGGCCCTGTGTGCCTCGGTCGTATGCAGTCATGGTTGTGGCGCTCACCTGCACGGCGCCAAACACGCATACGACCATCATTGGCACCAAGGCAGAAGCGACTCTCATCGCTGAAGACGACACGTCTCCATTCGTCCGTCCATTCACGCCTGTCGCGACACCACTGGAGGCGGGCTGCACGATGTTGGGGCGTGAGCGGAAGACGGCCTAACGGTGTGCGGGACCGTAGCCCAGCTTCATGGAGACGGTTGCGAATGGTCCTCGCCGATACCCCAGGAGCAACAGTGTCCCTAATTTGCTGGGAAGTGGCGGTGCGGTCCCCTACGGCACTGCGTAGGACCCTACAGTCTTGGCGTGCATCCGTGCGTCGCTGCGGTCCGGTCCCAGGTCGACGGGCACGTGCACCTTCCGCCGACCACTGGCGACAACATCGATGTACTGTGGAGACCTCATGCCCCACGTGTTGAGCAATTCGGCGGTACGTCCACCCGGCCTCCCGCATGCCCACTATACGCCCTTGCTCAAAGTCCGTCAACTGCACATACGGTTCACGTCCACGCTGTCGCGCCATGCTACCAGTGTTAAAAAAGACTGCGATGGAGCTCCGTATGCCACGGCAAACTGGCTGACACTGACGGCGGCGGTGCACAAATGCTGCGCAGCTAGCGCCATTCGACGGCCAACACCGCGGTTCCTGGTGTGTCTGCTGTGACGTGCGTCTGATCATTGCTTGTACAGCCCTCTCGCAGTGTCCGGAGCAAGTATGGTGGGTCTGACACACCGGTGTCAATGTGTTCTTTTTTCCATTTCCAGGAGTGTAGAACGCGTGTTAAAAATCTGTCATCGTCCCGTAATTTCTCTTGTGCCCAGTGGCAGAACTGTACACTACGTTCAAAGTCGTCGCCATGCAATTCCTGGTGCACAGAAATATGGTACGGATGCAATCGATGTTCATGTAGCAATCTCAACACCGACGTTTTTGAGATTCCCGATTCTCGAGCAATTTGTCTGCTATTGATGTGAGGATTAGCCGCGACAGCAGCTAAAACACCTACTTGGGCATCATCATTTGTTGCAGGTCATGGTTGACATTTCACATGTGGCTGAACACTTCCTGTTTCCTTAAATAATGTAACTATCCGGCAAACGGTCCGGACACTTGGATGATGTCGTCCAGGATACCGAGCAGCATACGTATCACATGCCCGTTAGGAATTTTGATCACAATAGCCATACATCAACACGATATCGACCTTTTCCACAATAGGTAAACGGTCCATTTTAACACGGGTAATGTATCACGAAGCAAATACCGTCCAGCCTGGCGGAATGTTACGTGGTACCACGTACTTATACGTTTCTGACTATTACAACGCCATCTATCCCAAAGCGAAAAAAGTGGTCCAACTAAAACACTCATATTTCTTTACGTACTACACGAATATGTAATAAAAATGGGGGTTCCTATTTTAAAAAAACGCAATTGATATCCGTTTGACCTATGGCAGCGCCATGTAGCGGGCCAACCACAGCGCCATCTGGTTTTCCCTTTCAAGCTAGACGAGTTTCGTTCTATGTAGTTTTTTCGTTTGATGCTTATTTCGTGAGATATTTGGCCCGGTCACTATCAATGGACCACCCTGTAGACTGATATGAGACCGAAAGCAACAACTTCCGGCTATTTAAATGTAAGGGGTGATCCAAAAGTTCCTGTTCGAAGGCTGTAGAGTCCAGAATCGGTATTCCAAGCATCCTCACGACGCACCAGGCTGAAGAAATTCGTTTGGCAGAACACTGATTACTGCTACGTGAAGAAGTCCGTAACTGCCTGCTGCACACCCTCGGCCGACAGGAATCGTAGACACTTCATGGCTTTTTAAGGGATCAAAGGCGTGATAATCGCATGGGGAAGGATCAGAACTATAACGCAGGTACTGGAGTGTCTCTAACGTGTGTTCGCATAACTTCTGCATTACGACGTTTGCGATATGGTGCCATGTCATAAAAGAGCAGCACCCCACAAACATTGGTAGTGTTCGACAGACGAGCTACTGCATACACATTCATCATTCTCCGGTAGATGTCTACCAGTGTTTCTTCATTGGCATTAAAGAAACGAATAACAACACATTGTTCCTTTTTGGACGCACATGGTAATAACATCAACGCTGTTCACGTTTCCTCATATACTGTACGCACGTAGGAAGACAAGAATACCATACTAATCTCTTGCTTACATGTTGGTGCTTATATAACATCAGAGGCTCGATGGTCCCATGCCCACTGCAATCGTAATTGACGAGTGTTCGAGGCAACATGTGAACACGTAGGGGTCGTATGCTGCGGAGCTCCATGTTCAACAATGTACGATAAACAATGTGCTCGGAAACACTAGTGAGTTGTGACGTCCCCTCTCCCCTTTTGTTGTGACGTCCCCTCTCCCCTTTTGTTGTCGCTGTTGATGTTGAGCTCCTACTGCTACAGCTCGGTCGGTGGAATGGAGACGCGACGTGCAGTGATGGTTGTCTCCGACGGATAACGTGGAACACCACCTGAAAATCTCTAAAGAAAATTGTTCCTCGCGTAATGTATAAAAGTCCGTTTGCGAGTCCGCACAGTCTTCTCAGCGATGCGAACTGCTGATTTTAATTGTCTGTTATGGTTTTACGATGATTTGCTATGCCCGGTTAGTTAGTTATTGCAGTATTGAGTGAATCATTCATCACTGGCGTCGTTTCATTCCACTGAAGCGAGGAAAAATTCATTTGCGTATCAGTGCCAGTAGTTGTTGTTAGGTTGCTAGGCGGAATTGTTCATTACGGCACGACGCAAATCCAGAGTTAATCTATAATGCTATCTTACTTTCGTGCGTCGTAATATTATTTCGGCAAAACACTCCTTTCAATGCTCAATGTTCATCAAGTCACTCTTTCAATTAAAATGTTCACTTAGCACATTGGACTCGCGTTCGGGAGGACGACGGTTCAATCCCGTCTCCAGCCATCCTGATTTAGGTTTTCCGTGATTTCCCTAAATCGTTTGAGGCAAATGCAGGGATGGTTCCTTTCAAAAGGGCACGGCCGATTTCCTTCCCCATCCTTTCCTAACCCGAGCTTGCGCTCCGTCTCTAATGACCTCGTTGTCGACGGGATGTTAAAAAGCACTAACCTAACCTAACCCAAAATGTTCACAGTTAATTAATTTTGATCATCAACTATCACACAGTTCAATTAATGATGGAGCCAACACGTGAGATATCCATTACTGACGGACAATTTTTGTTGTTCCTTCTTAGCAGTTAGTTTATAATCGTCACACCACACGCACACCGATGGATCAGATCGATTACGATTCTTTTCAGTTCGGTGATTGTGACAATTACAACTTTTACAATCGGCGTATTTGTATTAACTTCTTGTGGTCGTATTAATGTTTCCTACTCAAGGCTAATCAGGTATTGCACTCTTCGATACTATGTCCATTCTTTGTTGTAACTGTTCACTTTGATGAAGGCTGAGTCCAACAATAATATCTCCAATAATTAGAGTTCATTAACTCGTCGTACACTATCAGAGCATCACCTCAGTTCAAGTTCTCAAGTCAGAATAACTGAGAACAAAGTCCGCGTATCTCTGTCAAGCAACAGTACTTTTTTTGAATAGAAACAATCTCGTAGCGTTCCGTTTGTAGTCCTATAACAAACCGTGCTCTCTCGCGACTTGATAGCAAGCTAGCTAGCAAGCGACTAACCTTTCCATTATCGAGCGTTGTAGACACATTGAATCTCCTTTTCGCTGCGTTTACAACTCTCTTTCACAATAAATGTTATCTCTGACGACTTATTACTTTGGACTTTATTTTCGTCGTACTGGTTTGCAGTTATTACTGAGATGTTTAATAGCTAATTAAAAATAACCTTTCTTTCTTTCTACCTTTATATCATGACGTACTCATTAATTACTGAAATTGATGTTCATCAAAACTTTAAGGTGTTATATTATTGTCAAAGTTGTCGTACCTGTCAGGATAACACTGTTCCCAACTTTAATAAATTATCATGACATTCTTATTTGGGTTTTCGGGTTTCTTGGGGTGTTACAGAGTGCACTAGCACTGTGCTCTTTTGGCAGAGAGGCCACAGATCACCGTATATCCTACTTCATCGAGCAGATAAGCCTTAGGGCGTATTGGTGGTTTCACTGTCCTTCTCTCTCTTTGCGTAGATGGTCACGACAGTAGCACGTGAACATTCGAACAGCTTCGCCGTTTTCGAGATACTAGTTCAAAGGCTCTGCGTAACAATAATCTGCCCTTTGTCAACGTCGCTTCAATCAGTGGATTTCCCCATTTTCAGCCCATATCTTCGCTAGAGTGATCTCCCATGCGTGTCTGCCCGCTTTCATACTTTTGTCACGGCGTCGTGTTCCCGCAAGGTCACCAGACGGCTTCCAACGTCTAGGTGGGCAATGGTCGTAACGTTTTGGCTCATTAGTGTAGTTGGGTAACATCTTGACGTCAATTATATTTGTTGTGTGGCCTCTTGGAAGTGACTGAAACATTTTTATGACACTGTACTGAGTTAGCTTTCGGTGTACCTAGAAAGAAATTTTTTTCAAACAACATACCTCACTTATAGAGGCTGTTTTAATCAGAAAATGTAGGTGGGAGAGTGAAGGAATGACTCGATGGGTGCACTAATTATACAGGTTCGGACAAATGCACTACTGGCCATTAAAATTGCTACACCACGGAGATGACGTGCTACAGAAGCGAAATTTAACCGACAGGAAGAAGATGCTGTGATATGCAAATGATTAGCTTTTCAGAGCATTCACACAAGGTTGGCGCCGGTGGCGACACCTGCAACGTGCTGACATGAGGAAAGTTTCGAACTGATTTCTCATACACAAACAGCGGTTGACCGGCGTTGCCTGGTGAAACGTTGTTGTGATGCCTCGTGTAAGGAGAAGAAATGCGTACCATCACGTTTCCGACTTTGATAAAGGTCGGATTGTAGCCTATCCCAATTGCGGTTTGTCGTATCGCGACATTGCTGCTCTCGTTGGTCGAGATCCAATGACTGTTAGCAGAATATGGAATCGATGGTTTCAGGAGGGTAATACGGAACGCCGTGCTGGATCCCAACGTCCTCGTATCACTAGCAGTCGAGATGAGAGGCATCTTATCCGCATGGCTGTAACGGATCGTGCAGCCACGTCTCGATCCCTGACTCAACAGATGGGGACGTTTGCAAGGCAACAACCATCGGCACGAACAGTTCGACGACGTCTGCAGCAGCATGGACTATCAGCGCGGAGAGTATGGCTGCGGTTATCCTTGACGCTGCATCACAGACAGGAGCGCCTGCGATGGTGTACTGAACGACGAACCTGGGTGCACGAATGGCAAAACGTCATTTTTTCGGATGAATCCACATTTCTTTACAGCATCATGATCGTCGCATCCGTGTTTGGCGACATCGCGGTGAACGCACATTGGAAGCGTGTCTCGTCATCGCGATACTGGCGTATCGCCCGGCATGATGGTATGGGGTGCCATTGGTTCACGTCGCGGTCACCTCTTGTTCGCATTGACGGCACTTTGAACAGTGGACGTTACATTTCAGATGGCTCTACCCTTCATTCGATCCCTGCGAAACCCTACATTTCAGCAGGATAGTGCACGGCCGCATGTTGCAGGTCCTGCAGGGGCCTTTCTGGATACAGAAAATGTTCGACTGCTGCCCTGGCCAGCACATTCTCCAGATCTCTCACCAATTGAACACGTCTGGTCAATGGTGGCCGAGCAACTGGCTCGTCACAATGCGCCAGTCACTACTCTTGATGAAATGTGGAATCATGTTGAAGCTGCATGGGCAGCTGTAGCTGTACACGCCATCCAAGCTCTGTTTGACTCAATGACCAGCCATATCAAGGCCGTTATTACGGCCAGAGGTGGTTGTTATGGGTGCCGATTTCTCAGGATCTATGCACCCAAATTGCGTGCAAATGTAATCACATGTCAGTTCAAGTAATATATATTTGTCCAATGAATACCCGTTTATCATCTGCATTTCTTCTTGGTGTAGCAATTTTAACGGGCAGTAGTGTAAAAGTGGTCCAGAGAACAGAGTTTCAGAGCAGAAAGAAACACAGCAGAGGAAAGGAAATACAGTACTAACTTGACTACAGTTGATGTTGAAAGTGACCACCATTCATCTCTTGACACTTAGGGCCCTGGTCAGTAACCCGCAGAAGGCAGATCGACGTTGGACGGCTGAAATTGCTGCAATCTCATTCGAAATGTTCTGCTGCAGTTCTTGAAGACTATGAGAGTTGTTGCGAAACACATTAGACTTGATGGCTCCCAGCACAAAGTAATCGCACACTGACTGACAAGGTGATCTGGCTGGCCCTCTGCTAACAGCTCTGCCACAGGTAAAGGTTGTGTAAATGTGTTGCATGGTTCAACCGACTGTATGGCAGTTGCTCTATCCTGTTGGAAGTAACTGTAGGCCTCTTCCTGCTCCTTTAATGCTCCCAGAAATAGTTCCAAAATATTGACAATGTAACGCGCAGAAGTCAGCGTCTGTTGAAACAAGATGGAACCAATAATGCGGTGTGCAAACTCCAGTCTTCTGGTCATGCAGTGGTGTTTCATGGAAGTGGATTGTCCCTTGGGCAGAACCTGTGATTCCGTGAGTTGACATAATTAATCAGTTGAAGCCAGGCTTCATCAGTCATAAATAACAGATCCATGTCCAGGCCATTCATTGTTATCTCAGTGAAGACCCACTCACAAAATTGGAAGCACTGAGAGGCATCTTCTAATTTCAAAGCCTGATGCATGTGCAAGGCCAGGTGGAGTATTCGTCCGTATGGTCGATGTGGTACGCCGGTCTCCTGCGACAGGCGTCAGGTTGATTTGGTAGGACTCTGTAGCATTTTCTCTTGAACTGCTGCCACATTTTCTGATGTGCGGGCACGTTTCGGAGTGTTTTTTGACTTGTTCAGAACAGATCCACACCATTATCGATACGGATTACCCTGGCGGCGCTGCCCTTGCCACCAGAGTGAGCAACCGTATAAGGGCGCCATCTACCAACACTCTGATTGGCCTGACCTGCGGATTTAAGCGAGTTCCCTGAGCCCGTTTAACCAGTTCAATCTTCGCCGATGACTGTGTTACTACCCGGATGCTGGATTCACGACGTCCGAACCGTACTGTGGCCTCTCTGGCTGGAAACTTCCGACTCGTCGGTATCGACTGGTTGGCAGTGGTTGGACTTGTATTCTCTACTTGTGACTCTAATTTCTCCTTGGCGCTACAGCCAGAGAAGTGTTGTGTAGTCGAACTTAAGTTTTGTTTTGAGTGACAGAAGGTCAAATAAATTTGGTTATCTCAGAATATTTGTTGTGTTATAGTGCGGACATAACACCCGCACTACGCTCTGAACCTGTGTGGAGCACGTGGAGGGCGTACACGTGGTGTGCGCTTCACGGGGTGTGGTTGTATGCTTACATTTACGCCCTAATTGTATCCACGCGTCCGGGCCACTTTCATTTGCCCCATCCTCCACTTGGCAAACCTTATAATATATCACTTTTTTACAGAACAAAAGGTTAAATTACATTAAAGATATACAGAATTGATCACTCGTCCTCTCCACTACTGTCGGCAGATTCAATCATATCCAAGTTCGGCCCATCTTCTTCCTCTCTACAGGAAATCAGTGTTTCAGGGAAAAAGCGCCTTGACATCGAAATAAGTGTCCAAGGAATAGAAAAGCAACTGGAATCACTCAACAGGGGAAAGTCCACTGGATCTGACGGGATACCAATTCGATTCTACACAGAGTACGCGAAAGAACTTGCCCCCCCCCCCCCACCCTCTTCTAACAGCCGTGTACCGCAAGTCTCTAGAGAAACGGAAGGTTCCAATTGATTGGAAAAGAGAATAGGTAGTCCTTGTCTTCAAGAAGGGTCGTCAAACAGATGCGCAAAACTATAGAACTATATCGCTGACGTCGATCTGTTGTAGAATTTTAGAACATGTTTTTTGCTCGCGTATCATGTCGTTTCTGGGAACCCAGAATCTACTCTGTAGGAATCAACATGGATTCCGGAAACAGCGATCACGTGAGACCCAACTCGCTTTATTTGTTCATGAGACACAGAAAATAATACACTCCTGGAAATGGAAAAAAGAACACATTGACACCGGTGTGTCAGACCCACCATACTTGCTCCGGACACTGCGAGAGGGCTGTACAAGCAATGATCACACGCACAGCACAGCGGACACACCAGGAACCGCGTTGTTGGCCGTCGAATGGCGCTAGCTGCGCAGCATTTGTGCACCGCCGCCGTCACTGTCAGCCAGTTTGCCGTGGCATACGGAGCTCCATCGCAGTCTTTAACACTGGTAGCATGCCGCGACAGCGTCGACGTGAACCGTATGTGCAGTTGACGGACTTCGAGCGAGGGCGTATAGTGGGCATGCTGGAGGCCGGGTGGACGTACCGCCGAATTGCTCAACACGTGGGCGTGAGGTCTCCACAGTACATCGATGTTGTCGCCAGTGGTCGGCGGAAGGTGCACGTGCCCGTCGACCTGGGACCGGACCGCAGCGACGCACGGTTGCACGCCAAGACCGTAGGATCCTACGCAGTGCCGTAGGGGACCGCACCGCCACTTCCCAGCAAATTAGGGACACTGTTGCTCCTGGGGTATCGGCGAGGACCATTCGCAACCGTCTCCATGAAGCTGGGCTACGGTCCCGCACACCGTTAGGCCGTCTTCCGCTGACGCCCCAACATCGTGCAGCCCGCCTCCAGTGGTGTCGCGACAGGCGTGAATGGAGGGACGAATGGAGACGTGTCGTCTTCAGCGATGAGAGTCGCTTCTGCCTTGGTGCCAATGATGGTCGTATGCGTGTTTGGCGCCTTGCAGGTGAGCGCCACAATCAGGACTGCATACGACCGAGGCACACAGGGCCAACACCCGGCATCATGGTGTGGGGAGCGATCTCCTACACTGGCCGTAAACCTCTGGTGATCGTCGAGGGGACACTGAATAGTGCACGGTACATCCAAACCGTCATCGAACCCATCGTTCTACCATTCCTAGACCGGCAAGGGAACTTGCTGTTCCAACAGGAGAATGCACGTCCGCATGTATCTCGTGCCACCGAACGTGCTCTAGAAGGTGTAAGTCAACTACCCTGGCCAGCAAGATCTCCGGATCTGTCCCCCATTGAGCATGTTTGGGACTGGATGAAGCGTCGTCTCACACGGTCTGCACGTCCAGCACGAACGCTGGTCCAACTGAGGCGCCAGGTGGAAATGGCATGGCAAGCCGTTCCACAGGACTACATCCAGCATCTCTACGATCATCTCCATGGGAGAATAGCAGCCTGCATTGCTGCGAAAGGTGGATATACACTGTACTAGTGCCGACATTGTGCATGCTCTGTTGCCTGTGTCTATGTGCCTGTGGTTCTGTCAGTGTGATCATGTGATGTATCTGACCCCAGGAATGTGTCAATAATGTTTCCCCTTCCTGGGACAATGAATTCACGGTGTTCTTATTTCAATTTCCACTAGTGTAGATACAGGCTCCCAGGTAGATGCCATTTTCCTTGACTTCCGGAAGGCGTTCGATACAGTTCCGCAATGTCACCTGATAAACAAAGTAAGAGCCTACGGAATATCAGAGCAGCTATATGGCTGGATTGAAGAGTTTTTAGCAAACAGAACACAGCATGTGGTTCTCAATGGAGAGGCGTCTACAGACGTTAAAGTAACCTCTGGCGTGCCACAGGGGAATGTTATGGGACCATTGCTTTTCACAATATATATAAATGACCTAGTAGATAGTGTCGGAAGTTCCATGCGGATTTTCGCGGATGATTCTGTAGTATAGAGAGAAGTTACAGCATTAGAAAATTGCAGCGAAATGCAGGAAGAACTGCAGCGGATAAGCACTTGGTGCAGGGAGTGGCAACTGACCCCTAACATAGACAAATGTAATGTATTTCGAATACATAGAAAGAAGGATCCTTTATTGTATGATTATATGATAGCGGAACAAACACTGGTACCAGTTACTATTGTAAAATATCTGGGAGTATGCGTGCGGAACGATTTTAATTGGAATGATCATATAAAATTAATTGTTGGTAAGGCGGGTACCAGGTTGAGATTCATTGGGAGAGTCCTTAGAAAATGTAGTCCATCAACAAAGGAGGTGGCTTACAAAACACTCGATCGACCTATACTCGAGTATTGCTCATCAGTGTGGGATCCGTACCAGGTCGGGTTGACAGAGGAGATAGAGAAGATCCAAAGAAGAGCGGCGCGTTTCGTCACAGGGTTATTTGGTAAGCGTGATAGCGTTACGGAGATGTTTACCAAACTTAAGTGGCAGACTCTGCAAGAGAGGCGCTCTGCATCGCGGTGTAGCTTGTTGTCCAGGTTTCGAGAGGGTGCGTTTGGGGTTAAGTTATTGAATATATTGCTTCCCCCTACTTAAACCTCCCGAGGAGATAACGAATGTAAAATCAGAGAGATTCGAGCTCGCACGGAGGCTTTCCGGTAGTCGTTCTTCCCACGAACTATGCGCGACTGGAACAGGAAAGGGAGGTGATGACAGTGGCACGTAAAGTGCCCTCCGCTACACACCGTTGGGTGGCTTGCGGAGTATAAATGTAGATGTAGATGTTTCGACTTCTTAATCTTGAGTACTTTGTTGTAAATCTGACTGAAAGTTAACTCATGTGGAAGCTTCACGGTATTCCGAAGCACACAAAAATGTACTCATGTATGCCTCAATTTTATACATCCTTATCTCTTTCAGTTTAACTGTTGTTTTCGCAAATTGTTTGAAGTACTGGTCAGGAGCTTCTTTCATGTTGAATATCATTGACTGATCTACTTTGCAGATGAGGAAAGGTGTTGGATGTTTACGAGAAGAGGTAGTGCCTGAGTCCCAACCATTAGATACTTCAGTGATCCGATTCTGTTTCTCACGTGAAAATAAGGAGAAATATTGATCATTTCGCACAGAAGATGGGAAAGATAGGTCATTTTGTTGAAAATTTTCAGGCTGTTCACTAGCATATACAGGAAGTACAATTTTTCTTCTGGCCAGCATATCTACTTGAAATCAAAACTAAATCTCTCTCCACATGTTACCTACTTTTCAAATAATGAAACAATATGGGGGTCATTTCGTTCTGCCCCTTCTTGGAAACTCCTTCTTGCCACGCAGACATCACTAGCAAGGTGGTGAATGCCAGTAACACAATACCACAACTGTCCTGCATAAAATATGGCATTAGTTGTTAACTGAGATACAGTAAAATTTTGCTTGTAAATCTTGTCGAGAATTCTGCTTGAAGCGTTGTTTTAGTTCATAAAAGGCTTCTACTTTTCTTAAGTGTACTCCTTTTTTAATAGTCTATACGGTTTTGTCGCTGGCGCCAACAGCAGATATCTGCTTTTCCAAAGCGTCACAGGTCGAACAAGTGTCAAACGAGGATATCTAAATGATATATTGAAAGTACTGAAAACATCCCCGTAGAGTTTGTAGTGCACATTAATTTGATATTCGTCCAGTAAAACTTCGCACATTCTCTTCACAGAGTTTCAGACAGATACCTTTTGGACAAATTCTTGCGGAATGAGTAACAAGAAATCCTTGGTTTGAATAAAGGTATGAGGTGTTAAAGAAGGTCTCTGAGTGAGGAGGAACTACACGAGATCTGCTACTGTGCTTGCCTCTCTTTTACTTTGGAGAACCGTTGTTTGACATCAGATGCTGTTGGGCAATGCGTAGTTCACCTCATGAGGTTGCTTGAAAAGTAATGAATGCCTCTCTACAGACAGGTAAACTATGTGATCAAAAGTATCCGGACACCTGACCGAAAATGACTTACAAATTCGTGACGCCCTCTATCGGTAATGCTGGAATTCAATATGGTGTTGACCCACCCTTAGCCTCAATGACAGCTTCCACTCTCGCAGGCATACGTTCAATCAGGTGCTGGAAGGTTTCTTGGGGAATGCAGCCCATTTTTCACGGAGTGCTGCACTGAGAAGAGGTATCGATGTCGGTCGGTGAGGCCTGGCACGAAGTCGGCGTTCAAAAGCATCCCAAAGGTGTCCTATAGGATTCAGGTCAGGACTCTGTGCAGGTCAGTCCATTACAGGGACGTTATTGTCGTGTAACCACTCTGCCACAATCCGTGCATTATAAACAGGTGCTCTATCGTGCTGAAAGATGCAATCGCCATCCCCGAATTGCTCTTCAACAATGGGAAGCAAGGAGGTGCTTAAAACATCAGTGTAGGCCTGTGCTGTGATAGTGCCACACGAAAGAACAAGGGGTGCAGGCCCCTCTATGAAAAACACGACCACACCATAACACCACCACCTCCGAATTTTACTGTTGGCACTACACACGCTGGTAGATGACGTTCACCGGGCATTCGCCATACCCACACCCTGCCATCGGATCGCCACACTGTGTGCCGTGATCCGTCACTCCACACAAAGTTTTTCCACTGTTCAATCGTCCAATGTTTATGCTCCTTACAGCAAGCAAGGCGTCGTTTGGCATTTACTGGTGTGATGTGTGGCTTATGAGCAGCCGCTCGATCATGAAATCCAAGTTTTCTCACCTCCCGCCTAACTGTTATACTACTTGCAGTGGGTCCTGATGCAGTTTGGAATTCCTGTGTGATGGTCTGGATAGATATCTACCTATTACACATTACAACCCTCTTCAACTATCGGCGGTTTCTGCCAGTCAACAGACGAAGTCAGAATGTACGCTTTTGTGTTTTACGTGCCAGTTCACGTTTCCACTTCACTATCACATCTGAAACAGTAGACCTAGGAATGTTTATGGGTGTGGAAATCCCGTGTACAGACGTATGACACAAGTGACAATCACCAGGCCACGTTCGAAGTCCACTAGTTGCACAAAGCGCCTAATTCTGCTCTCTCACGATGTCTAATGACTACTGAGTTCGCTGATATGGAGTATCTGGCAGTAGGTGGCAACTCAGCGCACCTAATCTGAAATACGCATGTTTCTAGGGGTGTGGATACTTCGAATCACATGGTGTAAATCTGTTAAAGTAGCATCAGCAGTCATTCGACGTCGTATTACAAAAAAATATTATGTGCAAAAGGGGTACTGGACAGAGAACCGATGCCATCATTGTAACTTGCATCGTGTTTACGTACTAACTTGAGCGACCTCTTTTGTTTCACGTTATCAACAATGATAAGTCCAGTCAAATAGGAATCTTGGGCATTTTTTGAGTCCATTCTATAGAATTCTGAGAGAAGCTGTTGTACATATACTTATTCAGATCAAATATTCCTACCAATTCTAGAGTTGAAACGATCACTGCAAATAATGGTTACTATTTTCTGATCTGAACTGCAAAACAAAATGAAACAAGCACCTAATTAGCCATAGAGTCCCGGCTAAAAAGCACAATACTATTATCACACATTTACGTGGAGATAGGCTGATCAAGTCATCAGATGTTCAAAAGCAGGCTCCAACCGCAAAACTAGTCTAGAATAAAAGCAGAGCAATTTTCCACTGTAGCTATCGGTATGGTAAGTTACGTTCTATGAGAGTAAAACATTGAAAATTGTAAAAACGTGCGATATGGGAGGAATGTTTAATGTAACTGTGACAAACAGTTGTGTTATTCATTGCTTACATATTAAGTACGTGATTATGAGATGGAAAAATCTGCCTGTTGTTTGCAGTTCGTGAAGTTGTAACATTTATAGGAAAAGAAATCACGGAAACACATTGTTCTTCAGAATATCTGACGATTGTTGAGTAACGTATTCCATTTTGAGCGCGATTCTCCTTTAAGGAGTATTTGCCAAAAGATCCAAAGCAATTTGGAATGAAAGTTGGTTGCAATAGTGGCATATAGGAATCTCTATTTGCACTCATTTGAGTTGTGTGCAAGAATGCAGTCTGATGGTTCTTTCAGGCAGTCTAGTGTGTTTCAGGTGTTTCTCAACACCTTATTATTCACATAGGTAAATGGCACATCAGTGCCCCACTTTGCAGAACCTTGGTCAGATTGAAGCTGACGTTAGTGGAAACATTACGCCAAGATAAACAGAAATTGCTGAAGAGCTCCTGCCAAATGAACACAGAGATGCTGAGTTCAAGTTTATTTGGCTTTACGAGACTAATATGTATTGTGTTTTACGTACCGAGGATGTCTCACTGTATAGTTGTAATATAAGGAGTGTAAAATGATGAGAATATACCTAAAGATACGGGTTCCTGTAACAACATGTGACTATCTACAGCTGCACTGAGAGAGGAGTGGACATGTGTGAACATCTATGCACCAATACACCATGTGATCAAAAGTATCCGGACACCCCCAAAAACATACGGTTTTTTATATTAGGTGCATTGTGCTGCCACCTACTGCCAGGTACTCCATATTAGCGACCTAAGAAGTCACTAGACATCATGAGAGAGCAGAATGGAGCGCTCCATGGAACTCACGGACTTCGAACCTGGTCAGGTGATTGGGTGTCACTTCTGTCATACGTCGGTACGCGAGATTTCCACACTCCTAAACATCACAGCATCTTCTTCCTGTCGGTTAAATTTCGCGTCTGTAGCACGTCATCTTCGTGGTGTAACAATTTTAATAGCCAGTAGTGTAGATTCCACTGCGCCGAGGAAAAGCAAACAGCATGTAGGGGTGTACATGATCTCCAAGGTTAGATGTATACTTTTACTGATCAGCTGTGCCTTCCAGAATGACATCACCCACCGAATGGGACGAAAGTATTCCCCAGACCGTAACGCTCCCTATGCCGGTCTGGACTCTTACGACGATTGTTGCAGGGTGTTTGCTGTGAGATGTTTCACGCCGTGCACGCTAACGGCCATCTGTCATCTGAAAAGGCCATCTCTATCCACTCAGTGGGCTTCTAGTTGCGGTAGTGATCTGAAAATTCCAGCCTTCGTTGCCGATGAACAGCAGTCAGCATAAGTGCATGAACCAGGAGCCTACTGCGGTGGCCCGTATGCAGTAACATTCGCTGAACGGTCGCTGCGGAGACCTTGGTATCCCCTTGGTTGTTTTGGGCAGTCAGTTGCTCAATAGTTTCACATTCTGTTCGTTCGTGACCATCTCCGCAGCCATCAATCACTCATGTCATCTATGGCCTGTTGTGCACCACAATTGTCAAGCACCGGCTTTGGATCTACATCTACATCTACATCCATACTCCGCAAGCCACCCGACGGTGTGTGGCGGAGGGTACCTTGAGTACCTCTATCGGTTCTCCCTTCTATTCCAGTCTCGTATTGTTCGTGGAAAGAAGGATTGTCGATATGCTTCTGTGTGGGATCTAATCTCTCTGATTTTATCCTCGTGGTCTCTTCGCGAGATATACGTAGGAGGGAGCAATATACTGCTTGACTCTTCGGTGAAGGTATGTTCTCGAAACTTCAACAAATGCCCGTACCGAGCTACTGAGCGTCTCTCATGCAGAGTCTTCCACTGGAGTTTATCCATCATCTCCGTACCGCTTTCGCGATTACTAAATGATCCTGTAACGAAGCGCGCTGTTCTCTGCTCTCTTCTGTCAACCCTATCTGGTACGGATCCCACACTGCAGAGCAGTATTCAAGCAGTGGGGGAACAAGCGTACTGTAACGTACTTCCTTTGTTTTCGGTTTGCATTTTATTAGGATTCTTCCAATGAATCTCAGTCTGGCATCTGCTTTAACGACGATCAACTTTATATGATCATTCCATTTTAAATCGCTCGTAATGCGTACTAACAGATAATTTATGGAATTAACTGCTTCCAGTTGCTGACCTGCTGTTTTGTAGCTAAATGATAAGGGATCTATCTTTCTATGTATTCGCAGCACATTACACTTGTCTACATTGAGATTCAATTGGCATTCCCTGCACCATGCGTCAATTCGTTTCAGATCCTCCTGCATTTCAGTACAATTTTCCATTGTTACAACCTCTCGATATACTACAGCATCATCGGAAAAATCCCTCAGTGAACTTACGATGTTATCCACAAGGTCAATTATGTATATTGTGAATAGCAACGGTACTACGACGCTCCCCTGAGGCACACCTGAAATCACTCTTATTTCGGATGACTTCTCTCCATTGAGAATGACATGCTGCGTTCTGTTATCTAGGAAATCTTCAATCCTATCAGACAATTGGTCTGATAGTCCATATGCTCTTACTTTGTTCATTAAACGACTGTGGGGAACTGTATCGAACGCCTTGCGGAAGTCAAGAAACACGGCATCTACCTGAGAACCCGTGTCTATGGCCCACTGAGTCTCGTGGACGAACAGTGCGAGCTGGGATTCACACGATCGTCTTTTTCTAAACCCATGCTGATTCCTACAGAGTAGATTTCTAGTCTCCATAAATGTCATTATACTCGAACATAATACGTGTTTCAAAACTCTACAACTGATAGACGTTAGAGATATAGGTCTATAGTTCTGCACACATGTTCGATGCCCCTTCTTGGAAACGGGGATGACCTGTGCCCTTCTCCAATCCTTTGGAACTCTGCGCTCTTCTAGAGGCCAACGGTACACCGCTGCAAGAAGGGGGGCAAGTTCCTTCGCGTACTCTGTGTAAAATCGTACTGGTATCCCATCAGGTCCAGCGGCCTTTCCTCTTTCGAGCGATTTTAATTGTTTCTCTATCCCTCTGTCGTCTATATCGATATCTACCATTTTGTCATCTGTGCGACAATCCAGAGAAGGAACTACGGTGCAGTCTTCCTCTGTGAAACGGCTTTGGAAAAGGCATGCACGTATACTTTAACCACGGCAGCACGCGAACATTCTAATAGCTAAGCAATTTCGGCAGTTCTTGTACCCTGGGCCCAAAATCCAATGATCATGCTCTTTCGGACGTCAGGTAAATCGCTCCGTTCCCGCATTACAACTACTGCACTGTTTTCTGTGCCCCCCTCCCCCCACCCAACCCCTTACATGCTTGCATATCCTCCACAACTTGTGCTGCCATCTGCCGTATGTGAGTGGTTATTGCATGTTGACTGTTGTCATTAATGTGATTGGGCCAGGTAGTGTTTACCACAATCTGCTACTTGCAAGGGAAATGCGTGTAGAAAAGCTTTCCAACGTTGTAAGCACAAAATATTTAGCAAACTGAAGGATTGTAGTGCGACAACGTTTTGTGATATAATGCTGAAACACTGAGTACAAAGTTAGAATTCCTTTATCTTACAAAAAAAATTAGTTTATTAAGTAAATGCTGTTTGTACTTAAAGAATTAACAATTCTTAAAATGATTTCGTTTTTCTCAATGAGAAATTGTTATTATTCACTAAGATATATTAATTTTACATAAAATTTGTTTTGGTAGAAATACAATTACAAGTACGTACAGAAACATGAAACGATATCGTCCAAGTGGAGAACAGTAAAGAAAAAGAAGGTTGAAACTTTTGAAAGACCAGTCGCTCGTCAGCTAAGTGTGGAAACTGGCTAAACCTTTTTCGCCAGACCAAAAGTACATGGAAGGAGATATCAAGTTATTTGTCTGAGACTGAATTTGTAGATAACGAAAAATCTGAGAGAATTAACAAATGCGAAGCATAAATGAGAGAGGACATTCAATAAGAAATTGAAGAGCTCAAACATTTGTAGAAAATCTTGTAGATAATAGTGATGTAAATGAAAATAGACTTGCAGACAGTGCACCAGATGAAGAGGATATGAGTGAATAACATCACTGAAAGTAGTAGTAACATTTTGTTTGTATGGCCGCTGCATGGATCACTTAATGAGTTGGCTAACCTGACATAAAATTAATTTAGTTCCTTCAAACTCACAACAAAATAAATGACATTGTAGAGAATGAAAATGGGTGTCATTGAAAATTTAATAACAATGACCTACGGTATCACAAAGAGATTTATTAACTAATATCAAAGTCAAGAGAGAACAAGCATATAAACAGAAACTTCAACTGTATAACACTTCATTAACACGAACTCAGGTTGGCTGACAATAGACTTGGGGAACCTAACTAGAATTTACATGTAAATGAAACTGGCTACTGTGAGCGGAAAGCAGTCAATCTACTCAAGCACACTCTGTTGAATGGTTTAACTGATGTGTCAAAACATAATTAAGCATGTAATGGACACTGGGAGTGACTACTGCCAGTACAAGGTTGCTGTGAAAAATGATGACCATGAAAACGATTGATATGCTTCTGAATTTGCCAAAGCTGCGCAACGTTACTGATATAGCCGGTGAAAGGCAAGATGCTGATTTCTGCGTGGGGGCGCTGCGAAAGTGTGGTACTGCAGGAGACGTCCCCCACATCTGCTGGTGATTGTCTCACGTCCGCGAAAATATACAGTTTCGCCAGGGTGTCCGGACGTCTTTACAGCTAACTGCTCTCTCCATAGAAACGGAAGAGCTCTAGGTACTGTACTATGCGACGGTCGAGAAGCAAGTCCATGCCTCTCCCGTTACTCAAAATCTTCCCAAAAACAGCCATTCCCCATGATGTTCTTGAACAAACCTGTCATGGCCCAACAGTGGTGACTGCACCAATCATGTTTCCTAGCAAAGAGAACCGATCTTCCTCAACTAATCATTGCAGTGCAGTACACATTCCGTTCTCCAAAAAGCAGCACACTTAGCCTGGAGGTCCTGCAGCCAAACTCCCGGCGCGTTTTACAAGATGAAGGAAGCTTCCTAGTGAAAACAAGCTCTGTCTCGTCCATAAAATAATTTAGTGGATGCCGTTTTGCTGAGGCGCGGCAGCATCTAAAAACCCCAAATCCGGAGAATTTCGTCATCCCGTCTCACAAGGTGCGCTGTTCTTGTAATAAACACATATGATAAACACGACACTGCTTCAACTGGCCCCACACATGGAATAAGGAGACCAGACTGTCACATCATTTCCACTCGCTAATAAAGCAATTAGGTCTCAGCCAGGATGCCCGGCGCTGCCAGTTTCTAAAGAAGTGTCATTTCCCATTCAGCCACAGCGTTCCCACCATCTTGCTTGGCTACTAGCGGAACAAGGCAGTTCGCCAGAATGGCGGCCCATAAACCACTGCCCTTCAGGGCCCACGGCCAGTTTCAATGACTACAAAAGAATCCGTGAACTCACTTGCTGCTCAGAGAAAGTTCTAAAGCTACCCCTAATGCAATGGTCACCTCCAGCATCCAAAAATCTGTCTCTATAGCCGAGTTTAATTCTACTACTGCTACTCAAATCAAGCAAGTACTGTGAGATCAATCAGTGATTTATCCTAACCCTAATAATCCATCAGGTTAATATCAATCAGGGAAAATTTAGATACACCAAAGGCCAATGAAATTGTATGATAATCACCGAAACAAAATGAAAGGGGAAGTGCCAGGTGAGTATTACCATGGCAGTGGCCTGCCCAGAAGGCACCGCTATCTTTCACCCTCTGTTGCTATTGAGGCATAATCAGTCTTGCTCACACTCGTCATGTACCTCGACTTTTGGCCATTCTTGACTTCAGCCATGTGTTTGACCAGACTGATCACGACTACCTGGATGGGGTGCTGTGCAATACTATCGTCGACCTCGTAAAGCGTCTCTTTCACTGAACAACGCCCTGTGGTCTCCACAATGAGCGTCTCACTCCTCCCATCTTGATCCATCTCTGCACTGTTGTATGCTTTCGCCACGGGACCATTGCTCTGCGGCCTCCGTCAACACCTATCTGGGATGTCTTTTGGTCGCCATGTATTCAGTTACACTGCTTATGAGGACAATCTTATCATCATTCTTTGTAGTGGTGCTGAGGTCAGGGAGTCATTGGCATGGGCTAGCCCATGGCGAAGCTTCTGGTAGCTGCCTTAATGTTCGCATATCGGGCGCCATGACTACAGGCGTGGGGCTTCCTGTGAGCAAAAAAATGGTTCAAATGGCTCTGAGCACTATGGGACGTAATATCTGTGGTCATCAGTCCCCTAGAACTTAGAACTCCTTAAGCTTAACTAACCTAAGGACATCACACACATCCATTCCCGAGGCAGGATTGGAACCTGTGACCGTAGCAGTCATGCGGTTCCAGACTGAAGCGCCTAGAACCGCACGGCCACACCGGCCGGAGCCTTCCTGTGAGCAGCACTGCTCCATTGCGTGTAGCTGCTACTAACCGATATTTAGGATTCGATTTCGCAAGTGATAGCCCTTTTTGTCACCTGACAAATGTGGCTGTGGTGCCATTGTCCTATGTTCCCTACCTGTCTGTTGCTGGGCGCCACTGCACCACCCTCTCTCTCATCCTCTATCCAGCTGTTGCAGGGTTGGTGTGTGGAACCCGGGACTCCAGATGGCAGAGCTGAAGTCAGCACCCAACGTGCCATATTTTGTCAGGAGGCCGAGCAAGTTCAAGAGCGTCAAGGGGTAGTGCAGCGTGATACAGTGGTATTCGGTAACATTCGTTTATTCAGATAATTTACAGTACTTGATGGGTGAAGCGTAGTGTCGGCGTGCCACTTGCGCGCTGTTCTGCGAGTCCAGTTGGCTCAGAAAATTCCTGGTATGCCGACGCCGCTGTTGCCATCATCAAGGGCACCCTGCTGGAAGTAGGCCACGCTCTCCTGGTCGCCGCACGCCGATGCGTTGTGACTTGCGCCGCGCTGCTGCCTGTGATTCTGGAAACTGCTACAGCCCCTGGTCCTCACCTACTCCGTCCGACCATGGGACGAAGGTGGCTGTACTGCTCACCCGTGGCCCTCAGGCCGCCGCTCGTTCCAGGACAGGACTGGCCTCAAACCCACGCCCTCCTGGATGCTGTGCCGCAACTTGCTGCTAGTGGCGCTTGCCAGATGGCAACACCCAACGCCATCTCTGGAGCTGCTGCAGCGCTGCTGCGCCTCCCACAGTGTACACTTCGCCCGGACCCCGGTATGCCAGGTGGAAAGCGAACATGACCCGTAGACTCGAGTGGAGCCGAGCTCCTCCTGGACCTGCTGCAGACCGCTCTCACTGCCCTCTTTCAGACTGTGCGATCTCCAAGTTCCAGGCTGTTGTTCTGTCCTGCCCCAGTGCTGTGTCCCCGGAGGCAGAATATAGCCCGAACAAGTACATAGAAAACATTGCTGCCAGACTGGCCTCTACAAACAAAGACCCACACAGGTCTGTCCCGACGCTTAACTGACCTGGCGCACTCTGTCCAAGCCGAAATATTCTGTCTATTTATATCAGTTTTTCCTTCGCTTCTGACGTAGTGTCAGAGAGAGAAGAAACTATGGCAGGGATAAATTCCCAATACTGCCATCGCAGCTCTGCACCCGCGAGTGCCATGTTTACTTTGCCTGGCCTGCTGGCTGTTGACTGTTACCACACTCTGTCAGTGTTCCCGGATTCCATCATCCAACCGTGCCTTCATTGAGTTTTGACAAAATCTCCGTTTCCTTCGACTAGGAATAATACTAGCACAGCATAGCTTCTGGACATCCCGCCACACTACTTTTATTTCCGCCATTTTCTTCCTGGAACTGAGCTATGCCCATACTGTGATATTGACAACTCTCTTGACATCCAACTAGACATTCTATGGCTTTCTTCGTCAGCACAGATCACCTGAATCTGGTTGAGGGAAAGAATCCCCATGTCGACTGACGTGCCATCAGGCGATCGCTGTGTGCTGCGTATTTTGCCACTAACGTCCAGTCTGCATGTTACATTATGGTCAATGGGAATCAAGTATGCTGGTCACACCTACACAGGGTTCATCTTGCGGACACACCGTTGAGTGTCGCCTGTGATTTTCAGGACACGAACGAGCATCTCCTGGTGTGCAAATTGGTGATTGGTGTCTCGTTCTTGGTGCGATAGATGCTGGTCTTAATTACCTGTACGACATTTCATTAGATGGCTCCTAACCTCCTTCTCTTTCTGGACTTGGGATACTTCCCACAAACGAAGACGAACCCATGAAGTAGATTTGTGGACATGTAGTTCACTGCTTGTTTGCTGATCATGAGAAAAGCGTCCTTAATTTCTTGCACTTCCTTAATGAATGCCATTGTGGAATTGTCCCCAATCCCAAATACAGACAATTTTTCTCCGCTTTTCTTTTAGTGTATTTCCTAACTCACTCCAGAATTGGCATGTTACTGCAGTTAGGAGTTGTACTGAAATTTACTTCATAAATTTCCAAAATTACGATCCAAAATCAAGAAAAAAGCGGTAATTATTTTTACATAGCCTTTCACATACGTGGAGTACAGAAACAGAAGGACATCCTCTCCTTATTGTCATGTCCAACTTGTAAATTTAAATTCAGCCTTTCCGTTTTACTTCGTTTTTTCTGTATTTATTTATTTTATTCATTTAACTGTTATGAAACTTACTGTAACAATTTTTAAATGTGTATGGCAATACACCTGTAAATAGTTACTTTCCTTTATTCTTGCATTTTCCACTCCTTACGTTAACTTTTCACCTGTAATATCTAATCTGAAACCAAGCTTCAACCATTATGAACTGTTACTCAGGACCTGTTATTATTTTTACGAAGAACTAAATAGGTTGCGAGGTATGTTTTCCGATTTCTCGTACGACAGGAGAGCTTTTAGGGCAGATGTAGGGCAAAATAGCAAAAAAATTCTAAACTATTTTTGTTGCTTAATTTATTAAACTAGTGCTTTAAGAATAGCATCTCAAAGTATCATAATAGAAATCTGCATGGAAATTGGTTTAAAAAATTTTCTTTGCCCTCTGCGTCTGTCACAAACCTTTTTCCCGTGTTGTGTCCCACACCTTCTCTACGCTAGATACTGTTTGCGTTAAGTTTTCAGTCACACAATCGGAACAAATTACGGGTGTATCTCTAAGACTGTGATAATGGTTATACCTACCTGTTACTTTGTTATGTATTTTAAATAGTACATGTGACAAACTAATTTCAGTTTTTAGTTTTGCATTTATTAACTTCTTTTGCTCAAAGTCATGGAGAGCATACATGGTGTGAAAATAATGCAGCAATCAGTGTGGGCAATATTCTTCCACAAACTTTCCACGCATGAGAATCCTCAACACTCCCTCTGTGAAATATGGTGGTGCAAATATCTTTAGACAGAAATCAATGGAAAGCCATGCACCCGTAAGGATGGTTTTCAACTATTTCTTTTAAATGTTATCAATAAAACATTCAGATGAAACTTCCTGGCAGATTAAAACTATGTGCCCGACCGGGACTCGAACTCGGGACCTTTGCCTTTCGCGAGCAAGTGGTTTACCATTTTTTTTTTGTTTGTTCGTTGCTTCCGCTCGGGGCGGACGTCGTAAGACATCCGTTGAAGTTCGTTGTTGATCGATTAACTCAGTTTTTTTTTATTACAGAGGGCTGCTAACCCTCTGCCCGAACACGCTGAGCTACCGTGCCGGCTACCATCTGAGCTATCGAAGCACGGCTCACACCCGCTCCTCACGGCTCGCGCTAAAACTTGCGGGTGGTAGTGGCCCTTTTTGTCTTATCGTAAGATCTATACTGCTTTTCTGGAGGGCACTAGCTTTTAACATAGGCTGGGGGGTGGTCCTTGACGTAACAGAGACGCGAAAAAGTCTCCTGCTAAAACGTGCGGGTGGTAGTCTTAAGGTAGGCTAGCGACGTGGGTGTCCAGTCCGTCCCTTATCGTAGGGCCTTCTAGCTTAACACGGTTCTGCTCTCGGCTTCTGTCCTCGTTTCTCCCCTCGGAACTGCGTCTGCCTCACGGTGGGAAGGTACGACATGCATTTAGGTATTCTTGTGTTAGTCTGTGGTATTCCATTTGCTCACTCGTTACTTGTATTACTTTGGTTAATTTAATGTCAGGATTTATTCGGAGCTATGTGACATACTAGTGGATTTGCTTATCATGTCAGGGTTTTCATGGAAGGTGTTGGATTTGCCTGACACCTTACATATCACCACCCTTCGAACTTAATTTTTGCACTGAATTTAGGCAATGATTGAATCGTTGTCTAAGTCAGTCAAAAATTATTCCGATGTCTAAATTTTGTTGCCTATTGTTCAGCCACGTTATTCTGTTTTATGCTAGTTTGTATTACTAATTTATATTTTTATATTCTTCCACACTATAATTAAAAATGACAAGAGAAGAATATTTTATGCTATTATTAATTTTTGATTATTTTATTTCTTTATTTAAGTGTGAAGTTTGTTTTTTAAGAAGTTTGTTATCGAAAGTGAGGAGTCTTTCACATCGATTTTCTTAGAAATATTCTTTTTATTAATTTAGTAATTAAATAAAATCTATTCCTAACACATTTTCTAAATATCACGTACAAGTAAAATGTTTTTGTTTCTAGACACTCATTTCAACATTGTTACACTAACAAATAAGAATTATTTCCAAGAATTACTTTGACAAAGAAATATACATACACAAGTATTGAGATATTATCCTAATAAATGGTACAAATGTTTAAAAAAAAGGGAAAACATCCAACAAGATAATTTTTTGTTCTTTGTTTTTATAAGGAGAAAATAAGTAAAATATAGTTATTCTTTTCTTTTGCTTGGCCTCCCAGGTCCCCACACCTCAGTAGTAGTAGTAGTAGTAGTAGAGGGGTTTTGGGCCCACGGCAGCAAGGTCTTCAGCGCCCGTTCAGTAACATAGTGAGACGGGTGTCAAGAAAAATCCCAGAACAAGTATGTAAAACGAAATAGAAAACACCCCAGACCTCAGTCCGTACGATTATTGGCTTTGGGGTTACCTGAAGTCGCAAGTGTATCGTGATCGACCGACATCTCTAGGGATGCTGAAAGACAACATCCGACGACAGTGCCTCACCATAACTCCGGACATGCTTTACAGTGCTGTTCACAACATTATTCCTCGACTACAGCTATTGTTGAGAAATGATGGTGGACATATTGAGCATTTCCTCTAAAGAACATCATCTTTGCTTGGCCTTACTTTGTTGTGCTAATTATTGCTATTCTGATCAGATGAAGCGCCATCTGTCGAACATTTTTTGAACTTTTGTATTTTTTTGGTTTTAATAAAACATCATGTCATTCCAAGCATGTGTGTCAATTTGTTCCTCTCTATCTACATTATTCCGTGACTTATTCAGTTTTCAAATTTATACTGACTTTTTGATCTTCCGTTAGATGTATCAGGGGCCCCATATCACTCCAACTACACACGCCTCACCCCATTATAGAGCTTCCACCAGCTAAAACAATCCCCTGCTGACATTCTTGGTGTATGGATTCATGAGGTTTTCTCCGCAGCCGTACACGTCCATCCGCTCAATATAATTTGAAACGAGACTCGTCCGACCAGGCAACATGTTTCCGGTCATCCACAGTCCAATATCAGTGTTGACAGGCCCAGACGAGGTGTAAAACTTTGTGTCGAGCAGTCTTTAAGGGTACACGAGTGGGTCTTCGGTCCCGAAAGCCAGTGGCGGATACATCTGTAGGGGGGGGGGGGGGGGGGCGGGCCCGCCCCTTGAGGGGCCGCCCCCACTGCCAACCCCGCCTCCCCCGCCAGTCAGCCCGCACGGTACTCCTACGTTCCTTTCGTCCGCCGACGCGACTGACTCGAGCTATCGAGTAGTCGTACTTTCATATGAAGCACGCGCGTCCACGCCATCGTATTTGATACGTTTCTGTCTGGCACTTAGATAGCTAACACATACCTACGAGAAAAGTCGCGGCTCTTCTAATGATCTCGATACGCTATTCTGTCTGGCATTTGTTCGAGAAAAGTCGCGAATATTCTACTGTTTTCTTGTACAGAGAGAATTGTGAGCATAACATATCCAGTCAGCAAAATCTTACAAGATCCTAGCATGGACGCCGCGATGGCAAAAGCAAAATCGGATTCGACGCTCAAGCTGCACGACGGTATGAGAGCTAATGCTGATAGCCACTTTTCTCGTATTGTTGAAGAGTCGAAGGCAGTTATGGATGAGTTAGACATGGAGATGAGTTGAAACTTTCTGGCAAATTAGAAATGTGTGCCGGACCGAGACTCGAACTCGGGACCTTTGCCTTTCGCGGGCAGGTGCTCTACCAACCGAGCTACCCAGGCACGACTCACGCCCCGTCCTCACAGCTTTACTTCTGCCAGCACCTCGCCTCCTACCTTCAAACTTTACAGAAGCTCTCCTGCGAAACATCCCCTGGCTAAGACATATCTCCGCAATATCCTTTCTTTCAGGAGTGCTAGTTCTGCAAGGTTCGTAGGAGAGCTTCTGTACAGTTTGGAAGGTAGGAGGCGAGGTACTGGCAGAAGTAAAGCTGTGAGGACGGGGGCGTGAGTCGTGCTTGGGTAGCTCACTTGGCCCCGGAAGGTAAAGGTCCCGAGTTCGAGTGTCGGTCCGGCACACAGTTTTAATCTGCCAGGAAGTTTCATATCAGCGCACACTCCGCTGCACAGTGAAAGTCTTATTATGGAGATGAGTCTTCCTCGTCTTACAGGCAGACAAAGACACACGGGAAACTGCGATCATAACGATGATGCTATGACATACTGAAAAAGAACTGTTTTTATTCCAACACTGGACCATGCTACGACAGACATGAGAGAAAGTTTTGCTGAGGAAAATATTTATCATTTGAAATTCAACATACTGTTGCCCTCACAACTACTGAGAAATGACGGTAATGATCTGGCACATAAATTCAATCAGTGCTTAACTGAACTACCGTTCTTTGAAGAAGTATCACTCTTTGTGATTAAAAAGAGACTAATGGGAGAGATTCTTCAATACAAGTAACCGAGCACAAACACCCTTGATGATCGTGATTCTATTAAGGAAGCGTTGTCTGTTTTTCCTAGACCTGACTATCCTAGTTTGCACACGCTGTACAAAGTATTTGCTTGTCTACCTGCATCTATTGCTATAGTAGTCCCCTTAGAAAAATTAATGAATTACTGTGCTGATAAACCTCTTACATTATTTGATTTTCAAACAGCTGAGCACAACTGAACGTACTCATACATTTCGCTCTTTACCTATTCTGATCAGCAATAAACTGACAGCCAATATTTTTAGCGGAACGCAATCTGACTTTCAATAATCCCTACAAGAGAATGGCCCTGACTAACATTAACCTATACGTTTCACAAATCACTTACCTCACAAAAATCTTCGTTACTCGAACTACTGCAATACAGGGAGCGCCACTACTGCCAGCTAGATGAAAGATTCAAACTACTGAAGACACTAACTACTGATAGGCATAGTTAGCAAATGAAAGATTTTGATAGAGAACAAACAATGTATTTACCTTAATAGTGTTCAAAAGTCATTATATATATATATATATATATATATATATATATATATATATATATATATATATATCAGTCCATGATATCCAATATTACAAATCTGATGGACACACGTCCAGATTGTCCGCTCTCAAAATTCCGCCCTCTCTCTCCCCACAACCACCACTCCTGGCGGCTCACCTCCAACTGCGCAACGCTACGCGCTGTTAACAGCCAACTGCCCAACACTAGAATACCATATTCCAACAATGCAAAACAGCCACAGCCTTCACACAGCACAGTCAGTGATTTTCATATAGAGCGCTACGTGGCTTTACCAACATAAAAACCTAAACAGCCTACTTACAGTAGAAAGAAGTTTTCAACATTGCGGCGTACAAAGACATGGCTGAGGTCGACAGTGAACGAGGATCGACTTAATGGTTAAACTCTGTTGGTCACTCACCCTCACATTGATTGTCCTATTGACGATGTAATTAACCAATGTACCAGGAAGACTAGGCGCATAGAATTCATCATTTAAGGAAGAGACCCACAATTGTAACTTTTTTATATCATAAGATGGCATTGCCTTCTATATGTGTATAATCAGTTTAAGCAAAACTTTATTAAACTTTCCATGTCACTTGATTATTTTTTTATTACGGTGAATATAAAGATACCTCAAGATATCTTTAGCGCCCCCTCCTTAATCTTTTTCTGTATACGTTACTGCCGAAAGCCCATATCGATGATCTTTCGTTGAATTGTTTGCACGCTGACACTTGCTCATGGCCCAGCATTGAAATCTGCAGCAGTTTGCGGAAGGGTTGCACTTCTGTCAGTTGTCGTTGGTCCCGTTCTTGCGGGATCTTTTTTCGGGCGCAGCGATGTCGGAGATTTGATGTTTTACCGGATTCCTGATATTCACGGTATACTCGTGAAACGATCGTACAGGAAAATCCTCAGTCGGAGATATTATGTCCCATTGCTCGCGCGCTGACTACAACATCACGTTCAGACTCATTTAAATCTTGATAACCTGCCATTGTAGCAGCAGTAACCGATCTAACAACTACGCCACACACGTGTTGTCTTATATAGGCATACAGAAAGTAATTTTTCTCTCGCTCGATACGCGAATTGGATATGACAAAATCGGTAGTACTGATGCGATCAACTCTCCGCGATGCACTGTATAGGGTCTTGTGTAGAGACTTATTCTTCCTGTTTACATATCTCTGTATTTGAATACGCATGGCTATATCAGTTTCTTTGGCGCTTCAGTGTAAATTTCATTGCTGCACATAATCATCAAAAATTTAATAAGCTGTTGCAGGAACTGCAAGTTTGTTACGATGATACTGCCGTCTAATGGATAAGCAAAACAAAAGTGTTGGAATGGTATGTCAATTTAAAATCTAAAAAATGTTATTGCTACAACAAAGTAGTAAATTTTTTTCTAAAATTGGTGAAATAATGAAATAATGAATAATGGGAAATTACACATTTTTTCCAATATTACAAGAAAATTTAACAATCTTTTCTGGAATTACAAGGATCAAACACTATAATTTGGCAAATTATAAATAACGTATTTATATCTGAAGCCAAACTGCAATTATGTCTAACTCAACGTGAAGAAAAAAATTGCCTAATCTTTCAACTGTTGCTATGCTCCCATCAGACTTAACTATCACCGAAATTATATACCAAGATACGGTGTCCTACTTGAAAGAATATTTGAAAGAAATGAAAAACAAATTTCCAGACATTAGAAATGTTCGAAGCAGTTAGATTCTCGTAGAGAACCATCGGCCTGTTGAACATGCTGGTCTCAAATTATTCTGCCAATTTCGGTTTTTATAGAACTCATTTAGTAAATGGAATAATGGAACTTCAGCATGATACACAGCTTAAAGATCGATTTAAAGAACATCGTGAAAAGCAGGAGTACGTTGAATTTTGAAGATACGTAACAGCAAGACAATATACAAATTTACGAGCCGGTGCACATTTTATTTTAACACTATTTCCTTCAAAGGATCTTTATGCAGCTTCGTTCTCAAAAATAAACTACTTGAAAAATAAATATTATGATCGGTTGTATAGTTACAGTCATTTATAAGATGAAATTTGTATTGTATGGCGTCCAAACACGCAGATGAAGACGAGATAGTAAAGAAAGTACAACAACACAAATCACATCAACTGTTTTGTTTGTGTACTTCAGTATGCTTTGAAATTAGAATGAATAAAAGCCCATATCCAAGACACAACTGTATTTTTTTTTTTTTTTTTTTGATAGCGTTTGGCGTCTGAAGTGTATCAGAAGTAAAGACGCTTTTTGTCATTTTGAAAGTCTGAGTTTAATGGCATTATAATAAAGATCATGTGGTCGTTTGAATAATGTAACGTAATTTAACTATACAACTAAATGATCTTGCATGAAAGTACTTTAAAAATCAATTGCACGGACAAAATACTCTCATTCCAGACACGTTAATTGATAGTGACTATAAATGATCAAACTGCTGATAATTCTCTTCCTGTCATGTGCCCTTCAGATGCATCTCTCAAGCGACAATAACATTAGAACGCTATGCACGACAGGTGAACTTTATTTTTACAGGCATAAAGTTGATTCGAATAAATTAAACAGACGTAATGTGTTCTTTCTTTAGTTTGTTGAAAATTGATCAACATCCCTTAATGCTATTTTCTACACTAGCAAACGTGGTAGCAGTCATTCTGTGAAATTCAGTAAATGGCGAACCTTGTTGTAGGCCCTTGCAACCATAACACTTATTCCAGTCATCGGTGACACTCGACTCCCGTGAATACATCCCCTGAAATCTAATTATAGGCAATCCTGTGCGAGGAAATTTATGCTTCTTATTCTTTATAGCGGCATATTTCAATATCATAAACATGGCTGCTCACTGTCAGCAACGGTACAGTAATTGAATTCGATGAAGAAGTCGGGTACAGCCAAACATATTCGAATGGTAAGTATTTATTTTGTACCGTTTTCGAATATGCATTTTCATTTGTAATAGGTATTAACATTTAATATCTTCTTAAGAAGGGTAACTTATGTATATCCGAAGCCGTTAAAGAATAAAAACTTAATTTTGCAGCTGTTGACGGTATCGGACTCCTTCAAATGGTTCAAATGGCTCTGAGCACTACGGGACTTAACTTCTGAGGTCATCAGTCCCCTAGAACTTAGAACTACTTAAACCTAACTAAGCTAAGGACATCGCACACATCCATGCCCGAGGCAGGATTCGAACCTGCGACCGGAGCAGTCGCGCGATTCCAAACTGTAGCGCCTAGAACCTCTCGCCCACTCCGGCCGGCCGGTCTCCTTCGTCGAATCAAAAACATGTTGGGGGAACTACAGTAAATGTGAAAAGCTTTGGCTAGTTGACTCAGGGGCGAAGCTGGGTTTAGTCGCAGGTTTGTTGTTGTCGGGTGGGGGACATGATAGGGAGAATGTTTTCATGTTTGTCTTTCAGTGCTGATAACTCATGGACGCGTGTACCTTCTACCGATCAGCTACTATGGTATAAATTTCAAACGGAATTAACATGAATTCTCTAATACCTTCACCTTCAAATGTGGTATGTATTTGTAGCAAGGTATATGAAATTACATTGATGCGTTTGTCATATAACGTGATAAGCATAGGAAGAATGGCATTCAAAGTTCAAAAAAGTGTGTGAAATCTTATGGGAGTTAACTGCTAAGGTCATCAGTCCCTAAGCTTACACACTACTTAACCTAATTTACCCTAAGGACAAACACACACACCCATGCCCGAGGGAGGACTCGAACCTCCGCCGGGACCAGCCGCACAGTCTATGACTGCAGCGCCCCAGACCGCTGGGCTAATCCCACGCATTCAAAGTATTTTAGTAAACATCTGTCATCATATCTCATATTACATCATGCATTTAACTATAAGTATGATTAATGCTATCAATTTATTAATCCTCTGCTCGACATATTCCTTTGTCTCAGTTCAGTAGAGGGGTGACGCCAAGAAAAGGGTCGCTTTAAGGGGTTCATTTTCACATTAGTGATTCTCCACGTTAAGGAAGACCTTCATAATTTGATGAAAATCGTTTAAACACAATACACAACGATCAACGTCAGTGTATTCTAAAACTGGCAGATGTGATGAACCATCGCGCGACATTTGCGTGCACTGGAGAAGGTTAAAAAGTCGGCTGTATGGGTACAGCATGGTATAAGTCAAAATCACAAAGATGAGTGGGTGGCCATATGTGTATCTCTGTTTGCTCGTCATCAGCTGGCTCATGTTCATATCCTGTATCGTTACTGGTGACGAGAAATGGTGTCTTTACGCTAACATTAGGAAAAGGATTGATTGAGCCCAAACAAAGCAACAACTCCCCAAAGAACTGCGCGCATCCACAAAGAATAATGTTATGCGTCTGGTACAGCAGAAGGCAACGGCCTTGCCGCAGTGGATACACCGGTTCCCGCGAGATCACCGAAGTTAAGCACTGTTGGACGTGGCCGGCACTTGGATGGGTAACCATCCAGCCGCTATTTGCTGTTGACATTTTTCGGGATGCACTCAGCCTCGTGATGCCAATTGAGGAGCTACTCGACAGAGTAGTAGCGGAGAGCGGTGTGCTGACCACACGCCCCTCCTATCCGCATCCTCTTCTGAGGATGGTCCCGGTAGGCCACTCGTGGCCTGAAGACGGAGTGTCTGGTACAACAGCGACAATGTGGCATATCATGAACTGTCTCCCCGACGTGTAACTACCATTGCTGACATTTATTGTCAACAACTGAGGCGTGTTGCAGACGCAATTCAAAAACAACGACCAGGAAAATTCTGTGAAGTGATGGTACTCCGCGATAACGCCCGCCTGCATTCTGCTAGACTGACAAAGAATACTGTGCAGGAGTTGGGTTATGATGTCATTCCACACCCACCTTTTTCTCCTTGTTTTGTGCCCTCGAATTTTCAGTCGTTCTGCTCTCTATCGAACAGCCTTCAAGGAACGTCGTTTCCGGATGAAAATGCGCTCCGTGTAAAAACCACTTGAAACCACTTGATTTCTACAGTCGCGGAATAGATAAGTTGCCCCAGTGTTGGCAAACTGTTGTAAATTGTGAAGGAAACTATATTATTGATGACTAAAGTCTCTGTTATGTGTATCTGTTCTGTTTATTAAATTTATGGGAAAATGCTATAAACTTATGCATTTTCCTTGCGCCGGCCGTAGTGGCCGAGCGGTTCTAGGCGCTAAAGTCTGGAACCGCACGACCGCTACGGTCGCAGGTTCGAATCCTGCCTCGGGCATGGATGTGTGTGATGTCCTTAGGTTAGTTAGGCTTAAGTAGTTCTAAGTTCTAGGGGCCTGATGACCGCAGAAGTTGAGTCCTATAGTGCTCAGAGCTAATATGTCCTTGCGTCGATTAATGGAGGAGGAGGAGATTAGTGTTTAACGTCCCGTCGACAACGAGGTCATTAGAGACGGAGCACAAGTTCGGATTAGGGAAGGATGGGGAAGGAAATCGGCCGTGCCCTTTCGAAGGAACCATCCCGGCATTTGCCTGAAGTGATCTAGGGAAATCACGGAAAACCTAAATCATGATGGCCGGACGCGGGATTGAAGCGTCGTCCTTTCGAATGCGAGTCCAGTGTGCTAACCACTGCCATCGATTAATATCTACCTATAGAAATAAAACGCTACTTCGGTTCATACACTCCTGGAAATTGAAATAAGAACACCGTGAATTCATTGTCCCAGGAAGGGGAAACTTTATTGACACATTCCTGGGGTCAGATACATCACATGATCACACTGACAGAACCACAGGCACATAGACACAGGCAACAGAGCATGCACAATGTCGGCACTAGTACAGTGTATATCCACCATTCGCAGCAATGCAGGCTGCTATTCTCCCATGGAGACGATCGTAGAGATGCTGGATGTAGTCCTGTGGAACGGCTTGCCATGCCATTTCCACCTGGCGCCTCAGTTGGACCAGCGTTCGTGCTGGACGTGCAGACCGCGTGAGACGACGCTTCATCCAGTCCCAAACATGCTCAATGGGGGACAGATCCGGAGATCTTGCTGGCCAGGGTAGTTGACTTACACCTTCTAGAGCACTTTGGGTGGCACGGGATACATGCGGACGTGCATTGTGCTGTTGGAACAGCAAGTTCCCTTGCCGGTCTAGGAATGGTAGAACGATGGGTTCGATGACGGTTTGGATGTACCGTGCACTATTCAGTGTCCCCTCGACGATCACCAGAGGTGTACGGCCAGTGTAGGAGATCGCTCCCCAGACCATGATGCCGGGTGTTGGCCCTGTGTGCCTCGGTCGTATGCAGTCCTGATTGTGGCGCTCACCTGCACGGCGCCAAACACGCATACGACCATCATTGGCACCAAGGCAGAAGCGACTCTCATCGCTGAAGACGACACGTCTCCATTCGTCCGTCCATTCACGCCTGTCGCGACACCACTGGAGGCGGGCTGCACGATGTTGGGGCGTGAGCGGAAGACGGCCAACGGTGTGCGGGACCGTAGCCCAGCTTCATGGAGACGGTTGCGAATGGTCCTTGCCGATACCCCAGGAGCAACAGTGTCCCTAATTTGCTGGGAAGTGGCGGTGCGGTCCCCTACGGCACTGCGTAGGATCCTACGGTCTTGGCGTGCATCCGTGCGTCGCTGCGGTCCGGTCCCAGGTCGACGGGCACGTGCACCTTCCGCCGACCACTGGCGACAACATCGATGTACTGTGGAGTCCTCACGCCCACGTGTTGAGCAATTCGGCGGTACGTCCACCCGGCCTCCCGCATGCCCACTATACGCCCTCGCTCAAAGTCCGTCAACTGCACATACGGTTCACGTCGACGCTGTCGCGGCATGCTACCAGTGTTAAAGACTGCGATGGAGCTCCGTATGCCACGGCAAACTGGCTGACACTGACGGCGGCGGTGCACAAATGCTGCGCAGCTAGCGCCATTCGACGGCCAACACCGCGGTTCCTGGTGTGTCCGCTGTGCCGTGCGTGTGATCATTGCTTGTACAGCCCTCTCGCAGTGTCCGGAGCAAGTATGGTGGGTCTGACACACCGGTGTCAATGTGTTCTTTTTTCCATTTCCAGGAGTGTATTTTGCTTAATTTGTGAACAAATCTACTTTATTTAAAATCATGCCCTAGTCCATATTAAATACGTTTTTGGCTGGTAAACAAAATCGCAGGTATGGTGCCGCACTGACACACACACACACACACACACACACACACACACACACACACACACACACACACACACGCCCACGACACACACACACATCCCGTCCCTAATTCAGTCGTGTTTTGTCCACAGTAGTGGATGGTTACCTCTTTGGTCTCAAAGAGAGAGAAGTCTACACCAGGTTGTGTCTAAATGGAAAATATTTTCAGGAAAAACCGGAGAAACTATTGTTAGACATACCAATACAGTGCGTACCACTATATATAGGTTTAATCAGCCCCAAACCGTACGAAAGCCAGTCACAAATTGGTTGATCTGCAGTCCCTCCGAGATGGAAAAGCGACAACTACGTAGGGAAGTCAAGAAAAATCCAAAACTAAGCACTCGAAAATTTCTTACTGCAGTTCACATGCGTACGGGAAAGTCAGTTTTAGCACAGACTGTAAGAAATTTGTTTTATGAAGCCGGGTATGGAGGTCGAACAGCCTGTAGAAAAGTATGTTGTTGTTGTGGTCTTCAGTCCTGAGACTGGTTTGATGCAGCTCTCCATGCAACTCTATCCTGTGCAAGCTTCAGCTCCCAGTACGTACTGCAGCCTAAATCCTTCTGAATCTGCTTAGTATATTCATCTCTTGGTCTCCTTCTACGATTTTTACCCTCCACGCTGCCCTCCGATGCTAAATTTGTGATCCCCTGATGCCTCAGAACAGGTCCTACCAACCGGCCCCTTCTTCTTGTCAAGTTGTGCCACAAACTCTTCTTCTCCCCAATTCTAGTCAACACCTCCTCATTAGTTATGTGATCTACCCATCTAATCTTCAGCATTTTTCTGTAGCACCAAATTTCGAAAGCTTCTATTCTCTTATTGTCTAAACTATTTATCGTCCATGTTTCACTTCCATGCATGGCTACACTCCATACAAATACTTTCAGAAACGACTTCCTGACACTTAAATCTATACTCGATGTTAACAAATTTCTCTTCTTCAGAAACGATTTTCTTGCCATTGCCAGTCTACATTTTATATCTTCTCCACTTCGACCATCATCAGTTACTTTACTCCCCAAATAGCAAAACTCCTTTGCTACTTTAAGTGTCTCATTTCCTAATCCAATTCCTTCAGCATCACCCGACCTAATTCGACCACATTCCGTTATCCTCGTTTTGCTTTTGTTGATGTTCATCTTATATCCTCCATTCAACACACTGTCCATTCCGTTCAACTGTTGCTGCAAGTCCTTTGCTGTCTCTGACAGAATTACAATGTCATCGGCGAACCTCGAAGTTTTTATTTCTTCTCCGTGGATTTTAGTGCCTACTCCCAACTTTTCTTTTGTTTCCTTTACTGTTTGCTCAATTTACAGATTGAATAGCAACGTGGAGAGGCTACAACACTGTCTCACTCCATTCCCAGCCACTGGTTCCCTTCTTGGCCCTCGACTCTTATAACTGCCATCTGATTTCTGTACAAACTGTAAATTGCCTTTTCTCCCTGTATTTTACCCCTGCCATCTTCAGAATTTGAAAGAGAGTATTCCAGTCAACATTATCAAAAGCTTTCTCTAAGTCTACAAGTGCTAGAGACGTAGCTTTGCCTTACCTTAATCTTTCTTCTAAGATAAGTCGTAGGGTCAGTATTGCCTCATGTGTTCCAACATTTCTAATGAACCCAAACTGATCTTCCCCGAGGTCGGCTTCTACCAATTTTTCCATTTGTCTGTAGAGGATACGCGTTAGTATTTTGCAGCTGTGATTTATTAAACTGATAGTTCGGTAATTTTCACATCTGTCAACACCTGCTTTCTTTGGGATTGGAATTGTTATATTCTTCTTGAAGTAAGAGGGAATTTCGCCTGTCTCATACATCTTGTTCGCCAGATGGTAGAGTTTTGTCAGGACTGGCTCTCCCAAGGCCGTCAGTAGTTCTAATGGAATGTTGTCTACTCTCGGGGCCTTGTTTCGACTCAGGTCTTTCAGTGCTCTGTCAAACTCTTCACGCAGTATCATATCTCCCATTTCATCTTCATCTACATCCTCTTCCATTTCCATTATATTGTCCTCACGAACATTGCCGCTGTATAGACCCTCTATGTACTCCTTCCACCTTTCTGCTTTCCCTTCTTTGCTTAGAACTGGGTTTCCATCTGAGCTCTTGATATTCATGCAAGTGGTTCTCTTTTCTCTGAAGGTCTCTTTAATTTTCCTGTAGGCAGTATCTATCTTACCCCTCGTAAGATATGCCTCTACATCCTTACATTTGTCCTCTAGCCATCCCTGCTTAGCCATTTTGCACTTCCTGTCGATCTCATTTTTGAGACGCTTATATTCCTTTTTGCCTGCTTCATTTACTGCATTTCTGTATTTTCTCCTTTCATCATTTAAATTCAGTATCTCTTCTGTTACCCAAGGATTTCTACTAGCCCTCGTCTTTTTACCTACTTGATCCTCTGATGCCTTCACTATTTCATCCCTCAAAGCTACCCATTCTTCTTCTACTGCATTTCTTTCCCCCATTCCTGTCAATTGTCTTCTTATGCTCTCCCTGAAACTCTGTACAACCTCTGGTTTAGTCAGTTTATCCAAGTCCCATCTCCTTAAATTTCCCACCTTTTTGCAGTTTCTTCAGTTTTAATCTACAGTTCATAACAAATAGATTGTGGTCAGAGTCCACATCTGCCCCTGAAAATGTCTTACAATTTAAAACCTGGTTCCTAAATATCTGTCTTACCATTATATAAACTAACAGAAACCTCCTAGTATCTCCAGGGTTCTTCCATGTATACAACCTTCTTTCATGATTCTTGAACCAAGTGTTAGCTATGACTAAGTTGTGCTCTGTGCAAAATTTCCTCCAGGCGGCTACCTCATTCATTTCTTAGCCCTAATCCTTATCCTCATACTACGTTTCCTTCTCTTCCTTTTCCTACAGTTGAATTCCAGTCACCCATGACTATTAAATTTTCATCTCCCTTCACTACCTGAATAATTTATTTTATCTTATCATACATTTCATAAATTTCTTCGTCATCTGCAGAGCTAGTTGGCATATAAACTTGTACTACTGTAGTAGGCGTGGGCTTCGTGTCTATCTTGGCCACAATAATGCGTTCAGTATGCTATTTGTAGTAGCTTACCCGCACTTCTATTTTTCTTATACATTATTAAACCTACTCCTGCATTACCTCTATTTGATTTTGTATTTATAGCTCTGTATTCACCTGCCAAAAGTCTTGTTCCTCCTGTCACGGAAATTCACTAATTCCTACTGTATATAACTTTAACCTATCCATTTCCCTTTTTAAATTTTCTAACCTACCTGCCCGATTAAGGGATCTGACATTCCACGCTCCGATCCGTAGAACGCCAGTTTTCTTTTTCCTGATAACGAAGTCCTCTTGAGTAGTCTCCGCCCGGAGATCCGAATGGGGGACTATCTTATTTCCGGAATATTTTACTCAAGGGATGCCATCATCATTTAATCATACAGTAAAGCTGCATGTCCTCGGGAAAAATTACGGCTGTAGTTTCCCCTTGCTTTCAGCCGTTCGCAGTACTAGCACAGCAAGGCCGTTTTAGTTAGTGTTACAAGGCCAGATCAGTCAGTCATCCACACTGTTGCCCTTGCAACTACTGAAAAGGCTGCTGCCCCTCTTCAGGAACCACACGTTTGTCTGGCCTCTCAACAGATACCCCTCCGTTGTGGTTGAACCTACGGTACGGCTATCTGTATCGTTGAGGCACGCAAGCCTCCCCACCAACGGCAAGGGCAGTTGTTCATCAGTAAAATCAACATTAAAATCATCAGTAAAATCAACATAAAAAACGAGTTCCACTACCAAGCAAGCATAATTCCCTTGGTTCTGCTTTCTGGAAATAGGTTGTATTCACTGACGAGAGTCGATGTGAGCTGTTTAAGTCAAAGAGGCAAGCAACAGTGATGAGGAAATAAGGACTGCAGAATTGAAGAGACAACTATAACCACCTCAGTTAAGCATGGAGGAGGTTCAGTGGGTGTCTGGGGCTGCATGAGTGCAAATGGTGTGGGAGATTTGTGTTTTATTGATGGAATTATGCGCCACAAGGTTTACATAAACATCCGAAAAACACATCTGTCCAAAAGAATGAGTAATATCGGTCTCTGTAGGGGTTATTTTTCACACAGCATAATGATTCGAAACATACAGCTCGAGCTACAAGGCTGTGGCTGTTGAATAATACTCCCCTGTGGATTCCGACACCACTGCAATGCCCAGACTTTAATCCAACAGAGAATTTATAAAACGCAATCGAGAATAATGTGAGGTATTACTCGATATCCAATAAAAATATCTAAATAAAGCTTGGCTTGAGGAGAAGCGTAAAGCGACAATACAAACAACCAAATCGCTGGTGAAATCCACCCAAGAAAAATGCAAGAGATTGTAACAAGGAATGGAAGGACCTACTAACAAGGGAAACACCCCATCGCGGTCACCTCAGATTTAGTGGTAAAATGGGCCAGTGGATAGTCCGTCCAAAACTGAACACAGATGAAGCATGAGAACAGGAAGAAGGAGTACTGAACTGTGAAAAATGAAGTAAAATAGAAACAGTGAACGGTCCAAGCTCACCATGTTCATCGTCGTGGTTGGGTGGTCACGGTATGGGGCTACTAAGCGGGGCAGTCTGCTTTCGGCAGCGGTGTGGTGAGGACATCCGCTGCGCCCCGCCGTGCATGACCGTGAGCGACCGTGAGCGCTAGCTTATGTTTACCTTCTTGCGGCGCGAGTTGTATTTGTTCCAAGTGCAGCGCGACTATGGTACACACATGGCGCCACGATACGATCAGAATTACCTTCCATCAGATCATGCGCGACCTCGAGCCTATGAAATAGAACAGTTCATACGTGGCGATCTACGTTTAGATCCAGCGACTGTCGTCGGAATACATTTTTCTATAATGGCGAGAGTGGTTTATGTTAAAATGATGCGTGCAGAGGTCTGCGTGACGGTGTCTAAATACGCGAAGTCTCTCAGGTTTAAACATTCTGACAGGCATATCAGGCCAATGACTGTGGATCATGCAGGCATGGGCCTGAGGACTTTAAGGGTTTTTGATCTCCCCTTTGAGGTCCCAGAGGGCGTTGTCAAAGACGCCTTCCGACCATATGGCAATGTCATCAGCCATTTTGCAGAAAAGTGGCAAACTTATTCGGCGTGTAAGGTCTTCAATGGTGTGTGCCAAATTAAACTTGAGCTCAAGAAACATGTGCTATCCTATAAGAACATCGGTGGCTCTCAGGCAATCATAATGTATGACAGTCAACCGCGTACCTGTTCCGGATGCGGGCAGGAAGGCCTCATTCGATTGTGCTGCTTACAACATAGACTTACGCAGACACCAGTGGGAGACTCCGTTTCGCCGACGGGGACGACAATCCTGCCCCTCACATACGCTCAGCGACTGCTACGGTCGCAGGTTCGAATCCTGCCTCGGGCATGGATGTGTGTGATGTCCTTAGGTTAGTTAGGTTTAAGTAGTTCTAAGTTCTACGGGACTAATGACCACAGCAGTTGAGTCCCATAGTGCTCAGAGCCATTTGAACATACGCTCAGACGATGATGCGCACCATAGATAAGTAAGAAACGGGAGGTCGGGCACATCCATCGACGTCAGAATGACCGAGGGAGAAAGAGGTAGGACCCGATGCCAACCCAGATGTCGCCCCCTCCACAGCAACAACAGCAGCGACAGTCCCACGGGATCCAGACGCAACATAACATTCAGGACGCGATGGACGTGGACACAAACATTATCCCGACCGTGACTTTTCTAGCGGATTGTCTGCAATGTTCAGATATGGATGTCCACCTTCGAAACCAACTTATGCGTCGACGACGATTGCCTCGTACACACAGCTGATCAAGAAGGTGACATCTCGTCAGACAGAATGGATCCTGCGCCTCCTGAGGATCTAAGTTATGTATATGGTTCGCTTGCCTGTACCACGTGTGCCCAGTTACTTCTTGCACCACAGATGCAACAGATCATGTTGATGGATGATGCTCTGTCCACCTCTTCCAAAGACGACGTGGGTGAAAGAGTTTTATGTGCCAATCAGCTACACAGTATCGTGCACCGACAGTGGTCGGACAATGTTGAGGAACTTCCTGGAGAGGGCACAGGTGATGGGGAAGTAGCTGGTTTTGTATTCTGCCTGGAAGGGGGCGCGTGGGTAGGAGCAGGAGCAGGAGAAATACATCAGTATGTAAGGTGTCAGGCAAGTCCAACACCTTCCATGAAAAAAGTGACATGATAACAAATCCGGCAGTATTCCACATAGCTCCGAATAAATCCTGACATTAAATTAACAAAAGTAATACGATCAATGAGTGAGTAAATGGAATACCATAGACTAACACAAGAATGCCGAAATGTATGTCATACCTTCCCATCGTGAAACAGACGCAGTTCCGAGGGGAGAAACGAGAACAGAAGCCGAGAGCAGAGCCGTGTAGGCTAGAAGGCCCTACGATAAGGGACGGACACTCACATCGCCGGCCGATCGCCAAGAACAGCCCCCAGCCCATGTTAAAAGATAGAGGCCTCCAGAAGAACAGTATAGATCTTACAATAACACTAAAAGGCCCACACCAGCTGCAAGTCTTAGAGTGAGACTATACGCGTCTCTGTTACGTAGCAAACATTAGAAACGTTGCCCCACCACGAAAAGTATAACGTTTCTCATTGGATGGACAGAATTTTTGTAGGCGGAGCTTAAGGTTAACATTGAAACCCTGATTGGTCAGAGGAAAACACAGCTAGATAGTTTTTTTTTTAAACCAACTTCAGTAAATTGTAGTAAAGAGAAGTTCGAGAGAGTTGCTACCGAGACGGTCCTGCTGTCCCTGAAGCTGCCTAACCACCGAGAAGGTAATGAACGCACACATTGCCGCATAAGAGCACATAAGGCTTCACTCAGAACTGCAAAAGTCTCATCTGTTACATCCCCTTTTTACGTAATATTAGTATCGATCGTCAATTAAACTTCGTGGTACTCACATTTGCTACTTGAAGTTAAAATCTGAAATGCGCTGCTTTTTCTGTTATATAATTATTGAGAAGCCACATCAGCCACTGTAATTTACGACAAGTAAATAAGTAATTAAAGATAACTGAGGGTCACTGTAGACCATTTTGATACTTTCTCTTTTATGAAACTTAACTTAAACCTAGATTATATAAGTGATATGGCATAGGTCATCCTTCGATCCATTATAGAACTTGGAAACCCATTCAGGGAATATTCGTTCACATTTTTGTTGAACACAGTTCGTTTTTATCATCCTGTATTAAAATATTTCCTTTTATCAATAGTGAAATTTATAAACAATGTTTTGTGAGTAGAATTAAAATTCCAATGGTAAACTTAACTGCTTTTTCGACATTATTTTACCAGCTAACTAAAAATAGGAAAGCCTTGAACCCCTTCCACTAAATTTAGTTAGTATTAAGATTCTTTTACAGGGAGTGCAGTGGAGCTGACGCTGAAATCGTTAAGTATTTGATTATTTCATCGCTAGTCTCACTGAACTCCTCTGAACTCTACATGTCATGTGTGGTCTGGTGTCTCCTTACCAGCGACAGGTCCCAGGTTCAAACTAGTCAATTCCCTAAAAAACACGCTCAGAGCGTTGTTGCGCGAAAGTGGTAGGGTACACGACTCAGAACAAACAGACGCCATGTAGAATGTTAGAAGTACTGCACGTAAGTAAAAGTGGTTTACTGGAGCCTGAATATATATTCAGAGGCATACATAACTTGTACAGATGAGCACAGTCTCAAGCTGAAGCTAAGTGTATCAGCCTTCTGCTCTTGATCAGCTGGGCTGAATCTGCAGCGTAGCTCATAGATCTCAACAGCGTCTGCTAGAGGGCGCTGTCGTCTGTGTCTCGTAGAAGTGCCAACTATGCTGTGGCATCCTAGCTATCGATACCACATCCCTCCTCCCTAAAACGACACACCGTCGTTGAGTACAGCTTCTGATAGCAGGTGGAGGGTCCCAGGGGTGGCGCAGCTGAGGGGGTGGACAGCGGAACTGCTGGAGCGCACTGTCCATCCGCAACCCGAATTGCTCACGAGGGGGCGTGGAAAACCTGCCCAGGCCCTGCTCCGCCAATGGGTATGATCGGATGAGGAGACGGCGGCGGCGGCAGCGTGACGGCAGCCGCAGCGTCCATCGGCTCCGGCACCGCGGAGGAACACGGCGGCGGCGGCAGCGGAGCTGGCGGCGGCTGGAGGTGGGGCCGTGGCGGCGGCGATAGGCGCCCGTCCGGTGCAGGAGGCAGCGGCGACGACATAGGCGCGCCCACGGAGGCGCGAGCGGCGGAGGCGCCGTCGGCGTAGTAGTGGCTGAGGCGGCGGAAGCCGCGAAGCCTCCAATTCTGCTGGAAAACAACCAGTGGCAGAAGACCGAGGATGGCACAAACGAATCTGGTTCGCTGTCGCTTGACAGTGACGGAGGGACCAGAAATAAGAAATAAGGCGCGGCCAAGCTGGCGAAGAATGCGTCCCTGCTCCCCGCGCTGTCTGCCAGACAAAACGCGATAGAACACGAAATCATGCGGCGCCAAGTCAGAACGAGGCGAAGCAGCGGGAGCGTACAGCGGCGGGTGCAACAGCTGCAGGAGCGACCGATGGCCATGTAGCAATTCCGCTAGGGAACGGGTGCCGCGCGGCTGAGATCGATACATCTACATCTACATCTACATTTATACTCCGCAAGCCACCCAACGGTGTGTGGCTGAGGGCACTTAACGAGCCACTGTCATTACCTCCCTTTTCTGTTCCAGTCGCGTATGGTTCGCGGGAAGAACGACTGTCTGAAAGCCTCCGTGGGCGCTCGAATCTCTCTAATTTTGTATTCGTGATCTCCTCGGGAGGTGTAAGTAGGGGGAAGCAATATATTCGATACCTAATACAGAAACGCACCCTCTCGAACCCTGGCGAGCAAGCTACACCGAGATGCAGAGCGCCTCTCTTGCAGAGCCTGCCACTTCAGTTTGCTAAACATCTCCGTAACGGTATCACGGTTACCAAATAACCATGTGACGAAACGCGCCGCTCTTGTTTGGATCTTCTCTATCTCCTCTGCCAACCCTACCTTGATCCCACACTCATGAGCAATACTCAAGTCTAGGTCGAACGAGTGTTTTGTAAGCCACCTCCTTTGTTGGTGGACTACATTTTCTAAGGACTCTCCCAACGATCTCAACCTGGTACCCGCCTGACCAACAATTAATTTTATGATCATTCCCCTTCAAATCGTTCCGCACGCCTACTCCCAGATACACTCCTGGAAATGGAAAAAAGAACACATTGACACCGGTGTGTCAGACCCACCATACTTGCTCCGGACACTGCGAGAGGGCTGTACAAGCAATGATCACACGCACGGCACAGCAGACACACCAGGAACCGCGGTGTTGGCCGTCGAATGGCGCTAGCTGCGCAGCATTTGTGCACCGCCGCCGTCAGTGTCAGCCAGTTTGCCGTGGCATACGGAGCTCCATCGCAGTCTTTAACACTGGTAGCATGCCGCGACAGCGTGGACGTGAACCGTATGTGCAGTTGACGGACTTTGAGCGAGGGCGTATAGTGGGCATGCGGGAGGCCGGGTGGACGTACCGCCGAATTGCTCAACACGTGGGGCGTGAGGTCTCCACAGTACATCGATGTTGTCGCCAGTGGTCGGCGGAAGGTGCACGTGCCCGTCGACCTGGGACCTGACCGCAGCGACCCACGGATGCACGCCAAGACCGTAGGATCCTACGCAGTGCCGTAGGGGACCGCACCGCCACTTCCCAGCAAATTAGGGACACTGTTGCTCCTGGGGTATCGGCGAGGACCATTCGCAACCGTCTCCATGAAGCTGGGCTACGGTTCCGCACACCGTTAGGCCGTCTTCCGCTCACGCCCCAACATCGTGCAGCCCGCCTCCAGTGGTGTCGCGACAGGCGTGAATGGAGGGACGAATGTAGACGTGTCGTCTTCAGCGATGAGAGTCGCTTCTGCCTTGGTGCCGTGTTTGGCGCCGTGCAGGTGAGCGCCACAATCAGGACTGCATACGACCGAGGCACACAGGGCCAACACCCGGCATCATGGTGTGGGGAGCGATCTCCTACACTGGCTGTACACCTCTGGTGGTCGTCGAGGGGACACTGAATAGTGCACGGTACATCCAAACCGTCATCGAACCCATCGTTCTACGATTCCTAGACCGGCAAGGGAACTTGCTGTTCCAACAGGACAATGCACGTCCCGTATCCCGTGCCACCCAACGTGCTCTAGAAGGTGTAAGTCAACTACCCTGGCCAGCAAGATCTCCGGATCTGTCCCCCATTGAGCATGTTTGGGACTGGATGAAGCGTCGTCTCACGCGGTCTGCACGTCCAGCACGAACGCTGGTCCAACTGAGGCGCCAGGTGGAAATGGCATGGCAAGCCGTTCCACAGTACTACATCCAGCATCTCTACGATCGTCTCCATGGGAGAATAGCAGCCTGCATTGCTGCAAAAGGTGGATATACACTGTACTAGTGCCGACATTGTGCATGCTCTGTTGTCTGTGTCTATGTGCCTGTGGTTCTGTCAGTGTGATCATGTGATGTATCTGACCCCAGGAATGTGTCAATAAAGTTTCCCCTTCCTGGGACAATGAATTCACGGTGTTCTTATTTCAATTTCCAGGAGTGTATTTTACAGAAGAAACTGTTACCAGTATTTCTTCCGCTATCATATAATCATACAATAAAGGATCCTTCTTTCTATGTATTCGCAATACATTACATTTATCTATGTTAAGGGTCAGTTGCCACTCCCTGCACCAAGTGCCTATCCGCTGCAGATCTTCCTGCATTCCGCTACAATTTTCTAATGCTGCAACTTCTTTGTACACTACAGCATCATCCGCGAAAAGCCGCATAGGAAGCAAGAAAAGTGCAGAGCGTGCGCTCGTGAGAGTGCATTGCCAGCAACTTTCTCATCTGCGACTTAAGCGTATGCACAAAGCGTTCAGCCTCTCCGTTCGACTGGGGGTGGAACGGGCCTTAGGTCAGATGGCGAATGCCATTAGCGGTACAGAACGCTTCAAACTCTGAGGACACGAATTGGGGGCCATTGTCGGAGACAATAACTTCAGGAAGGCCCTCAATGGAAATAATAGACGTCAAAGCCCGAATAGTGCTGGCAGATGTAGTAGAAGATATTGGCACAACAAAAGGAAAGTTGCTGTACGCATCAATAACTATTTCTGTGACTTACCAACTCAAGTACAAGTCCCCAATAGGGACAAGAAAGGAGACATGAAGGGCGCCAAAAACAGAAATAACAATCATCCATTTATTGCACCATTACACACGCACACCATGATATATAAGACATTATAATTGCCATACTCAAATCTATTATGACAATATGTATCAGGAAGGGCACACACAATGGAGTTTCAGAAATTACAACGGCACATCAACTCCGCTATGACAAACAGTCTGCATAATGAAGGCCGCACAATTTTACCAATGTAAGATATTAAAACAATACCAACATAAAATTAACTAAAATGCCTTGAAGGAAATGGTTATGAGAAGAACACGACGGGGCCGCAAGGGAGGAGGCAACACAATACTTAACTCAGGTGCACCAAAACAAACAACGGGCACCAGGCCACGCCAACAACGGACACGTAAGGCACGCAACTACTCTCTCCGTTGCGGTTCCTGCATGTTCCACTCAAGTAATAGCTACCTGAAACATTTTAATACTTGGAACAGTACACCAGTGACCAGCAAATTAAAAAAAAAACATTACATAAAAATAAAATAATTTAAGAAAATCACATCATATGACTATGAGCTTAAGGTCTTTCGGTAATTAACAGATTACGAAACAGGTAAAGGGGCATGTGCCACTATTAAATCTTCCGTAATTACACTACTAAATTTCTAAGTAACCAAGTTGCAATTAACGGGGGGTTGGGTTGTTTCGGGAAGGAGACCAGACAGCGGGGTCATCGGATTAGTGAAGGACGGGGAAGGAAGTCGGCCATGCCCTTTCAAAGGAACCATCCCGGCATTTGCCTGGAGCGATTTAGGGAAATCACGGAAAGCCTAAATCAGGATGGCCGGACGCGGGATTGAACCGTCGTCCTTCCGAATGCGAGTCCAGTGTCTGCAATTAACGCAACAAGAATTTAATCATTTAGGTGATAATGTTACTTTAAAATAGTAATAAAATCATTTCATTCAGCAGAGGACCAAGAATGTTCCGATCAGTACTCCCCAGTGAAGCAGTTCACGCAAACAGTATTCCACGGCTCCGAGCACACAGCCCCATACAACAAGAAACACAACCACAGCGGCCCGGCGTACTACCAGAACCACCAGGCAGTAAACCAAAATCGTACTCAGCCGAAACAAGGACCGACTTTTAAAATAACGAGACCTAGCCCGGGCCGGATAACAGACCAAATGCCGGGAAATCCACAAGGAACCTCAGCCAACTTAATACCAAAACAACAATTTATGAACAATATGCAAAACACAAGAACTCTCAGTCCAAAGGCTTCCGTTTAGTCGCGAAGGTGGCTCCGACCCGCCTGCTGAGGTGCCAAGCGTCGTACGGAGTGCCGAATCAAGCTTAACCTTCGTTAACGGAAAGCGGAAGCACCACAAGACAAAATAAACTCCAATCTAACTGCGCAAGGCAAACTCTAAGGAGTGCCACTCGAAGACTATGCACTTGGAGATCAAACGTAAAGCACCCAGACTAACGTGCCGCCGAACGACGCACTTCCATCACTAGCGTCTAGCAGAGTACGGAGAGCAGCGTAGCCCATCGATATACATCCATGGGACGGTAAACGAGGATAGCAATCCCAGCGACGGAGAGACAGGAGGACGAAATGACATCCCGCCGCACATAGAAGGTATTTCAAACTGAGGCACGACAAACTACAACAGGCGAGATTTTGCTCCCCTTGCGAATCAAGTTAAACGGCACACCACGCCGCTGTCCACACTATTAACCGTAAAACCACGGTCCAGTCTTCCCATCGGGGCGCCACTCGGCGTCCAGACGCAAACAACCCCAGCCCAGCCGAACTGTCTCCACGCCAAGGCAGCCACCTCTCTCCTCCTCATACCCCTCCACCTAAGCTGCCGCCAGCGATCACACACGGAAACAACCGCCTAACACCAAAGCGCCGTCTGAGTGAAAACTGAGCACTAAGATCGATACGGACTAGGAAATAAGCGAGCACCGTAACAACTATCAACCAGAGGGTGTCCCAGAATGGACCCGCAAAATCAATATGAACGCGCTGCCAAGGCTCAGTAGGGGTCGGCCACGCAAAGAAGCGCTAGCGGGGAGCAGATTGATGTTCCACGCAAGCAAATTCTCAATTTGTTTATCAATGCCGACCCACGTGCAATGACGACGCGCAAATTGCTTCGTCCGCACTATACCCCAATGACCAGCGTGCAGCAAACGGAGGATTCCCGACTCCAACGAACGACGTACAATCACACGAGACTGATCATTGTCAGTTCGTAACAAGATAACATCGTGGTGTGCATACAAGTTGTGACGTTGCGGAAAGTAACGCCGAACAAGTAGATCACGAATTTGCATAGTAGGTGGAGGCCATTGAGTAAGAATATACTGCAAAAGAATCTGTAACGAAGCATTGACGGCTGTCGCGGCAGCTATGCGACGAAAATCCACCGGAAAACCACCGGCTAATTCCTTATCTTGCGAATCAATGAACATGCAGGACAATTCGGAAGAATCAAACACTGCGTCAGGACCGATAGGTAGACGAGACAAAACGTCAGCATTGCCATGCTGGGCCGTAGGCTGAAACACGATTTCGTAATTGTAGTTAAACAGATACAAAGACCAATGTTGCAATTTTTGTGCAGTACGGGCTGGAACTGGCTTTGACGGGTGGAACAACGACGTCAAAGGCTTATGGTCGGTGACCAAATAGAACTTTCGACCGTACAAAAAATCATGAAACTTAGTCACTCCATATACAATACCTAAAGCCTCTTTCTCGATTTGAGAATAGTTTTGCTGGGCGGAATTGAGCAACTTAGACGCAAAAGCGATCGGACGATCGACAGAATTAATGCGGTGCGAGAGAACCGCTCCGATGCTGTCAGAAGATGCACCGACAGCCAAAACAACTGGTTTGGAGGGATCGAATGGAATCAAACAGCGATCACTCAACAAAGCAGCTTTGAGCTTGTGGAAAGCAGCGGCACATTCCGAAGACCAAACAAAAGGAACGTTCTTAAGCCGAAGGCAATGCAGAGACGCTGCAACCTGCGCTGCATTAGATATAAACCGAATATAATATGAAATTTTGCCCAACACAGAATAAAGTTCTTTCAAGTTTCTGGGTGCTGGCAAGTCTCTAGTCGCACTGAGATGTGACTGTGAGGAGTGGATACGTGTCCGTTAATGATATGTCCTAAATACTGAATCTCAGTTTGAAAAAAAAATTGCACTTATCTCTGTTACTCTTTAGCCCTGCCTGCAAAAGTACAGTAAATAAGGCACGGAAATTCTGCAAATGTTCGGCAGGGGTACGACCTGAGAAGACTATATCGTCCAGGTAATTTGAGCAACCAGCGAGAGTGGCACAACTACTGCAAGTAAGACGGAAAAGTAGCAGGAGCCGAAGCACAGCCGAACGGAAGGTGGCGAATCTTGAACAATCCAAGGTGGGTGTTGATCACAAAATAGCGCTGCACTGTTCGTCGAGCGTCATCTGAAAGTATGCGTCCCCCAAGTCAATCGTGGAAAAAAATTTTGCCGCACCAACTTTATCAAAAATGTCTTCAGGACGCGGTAAGGGAAATGTAGCTGCCACCGTCTGGGGATTTATTGTAGACTTAAAAGTCAGCACAAATACGGAGACGACCAAGCAGAAACAGGTTCAATGACATCACTGTCTTGCAAATGCGTCAGTTCAGCAGCTACGGCGTCGCGCTGTGCGTGCGGTACGAGGCTTGCACGCCGGAAAATAGGCATGGCATATTCTTTAACTACAACATGCGCTGCAAAGTCTGTGGCACAACCAAGGCCATCAGAAAAGAGTTCAGTAAAATCATCGCATGGTGCTGCAACACTGTCTGAATGGTCACTAGTGTTGATGCAAAGTACATTGTCCTGAATTGCGGGGCCAAAAAGTTCAAATGCGTCCATGCCAAAAATGTTCGTAGCATCACTAGAGGGGAGCACATGGAAAGACACTGTACGGGTCGTTGCACCATACGTGGCTTGCAAACAACACACGCCGGGCACTGAGATTTCCTATCCAGTAAATGCAGTCAGCGTGGAATGCGAACGACGAAGCGGGGGCGAACCAAGCATGTCATGCGTTGACCTGTTGAGTAAAAAAACATACGCAGCAGTGTCCAGCTGCATGCGAACAGAACTTCAACAAATGTTCAAAATCACAAAAAGTTTCCTCGCTGGCCCTCCGGGTGGCCGAGAGCTTCTATGCGCTACAGTCTGGAGCTGCGCGACTGCTCCGGTCGCAGGTTCGAATCCTGCCTCGGCCATGGATGTGTGTGATGTCCTTAGGATAGTTAGGTTTAAGTAGTTCTAAGTTCTAGGGGACTCATGACCTCAGAAGTTAAGTCCCATAGTGCTCAGAGCCAGTTGAACCATTTTTCTTCGCATCATGCTGAATGCAAGAGGATGTGACTGGTAAAACTTGATTCACGCGACGAGCTGTCGAAGCACGTGAAGCAGAAGGCTTTAAATAAATGGCATTAACGTCCATACGCTGATGTGAATCACGATCACGGTGATTTCAGTTGCGGTGACGCCCACGCGAGTCACGCGAACGGGAGACAAGTTCGGAATAAGAGTTTCTCTTACTACACACAGGTTGCACGATTCCTTTCTTATTACAAAAATAACATTGTGCTTGACAAGAGGAGCAACTGTCCAGTGGATGGGCACGAAAGCAGTTCGGACATGATTTCAGCCGCGCGGGATTAGCCGAGCGGTCTCTGGCGACGCAGTCATGGACTGTGCGGCTGGTCTCGGCGGAGGTTCGAGTCCTCCCTCGGGCATGGGTGTGTGTGTTTGTCCTTAGGATGATTTAGTTTAAATAGTGTGTCAGCTTAGGGACTGATGAAAAATGGTTCAAATGGCTCTGAGCACTGTGGGACTTAACATCTGTGGTCATTAGTCCCGTAGAACTTAGAACTACTTAAACCTAACTAACCTAAGGACATCACTCACATCCATGCCCGAAGCAGGATTCGAACCTGCGACCGTAGCAGTCGCGCGGTTCCGGACTGAGCGCCTAGAACCGCTAGACCACCGCGGCCGGCGGGACTCATGACCTTAGCAGTTAAGTCCCATAAGATTTCACACACACACACACACACACACACACACACACACACACATGATTTCAGTTTCTGAGAGGGTGCCTGGTTAGAGCCAATGTTTACGTGCACGCTAGCGGCGCGGCGTGGCTGGCGGGCGAGGGCACGTTTTGTGCCGCGCTAACAGAACACACACCCGGAGTCACGTCGAACGCGTAAGTGGCCATGTCTAATGTATCTTGTCTGTCTAGCAAATCCACTACTTTCTGCAAAGATGGGTTTTTAAGTCTGAGGATTTGTTCGCGGATGTGGTGATCCGCCACATTCTGCGCAATAGCGTCTCTAATCATTATATCCGCGTATGAGCGTCCACACGAGCAATTAAAGTCACAAACAGACGTTAGTCCCTGAAGATCCGCTAACCAAGATTTATTTGACTGAGTAGGGCCACGCCGGAGACGAAAGAATTTGTAGCGTGCAGCTACCACATTTACACTGTCACGGAAGTGGGAATACAAAGCATCCATCACTTCGTTATAAGTTTTAGTTTCTGGGCGGGTGGTGGGTAACAATTTCACGAGCACACGGTACAACAGAACACCCTCGTTGGCAATGAAAAAGGCAAGCATCTCTGTACCTGGTATGTTGTATGCTGCGAAGTGTGCCTCGAGCTGGGCGATGTATTCTGGCCAGCGTTCAACGTTAGGATTGAAGGCCCGAAATGGCGGCGCCGTCGGCGACGGAGTCGGTACAGGCGGTGGCATCGGAGGTGCCGAAGTAGCTGCAGTTTGTAGCGTGACCAGTACATTCATGGCAGCAAGCAGCTGCGCCATTTGCTGAGCCTGAAAACGTACAAGATCGGGCAGAGAAGCCTGTTCCTGTGGCGAAGCCATGGTTTGGTTCAAATGGCTCTGAGCACTATGGGACTTAACTTCTCAGGTCATCAGTCCCTTAGAACTTAGAACTACTTAAACCAAATCAACCTAAGAACATCACACACATCCATGCTCGAGGCAGGATTCGAACCTGCGACCGTAGCGGCCACGCGGTTCCAGACTGTAGCGCCTAGAACCGCACGGCAACTCCGCCGGCAAGCCATGGTTTACAGAAATGAAAGTCTTATACTTAGGCTAGCACGAAAAGAAAGTATTACCGAGCAAAGAAAGGAAATGATAGGAGATAAAAAAAGTAGCCTCGTCGCCAACTGTTGACGCACGTGACTAAAAGTGGTTTACTGGAGCCTGAATATACACTACTGGCCATTAAAATTGCTACACCACGAAGATGACGTGCTACAGAGGCGAAATTTAACCGACAGGAAGAAGATGCTGTGATGGGCAAATAATTAGCTTTTCAGAGCATTCACACAATGTTGGCGCCGGTGGCAACACCTACAACGTGTTGACATGAGGAAAGTTTCCAACCGATTTCTCATACACATACAGCAGTTTACCGCCGTTGCCTGGTCAAACGTTGTTGTGATGCCTCGTGTAGGGAGGAGAAATGCGTACTATCACGTTTCATACTTTGATAAAGGTCGGACTGTATCCTATCGCGATTACGGTTTATCGTATCGCGATATTGCTGCTCGCGTTGGTCGAGATACAATGACTGTTAGCAGAATATGGAATAGGTGGGTTCAGGAAGGTGATACGGAACGCCTCGTATCACTAGCACTTGAGATGACAGGCATTTCATCCGCATGGCTGTAACGGATCGTGCAGCCACGTCTCGATCCCTGAGTCAACAGATGGGGACTTTTGCAAGACAACAACCATCTGCACGAACAGTTCGACGACGTTTGCAGCTGCATGGACTATCAGCTAGGAGACCATGGCTGCAGTTACCCTTGACGCTGCATCACAGGCAGGAGCGCCTGCGATGGTGTAATTTGAAACGTCCCCTTAGAAAAATTGTATATGACTGTGCTTAAACTGACACGTAATATTTTTTAGCGCAACGCAATCTGACTTCCAATAGTCCCTACAAAAGAATGGCCCTGACTAACAATAAGCTATACCTTTCACAAATCACTTACCTCACAAAAATCTTCGTTACTCGAACTACTGCAATACAGCGGTTGCTACTACTGCCAGCTAAATAAAAGATTCAAACTACGGAACCCACTAACTACTGATAGGCCTATGTAAGTAGGCTGTTTAGGTTTTGTTATTGGTAACGCCACGTAGCGCTCTGTATGAAAATCACTGGCTGTGCGGTGTGAAGTCTGTAGCTAGTTTGCATTGTTGTCTGCCATTGTAGTGTTGTGCAGCTGGATGTTAACAGCTCGTAGCGTTGCGCAGTTGGAGGTGAGCCGCCAGCAGTGGTGGATGTGGGGAAGTGCGATGGTGGATTTTTGAGAATGGATAATCTGGAGGTGTGTCCATCAGAAACAGTACATTTGTAAGAATGGATGTCATGAACTGCTATATATATATTATGACTATTAAGGTAAATACATTGTTTGTTCTCTATTAAAATCTTTCATTGGCTAACTATGCATTCTTAGAAAAAAATGTTACAAGAAAGACTAGTTGTTTCATGTACGGACATATCTAGGAAAGCCGGCCGCCGTGGTCTCACGGTTCTAGGCGCGCAGTCTGGAACCACATGACTGCTAAGGTCGCAGGTTCGAATCCTGCCTCGGGCATGGATGTGTGTGATGTCCTTAGGTTAGTTAGGTTTAAGTAGTTCTAAGTTCTAGGGGACTATTGACCACAGCAGTTGAGTCCCATAGTGCTCAGAGCCATTTGAACCGTATCTAGGAAAAACTGTTAAGATTGTGTTTCTGTTCACCAAATTAAAATGGTCTGCTTCTTTAAGTTTATCTTATTTTACTTTTTGACTCAATTGGGAGGAGAGCGTCTGGGGCATGTTTTAACGCAGTGTGTGTCCATATGGGTAGTGAGGGGCGGCTAACTGAGAAATGATGTGTCGAACACGTTCCGTTCAGTTGGATGAGGTGGTTGTTATGCACGCAGAAGTGGACTCAGTTGATGTAGTTAACCGGGGCACCCACCACTGTACTTACACCTATGCGATGAACGATTCACACACTCACCTTCTACTCAACGTAACACTGTGCGCACCATCGCTCGGCGAATTTAACAGTAGGGACTTATCTACTATACGATTTATTGGATAACATGACCAATTTTCCGATGGTAAAATCAGTATCAGCAGATTACATATGCCAGTTAGTGTGTAGTTTAGCCATAAAATTTCACGGGCGAGATATCAAACGATTCGTAATAACGAAAAAACGTGCCAAATTTGTCTGTCCCGTTGTCCGGATCACAGGGTCTCTAGTAACAGAGAGAAATAGGCCCAGTTTACAGTAAGATTGAATAAAAACGCCCCCATTCACAATTTTTTGTGTTTTATTAAATTACACCATGCATTTCGGACGCTGTAGGTCCATCTTCACGCGAAAATCGTCTAATTCGTAAATTAAGTTTGGTCTTGAGAGAGGTGAAATGCGTTTTCCTTTTATGAAAACCAAACATCTAACTTTCTCGTAACAGAAAAACGCATTTCACCTCACTCAAGACCAAACTTTATTTCAATTAGTCCATTCGTAAATTCTTAGGCGCCTTGGCCGGAGTACCAACACGCCACACACAGCACAAATTATCTTCGCCATCTAAGCAGGACATTTTAATTTCATCCAAACTTTGTAGCTGTGAACGAGACTGCATTTAATACACAGGAAGTTTGAATAAAAACGTCGTCAGTCACATTTTTTTAGTGTTTTATTATATTACACAGTGCATTTCGGACCTTCGTTCCATCTCCAGGTGCAAATCGTCTAATAGATAATTTACATTTGTTCCTGAGTGAGGTGAAATGCGTTTTCCTGTTACGAGAAAGTTAGATGTTAGGTTTTCATAAAAGGAAAACGCATTCCACTTCACTCAAGAACAAATGTAAATTATGTATTACACGATTTGCACCTGAAGATGGAACGAAGGTCCAAACTGCACCGTGTAATATAATAAAACACTAAAAAATATGACTGGAGACGTTTTTATAACTCTTACTGTGTATTAAATGCAGTCTCGTTCACAGCTACAAAGTGTGGATGAAATTAAAATGTCCCGCTTAGATGGCGAAGATAATTTGTGCTGTGTGTGGCGTGTTGGTACTCCGGCCAAAGCGCCTAAGAATTTACGAATGGATTAATTGAACTGAACGGATGTTTTCCGTCTTTTCGACAGATAACAACCTAGGACTACACGAATAAAAACAGGAAGTCCGTAGTTTACGGAAAGTTAGCCAAATATGGGAAACATTTAGAAAGGATGTGCTGCAGCTGACGTAAAACAGAATGTTGCTACTATACTTGTTGCAAGTTGGCAAGAGACCAGTATTAAAAATATGCAACCAAAAATACTGCATTCAATATTTATACAGCACAAAAAATTTTAGTTGAAGGATTTGTAACAATTAGATTAATTATTAGAAAAAAATAATTAACTTGTGAATAGCACCACGTGATGTAGCCGACTGGATTAAATAGTCTTCTGCAAAGATACATTTAGTAGATTGGTCACGTTGAAGTCTATTTGTTTGAAGTTATTTTTGTTGATGACGATTATGTGTTTAAAGGGACTAAACTACTGGGTCATCATTCCCTCAAGTTGTTTTTGAAACAATGTTTCTGATAAGACCGTTATTAAGTACAGCTAATCAAACTGTCACAGTTCAACTGATGCCGCTTCCAACTCTGTCAGAGCACATGTTAAACTGTCTATTGCTGCCAGGTCATCCTTTGCTGTGCGTTTAGTAAGAGTAACATTGCCTAAAATAACTTCTACTGAGTAAAAATTTCAAACCGCGAAGTTAGATCCTTTCAATAAAAATATATTTTCCTTGGGACAGTAAATTTTATTCAGTCGGCATGACTGTCGACCTTGTGATTTCCCCCCTTATGGAAAAGGTGTAACTAACCTGTCTCTACGGGTTATTACGTTATTATTGGGAATGGAAATGCTTATTGATTGTGAAATTAACGTGAGAAGGCTAGGGTCGTCACCGACTCTAACCATAAAACTAATCAAAGGTTTGGCCGAGTCGGAAAATAAATTAATTTGATCACAAACCAAAAACTCATAAAAATGCATATGTCGTAATATCGATCATAGGGGATGCGATGTAATTAATAGTACTTCCCGTGCACTGTTCACGAGAATCAACCATTTAAAATAAAAAAGCACGTGCATGAACACTGTGCAGAAGATCAGCTCCCAGCAACACACCTGAAAATAAGGCTTAATCTAAAGCATTTGTTTTAAAATAAAAGGGGAAACTAATCACTGGACCTGTGCGTAAGGATACGCGTTGGATGTGCTAACAGGAAAGCTACGAGGTGAGTGGCTTAGGTGCAGAAACGTAACCTCGGAATACAAGAGAATATTGTGGATAAAATCATTTATTCCTAACAAGGGAACCTCCCCATCGCACTCCCCTCAGATTTAGTTGTAAGTTGGCACAGTGGATGGACCTTGAAAAACTGAACACATATCAATCTAGAAAACAGGAAGAGGTTGTGTGGAAATATGAAAAAAAATAAGCAAAATATACAAACTGAGTAGTCCATGCGCAAGATAGGCAACATCAAGGTTAATATGAGTTAAGGAGCGTCGTGGTCCCATGGTTAGCGTGAGCAGTTGCAGAGGAAGAGGTCCTTCGTTCAAGTCTTTCCTCGAGTGAAAAAAATATTACATTTTTTATTTTCAGACAATTATTATCTGTCCGTCCGTCTGCTCGATGCGAGGTAACTGCGCCGTAGCATGGGGACGCTACACCGAAACAAACATCGAATCTCACTTTTCTTGGGAGTGATTATCACATCCACAAGAAAACCTAAATCGGGCAAGGTAGAAGAATCTTTTTACCCATTCGCCAAGTGTACAAGTTAAGTGGGTCGACAACATATTCCTGTCATGTGACGCACATGCCGTTTCCAGTGTCGTATAGAATATATCAGACGTGTTTTCCTGTGGAAGAATCGGTTGACCTATTGCGATCAAATGTTTTTGGTTCCCATTGGAGAGGCACGTCCTTTCGTCTACTAACCGCACGGTTTTGCTGTGCGACCGCAAAACACAGACACTAAACTTATTACAGTGAACAGAGACGTCAATGAACGAACGGACATATCATAACTTTGCGAAATAAATAAAGCAAACTCTTCACTCAAGTGAAGACTTGAACCAAGGACCTCTCGTTCCGCAGCTGCTCACGCGAACCACCAGACCACTGCGTTCCCGAGATCACACTCTCCTTGATGTTGCCTATCTCGCACATGCACTACATAGTTTGTATATTTTACTTATTTTTTCATAGTTCTACACAACTTCTTCCTGTTTTCTCGATTGATCTGTTTTCAGTTTTTCAAGGCCTATCCACTGTGCCAACTTATAACTAAATCTGAGGGGGGTGCGATGGGGAGGTTCCCTTGTAAGATATGGATGTGAGGCATGTACACAAGTCCTGACAACATTAATTCCTAAGACATTAAAGAAAAGCATCGATACATTCACCGTTATAATCTACACCTAAAATCATTGGTGTGAATCATTTATACAACTGCTGTTGCCTGATAACTGATCGCAATAACTCGTGAAACGGTACATGTTTCGCAGTACACCCGCGTGCCCACGTGGTTTGTGGAGACGCAATTTCTAGATATCGTGGCTAAGTTGCAACAATATCAGATCACAAAATCATGAACAGTTAACATTCCTCAAAACAAACATGAGATCGGACAGTTAGTGATGATGGTAGCCGAACAAACTCTAATGTTCTACCACGTGGTTGGCTCCCACGGACGAAAGACACATAAGGCAAGGAAAATTTATGAGAAGACAAAGCTATTAATGTTTAGAAAAATAAAAGCGTATACAGGCACAGCTCAAGGCAAACAGACATTCATACAGAAGGGAGTGCTCACTTCTTATCGACACCTTTGTGTGACGCTCTTCCTACGGATCCAAGTCAGCTACAGAAATTTACTAAAAGAAAAATCTGCCAAAGTTTTGCATTCCTTGCTGCGACAAGGCAAAGCAATCTTTCACAGTTGAAAAGCGAGACCAAAAGCTAACAGCTCTCCCCTCGCCAAGTAACAACGCGCCACGCGGGCAGTGTAACTCACCCTTCTTCGACTGGAGTACAGCTGTGGACGCTTCCCGTACCGGCGGCAGACTGCCTCCCTTTTTTTATCTCCAGCCTCTTCACCCGCTCCGCGTGACCCGGAAAACCCAAAGGTGCCATTTCCGCCACCAACCTAACGCAGGTGGATTTCTCACAAGTAGCGCAAACCTCTTTGCCTACTTGACCACTACGATAGGATTCTGTACAACTGCTGCTGAATCTGTGTGACTATCGCAGAGTTTCTGCAGCAGACTACGCCACCGTCTAGCAACGTGACACAGAACTACATTCATTCACTCACACCATTATGAGAGTTATGAGAAAAGAGAAACCAGGAAAAGAAAGAGAAATGCTAGTGAAAATGGACTACCGGACTAATGAAAGGTGGCTACAGGACCCTTTCAACGGAATACGTCTGCTTCCTTTATTTGTCACTCACTGGAGCGAACTAATGGTTTCTCCTTATCCCTGAAAAGTTTTGTGCACTGAATAATAACAAAGTAAGAGGAAAAGTAAAAAAATAAATTTTCACTTTGTCAGGTGTTGACAGTGTGGAACGGACGTGAATACTGGAGATATGAACATTTAATAACGAAAAAGCTTATTACCGAAACAGCTACGTTTATTATTAACAAATGTAAGTTAAGTTTCGTTAGCATATTGTTTAGTTAGGTGGAACAGTTGACATTTACACAAGGACTGGCATGCAGTTGCCCATGCTTTTTCTCTCCCAGAGTTGGGGCGCGCTAGGTAACTATACGGGCCGCCTCCCCCACCAACGTGCACGATAGACTCGTCCGCTTCCCTGGGTCCACTTCTAGGAATTGGCTGCACCCGGGTCCACAAAGAAAAGTCAATACCGGGCGAGGACCAGCTGCTGGATGCACTGACTCGCCTTCCCGCTGCGTAACTGAGTTTATCGCTGGAAATTATAACTAACCGAATTTCGTAAGCAGGTGATTCTAATCGGCTTTTAATATCGACTGAATTATTTGTTGATCATTGATAGAACATGTTAAAAAGAAAAATAACTTTTTCTGGCGATCTGAAGCAACTTGTTATAGAAATACTTCACTGCAAAGAGAGCTTCACTGCAAATTTAAACCCAGCCAATACCTCTCAGACAAACAGAAGCTAAACGATGTCAAAGTTAGCGTAAGAAGGGCTATGCGTGAAGCGTTCAGTGAATTCAAAAAGTAAAATTCTATGTACCGACTTGACAGAAAATCCTAGAAAGTTCTGGTCTTACGTTAAATCAGTAAGTGGATCGAAACAGCATATCCAGACACTCTGGTATGATAATGGTATTGAAACAGAAGATGACACGCGTAAAGCTGAAATACTAAACACTTTTTTCCAAAGCTGTTTCACAGAGGAAGACCACACAGCAGTTCCTTCTCTAAATCCTCGCACGAACGAAAAAATGGCTGACATCGAAATAAGTGTCCAAGGAATAGAAAGCATCTGAAATCACTCAACAAAGTCCACTAGATCTGACGGGATACCAAATCGATTCTACACAGAGTACGCGAAACAACTTGCCCCCTTTTAGCAGCCGTGTACCGCAAGTCTCAAGAGGAAAGGAAGGTTCGAAATGATTGGAAAAGAGCACAGGTAGTCCCAGTCTTCAAGAAGGGTCGTCGAGCAGATGCGCAAAACTATAGACCTATATCTCTGACGTCGATCTGTTGTAGAATTTTAGAACATGTTTTTTGCTCGAGTATCATGTCGTTTTTGGAAACCCAGAATCTACTCTGTAGGAATCAACATGGATTCCGGAAACAGCGATCGTGTGAGACCCAACTCGCTTTATATGTTCATGAGACCCAGAAAATATTAGATACATGCTCACAGGTAGATGTCATTTTCCTTGACTTCCGGAAGGCGTTCGATACAGTTCCGCACTGTCGCCTGATAAACTAAGTATAAGCCTACGGAATATCAGACCAATTGAAGAGTTTTTAACAAACAGAACACAGCATGTTGTTCTCAATGGAGAGACGTCTACAGACGTTAAAGTAACCTATGGCGTGCCGCAGGGGAGTGTTATCGGACCATTGCTTTTCACAATATATGTAAATGACCTAGTAGATAGTGTCGGAAGTTCCATGCGACTTTTCGCGGATGATGCTGTAGTATACAGAGAAGTTGCAGCATTAGAAAATTGCAGCGAAATGCGGAAAGATCTGCAGCGGATAGGGACTTGGTGCAGGGAGAGGCAACTGACCCTTAACATAAACAAATGTAATGTATTTCGAATACATAGAAAAAAGGATCCTTTATTGTATGATTATATGATAGAGGAACAAACACTGGTAGCAGTTACTTCTGTAAAATATCTGGGAGTATGAGTACGGAACGATTTGAAGTGGAATGATCATAAAATTAATTGTTGGTAAGGCGGGTACCAGGTTGAGATTCATTGGGAGAGTCCTTAGAAAATGTCCATCAACAAAGGAGGTGGCTTACAAAACACTCATTCCACCTATACTTGAGTATTGCTCATCAGTGTGGGGTCTGTAACAGGTTGGGTAGAGAGAGGAAATAGAGAAGATCCAAAGAAGAGCGGCGCGTTTTGTCACAGGATTATTTGGTAAGCGTGATAGCGTTACGGAGATGTTTAGCAATCTCAAGAGGCAGACTCTGCAAGAGAGGCTCTCTGCATCGCGATGTAGCTTGCTGTTCAAGTTTCGAGAGGGTGCGTTTCTGGATGAGGCATCGAATATATTGCTTCGCCCTACTTTTACCTCCCGAGGAGATCACGAATGTAAAATTAGAGAGATTCGAGCGGACCTGGTGGCTTTCCGGCAGTCGTTCTTCCCGCGAACCATACGCGACTGGAACAGGAAAGGGAGGTAATGACAGTGGCACGTAAAGTGCCCTCAGCCACACACCGTTGGGTGGCTTGCGGAGTATAAATGTAGATGAAGGTGTAGATGTAGATAAAAGTACCCAACAAAAAATTAATCACCGCCAGGGGACGTCACTGCAGTATCGTATAATTCCACTTCTATCCTTGAAAATATCCTCATTTCGTCTAGGAAGAGAGTCTATAAGTTTCTTGAGGTTTGCTATTTGCAGCTGAGGCCACTCATTGATGATTTTTTAATTGAAGCATTTAAATTTTTCTTACTATATGCGTAAAAATTAACGGCAATTTTTTTGTTTCTTTGCAAGGAATTCTATTTATTCTTCCAGATAAATGTTATCCCCTTCAAAGTTATTTAGTTTCAAAGTTAATTAGTGGTTATACACTTTTCCCAGCGCTTTTCCCAATCCCCAAGGCACTTCGGGAACTCGATCACTGAGATAGCTTTCAACTGCATCAGCGATGTGTTTTTAATATCATTTATGTTTGCAAAACTAAGGCCATTTAATGTTTTCTTTATTTTTGGGAACAGAAAAAGGTCACACGGGGCCATTTCTGGCGAATATGGATGCTGGAACATTATTACACTACTGTTTACGTTAAAAAATTAACGATCAAGCAGTTTTTTCCCCCACAATTCGGGGTATTTTTTTTGAACTGCTTCACGCAGATAGCATTGTACTTGTAAGTGATACTCATTATTAAACATTCGACATTATGGTAAGAACTCATGGTGCAATACATCGTTAACGCCAAAGAACACAGTGAAATACACTGCTGGCCATTAAAATTGTTACACCAAGAAGAAATCAGATGATAAACGGGGATTCATTGGACAATAATATAATACACTAGAACTGACATGTGATTATATTTTCACGCAATTTTGGTGCATAGATCCTGAGAAATCAGTACCCAGAACAAACACCTCTGGCCGTAATAACGGCCTTGATACGCCTGGGCATTGAGTCAAACAGAGCTTGGATGGCGTGTACATGTACAGCTGCCCATGCTGCTTCAACACAATACCACAGTACATCAAAAGTAGTGACTGGTGTATTGTGACGAGCCAGTTGCTCGGCCACCATTGATCAGACGTTTTCAGTTGGTGAGAGATCTTGAGACTGTGCTGTGCTGTATCCAGAAAGGCCCATACAGGACCTGCAACATGCGACCGTGCATTATCCTGCTGAAATTTGGGGTTTCGCAGGGATAGAATGAAGGGTACAGCCACAGGTCGTAACACATCTGAAATGTAACGTCCACTGTTCAATGTGCCGTCAATGCGAACAAGACGAGACAGAGACAAGTAACCAATGGCACCCCATACTATCACGCCGGGTGATACGCCAGTATGACGATGACGAATACACGCTTTCAATGTGCGTTCACCGCGATGTCGCCAAACACGGATGCGACCATCATGATGCTATAAACAGAACCTGGATTCTTCCGAAAAAATGACGTTTTTCCTTTCGTGCACCGAGGTTTGTCATTGAGTACACCATCGCAGGCGGTCCTGTCTGTGATGCAACGTCAAGGGTAACCGCAGCCATGGTCTCCGAGCTGATAGTCCATGCTGCTGCAAACGTCGTCGAACTGTTCGTGCAGATGGTTGTTGTCCTGCAAACGTCCCCATCTGTTGACTCAGGGATCGAGACGTGGCTGCACGATCCGTTACAGCCATGCGGATATGATGCCCGTCATCTCGACTGCTAGTGATAGGTTTCCGTTGGGATCCAGCACGGCGTTCCTTATTACCTTCCTGAACCCACCGATTTCATATTCTGCTAACAGTCATTGGATCTCGACCAAGACGAGCAGCAATGTCTCGATACGATAAACCGCAGTCGCGATAGGCTACAATCCGACCTTTATCAAAGTCGGAAACGTGATGGTATGCATTTCTCCTCCTTACACGAGGCATCACAACAACGTTTCACCAGGCATCGGCGGTCAACTGCTGTTTGTGTATGAGAAATCGGTTGGAAACTTTCCTCATGTCAGCACGTTGTAGGTGTCGCCACCGGCGCCAGCCTTGTGTGAATGCTCTGAAAAGCTAATGATTTGCATATCACAGAATCTTCTTCCTGTCGGTTAAATTTCGCGTCTGTAGCACGTCATCTTCGTGGTGTAGCAATTTTTATAGGCAGTAGTATATGTGCGTATGGCATTTTTTTGCCGCTGCCCCCTTCTGGGAGGTCGGCCGCCTGCTGCAAGTCTTTTAATTTGACACGACGTCGGCGACTTGCGCGTCGATGATGTGGAAATGATGGCGAGGACAACACATTCACCCCGTCCCGAGTGGAGGAAGTCCCCGACGCCGCCGGGAACAGAACCCGGGTCCCGTTATCGAGAATCAGCGACGCAAACCACGGAACCACGAGCTGTCGGAAAAAAACACACTCATCTTAACCTGCATGTTTGACCGCGTTTGTCGCTCTTTTTCCGGTTTGGCGATTCCTAACCCTTCTACTGGTGCGGTCGAGCCTTGGCTTCGACACGTTCTAGTAGCTGTGCGCCGGCCGCACTGGCCGAGAAGTTCTAGAGGCTTCCGTCTGGAACCGCGCGACCGCTACGGTCGCCGGTTCGAATCCTGCCTCGAGCATGGATGTGTGTGACGTTCTTAGGTTAGTTAGGTTTAAGTAGTACTAAGTTGTACGGGACTGATGAGCTCAGATGTTAAGTTCCATAGTGCTCAGAGCCATATGAACCATTTGAAGTAGCTGTGCATCATTGTTTACTTCATCTAGCGACGCCTGAGCTACTTGCATTCAACACTGTTTTCTTCAAAATTGAACAATTTTGGAACAAATTTTGCTATCATACGTTTCATATCCAGAAAATCCGAAAATATGTCCTGGGACGAGGGAACTGATAACACCATCTCTTCAGCAACGTTTCTCACTGCGATTCGGTGACCGTTTGTATTCGTTTCTGACACTTGTTTCAATATTTCATCGGCTGATGATGCACTGCGGAACACTGGGCGCTCGTCGTCTTTAACATTTCTAGGGTCTTCATCTTAATGCTTATATCGCTTTTAAGCTCTTGTTTTACTTACGTTTCTAAACTTTGCTACACTTTAATCCGTTCTTACAGTAAATTTTAATACAAATTCTCTTATTCATTTTTATACAAAATAAAGGATAGCTGCTACTGCCAAAGCAGACGAAACTTTTTCGACAGCTGACAACTGACTAAATACCCTGTATGTTTATCAACACATTAACGAGAAAATCGCGCGAAACGAACTAATAAAACACACTAAATTCTAGTTCTTTTCATAAGCGCCTTGTAAAGAAAATTTCAAATTTCACACCTAACTTTCAGAGAAAGACGTGGCATGGAAACCAAGTCTCGAAAAAATGAGTGCACAGATAGAAACGGCAAACCGCAGGAAATCGAGTGCGGTAATGCAAGACCGAAAGGTGAAAAACCTCGGAAAAAACTGACTTTCCAGAGATAGCCGGAAACGACTGAATGAAACTGCGTTCCCTTCATTTACACGCTGGTACAGCCATAGTTTACAGAACAGTGTTCATAGTCGTAATGTTTGGCCAAAACTGGTAAATGGAAGTGCACACTTAAATTATATATATTCCATAAATTATAACGTTGTCGAAGTGATGACACGTTGATGCGATTATACATCTTCAATTAAATGCGTAAAGCCCGTAATGTTTAAATGTGTGTAAAATCTTATGGGACTTAACTGTTAAGGTCATCAGTCCCTAAGCTTACACACTACTTAACCTAAATTATCCCAAGGACAAACACACACACCCATGCCCGAGGGAGGACTCGAGCCTCCGCCGGGACCAGCCGCACAGTCCAGGACAAAGCCCGTAATCCTCAAATTTTTCGGCGTATGCGTTTCAAAGGCTACATTTTTTCTGAATTGCAATATCTTGAAAGTTACCCAAAGAAATTTAGGGGAGACTGGGGTAGGCTGTAATTCGAGATTTTTAATTTTTTAAGAGACAGGGCTTACAATTTCCCTTTCTACAATTAGCATATTGCGTAATATGTTTTCTTGGTTATGAATTTAGAAAACATGGTTGGAAATCAGCTATCTAAATTCAGTGTTAATAAAGTAATAAGTCTTGATCGTAAAATAGTTTGCTCATGGTAACTGGTTTCACTCTTTCAAGATCATCGTCAGACCATAAAGTGTCTCCTTTAGTGAGCTGCGGAGTCGGAGAGTGGAAAAAAAACATAGAAGATGATCTTCAACCACTGAAATCCGTTACTGTGGATAAACTATTTTGCGATTAAGACTGATTATTTTACTGAATTTCTTGGCAATATTTTCCGTCAAATTTGAGGCTATAGCAACATTTGACTTTTCAAAAAAAAAAAAGCTCTTTCAGAGGGAATTTTTGTGACCTCCTGCTCCACATTGGGTTGGGTATCATGGATATTATTTAGTACCAATTAGTCATCAAATAGTAATTAAGTATGTAAGAAACTATTCAATATTAGACTAGGCACATTCGAGTGCAGTTTCGCAATTTTCACATGTATATCACTCAAATTTTCCCCAGGGATGCATTATTCGAAAGCCACTTCTTAATTCTGTACTTTGGATCCAGTTTTCTTCCGTTTTACTGTATGCAACAATTATGCACAGTACTAATTCCCGTTTCACACATGCCCCAGAGTCCGTGAGATTGGAAAACACATCGTCAGACCTATTTTCCAATTATTGAAAAAAAATCATGTTTGTTCGGTTGAAGTTAGAAGCTCGTGCAGACCTCGTCGTCACGGGTTTTCGTAATGTAAGATTTTTGCGTCTCTTCATAAAAATCAGAGAACCACTCATCTCCAGGCCACCATTATCCTGCCAACAATATTTAATAGAATGTGCCTCGAAAATACTATAGCCCAGAATTTTTGATTTATTTTCGCATTAACCCGCAGAAAACATCGTCTTGAAGAACGTGCTGCTTTAATTCCTTCTCGTCGACATCAGAAGAAAACTGCCTCTATTTGAAAAACCAATGGTGGTGGAAAGTCGAAAAATTTCACTGTGGGGAATTTTCTTACTATATGTTGTTAAAGTTCTATCCTGTGAACTGTAGCAGTTGATGGTGACAGGGCTCATTAGGTTGTTATATCGAAATGGTTTTAGTGTTACTGTTGGTGCCTTACATACTCAGAGGAAGTCTTCGTCTCGCTCACCTCATTCCCAGCTTTATAAGTGTAAGGCCAGAAAGTGTCATAGCAACGGGATAAGCAGCAATATGCGATCATCAGATGGTTATTTCCCTTCTATCATTATTCATAACTTTCAGTTCATTTCTGATTATCCTTAACTTGAATTCTGTGAAAATAAATCTATCGATTCTAGTCAATGGATGGTCTATCACTTACTCACTATCGCTCACGCCACAGAATGTATGTAACTTGCAGTAACTAAAAATTCTACATTCTCATCAACCCCAAAATCGACATTTAAAACATTATCTCGTCAAACATTTCCCGACACCTCCATGTAATGCAGATTGGCCCACCAGTATATCAGCAGAGACGCTGTGACAGTAGAATGTGTCGGTCGGGAGAGTTGAGTCACTTCGAACGTGCAGTAATCATTGGAGTAACAAATACATCATGGACATTTTACCCCTTCTAAGGCTTTCTAAGTCGACGTTGGTGACGTGGTTTTGTCGTGTGACGTAGACTTCGCTCCAGACTTCTGCATCCAACACCACAACCTTCGATGGTTTCTGTTCCTGAGGGGGAATGGACTAATCACGAAAGTGGGCGTGGTCTAGATTTCACGTGGTAGCAGAGATGAACCTTGTCATGGATAAAATATAAACTACTGGACATTAAAATTGCAACACCAGGAAGATGACGTGCTACAGACGCGAAATTTAACTGACAGGAAGAAGATGCTGTGAGATAAAAATGATTAGCTTTTCAGAGCATTCACACAACGTTGGCGCCGGTGGCGACACCTACAACGTGCTGACATGAGGAAAGTTTCCAACCGATTTCTCATATACAAACAGTAGTTGACCGGCGTTGCCTGGTGAAACGTTGTAGTGATTCCCCGTGTAACGAGGAGAAATGCGTACCATCACGTTTCCGACTTTGATAAAGGTCGGATTGTATCCTATCGCGACTGCAGTTTATCGTATCGGGACATTGCTGCGCGCGTTGGTCGAGTTCCAATGACTGTTAGCAGTATATGGAATCTGTGGGTTCGGGAGGGTAATAAGGAATTCCAACGGCCTCGTACCACTAGCAGCAGAGATGACAGGCATCTTATCCGCATGGCTGCAACGGATCGTGCAGCCACGTCTCGATCCTTGAGTCAACAGATGGGGACGTTTGCAAGACAACAACCATCTGCACGAACAGTTCGACAACGTTTGGAGCAGCATGGACTATCAGATCGGAGACCATGGCTGCGGTTACCCTTGACGCTACATCACAGACAGGAGCGCCTGCGATGGTGTACTCAACGACGAACCTGGGTGTACGAATGGCAAAACGTCATTTTTTCGGATGAATCTCGGTCACCACTTGTTCTCATTGACGGCACTGTGAACAGTGGACGTTACATTTCGGATGTATTACGACCCGTGGCTCTACCCTCCATTCGATCCTTGCGAAACCCTACATTTCAGGAGGATAATGCACGACCGCATGTTGTAGGTCCTGTACGGGTCTTTGTGGACACAGAAAATGTTCGACTGCTGCCCTGGCCAGCACATTCTCCAGATCTCTCACCAATTGAAAAGGTCTGGTCAATGATGGCTGAGCAACTGGCTCGTCACAATACACCAGTCACTACTCCTAATGAACTGTGGTATCGTGTTGAAACTGCATGGGCAGCTGTATGTGTACACGCCATCTAAGCTCTGTTTGACTCAATGCCCAGGCGTATCAAGGCCGTTATTACGGCCAGAGGTGGTTGTTCTGGGTACTGATTTCGCAGGATCTATGCACCCAAATTGCGTGAAAACGTAATCACATGTGAAATTGCGTGAAATTGTAGTCACATGTCAATTCTAGTATAATATATTTGTCCAATGGGTACCCGTTTATCATCTTCATTTCTTCTTGGTGTAGCAATTTTTATGGTCAGTAGTGTATAACTATCGATCATAGTACGTCAAGACTTTACACAGTATTTAGGTCGTTCTTCGACGTCCGACTCGTCAGTCGGCAAGACTCAGCACAACCAGGAGCACCTCCGAAGATGTACAACGTAGCTTTGGACGAAATGTCAGGGATGGAAGAGTTCCATGGTCCACGACCATACAACCCGGAGGGATTCTCGGCAGAGGAATGGACTGCCAGTCCTCCGCAGACATTCAGACACCTCGAAAGTGTCTCCAGCAGAGTTCAAGCCATCTTAAAGGCACACCTCATTTACTGTTCACTAACAAATGAGATGGTGCATTCAGTTCTAAGTCCAACGATTTGGAACACAGATCGTTAAAAATTCAAAAACACCTTCCAATGCGTCTCGGACAAGTACGTTCTGCTCAAAGTATTAAGGGAGAGGTAGGACCCTCAATGGTTTAATTGTCGTGTTAGAATGTTGCTACAGAATTAAAGAGAACTACGTCACAAACTTAAGCGATGTCAAATCGTAACTGAGAGACAAAGCGAAAATGAGCGTAAGGAAAACAATTAGAAAAGTCTTCTATGTATCTGAAAGTAAAATTTTGTCAGCCAGTCTGACTAAAAACCCTAAGAACTTTCGGTCTTGCGTAACATCATTAAGCGGATCAGAATCAGCTAATCAGTGGCTCAGTGACCATTCTGGAACCGAAACGGTAGATGACAGGCCGAAATACTGAAATTGGTCTTCCAAAAATACGCAGAAACAGCAGATATTGAGACAATTGATCGTGAAATCAAAAGCAACTACAGTCGTACAATAGGTGAAGCTCATCCGATCCAGTTGAGATGCCTGTATGATTCTACAGAGATCACGCGACACAAGTCCCATCAATCCTGCTTCCTCCCTTCCCCAGCGTCTTGGCATCCTCCTCTACACGTCCCTGATCCGCCCCATCCTCGAATATGCTTCGGTCGTGTGGGGCAATGCCGCCCCTACACATCTCCACCGCCTCCAGACTGTGCAGAACCGTGCTCTCCGGCTTGCCCTCCGCCCCCCGTACCGTTTCCCCACCCGTGAACTTCACTTGCTTGCTGGTATCCCCCTCCTTCACGACCGTGTATGCTCCTATGCCGTTTCCTTTTACCACCACTCCCGTCAATCTGCCAATCCTCTCATCCTTTCTCTTGGCACCCGCCTCCATCGCCTGGCCACCACCCGATGGCCTGACCTCCTTGCCCACTGATCCCTGTTCGAACCTTCTCTCCTCCCCTCCTCGCTCCCCATGTTCCCTTCCGTTCTTTCTCCCCCCCCCCCCCCCCCCATGCCGGCTGCTCCACGCCTCTTCCACGATCTCTCGTCCTTCTTTCCCTCCTTGTTCTTGTCCTCCACTCCCTCCATAGACTCTCCCCTCCTCCCCCCCCCCAAGACCGCTTCCCTCCCCTTATTCGGTTCTCCCACCCCTCCTTCTGCTCGTGTCTGCCTCACTGTCAGTTGTCAGCGACTGGCTGGAATGGCCTTCGTTTTTCTGATCTTCCTTCTTCTCTCATTCTCTCTTATGCTTCTTCTCCCTGCTCTCATTCAAAGACCGGCTTGTCAATTGAGCCTTTCGTTTTCCTGCTTCTCTTACTGTCCCTTCTACTATCCTTTTCTCTTTTTTTTAAAAAAAAAAAAAGAAAAAATCAACATTGGGCCAGCCACATGAGGCCTTTCGTTTTCCTCCACTTCTACTGTCTCTCTCTCTCACTCTCCTGTCGTCTTTGGGTATTCAAAAAAAAAAAAATATGCATATGCACACCGTCATGCCATTCCATACCGCCACGACTCCACTCGCCACACCGCCACGAGGAAGGCGAAGCGCACCAGCGCTAGAACTTCCTACTCACGTCGAGGGTCCAGCCTCGTCTGTGCAGCGTCAATGAGACACAAGTTGATCCTCGTCTAGCAACAGTATATCTCGGTCGCTAGAGCAACAAAAGGAACCTACAGAAGGGAGAAATTCACATGTCATTTTCGTTTTCATATAGGTTTCTGGGATGAATGCAGATAATGGTAGGTCAATATCACTGACGTCATTCTGTTGTACAATTATGGAACATGTTTTGTGCTCACATATTATAACTTTTGGAGAATTAAATTCCACAAACAGAGAAATTCAGCTCGCTCTGTTCGTCTTTGAGATCCAGAACTCCCTACACATCCACACTCCGACTAATGTGTTCCCAGACCTTAGGAAGGCATTTGGCATGGTTACGCTCTGCCATTTGTGAACCAAGTACGAGCTCACCGATCGTAAAACCAGATTTTTGATTATATTTAAGACTTACTTCCAAACAACACTAAACACGTTGCTCTTAACGAAACAAAGGCGACAGATGTAAACGTAATTTCAGGAGCACCCACATGGAAGTGTCATAGGACCGTTGCTGTTTACAATATAGAGAATGAACTAGAGATACCCCGACAAACTTTCAGGATTTTTTCAGGGAAACCTGCAGAGGATCTGAATATAAAGGACCCTCGGGCTCTGGCAGCGCGTTGCAGAACAATAATGTAACTATGATACGTTCGTTTTCTTTTTTTTTTAACGCAACAGCCTTTTTTCCCTGAAAATATCCTCACAACAGTGAAGAAGCTTGTAATGCGCAATAACTAAAATCTACAAAACGCAAAACTCAACACAGAGCAATGCAACAACCATCAGACGAAACACTGTACTGTGACGTGCTTGCTGCCGATGCTGGAGCAGCTAAGCATGACGTCTTTGTACCGCTCTTCCATTCCTTTCAGTGAAGCTATACACCAGGTGCGTACACCGATGAGCCAAAACATTATGACCACCTGCTTAATACCTTGTTTCTCCGTCTTTGGAACGAAATACAGCACTGATTTCGCATATAAGGGATACAACAGTTTTTTTTGTAGGTTTGTGGAGGTATGCGGCATTAGAAGTCTACGCACAGGTCATGTAATTCGGGTTAATAACGGGCCACTGATCTGCGTACGCGGTGATGGCGCCCTACAGCCACCCAGGATGGGTTCAACAAGATTTACATCAGGTGAAATCGGTCGCTGAGACATCAACGTGAGTTCACTGCAATGCTCCTCAAACCACTTTATCACGGTTATGTCTCCAGAGCACGGACAATTATACAGCTGAAAGGTGGCATTGCCGTCGGGAAGGAGATCAAGCATGAAGGGATGCAAGTGGTTCGCAGCTGTCAGCTTGTCTTCGATTACTGCCACATGTCCCACGCAAGCGCAGGAGAATATCCCCCATATCATAATACTGCTCCCACCAGCTTGCGTCCTTGTCGCCTTCACCTCGATGACGGCGTTAGTGGAGACTACCACCGTCCTAGTGTGTATACAGAATGAACTAGAACTCCACCGACAGAGATTCAGGGTTTTTTCAGGGATACCTGCAGAGGATCTGCAGTTGGTCGGGGTAATTGTGGTTCACGCTGTAGACAAATGACCTAGTGGGTAACATAATATCTACCTGGAGCAAGAAACCAAATAAATGGAGTAACTGTAACAAGCTCTCACCCGAAGAGCCGACAGGTTTCCATTGATCGACGGTCGAATCCCGGTGGTCCCGCGCTGACTGAAATCGTAATTGACGATATCGTTGGGTCAGCATGTGAACATGCTGTGGAGCTCCATGTTCAACAATGTACGATGAGCTGTGTGTCCCGAAACACTTGTGCGTGCGCTAGCATTATGCTCTTTTGGCAGAGATGCCATAAATCACCATCTACCCTTCTTTACAGAGCAGAAAAGCCTCCGAATCCCATATTCTGTGAAGAGTCCAGAACATCCAACCATTTAGCGCCTAGGGTAGGTCCGCTTACCTTCTACCTCTTTCCCTAGATGTTCAGATGGTAGCCCGCATCTCGTGGTCGTGCGGTAGCGTTCTCGCTTCCCACGCCCGGGTTCCCGGGTTCGATTCCCGGCGGGGTCAGGGGTTTTCTCTGCCTCGTGATGGCTGGGTGTTGTGTGATGTCCTTAGGTTAGTTAGGTTTAAGTAGTTCTAAGTTCTAGGGGAGTGATGACCATAGCTGTTAAGTCCCATAGTGCTCAGAGCCATTTGAACCATTTGTTCAGATGGTAGCACGTGAACATTCGACCAGGGAAGCGTCCTGGGACCTCTACTGTTCCTGATCTATATAAATGACCTGGGTGACAATCTGAGCAGTTCTCTTAGACTGTTCGCAGATGATGCTGTAATTTACCGTCTAGTAAGGTCATCCGAAGACCAGTATCAGCTGCAAAGCGATTTAGAAAAGATTGCTGTATGGTGTGTCAGGTGGCAGTTGACGCTAAATAACGAAAAGTGTGAGATGATCCACATGAGTTCCAAAAGAAATCCGATGGAATTCGATTACTCGATAAATAGTACAATTCTCAAGGCTGTCAATTCAACTAAGTACCTGGGTGTTAAAATTACAAACAACTTCAGTTGGAAGGACCACATAGATAATATTGTCGGGAAGGCGAGCCAAAGGTTGCGTTTCATTGGCAGGACACTTAGAAGATGCAACAAGTCCACTAAAGAGACAGCTTACACTACACTCGTTCGTCCTCTGTTAGAATATTGCTGCGCGGTGTGGGATCCTTACCAGGTGGGATTGACGGAGGACATCGAGAGGGTGCAAAGAAGGGCAGCTCGTTTTGTATTATCGCGTTATAGGGGAGAGAGTGTGGCAGATATGATACACGAGTTGGGATGGAAGTCATTACAGCATAGACGTTTTTCGTCGCGGCGAGACCTTTTTACGAAATTTCAGTCACCAACTTTCTCTTCCGAATGCGAAAATATTTTGTTGAGCCCAACCTACATAGGTAGGAATGATCATCAAAATAAAATAAGAGAAATCAGAGCTCGAACAGAAAGGTTTAGGTGTTCGTTTTTCCCGCTCGCTGTTCGGGAGTGGAATAGTAGAGAGATAGTATGATTGTGGTTCGATGAACCCTCTGCCAAGCACTTAAATGTGAATTGCAGAGTAGTCATGTAGATGTAGATGTAGCTTCGCGCTTTTCGAGATACTCGTTCAGAGGCTCTGCGCAATAATAATCTGCCCTTTTTGAAAGTCACCTACCTCAGTGGATTTCCCCATTTGTTGCCCATTTTTTTCGCTAGGGTGATCCTCCTCCCGTGTCTACTCTGCTTTCATACTTTTGCTACCGCGTCACGTACCCCAACATCGTGGTGGGCAATACAGCTCTGTATCACTCTTAATGCACAGCTACCGCTGCCGGAAAATCAAACCCAAGACAGATCCGACAGTACTGAATGCAAATTCTAAGGCGAAGGGTAACTTCGGTACTAATGTTGTCAACAGCAAGAACTAGTAGCTAGTGGAAACAAGGCACGCACCACATGCCGTCGACATCAGCACTGTTGTGCGCTATTTGCAGTGCAATACCGACAGAAATCTATCTGGAGCAAAAAACCAAATAAATGCAGTAACTCTGTAACAATCCGTCGGAGAATGACGGCTCGTTATAACAAAATACCTTAGAAGGTATCTTTGAACAACCTCTGAAAGTTGGTCGGGGTAGTTGTGGTTCACGCTGTAGACAAATGACCTAGTGGATAACATTAAAATAGGCTACTAGCCATTAAAATTGCTACACCACGATGATAAAGTGCTACAGACGCGAAATTTAACATATAGGATGAAGATGCTGTGATATCCAAATGATTAGCTTTTGAAAGCATTCACACAAGGTTGGCGCCGATGGCGACACCTACAACGTGCTGACATGAGGAAAGTTTCCAACCGATTTCTCATATGCAAACAGTAGTTGACCGGCGTTGCCTGGTGAAACGTTGTGATTCCCCGTGTAAGGATGGTCTCCAATCTGATAGTCCATGCTGCTCCAAACGTTGTCCAACTGTTCGTGCAGATGGTTGTTGTCTTGCAAACGTCCCCATCTGTTGACTCAAGGATCGAGACGTGGCTGCACGATCCGTTGCAGCCATGCGGATAAGATGCCTGTCATCTCTGCTGCTAGTGGTACGAGGCCGTTGGGATTCAGCACGGCGTTCCTTATTACCCTCCTGAACCCACAGATTCCATATACTGCTAACAGTCATTGGAACTCGACCAACGCGAGCAGCAATGTCGCGATACGATAAACTGCAGTCGCGATAGGCTACAATCCGACCTTTGTCAAAGTCGGAAACGTGATGGTACGCATTTCTCCTCCTTACACGGGGAATCACAACGTTTCACCAGGCATCGGCGTTGCACCAGCAACGCCGGTCAACTCATGTTTGTGTATGAGAAATCAGTTGGAAACTTTCCTCATGTCAGCACGTTGTAGATGTCACAACCGGCGACAACCTTGTGTGAATGCTCTGAAAAGCTAATCATTTTCATATCATAGCTATTATAACTGGTTTATGGTATCCCGGATACTGGTATTTTTCTTTTCATTTTAAACCATACTGGTTTCGACCCACAGAGAGCATCGCTTCAAATGCTGTTGTTTGTGTCGTGGTCATCTTTCTCATAAGGTCGTATGGGACCAAACTGCTGAGGTCATCTGTCTCTAAGCTTAACCACTACTTAATGTAACTTAAACTAACTTACGCTAAGGACACCACACACACCCATGCCCGAGGGAGGATTCGAACCTCCGACGGGGGGGCTGCGAGGACCGTGACGAGGCGTCTAAGACGGAACGGCTACCCTGCGTGGCACTTCTTTTTTTCAGGCATATCAAGTAAGCAAATCCTACGTCTCACGTTCTATGTGTAGAATAATAATCGCGGTAGAATTTGGATCATTACCTAACCAGAGATTTTTCTTCGGTTTTATTTAAACACCCTTTCGGTATAGCCAGACGATACTGTTTAGAAATAGCGTCGTGAATAAGCGTAACTAACCCATCCTAGTCAAAGACACACAACCTTACATTGTTATCGTTGTGCTTTATTGCATTCTTTTAGTTCTTTTCTTTTAGAATTGTTCGTTGACCTTTCTCAAAATTGACGCCGTACCATCTGACTTACAGAAGGTAACTTAACTTTCAATAACAAATAATTTGTCTGATTTCCACCAATCGCCAAATCAATAGAAATTGGGACTAGGAAAAGTATTGAGTCTAATGAAAAACTAATTTCTCCGCCATGAGTTTCTAGAAGACACGGCAGCAGCTCATCATTTGAAATACTTCATCAGTACACGAATTCTATCGCAACGGAATTTATATATTCCTTATTACTTCATCTTCCACTGTATATGCAGTATTTCCTTAGGCTCTTATTCACATTGGTCTGAGGCAATAGTGCGTGTGCACATGATGAGGGAATAAGTATAGTTGATTTCAGTTGCGATTATTACTGCATTTCCGTTACTGCTCAGTTCGTATGCTAAGAACAATAAGGTAGATAGGTTAGAGTCTAACGGCCCATCGATAACTATATCATCAGAGACCGGAGCACAAGCTCAGATTAGCCGAGGATGTGGAAGGAAATTGGCCGTGCTCTTTCCAAAGGAAACAGCCTGACATTTGGGTTAAGCGATTTAGAGAAATCACGGAAAACCTAGAAGTGGATGGCTGGACGGTTATCTGAACCGTCTTCCTGCCAAATGAGAGTCCAGTGTGCTAACCACTGCGCCCCCTCGGCTAATTAAGAAGTTATGCAAAGTCTAATGAAGAGACTGTGACAGCCGTAATCGGACTTGAAGGAAATAAACAACAGACAAAGTGCACTGATATAGATCGAGACTGTATCGTGTGTGGTTAGAAAAATTGTTATTTTCATTGCCAGGCCGTGTATATTTTATGGAACCTTCGTATCTGCAGCCCTATTCAGTATTATACAACATTTTAAAATTTACCGACACAAAGTGCGACAAGCGGCAGATAACCATACTGACGCCAGCCTAAGAAACGTTAGAGATCCTAAATTATGTATCAGTAAATGTGCTGAGAAACTCATTGGTATACCTGCTGAAAAGATAATCAAGTATTGAAACCTTCGTGTAGAAATCAAGTACACGTGTTATGCAGTCCGAAAACATGTGACATTCTCTCAGCAGACAGGAATGCGACGTCGGAGCCCGCAGTCTTCAGATTCAAGCTAAGCTCACATTCTTTCCAGTTCAGTAAACGCGTCGTTCAGCGCTATCTCTGTTGGCATCGCTTGCTAGTGGAACGTAAGTTCCATGAGTAAGTCTCTAGCAATGTGTCGACACTGGTCTCTCGCACTATCTTATACAAGACGCATCAGCCAAGAAAACATGAGAAAGATGTATAGCTGTCATTCTCTTCACACACTATTAAGGAACACAAAATGGTTTAACAAAACCGCCATAGAAAACAGGCATAACCTGTGATATATTGCTTCATATAATGCAGTTAGGTAACTTCTATTATACTATATTATATCTTCAGCCAATGAAAGTTCATGAACTAGCATGTGACTGTCACATTCATTGAGTGGCGATGTCATCCATAACAAGAGATTTATTAATCGGGGCCAATGTGAGTATTTTCAATTCTTCTGATATAAACAGGATCATAAGATCCGTGTTCTCCTGTTCAGAAATTGTTGAAAGTCCATCACCATAAAGTAACCAAGCCTCTACATTGGCTACTGAAATACGTTCTGGTGAGCATAATGTCCTAAAATACTCATAGATATGCCTCTTAATTTCTCTTTGTGTGAATTAATAACTGCCTTCTGCACCCCACAACGTTTCAGTTAGCTGACGTTTCGTACGTTTGAGCTCGTTGAGCATGAAGTGCATAGAGATTAGGTGTAAGAACTGACCCTCTCCAAATTCGTCAGGAAGAAATGTAATATGGAACAGTTGATACAGTTGATTGGCAAAGAGTGTGAATGTTGATGTAGGTTCAAGGAGCTGTTATGAATAAGAAACGTCTATCTAGCATGCTTTGGAACTGCTTCCTGCTTCTCGTAAAATTTCAGACAACGATTGATTTCATCTACATCCACATACACTTCTGACCATTGAAATTGCTACACCAAGAAGAAATGCAGGTGATAAACGGATATTCATTGGACTAATATATTATACTAGAACTGAATGTGATTACGTTTTCACGCAATTTGGGTGCATAGATCCTGAGAAATCAGTACCCAGAACAACCACCTCTGGCCGTAATAACGGCCTTGATACGCCTGGGCATTGAGTCAAACAGAGCTTGGATGGCGTGTACACATACAGCTGCCCATGCAGTTTCAACACGATACCACAGTTCATTAGGAGTAGTGACTGGTGTATTGTGACGAGCCAGTTGCTCGGCCATCATTGACCAGATCTTTTCAATTGGTGAGAGATCTGGAGAATGTGCTGGCCAGGGCAGCAGTCGAACATTTTCTGTATCCAGAAAGGCCCGTACAGGACGTACAACATGCGGCCGTGCATTATCCTGCTGAAATGTAGGGTTTCACAGGGATCGAACGAAGGGTAGAGCCACGGGTCGCAACACATCTGAAATGTAACGTTCACTGTTCAAAGTACCGTCAATGAGAACAAGAGGTGACTGAAACGTGTAACCAATGGCACCCCATACCATCGTGCCGGATGATACGCCAGTATGGCGATGACGAATACACGCTTCCAATGTGCGTTCACCGCGATGTCCCCAAACACGGATGCGACTATCATGATGCTGCAAACAGAACCTGGATTCAACCGAAGAAATGACGTATTGCCATTCGTGCACCCAGGTCCGTCGTTGAGTACACCATCGCAGGCGCTCCTGTCTGTGATGTAGCGTCAAGGGTAACCGCAGCCATGGTCTCCGAGCTCATTGACGGCACTTTGAACAGTGAACGTTACATTTCAGATGTGTTGCTACCCGTGGCTCTACCCTTCATTCGATCCCTGTGAAACTCTACATCTCAGCAGGATAATGCACGACCGCATGTTGCAGGTCCTGTACGGGCCTTTCTGGATACAGAAAATGTTCGACTGCTGCCCTGGCCAGGACAGTCTCCAGATCTCTCACCAATTGAAAACGTCTGGTCAATGGTGGCCGAGCAACTGGCTCGTCACAATACGCCAGTCACTTCTCTTGATGAACTGTGGTATAGTGTTATAGCTGCTTGGGCAACTGTACCTGTACACGCCATCCAAGCTCTGTTTGATCAATGCCCAGGCGTATCAAGGCCGTTATTACGACCAGAGGTGGTCGTTCTGGGTACTGATTTCTCAGGATCTATGCACCCAAATTGCGTGAAAATGTAATCACATCTCAGTTGTAGTATAATATATTTGTCCAATGAATACCCGTTTATAATCTGCATTTCTTCTTGGTGAAGCAAATTTAATGTCCAGTAGTGTAAGCTGAAAATCAAAGGGATCCAAGTCTGAGTTGTCTGGTGAATGATCAAACACTTCCCATTGAAAACGCTACTGGAGCTTCATTCTTGCCTCTGGAGTGTGCGGCGGAGCATTGTCATGACGAAGGACACCCATGACAGTTACCATGTGTGGGCTGTATGAAATCAGGCTGAAAACCACGGCAGGTCTTCACACTTGGTGTGAGACACTGTTTTCTAGGCATCTTTATGTGCTCACTGTGGGCTCAGTACTGGAAAGTGCGACATGACATGATCGACGGGTGTACTAGAGAGGCTACACAACACATCTGAGCAAAGGCTCCTAAGATTGTTATTGTGGCTTTAATTTCGCAACCGGGTGGAGGCTGAAAAAGAAATAAAAGATAGCCCTCGTACATGAGCGAAGCAGGGACAAATGGGGAATCAATGTAGCAACGATATGAGCCAGCAATTGAGAGATTCCCTGATGTGTTGTCCTTGTAGTGAATTACAAGTAATCCAGATGTAAAACTTGCACTCTGTGTTCTAAGATCTGTGGTTCATCAATAATATACTTTAACTAGTGATAAAGATTGTTGCACACTTTCTTAAGAACATTTGATGGTCGGCTCACAGCATCCTAGCTCTGCATTACTCTCAGCAATATTTGCGAGCCTCAATAAGTGGACTGTTGTTGCAGATACATCATACGTAACGTCATCTTCTTTATAAACGAGTATATTTACCATTAGATAAGTTCACAGGCAAGGCGTGATAGGCCAATTTTTCCTTGGCCGAAATTTCCCTTCTTCAAGAGCGACTGGACTTAAATGGTTTTAATACACCAACTTCTATAGACGAATTTATTTATTTATTGATTTAACATGATCTGATTAGGGCTATTAGGTCCTCTCTTACATTGGGTCAGAGTTTCACACCATATAGTACCTTTTTAAATCATAGTTATCCGGAGAAATAACAATGTCAATATGACAACTAGTACTGAAATTTTTTGAGCGGCTTAAGTGTCAATGTGAGTCAGTTATACTAACAATCAGCTGACAATGTTAATACTGGCCTTACTTGTAGTGCTGCAACTTCTGCCACTAGTAGTGATGATAGTAATAATAATGACAATAATAACAATAATGATAGTGGCATAGGGAAGAGAATTTACAAGTGTATAAAGTAGATGAGCCTGATATAGCGAATTCTGGGGAAAGATAATTTAAGCAGACTACATCGGGTAAGAATTCTGGGAAATGAGGGCTATCATGCTGCAACGAGGGATATGCAAGGGTAACGAGCCCGAACACGGACAATGGTAAATCTCATTGTTGCTGTAGTAGATGCTTCAGTATCTGTCTTCTGAAGTTGATGATGTTATTCAGGTGTCTAATGTAACGCGGGAGGTTATTCCAGAGTCGGATTCCTGCTACCGAGAAGAACTTGGAGAAAGTGACTAAACGATAGAGTGAGACAGAAAGGATTTTGCTCTGTTGGGAGTCGACGTTTCTGCCAAGTTGTGCAGACAGGAGCTTCGAGATCAAGGAGAGATATGAGCGGCAGTGTTCATTGATAAGACAGTAGAGAAGATACAGGGTATGGAAATCTCTGCGCTTGTGTGCACGCAGCCTGGATAGCTGTACATGTGATCAAAGAAGTGAACATCACAAATATAATGAGCACAGGCATTCATGAGCTTTACTGAGATAGGTCTTGCAGTATAGAAGCACTATAATCAGTAACTGGAAGTATACGTGTTTGTACAAGTTCCTTTTTCATGTATTGTTACTCCTAGTCCCGTAGCTGAAGGAGAGAAGATACTTGTTCAAGGTTAAAAATGGCAGGAATCCCGGATACTTCGGACTAATAAGCTAGAATGACCACTAGTACCGCTCGGGTTTTGGATGGGCTGAGTTTTAACGCAGTATCCTTAGCCCATTTCGATAGTCTACTAACGTTAGTACTGAGATTCTCGATAGGTATCTTCAGGTTTATAGGTTTTGCACCTAGGTACAACTGGAGGTCATCAGCATACATGTAGCATTTGCACTAGGACAAAAATGATGACACACCATTCAAGTGTGGTTGTAGGTAATGTGAGGTACCGGTTCAGTTCATCGGCTGGGACAATGGAATCAGCAGCAGCTTTCACTTTGCCTAAACCAAGGTCAGGCATTTTTTTCATAGGACAGCTGGTCCATTTCTGTTGTCGGTTAATATCGATAAATGTTTGACTTTTGTATTTCCCACAGCTTGACAGATTGTGCCGCTTCTTCTTGGAAGTATTATGATTTTCAGGCGTGGTGCGTAGTTTGTATGCCGGATGTGATTCATGAGCTGTTTTAGTTCTTCAGTTAGCCACGGTGTAGGTTTTTTCCTTGCTTTTCCCGTCTTTAGGGGCATATTTGTCATATAGTTATGTAAGTTCTTTAGTAAACCCATGATGTTCTTCGTTTATGTATAAGAATAGAGTAGAAGACATCCCTCACACTATTTCTTGAGCTTCAGTTGTAAGTTCAGATAAATTAATGTGAGTATGTAGACAGTAGGAGTAGATGAAAGTCAAAGAATGCTTAATTTGGTTACTAGATTGAATGCTCCAGCATATGGTGCATAAAAGCACTAAGTTTTCCTTTTGCAAAAGGTGTTTTGTAGCAAGCGGCATTTCTTAAATTTTGACATACAGGTTTTCCATAGATTATTTTTCATTTAGTTTGTCCACAAGGTTTGCATAATTACTTGTTTACTCTTTGCAAGAAATGATAAATATATCTTTGGCTTCCAAGAAAACGGCAGTATGATCTCCATATAGCCCCTTTGCTACAAGTCCATCGGGTTCCACCAGTGTATTGATTGCTGTTTCATTTTTGGTGTAGATTGATGGATCCACGTAGGTCACACAGGTATAAAACGACTCAAACTGTTACCTTGACTCTAATGAAAATAGCCTATCTTCTTCTTTTCTTCTTCTTTTGCTACTACCTTTGTCCTGCATCGTGTGCAGTGTCGGCAGGGTTAAGTACGGATTTGGAATGGTTAATTTTAAGGGGTCGTCACCACCCGATGCTCCCAGGATGGAATTAGTGTACCACAGCTGTCTGCATCTAGAGTAAATAATGAAATAGTGCGAATGAATTTCAAATGTCTGCGAGTCGTGTAACTGAGGCGGGACGTGGGGACCAGACCAGTATTCATCTAGGGATGTGGAAAACCGCCTAAAAGCTACATCCAGGCTGGACTTGTCGGTAATGCGCCAGGCGGATACGATCAGGCACCCTTATGAAAATAGCCTATCATTGATGAGAAGTTCGTTTTTCTGCAATAATTAAGAAATCGTGCCCCATGTTTACAGAGCTTTCACATAGCTTATCTTTCGTGTAAAGGCATATAATTTTTCCGCTGATCCACCGACGACGTCAGCTATTTCATACCGCCTTAATCACCACTGCCATGCCGTGCAGTTTCTGGGAACTTTCATCTGTGGTTACAATTTTAGAAGCCCTTTAGGAGATCATTACCAAGAATCAAAGGACTAGGTAAGATTTCAGCTGTGTGTTTATTAAAGTTTGAATGATTATGCTCCTTACTTACTGATACCACTTTCGGGTGAATTACCATTGCCATAAAGAAAATGGAAGAAACTTTGTAATGGTACAGTACTGCAATTATCCCAATACAGTAATATCAACATGATTACTACAAAAAGCCGTGATTTATGTTATTGTCATCGTTGATCCAAAACAGGTTATTTTTTAATTTTGCATTTAAAGACATTTCGACATGTGTGTAATTTAAACACTGCTATCTTATGGCGAATAACATCTTCCTTCCAAATACATTTTATTCTTATTTCTAAACGCAGATAAATACAGCAAAAAATTCATTATTCTGTTATCGGCTGCGTCAAATTTATTCCACTTAGTTGTCACGGGAATTCTCAGGACAGTTCCCTTCGATGGTTGTAACTAATATAAGTCAAACGATGTACATGACGTCGCTCTCGACAGTATGAGGTCTAACAGCCATCAGCCATGACTCACACACCACGGGACTCGCCCGCTAGTGTAGAAGCGCTTCAGTTCCCAAACGGCAGCGACAGCAGCGATTCGCTTTAGAATTCTTTGACGCTCCAGACGTAACCCAGAGTTTGGTGCAGACGTATAAAGGTGTTTTGGTGTTTCGCAAGAGAGATGGACTACCTCACTATTTTCCTACGTGTTTTAAGTAAGCATCATTTTGTTACAACTATTAATTTTTGCTAACCCATTTTTATTTGCCATTCGGAAGTGATGATCGCTGTAGCGTTTTGAATAACGACGCCAGGTGTTTACATCATTTAAGATTGTTGAGTTTCTTCTTCACTTTTACGTAATGTGTTCAGTTCTTTGTATAGATTCCCTGTCATTGAAATAATTTTCAAACAGTATGTTCACATTCAAAAGTTGGGGAGATACTGGATGACCCACGCAAGTTAATTTATATTACAAACTAGACGTGCATTGATCTATTCATTGAACTTTCTTAAGGGTGTGGCACCATAATTTCGTGTAACATTTTGGTTCGTTTATTCTTACTTCACGTCAGCAGTTTTTGATGAAATTGTCACAGCTCATTATCGAATTAAAAGTTCTTCCTGCACTTTGTACTTCACTTTGAAATTTTGTTTAGAAACTATACTCATCACTCAGTGGATAGATAATTGTAGCATCATGTGTCCGAATGCAATGGGAAACGATACAGCTTTAAAAATCGCTGGACGACTTATATTTGTTTGGCTATCATCCTGTTCACAGAAAATTATGCCATTTCCTTCGTCGCAACTGCGTTTTTGTGCTGATCTAAACTCAAGCGGGATATGAACATTTGCAGAGCACAGATGAACTAGTGTTCCCAATCATTTTACGCTAGATTCCTCTAAGTGCTCCTGTACGTTTTCTGCCACTCGAAGGATATTAGTCAAAGACCCTTTTTTTATTGCTAATTTTTTGACGTACGACAAAGTTTTCCCTCTTCCCTCTTTCAGTTATCAGTATCGAACTAATATTACTCCACACGAATAAAACTATAGTTAGTGAATAATTTACTGCTTTATTTCCTAAGTGATTTATCATTTTCTTACATAAGTACCACATTTAATCATATTACGATGCAATGTAAGAACATAAACAAAAAATCTATCACGTTCATGATTATTTTTATAATAAGAAAAAGCTTACTTTGAATGTAATGAAGAAATATCAAAGCACCCTACCTAAAGTTATGAAGGTGGTGACCATAAGTTCTCTGGGATATAAATAATTTTCTGTGTCTAGTATAAAACATCGCTCGCTTGACGTGACGCGTCCATATCTGATTGAACTGGTCACATCGGAAATAGGTTTCAAGATCTTGTCCTCCTTACCTAAACCTATGTGGACATCCTTATCGATAGAATAATAACAATGTGATTGCAGTTGTTGGTGAGTACCAGAAAAGGAAAATATCCAAAGTTATTACACCTTAGATCATTAGAAAATTACCGCCCCTAATAGATTTGTAGGCAGAAGACGTTTTAACGTGAATAAAGTATGTTTCGGAATTTGAGCTCTGAACTGATGGCGTTTCTCTATAATTTAGTGGGTGATCCATGCAAGCAAACCTGATTCTCTTCCAGGTAAGCCTACGAACTTAAATGTTACAGATCAGCAATGAGAATTTTGTTGCGCTATGCAGTTCAGAGTGGACAGTTGAAGTTTTTATGTTGCTTTCTAACTTTAAAGGCACAAAACAAATGTGACGATGCTGCTAGATAATTTAAAATGACCAAAGAAAATACGTTCCGTTTCATTTTCTTATCTGCTACCGTCGTCTGGAACATTAAGTTCAGTTAGATCTTGGTCAGAAATAGAACACAGATGTTGACGAAACACACAGTCAGAAATTCATGTAAAGGATTAACTAACTTCATGCTGTGATACTTCCATACGAACCGAAAATCGCTGGTTATTATTCTCTTACGTGGCGAATGAAAAAAGACTGGTTAAAGGACGGTCAAAGGAGCTACTTCTCTAATTAGTCGCCGTTCAGATTTAGACATTTGTCGTAGCGTGGTACCAATTTCTCAATATCATCGTCATAGAAAGGAGCAGTCTGTGTTTTCCGTCGATTCCCTACCTGGTCTACAGCTCATTTTCTGTGCCAAACTAGTGTCGTAGCCAGCGCTTCAAGTGAGTTGAAAATCAGAGGAACCAAAGTCTGAGCTGTATGGTGAGTGATCAAATACCTCCCATCTAAAACGCTGCAGGAGTTTCGTACTTGTCTTTGAAGTGTGCGGCAGAGCAATGTCATGAAGGACAGTGTGGGCTGTATGAAATCAGGCTGCCACCCTTAGCAGCACCTCACACTTGGCGGGAGACACAATTTTCTACGCATTTTTACACGCTCCCAGAGAGGCTACACAACACATCTGAGCAAAGGCTTATGGGATTACCACTGTGGTTTTAATTTCCTAACCGACTGGAGGCTAAAAAAAAGATATCCCTCGTACATAAGGGTAGCAGAGACGAATGGGGAATCAGCGTAGCGACAATATGGGCCACAAATGGAGAAATTTCCTAATGTAATAGACTTTGATTAAGGGTAGATAGCTTTCGCTGCAAGGCTGGGTAGGAGCATCCTGGAATTTGCGAAGCTGGTCGGCTGTTCTTTTGCTTCTTTCCTTAGCTATTATGGGAACTGAATGTAGGACGGTGAAACCACAAGTACGCGACTAGGTATTGGACGTCCACACCTCATCACATCACGCAGAGGGCGGAGGCACCCAAGCACTGTAAAGCAGCGTAGGCAGTGATGTGTGGCAGATCTGAAAACAGGATACAGTGCTGGTGCAGGCACAAGTCTTTCGTATCATAGCATCAGGTACGCTTGTTGGCATGGGGCTTTGAGCAGATGTGTTCCTACCTCGACCAACGATATCGTCGGTGCAGTGGGACCATGGTCATCGAGATTGATCCGCGGATCAATTGAATTGTGTCGCATGGGCGTACATGAATTAGAGTGCTGCAACGCTCAATGTTTGACCGGTCACGGCCCGCCTGTTGACGGGGGGACCGAGCCGCTTGTGTCAGGCGCTTGTGTCCGGCCCCACACGACTCGGCTCGGTCACGTACTCGCCCCATGTCTGTTTTTGGTCCGGCCCCACACGACTCGGCTCGGTCACGTACTCGCCTCATGTCTGATGTCCGGGTTCCGGACACGCGGGTAACCGAGCATGACCGGTCACCGCTGACTTCTGACCTCGCCTCGCCCCGGTTCGCTGCACTGTACTGTAAAATCCAACGCCTCTGTCTCTCTCTCTCTCTCTCTCTCTCTCTCTCTCTCTCTCTCACACACACACACACACACAAACAATGCATTTATGTCCGTCTCTCTCTCTTTTAATACAAAAAAAAAAAATGGTTCATATGGCTCTGAGCACTATGGGACTCAACTTCTGAGGTCATCAGACCCCTAGAACTTAGAACTACTTAAACCTGCCTGCGGCAGGATTCGAACCGGCGACGGTAGCGGTCGCGCGGTTCCAGACTGTAGCGCCTACAACCGCTCGGCCACTCCGACAGGCTTTAATACAAAAGTAACATTCCCAAGACCGGGTACGTGACACAGCTAAATTCATAAATCACATGGAAAGTAAAATGATAGTTCAATACAATCGCGGATGGAAGACGAGTCTCGTTTCCAAACACAAGATATATTTTTCCTTTCATTAATAGGAAGCATTAAATAAGTGCTGTCTTTGTAATCTAGAAGACAATCATCTTCATAAAGAAAGCATACAAAGAACATTAAACATTTACAGATGTAACTTGTCATACTTTTCACTTGTTTGCAACAGGAACAAAATAATAGTTATTGTTGATCAGCAGTAAATCACTAACGCGTTCCGGATTTTATTGGCTGCGGCAATTCGTTAGTAACATGCCGGCTTTACTAAAGCATCTTTCACTAGGTGTGCTTGTTGCTGGGGTACATAAAATACGTCTAGCAACTGCAGCCAGACCTGGCAGATCTGTTTCATGTCTGCTCCACCACTTTAAGATGTCATCATCGTCTCCGGGTGCATTAAAATGTAGAGATCTACTTCATCTGCTGCGGATGATCTGTTGTTCCTCCATTCCTTGAAACGATCTCTCTTTCTGGGTGGTGATGACACAGTACTTGAAGGATATATGACAGTAAACAAAAGAGACAAGTAATACAGAACTGATGTGGAAATCGTCGAAACGTTCCCGTAAAAACGAGGTGTTTTACTTTAATGAAATATTATACGAATTATAACATTCCCGTTTTCTATAATACACTATCCACCAATTATGCAAAAACGATTATGTTAATGATTGCATGTTGTACCTGCGTAAGTAGCACACATTTGTCGCACACTGCTAAGAATTTCCTGCTTTTCATTTATTTCAAGCATAAAGATCACGGAAAGACGGCCAAAGAAACGTAATAATTTTGTCTGGAAGTGATCACAATCCTTTGTACCTCCTGTTGGAAAATACATATCTGTTAGTACACATCAATTACGCTAGTTAATTATAAATCTATTGCGTATCATAATGAAACAGTGCTTTTAACTGCACTAATTACTCACCTGACAGTCAACGTCATTGACACTGAAATTTTCTTGCAGTTTCTCAAACCAAAGAAGAAACCACTGAATTGTCGGTTTTTTTTCGCCTTCTAATTCATATGTGGCCTCTTTAAATGGTCTCAGAAAATGCGCAATTTTTCAATCTGTAAGCACCGTCAGCAAAGCGGCAACTTCGTTATACTAAGTGTGTAAGGATTCCAGCATAGTGTACAAGCTGTTCCAGCGTGTGCAGATCTCTTGTTTCAACGATGATTTCAAAGACGACCAGAGGCCACTTTTCTTACTGTACATTACAATGCATTTTGCAGTATTTATTGTTGATGCGATGTTAGGGGCCTGATTTAACAAGAGGTTATCTTCATCGAAAATATGGCTAAGTGCTGTGTTTATACAATGAGCAGCACATGGAATCCTTTAGTGATTTTCCAAAGCCTTTATTACTTTGGCACCCTGGTCGGAGACAAAAACAAAACTGTGCAACACGTCCGGCGAAATGTCCCAATCAGCCATCCTCTCTTCACTTTCTTTCATAATATTTACTCCCGTCTTCCTAACGTCCGGGAATTTGTTGTAAATAAAACATTGTTCACAAGAGACCAATCTATGTTAATCATTTTGTTGATATACGAAATTGTTTTCGCAAATGTTCAGACTTCTCCCTCTTCTCATTTCTAGTTTTCAGTTTCGAACTAATATTGCTCGATACAAATAAAAATACAGTTAGTGAACATTTTATTACTTTATTTCTTAAGTAGTTGATCAGTTTGTCGTATAAGTACTACATTTCATCAACTTACGATGCAATTTCAGATCATCAATTTAAAAAAGTGTCACATTCATGATTATTTTAATAATACAAAAAGTATACTTTGAATGTGATAATGAAATATCAAAACAGCCTACCAAAAATTATTAGGTTGGTGCCCATCACTTCTCTGGAATACAAATTATTTTCTGTGTCGCGTATAAAACATCGCTCTTGATATGACGCGTCTCCAATCTGAGAAAATAACGGAAAATGTTATTACAGAATCTTGTCCTCGTTAAATAAAATTATGCGGACGCCGTAACACAAAGCATAATGACAATGTGATCGTTGTTGGAGCACCACAAAAGGAAAAAGAATCAAAAATTATTAGACATTAGATCATTAGAAAATTACCGCCACTAATAGAATGGTAGGAATAAGACGTCTTTATGTGAATAAAGTATGTTTCAGAGTTTGACTTCTGACCTGCTGGCGCTTCTCCATAATTCAGTGGGTGATTCGGCCGGCCGCGGTGGTCTAGCGGTTCTAGGCGCTCAGTCCGGAACCGCGCGACTGCTACGGTCGCAGGTTCGAGTCCTGCCTCGGGCATGGATGTGTGTGATGTCCTTAGGTTAGTTAGGTTTAAGTAGTTCTAAGTTCTAGGGGATTGATGACCGGAGATGTTAAGTCCCATAGTGCTCAGAGTCATTTTTTTTTTCAGTGGGTGATTCATGCAAGCAAATTTGCCTATGTTTCAGGTAAAGCTACAATCTGTGAGTGTCTCACATAATCAGTGGGAATTTTACTACACTATTACAGTGCCAGAGAGGGCAGCGGAAACTTTCTACGTTGCTTTCTAACAGTAAAACTACAAAAGAAATGCGACGAAGCTGCTAGATACCTTAAAATGACCAAAGAAAGTACATTTTCTTTCATTTTCTTATTTGCTACAATCGTCTGGAACATTATGTTCAGTTAGAGGTTGGTCAGAAATCGAGCACAGATATTAATAAGACATTCAGTCAAAGATTCAAATAAAGGGTTTAGTAACTCTCACTCTGCTATACTTTCCTGCAAACCGAAAATTGTTAGTTATTACTCTGTTACATGGTGAATGAAGAAAAGACTTTTTTAACAACAGTCAACGGAGATCAAAATATTCTCACTGTTTTACATACTACTTTCGTTTACCGTATGTGTACATGTAGAAGTAATGGTGAAACTTGAGCTACTGCCGACTTATCGCACGTTCAAGTAACTTACGGGGATGCTGGGTAACGTCCTTGAAACAACTGATGTTACTGCAGTCCAAAGTCCTTCACCCAGAGTTCACCTGTAGAAATGTCGCCGTTTACCGTGGACATTACGCTGCAGATGTGGGATGTTAGATATAAACGCTTAATTTGTCGACCGTTATCGTGTCTATCATACATTTAATCAGGGAGGGAAGAATATAAATTTGATGATAAACGAGTAACTTTTTGGAAGTTCTTGTTCTTCTTCTTAGAGCCGTTCCTTTGGAGTGGGGTCCGCTTTTTGGGTCAATGCACGCCATTTCTTACGATCTTACGCTTCCTGTGGATTGAGGCTCTTTGATCCCAGAATACAGGTGTCGGCTACATGCACGGCCTTCCATCAGATATTTTTGTGGGTTGCGAAAACTAGTTTTGGTAGCGATACCTCAACAGATGTAATCAGCTAAGCACAATGTTCTCTGAAGCTATTCTTTTCTCTGATTACCCTTTCTTTTTGTTGAAAATAGTTATACGAAAATATTCCACACAAAAGGAGTAAGTATACAGAATGCTCAACATAAGTTGTAGTAGATCGAACTCCTGCTACTTCACACTTCAGTACTGGATTTCATAAATCTGAGTTTCTTAAATTTCAAGGCATGACTAAACTTAGAAATAGTTTCAGAAGTAATAACTACAGTTTCGTTCTTGTAAATGTATAAGGGAACTGCGAGCGTCAGCAGGTAGTTGAACAGGCTGTCAGGCTGAGAATTTACTGAGCACAAAATAATATGAACGTGTACTGTTCAGAAAGATGCAGCATTAATTGTAAAACACTAATTACTCATTCCGTATTATGTGCTTCATTCAGACTCCGGCAATGAATATTTTTTAACGAATAATTATATTGAGGTCTAAGTTTCCTGCTCTAAATTGTTGTTACAACTGTGTGTGTAATTCGAGGAGTGTTTTACGTAAGGAACTGCACTTCATTTCTTAACAGTAGTAACATAAGTGATATTATTACATATTTTTTGGTAGAAAAATACAGATGATATAGTTCCTGCAAAACTAAAAATCTCACGGATAACTTAACGTCACAGACGTCCTTAGGCATACTATATGTAGAATGTGCTTCCACATATTCCCTCCTGTTCCAGCATTTCACGTCATATATGGAGAAGCTATGGCAAGTGTTGACAACGCTACTACTGATGTTCCCGGCTATGAGCCTGGTGATAGTCACACTGAGTGAGTATTGCTATTCTTTATGGTTTACGCTTGAACTCATTTTCACTTGCATGGTATTATGTTAACAGTACAGGCAATGTAAAGTTACAAGAGGTTTGCGATCAGTATCTTAATGTACAGCACGATCGTGCAACATAAGACACAATGAGGGCAACATATGTGAAAACAATGTGTAGAATGGTGCTCCTGTTTTTTTAGCATTCAGCTTGTAGATCACGCACATTAGAATTTTCACACGTCTTTTACGTACTCTAAATAATAATATATATTTTATGTTCTTTTTATTTTGATAACATTCATATTGTTTGTTCGCTTAATGTACCGACTTGGATAAATTATGTAACTAATACTACTTACTGTATTAAAAGTCCTTGTTTTTCCGCGACGTTCTTACTCACTCTTCTGATCTGAGTTTCGGCATTCTTACTGAGGCCTAATTCTGAGAACCAGCTACACGCTATGCGAGGCCAGTTCATGGAAGAAAACCTCGGCAAGGAGGTTCACGGAAGAAAGCCTCGGCAATGTGGTCGAAACGTCACATCAGAACATTCATCATGAACGCCGCGCTACCAGTACCAACGAACTACTAAAAGCGTGAACAACGGCTGCGAAAGCCTATGTTCTTGTGAAACACAACGCAGACCTCACGTTACTACTGCGGTTTATTCACTTCACTAGATCCTCCACTGTTTTTAATCAGTCATCTTGTTACATTACTCAAGTGACGCTAATACTATAACTTTTCTGTACATTGTTTGGTGTCAGTTGCATAATGTTACTGGAAATTTTCGGAGAAATTGTTGAGTTCAAATGGCTCTAAGCACTATGGGACTTAACATCTGAGGTCATCAGTCCCCTAGATTTAGAACCACTTAAACCTAACTAACCTAAGGACATCACACACATCCATGCCCGAGGCAGGATTCGAATTTGCGACCGTAGCAGCGCCGCGGTTCAGTACTGAAGTGCCTAGAACCGCTCGGTCACAGCGGCCGGCTGAAATTGTTGAGTATAGAGACAAAGGTTGCTGTGTGATAATTCTTGCTGATTCTAATCATCATCTATACTTCTATAATACTATATAAAGAAAGGTTATAGTTTAACATTGTCACTAAAAACTTTGAAAACTTCCTGACCGATTTACTTCAAAATATCACATGGTACTGTAGTAAACGCTCGGACGAACATAGGTTTTACTTGAGTATGGTATATGAATATACACACGCTATGTAAAACGGAAAGGTTTTTAGCAAAACTCTAGGAAAGTTCTTGGCCGATTTTCTCCTAATTTTTGTACGAGACTCTAATAAAAACTGAGTCAGACATAGGCTACACATTTTAATGCATATATAATGTATACATCTATACTATACAAAACGGAAAGATATTTTAGCAGAAATCTCGGAAAGTTCTTGACCGATTTACTTCAGTTTTTACTTGATATCTAATAATTGTTCGGAGATACATAAGTTACTTATATTTAATGCATATACGGTATATAAATATAATCAACACATCCACAACACATGAAGACAAGCCGTGGTTTAACGTTGGTACCAGAGATCTCTGAAACTTTGTCACTAATTTACTTCCAATTTTTGCACGATACTGTATAAACGTTCGGCTGAACATGGCTACAGATGTTTTAAATATACATGGTATATAACTATATATACGCTATAAACATGAGAGAGGTTGTTAAAACATCTTAAAAAGTTCTTGACGAGATAGTTCAAATTTTTACACAATACCCTAATAATCCTTTAGATCGACATAGACTATATATATATATATATATATATATATATATATATATATATATATATATATATATATATCCATTGTGTATTAAATAGACATTTATATACCATAGGTATTTAAGAAATATATAGCAGCCTCTGTCAGTCCAAATATTTATTAGAGCATCATGTAAAAGTGTGGAGTATATCAGTCAAGAAATTTTCGATATTTTTTGCAACAGGTTTTCCGCCTACTATAGTACATACATATTTATGTATTTAATGTCTTAAAAATAAATGTCATACATATGTGTATATTTTTAAAACACGCTGCAAAAATTCGAAAGAAAGTGGACTTGTCTTTATATATTAGTACAGATTTATACATGAAATGTATTTAAAAATACGCTTCCTATACCTTTCCGAACGTTTATTAGAGTATCGCGTAAGAATTTAAAGTAAATCACTCAAGAACTATTCGAAATTTTTGGTAACAAACTTAACAACGACTTACTTTCACATAGTAGTATAGATATATAGATAGTTTATGTCCATTAGAAAGTATCATGTAAATCTTTGAAATAAATCGGTCAGGACCATTTCAAGTTTTTATCCTATGTTTCCCCTTTACACAGAACATATTTATACTTTATATTTTTTAAATAACAGTGTTCAGATTTCTTGTTAAAACCAACTGTGGGAAAGAAAATGCTGAACTGTGGATGTGTACGGTTTCGTTTTATTTCTCGCAGTCAGTTAACTTATGTATCAGGGCATTTAAACCATTAGATAAATTGTTTCTTCCACAGACATTCTTTCTCTTTATATATAATTTGAAATAAAAATTGTGTGCACAACATTGTGCTGGTTCATTTTCTTCGTCGCAATCAGTTTTAATAGGAAAGAGGAACGCTCTATTTGTAATTATTGACTTATCATTACAATACTTCTGTGGAATCTAAATCATCCGAAATTTTATAGTCCTGCCCGTTCACAGATTAAAAATGTGAGAAATACTGTCCTCGAAGCCACTACCCTTACAGATACAGCAGTTGAGGAGGCCTTACCTATAACCCTTATATTAACGATCTAACCGATTTACCCCTGCGTTTTAAATGTGTTCATTTCCTAGTCTATGTTTGCTTTGCGGAGACGGGCAGTGAGCGAGGAATAACGAAATGGATAATAAGATGGGGGAGGGGTAGGAGATGTTGAAAGAGAGGAGGTGGCAGAGATTGACAGAGTTGGGGCCAATGAGGAGATTAGAACATACATACAATTTCCATATCTATTTAGCAGTTGCGAATCATTGATGGGTTTGCTGGTACAGATAAAACGGAGTCCTGTCACATTCGTCATACAAATGCATTTTACTAGGTAGTCGCTCACTTAATATTGTGATAAAAAGATACTTGCGGAGTACATTATCAACGTTAATAAATGTTATGGCATTAATGATAACACACATTTTGTAATGTTGGTAACATAACATTAAGACGACCCCAGTGTGACCTGATAGCGGTAGTTACGTGGGCTCACCTTCAGATAGAGATACTCATATTACGTAGTTTCCATACTAATATACCAGCACAATACATGGAACTTTAAACTTTTCTTATAGAGTTGTATTCTTATATCACATTACTATACGAGTATGTTGCTACAGTATACTAGGCAAAAAAAACTTAACAGTCAAAGAACATTGTTGAATGTTTTCGAGATTATTTAGGCAATCGTGTTTTAAAAAATAGTATTATTACTTCAGTGGTGCTCCGTCGATGTATCTGAAATAAATTACAAATATCATGACGATGTCTACCACGGGAGGGTAATTATTTCACTTTTCTTATTTTCAGGGATGCTGCTGAATTCGACCAACTAGCAGGAGAAATGCTGTCCATTCCTAATTTTACACTGCCAGATGAAACGGAGGCCCTCTCACAGCTCTACGACCACCTGGATATGACAATGGAACAAGCTCTAATAGAGGTCCAGGGGACCATACAGCCAAGGTTCAACGAAACAGACTACAATTATGTATCAATATTAGAGCTAAAAGTTAGGATTGAGACTATAGTGATTACCATCCTTAAGGGTGTAGCAGTCGTGACGTCCAGTATTACTGTAGCTACAATCACTACACCCATATGGAAAACTTTCCACCAGTATCTCGTATCCCCCATTACAAAAAAAATTTTAAACGCCTCTGAGGACGCTTAACTCCGAGTCTTCTTCTCTACCTCTTTCTAACTTTGTCAGTCTCTATTTCCTCCCGTCCACACGACCACCCCCTTCCAAGTGCGTGCGCGGCACACACACACACACACACACACACACACACACACACACATAAACGCAAGTACAACACAACACACACAACTTAACACACACACACACACACACACACACACACACACACACACTACCTCAAGTGTGGCATCAAATCCGTACAGCAGCGGCTTCTGTTCAATATTAAGTGCTTACCTATTAACACTTATATTTACAGAAACAGTATTTCACAAGAACAGTCAAGCGAACTCAGTCGTTAAACGTTTATCTGTAGTCTTTTTTTATTGTTCACTAGAAGCTATAATGGAGTAAGAAGTTAATTACGAAGTAATACTTTCACCTTGAGAGTTAGAGGTTTTTTTTATTAAAAAGTTGTCCGGGAACTGTCTTGTAGTTCTTACAACCTATATTTTTATCTTAACAACACAAAATGCGTGTGCATGTACATTGAAGTGTTTCGTCAAAACAAAGTTTAGCTGAACTTGAAGTTAGTTATAAACTAATACTAAGAGATATAGACTAAGCAGTGGTTTCACAAGAGAAGTAAAGAACATTGTCTTGAAGATGTTAACACTTTGGATGTGATGTTTACTGTACGCCATCTTGGTACAATTACTGTTGTATTTTTGTAGTGACAAAGTACTGAAATAAATAATGTACTCCCTTCAAGTTGCTTTGAAATAAATTCATGTGACTGAAATTAGATTCCAGGCTTCCTTATAACAATTGTTATCAATTTCAGATTTCATGGACTTGTTAACTTTGTTATTAGACTAATTGTGAAGAGAAGAGAGATCAGACTCTTCTGAAATGTTTTGTTTCAATCTGTTCATGTGCGTAAGTATCAGATTTTTGGCTAATTATGGTCACAGTGTCATAGAGCTACCCTCAAAATATGTGTCATACTCCAGTTAATGTGAATATCACTGAAGGATGTGTGAGAACAGGGTGGAATAGACACAAAAAAAAAGAGAAACAACAATGAGTGATTGATATTTCATCGCATTAACATTATTTGCTCAGCATCAGTCCTAATATCAATTAGCAGTATTTTTATGTTTAATTTCTTTTTTTGCTGCCATTACCATCGCAACAGTCTGAAGTCTCTATTCTGGTTCTTTATTACATTAATTTTCTTTTTGAAGTAGTGTAATTTCCTCTAATAAAAAGTTCTGTCGTTGACACTCGGTAATTCCTGCGTGTTATTGTATATTTCACTTTTAGTTTTAGGCTGCAAAGGATGATCTGACATTACACTGTTGCTATGAGTCTTGGTATATGGAAGAATGGTTTCTGCCACAAGGAGCTGTCATTTATTTCGAGTGTTATGTTTAATTTATGTCTAACGTTATATGAAATGGGTGAACTGAGCATATAGTTAACTACTGTCTAGAAACGTTTAATTTTTCAAGGAAAATCGTTTTAATTATGGTAATTTACAAATCCTGCTGATCAAATTTTAGGGTTTTCCTCTCCAAATTTCTTCAGCGGATGGGAAATAAAGGGTGTTAGTTTTGTGTAGAGACTTCGGTTTTACCTTGCTAAATGATTTTCCAGGGAAAAGTTTGTTAATTCATAGACTTCAGTCCTTATACGTATACCACAGAAAGTGTAGTTCATAACCACAAAGTAGGAAAGAGGAGCTTAGACATTAATACTGTGTAAATATTTTTCGTTAGGTGTGGCCATATTGTGACGAGAATGAATAACTGTGTGACAGATCTTGATGCACATATATTAACACTGCAAGGTCTTAATATATTCCAAGGTGATAAACAAAAGATATGAAAACACGAATGTACCAGCAAAGATGGCTAGAAAGCTACAACTCAGGCAAAATGAATGATGAACATCATAATTTTTTATAAACCTGCATTACTTTATTTGATAGAGGTTTCCTATTGAAATATCGCGTAATGAGTATAAGTAGTATTAGTAAGTAATTTCTTGGGATAACTGTCGTGCAGTAAGGGATAACTTGGACAATTTCTCTACAAACAATACTACAAAAGATTTGATGGACGTCGCTAGACAGTCTAAAACAACGCATTACGTCAAGCTGCCAGCTCTACTGTGTATTAAGTTCTGAAATAATTTATCACTGTCTGAACTGGAGGCTCAAAGTTTTAAATGTAAGAGTTAGTGAAAATGTTAGTCACACATCACAGTGCTTCAAAATATTAGCAAATCTTTCTCGCCACAAATAGTTTTCACGTAAAATCAAAGGATACAGAGCATTTACAGCCTGGTATATCAAATTAGGTATATCATATGTAAGTTATAGAGGCAGAAAAGGAAAAGGCTCAATATAGAAATAGATTTATTCACTTATTAGATTATAAAGAAGTAAAAATCCATAATCCTATGATGACATGAGGGTCGCGAATGAAAGTACATCGAACGTTAATGTGGTGTTCGAAGGCACAGTTTTTTTCCCCGTATTTAGTTAGTTACGACAACGTGATCACTCCATTACACTTTACAGGGGCAGATGAGACGGATGGTGTTGCCTACTGAAAATTACTGGAAAAACAGCGACTTCGACTTTATCTGTAGGCTCCTTCAGGTGCTTTCCTGAAAAACTATTCATCTTTGCAGCTATTAGATGGATTTTATAGGCAGGCTACTACCTATGTCCCCCCCCCCCATGAACCATGGACCTTGCCGTTGGTGGGGAGGCTTGCGTGCCTCAGCGATACAGATGGCCGTACCGTAGGTGCAACCACAACGGAGGGGTATCTGTTGAGAGGCCAGACAAACATGTGGTTCCTGAAGAGGGGCAGCAGCCTTTTCAGTAGTTGCAGGGGCAACAGTCTGGATGATTGACTGATCTGGCCTTGCAACATTAACCAAAACGGCCTAGCTGTGCTGGTACTGCGAACGGCTGAAAGCAAGGGGAAACTACAGCCGTAATTTATCCCGAGGACATGCAGCTTTACTGTATGATTAAATGATGATGACGTCCTCTTGGGTAAAATATTCCGGAGGTAAAATAGTCCCCCATTCGGATCTCCGGGCGGGGACTACTCAGGAGGACGTCGTTATCAGGAGAAAGAAAACTGGCATTCTACGGATCGGAGAGTGGAATGTCAGATCCCTTAATCGGGCAGGTAGGTTAGAAAATTTAAAAAGGGAAATGGATAGGTTAAAGTTAGATATAGTGGGAATTAGTGAAGTTCGGTGGCAGGAGGAACAAGACTTTTGGTCAGGTGAATACAGGGTTATAAATACAAAGTCAAATAGGGGTAATGCAGGAGTAGGTTTAATAATGAATAGGAAAATAGGAATGCGGGTAAGCTACTACAAACAGCATAGTGAACGCATTATTGTGGCCAAGATAGACACAAAGCCCATGCCTACGACAGTAGTACTCGTTTATATGCCAACTAGCTCCGCAGATGATGAAGAAATTGATGAAATGTATGATGAGATAAAAGAAATTATTCAGGTAGTGAAGGGAGACGAAAATTTAATAGTCATGGGTGACTGGAATTCGTCAGTAGGACAAGGGAGAGAAGGAAACATAGTAGGTGATTATGGATTGGGGCTAAGAAATGAAAGAGGAAGCCGTCTGGTAGAATTTTGCACAGAGCATAACTTAATCATAGCTAACACTTGGTTCAAGAATCATAAAAGAAGGTTGTATACATGGAAGAATCCTGGAGATACTAAAAGGTATCAGATAGATTATATAATGGTAAGACAGAGATTTAGGAACCAGGTTTTAAATTGTAGGACATTTCCAGGGGCAGATGTAGACTCTGACCACAATCTATTGGTTATGACCTGTAGATTAAAACTGAAGAAACGGCGAAAAGGTGGGAATTTAAGGAGGTGGGACCTGGATAAACTGACTAAACCAGAGGTTGTACAGAGTTTCAGGGAGAGCGTAAGGGGACAAATGGCAGGAATGGGCGAAAGAAATACAGTAGACGAAGAATGGGTAGCTTTGAGGGATGAAGTAGTGAAGGTAGCAGAGGATCAAGTAGGTAAAAAGACGAGGGCTAGTAGAAATCCTTGGGTAACAGAAGAAATATTGAATTTAATTGATGAAAGGAGATGCAGTAAATGAAGCAGGCAAAAAGGAATACAAACGTCTCAAAAACGAGATCGACAGGAAGTGCAAAATGGCTAAGCAGGCAGGGCTAGAGGCTACAAGTAAGGATATAGAGGCTTTTCTCACTAGAGGTAAGATAGATACATCCTACAGGAAAATGAAGGAGACCTTTGGAGAAAAGAGAACCACTTGTACGAATATCAAGAGCTCAGATGGAAACCCAGTTCTAAGCAAAGAAGGGAAAGCAGAAAGGTGGAAGGAGTATATAGAGGGTCTATACAAGAGCGATGTACTTGAGGACAATATTATGGAAATGGAAGAGGATGTAGATGAAGATGAAATGGGAGATATGATACTGCGTGAAGAGTTTGACAGAGCACTGAAAGACCTGAGTCGAAACAAGGCCCCGAAGTAGACAACATTCCATTAGAACTACTGGCGGCCTCGGGAGAGCCAGTCATGACAAAACTCTACCACCTGGTGAGCAAGATGTATGAGACAAGCTAAGTACTCTCAGCCTTCAAGAAGAATATCATAATTCCAATCCCAAAGAAAGCAGGTGTTGACAGATGTGAAAATTACTGAACTATCAGTTCAATAAGTCACGGCTGCAAAATACCAACTGGAATTCTTTACAGACGATTGGAAAAACTAGTAGAAGCCGACCTTGTGAAAGATTAGTGGCAATACTGACCCTACGACTTATCTCAGAAGCTAGATTAAGGAAAAGCAAACCTACGTTTCTAGCATTTGTAGACTTAGAGAAAGCTTTTGACAATGTTGACTGGAATATTCTCTTTCAAATTCTGAAGGTGGCAGGGGTAAAATATAGGGAGCGTAAGGCTATTTACAATTTGTATAGAAACCAGATGGCAGTTATAAGAGTTGAGGGGCATGAAAGGGAAGCAGTGGTTGGGAAGGGAGTGAGACAGGGTTGTAGCCTCTCCCCGATGTTATTCAATCTGTATATTGAGCAAGCAGTGAAGGAAACAAAAGAAAAATTCAGAGTAGGTATTAAAATCCATGGAGAAGAAATAAAAACTTCGAGGTTCGCCGATGACATTGTAATTCTGTCAGAGACGGCAAAGGACTTGGAAGAGCAGTTGAACGGAATGGACAGTGTCTTGAAAAGAGGATATAAGATGAACATCAACAAAAGCAAAACGAGGATAATGGAATGTAGTCAAATTAAATCGGGTGATGCTGGGGGAATTAGATTAGGAAATGAGACACTTAAGGTAGTAAAGGAGTTTTGCTATTTAGAAAGTAAAATAACTGATGATGGTCGAAGTAGAGAGGATATAAAATGTAGACTGGCAATGGCAAGGAAAGCGTTTCTGAAGAAGAGAAATTTGTTAACATCGAATATAGATTTATGTATCAGGAAGTCGTTTCTGAAAGTATTTGTTTGGAGTGTAGCCATGTATGGAAGTGAAACATGGACGATAACTAGTTTGGACAAGAAGAGAATAGAAGCTTTCGAAATGTGGTACTACAGAAGAATGCTGAAGATTACATGGGTAGATCACGTAACTAATGAGGAGGTATTGAATAGGATTGGGGAGAAGAGAAGTTTGTGGCACAACTTGACTAGAAGAAGGGATCGGTTGGTAGGACATGTTTTGAGGCATCAAGGGATCACAAATTTAGCATTGGAGGGCAGCGTGGAGGGTAAAAATCGTAGAGGGAGACCAAGAGATGAATACACTAAGCAGATTCAGAAGGATGTAGGTTGCAGTAGGTACTGGGAGATGAAGCAGCTTGCACAGGATAGAGTAGCATGGAGAGCTGCATCAAACCAGTCTCAGGACTGGAGACAATAACAACAACAACTACCTATGTAGAAGAGAAACACACTCTGCAAGCGACTGGATATATTCTGAAACGAACTCTTCAAAGACAAATAGCGCGATCAAGTCCTTTACAGCATCTACATCTACATCTACATCCATACTCCGCAAGCCACCTGACGGTGTGTGGTGGAGGGTACTTTGAGTACCTCTATCGGTTCTCCCTTCTATTCCAGTCTCGTATTGTTCGTGGAAAGAAAGACTGTCGGTATGCCTCTGTGTGGGCTCTAATCTCTCTGTTTTATCCTCATGGTCTTTTCGCGAGATATACGTAGGAGGGAGCAATATACTGCTTGACTTCTCGGTGAAGATATGTTCTCGAAACTTCAACAAAAGCCCGTACCGAGCTAAGGAGCGTCTCTCCTTCAGAGTCTTCCACTGGAGTTTATGTATCATCTCCGTAACGCTTTCGCGATTACTAAATGATCCTGTAACGAAGTGCGCTGTTCTCCATTGGATCTTCTCTATCTCTTCTATCAACCCCATCTGGTACGGATCCCACACCGGCGAGCAGTATTCAAGCAGTGGGTTAACAAGTATACTGTAACCTACTTCCATTGTTTTCTGACTGGATTTCCTTAGGATTGTTCCAGTGAATCTCAGTCTGGCATCTGCTTTACCGACGATCAACTTTACATGATCATTCCATTTTAATTTGCCCCTAATGCCTACGCCCGGATATTTTATGGAATTAACTGCTTCCAGTTGTAGCTAAACGATAAAGGATCTTTCTTTCTATGTATTAAAAGCACAATACACTTGTCTACATTGAGATTCAATTGCCATTCCCTGCACCATGCGTCAATTCGTTGCAGATCCTCCTGCATTTCAGTACAATTTTCCATTGTTACAACCTCTCGATATACTACAGCATCATCCGCAAAAAGCCTCAGTGAACTTCCGATGTTATCCACAAGGTCATTTATGTATAATGTGAATAGCAACGGTCCTACGACGCTCCTCTGGAGTACACCTGAAATCACTCTGATTTCGGAAGACTTCTCTCCATTGAGAATGACAGCTGCGTTCTGTTATCTAGGAAATCTTCAATCCAATCACACAATTGGCCTGATAGTCCATATGCTCTTACTTTGTTCATTAAACGACTGTGGGAAACTGTTTCGAACGCCTTGCGGAAGTCAAGAAACACGGCACCTACCTGGAAACCCGTGTCTATGGCCCTCTGAGTCTCGTGGACGAATAGCGCGAGCTGGGTTTCACACGATCGTCTTTTTCGAAATCCGTGCTGATTCCTACAGAGTAAATTTCTACTCCCCAGAAAAGTCATTATGTCCGTATAGTCGAACATAATACGTGTTCCAAAATTCTACAACTGATCGACGTTAGAGATATAATTCTGCACATCTGTTCGACGTCCCTTCTTGAAGACGGGGATGACCTGTGCCCTTTACCAGTCATTTGGTACGCTACGCTCTTCTAGAGACCTACGGTACACCGCTGCAAGAATGGGAGCAAGTTCATTCACGTACTCTGTGTAAAATCGAACTGGTATCCCATCAGGTCCAGCGGCCTTTCCTCTTTTGAGCGATTTTAACTGTTTTTCTATTCCTCTGTCATCTATTTCGATATCTACCATTTTGTCATCTGTGCGACAATGTAGAGAAGGAACTATAGTGCAGTCTTCCTCTGTGAAACAGCTTTGGAAAAAGACATTTAGTATTTCGGCCTTTATAGTCTGTCATCCTCTCTTTCAGTAGCATTTTGGTCACAGAGTGTCTGGACATTTTGTTTTGATCCACCTACCGCTTTGACATAAGACCAACATTTCTTAGGCTTTTCTGCCAAGTCAGTACATAGAACTTTACTTTCGAATTCATCAAACGCCTCTCGCATAGCCCTCCTCACCCTTAATTTCGCTTCGCGTAATTTTTGTTTGTCTGCAAGGCTTCGGCTATGTTTATGTTTGCTGTGAAGTTCCCTTCGCTTCAGCAGCAGTTTCCTAACTCGGTTGTTGTACCACGGTGGCTCTTTTCCGTCTCTTACGATCTTGCTTGGTACATACTCATCTAATGCATACTGTACGATGGTTTTGAACTTTGTCCACTGATCCTCAACACTATGTGTACTCGGGAAAAACTTTTGTGTTGAGACGTCAAGTACTCCGAAATTTGTTTTTTGTCACTTTTGCTGAACAGAAACATCTTCCTATCTTTTTTAACATTTCTATTTACGGCTGAAATCATCGATGCAGTAACCGCTTTATTATCGCTGATTCCCTGTTCTGCGTTAACTGTAATGCAATTCTAATACGACAGATTTCTCCCCTCACTGTTGACATTCAGATTCCACACACCCCGTAGTTTTATAGACTAACGAAAAAGTTTACGTCTGAAAAATTTAAGTGCTCGATCAAAAGTAGATTTTAGAAAACATAAATTTCAATTGAAGTTCCTTATTGTAGAAAGTATCCTATCACCATGCAGTAACGTGGGTTGATGCTACGCAAGGAACAGATTATGAGGTTTGCTAAGGTCCAGCTCCAGCTTCCGAGGCAGAGCGCACATTAATGCAGTGACGACGTCCTGGAACCACCACAACAATTCTCTGGCCGGCGCAGCTCTCGTCTAGCTTAACGGACAGCGAACGGGACATGCGCCCTCAACTCGATACCTGCTGTTTTCCACCCAAACAAAACATGGTCCATTCGACCAACACCATCACTCATGGCGTTGCCATTTGGGTCTCTGTTGTTGTGGTCTTCAGTCCTGAGACTGGTTTGATGCAGCTCTCCATGCCACTCTATTCTTCGCGAGCTTCTTCATCTCCCAGTACCTACTGCAACCTACATTTTTCTGAATCTGCTTGGTGTATTTATCTCTTTGTCTCCCTCTACGATTTTTACCCTCCACGCTGTCCTCCAATACTAAATTGGTGATCCCTTGATGCCTCAGAACATGTTCTACCAACCGATCCCTTCCTCTAGTCAAGTTGTGCCACAAATTCTTCTTCTCCCCAAGCCTATTCAACACCTTCTCATTCGTTATGTGATCTACCCATCTAATCTTCAGCATTCTTCTGTAGCACAACATTTTGAAATCTTCTATTCTCTTCTTGTCTAAACTATTTATCGTCCATGTTTCACTTCCATACATAGCTACACTTCATACAAATACTTTCAGAAACGACTTCCTGACACTTAAATCTATACTCGATGTTAACAAATTTCTCTTCTTCAGAAACGATTTCCTTGCCATTGCCAGTCTACATTTTATATCCTCTCTACTTCGACCTCCGTCAGTTATTTTGCTCCCCAAATAGCAAAACTCCGTTACTACTTTAAGTTTCTCATTTCGCAATCTAATTCCCTCAGCATCACCCGATTTAATTCGACTACATTCCATTATCCTCGTTTTGCTTTTGTTGATGTTCATCTTATACCCACCTTTCAAGAACCAATCCATTCCGTTCAACTGCTCTTCCAAGTCCTTTGCCGTCTCTGACAGAATTACAATGTCATCGGCGAACCTCGAAGTTTTTATTTCTTCTCCATGGATTTTAATACCTACTCTGAATTTTTCTTTTGTTTCCTTCACTGCTTGCTCAATATACAGATTGAATAACATCGGGGAGAGGCTACAACCCTGTCTCACTCCCTTCCCAACCACTGCTTCCCTTTCATGCCCCTCAACTCTTATAACTGCCATCTGGTTTCTATACAAATTGTAAATAGCCTTACGCTCCCTATATTTTACCCCTGCCACCTTCAGAATTTGAAAGAGAATATTCCAGTCAACATTGTCAAAAGCTTTCTCTAAGTCTACAAATGCTAGAAACGTAGGTTTGCTTTTCCTTAATCTAGCTTCTGAGATAAGTCGTAGGGTCAGTATTGCCACTAATCTTTCACAAGGTCGGCTTCTACTAGTTTTTCCAATCGTCTGTAAAGAATTCCAGTTGGTATTTTGCAGCCGTGACTTATTGAACTGATAGTTCAGTAATTTTCACATCTGTCAACACCTGCTTTCTTTGGGATTGGAATTATGATATTCTTCTTGAAGGCTGAGAGTACTTAGCTTGTCTCATACATCTTGCTCACCAGGTGGTAGAGTTTTGTCATGACTGGCTCTCCCGAGGCCGCCAGTAGTTCTAATGGAATGTTGTCTACTTCGGGGCCTTGTTTCGACTCAGGTCTTTCAGTGCTCTGTCAAACTCTTCACGCAGTATCATATCTCCCATTTCATCTTCATCTACATCCTCTTCCATTTCCATAATATTGTCCTCAAGTACATCGCTCTTGTATAGACCCTCTATATACTCCTTCCACCTTTCTGCTTTCCCTTCTTTGCTTAGAACTGGGTTTCCATCTGAGCTCTTGATATTCGTACAAGTGGTTCTCTTTTCTCCAAAGGTCTCCTTCATTTTCCTGTAGGATGTATCTATCTTACCTCTAGTGAGAAAAGCCTCTATATCCTTACTTGTAGCCTCTAGCCCTGCCTGCTTAGCCATTTTGCACTTCCTGTCGATCTCGTTTTTGAGACGTTTGTATTCCTTTTTGCCTGCTTCATTTACTGCATCTCCTTTCATCAATTAAATTCAATATTTCTTCTGTTACCCAAGGATTTCTACTAGCCCTCGTCTTTTTACCTACTTGATCCTCTGCTACCTTCACTACTTCATCCCTCAAAGCTACCCATTCTTCGTCTACTGTATTTCTTTCGCCCATTCCTGCCATTTGTCCCCTTACGCTCTCCCTGAAACTCTGTACAACCTCTGGTTTAGTCAGTTTATCCAGGTCCCACCTCCTTAAATTCCCACCTTTTCGCCGTTTCTTCAGTTTTAATCTACAGTTCATAACCAATAGATTGTGGTCAGAGTCGACATCTGCCCCTGGAAATGTCTTACAGTTTAAAACCTGGTTCCTAAATCTCTGTATTACCATTATATAATCTATCTGATACCTTTTAGTATCTCCAGGGTTCTTCCATGTATTCAACCTTCTTTAATGATTCTTGAACCAAGTGTTAGCTATGATTAAGTTATGCTCTGTGCAAAATTCTACCAGGCGGCTTCCTCTTTCATTTCGTATCCCCAATCCATATTCACCTACTACGTTTCCTTCTCTCCCTATTCCTTCTACCGAATTCCAGTCACCCATGACTATTAAATTTTCGTCTCCCTTCACTATCTGAATAATTTCTTTTATTTCATCATACATTTCTTCAATTTCTTCGTAATCTGAAGAGCTAGTTGGCATATAAACTTGTACTACTGTAGTAGGAGTGGGCTTCGTGTCTATCTCGGCCACAATAATGCGTTCACTATGCTGTTTGTAGTAGCTTATCCGCATTCCTATTTTTTTATTCATTATTAAACCTACTCCTGCATTATCCCTATTTGACTTTGTATTTATAACCTTGACCAAAAGTCTTGTTCCTCCTGCCACCGAACTTCACTAATTCGCACTATATCTAACTTTAACCTATCCATTTCCCTTTTTAAATTTTCTAACCTACCTGCCCGATTAAGGAATCTGCCATTCCACGGTCCGATCCGTAGAACGCCAGTTTTCTTTCTCCTGATAACGACGTCCCCTTGAGTAGTCCCCGCCCGGAGATCCGAATGGGGGACTATTTTACCTCCGGAATATTTTACTGAAGAGGACGCCATTATCATTAACCATACAGTAAAGCTGAATGCCCTCGTGAAAAATTACGGCTGTAGTTTCCCCTTGCTTTCAACCGTACGCAGTACCAGCACAGCAAGGCCATTTTGGTTAGTGTTACAAGGCCAGATCAGTCAATCATCCAGACTGTTGCCCCTGCAACTACTGAAAAGGCTGCTGCCCCTCTTCAGGAACCACACGTTTGTCTGGCCTCTCAACAGATACTCTCCGTTGTGGTTGCACCTACGGTACGGCTATCTGTATCGCTGGTCCATGGTTCATGTAGGGGGGGTGTCTGTTATGCCTTGATAATTTTCTAACATTCGAGGGTCTTTTCCTCACTGATGCCCAGCGTAAAATATCAAACAGGAATTTATTAAAGACGCTATGTGGTTGCCTCTGGGCTCAGTGAGGGCTCAATAAGACTTAATTTCTGCTTTTGTACGGCTCCAAAACCAAACACTGCTACGAATTTCTATGACATACGACATACAAAAACACCTTCACGAATGGCTTAAACGAAGGGCGGTGAAAATAAACAGGTTTTAACATATTTAGTGAAATCAGTTATTTAAGTATCACTTGATAAAATTGAAAGATATTTCTAAAAGACTGCAGAGGACGCTTCCTATATATTAAATACACATTACTATTGAATTATACACTGGTGTCCAAAATTAAATTTCCAATTCCTGTGTCTAATTCACGATATAATGATACAAACTGTCAACAGTTGTCGTTACGATCGCGTTCTGCGCGAAAGATGGCATTCTGATCAACGGACAACCACGCCACCAATGACGTAAGGCCGGGTCCTACGTTAGCGACAGAAGGGAGCGACAGCGTGCGACAGCTTCAGGCGACAAAACACAACCGCAGGTGTAGTTACGGTGTCTTACATGAGCGACAACTTTGTCGATGCCTGTCTCCCTCTGCAACTGGCGACGTTTGAATACAGACATGTTCGAATCGTGTCGCTGCAGCACGCGCGACACACAGCGACAGCCACGTGTCTTCTTGGCAAAGCAGTGAATCGGACACGACGGCAGCTATGAATTACTTAACATCCGATTGTAAAAAAACTATTCGGTGAAAAAAAATTGATTCTCCCGAAACATACAGCTTGATATCTTTAAATGATAATGGTCGAAAGGTATTTTCGTTATTCGTCATAGTTACTGTGCTGCCAGAAACTGAGTACATGGCTGCACAAAATTTTTAAGAATTTGCAGAGGTAAAATCACATTGTGTAGACTTTCCGTATAGTTCATTTAAGGCCACACATTATTGCGTATGAAATGTAACCAATATATCTAAATTGTATTTAAAGTTGAGACCGGAATGATATCTCTTTTAATTCTTGAGATATTGGTTTTTGTATCCGCGGACGGGTCGCTCGTGGAGTGTCCGAACCTTTCCTGCGCTTCAGGAATCAAGTGGTCGTAAAAATCGTCGTATCTCATAAAAGGTTCAAGATATCGAAACGATGAATTTTGGGAATGACTGAACGCAGAAAGGCCTATTTTATCATATGATTAACACTCGATACGTTTTTGAAAACGCGTGAGCAGAGCGAAAACAAGACTCCCTGTAACTAACTCCATGAGGTTTTGTCCAAATTTTCATAGCCAAACAAAGGGAGAGACACAGGTAAACGGGGTATCAACGTGACCGGCATGACGTTGCAAGAAAATATTTAACTGCTTGAAAGTAATCAGGGTAATGAACGAAATCTTAATTAATAAGACGAGAAAAAACTGAAACATTTCACGAAAGGCTCCTGTAAATGGTGTGTCAAAAATGTCATCTGTTCAAGACCTAACTATTTGCACATAAAAAGATACATTGGTACACTATTTAAATATCAAAAAGGCTTCCTTCGAATCAAGTACGCCAGGAAGGCAAACGAAGAGTCAGTAAGATCATGCTTTCTGAATAAAACTTGAAATTCAAAAATGGAAGAAATCAGTCAAATATTTTATGAAATGATTTGTGTAAAAGAAATAAGTAGATCAGAGAAACGTTCTACATGACTTTGAATGATGCTCGAAATCATGAACAGAAAATGAGGTGCACCAAACGTTTCCCTAATATTTTTTGTTTCATACTTTTAGACAAATCATTATACGAAAGTTTGACTTTATTTTCAAAAAATTTGTAAGGTTTACTTTTACAGACTTTTAACGCTGACGTCCGCAACATCTGATATCTGTAAAATTTCATGGTTCATTATAATTTATTAAGAATTAAATGTCTGTGATATACAGGGATAGGTGAGAAGATCAAGTTCTTTGGCAAGACCTTAAAAACATACTTTGCGATGCAGTGTAAACAGTGTACAGAATCGTAACTGAGTCAGTGAAAATATAAAAACAGGAGGGAATGGAACCCAGGACCTCTCAGGAAGGGTCTCATAACAGGAAATACAAGGGTATATTGTTTATTTATAAAAAAATATCAGCTTGTGGGGGTTGGATTTCTCTTGCTCATCATTGCCTGCTGTTTGGAAACATGTAGGTCTTGTAAGATGTAATTACAGGGAGCAAAAATGTTGCATAACCTAATGTTTGTCTTAACCTAATGTTTGGCCCTTTGTCGGCACTTAAACTATTGTTCTGTTAAGTGGTTTTCCATGTCATCCCCATTTCCTAACACTATTGTAACGCTTTTGATACCAAATTCAGTAATTAGTTATGTTCTCCCACCATTCTCTGGTACACTTTTCGAATTTCACATGCTTTTGAACGCCTTTTCTGGAGCATTCTTCTTTGGCACCGACCTCCTTAAACTGTTGTACTGTGTTTTAAATAAAAATTAACCTGTTGTTCTGCACTTAACCTGCTGTTCTGCTCCATGTTACCCACTCACGCACACCCTCCCCTTGACTATTGTACCGCTAATATCACGTTGATATATAAATTTATATAAATTAATTATAATTGATATAAAAATGGATGCTACAGAATAATGATGATAGAATGTTGGGGCGAAAGACATGAATGGGCCCTGAGGGACTTGGATCTGAGGGACCTGCTTGTAGTTTGGAGAAGCACCACGAAGCAGTAGCAAATTACCCGTTGTTGCCCCATTTTGCGTACTGTCGTTTATACTACCTTGTGTTGCAGGAGCAGGCTTCGTTTCCATCGAATAGTTAAAACATAGTTCTGTCGCAGTAACTCAGTTTCGCCTGTTTCTACACGGGTTGCAGAAGGTGGTAGATATAGATTTCTCCGACTTCTACTCAGTTCCAACTTACATTGGAATGATCACTTGCGCAAAGCTGTAGGGATGGTAGCGCAGTGTCTGAGGGGTAGTTGGAAGATGCATAGGTGCTAACTAATACCATGTTGAAATTTTACTGTAGCAGATAAATTCGAGAAAGGTGGCTCGTTTGGAGATGTCAGAGTGCCAGAAATAATGATTCTTTAGTTGCTGTAATCATTAAAAGACATCTCCATAGGATCCAACGCAAGTATGTGGTTGAATGGAAAGACTTGGTTCCAAATCATAGACATCATTTCTAGAGAAAGTGTAGCACTAGAGATCTGAAAAGCCAGTGTACATTTCTTGCGACCTCAATCATCACACCATCTACTACTGTTTGTGATCTTTCTCAATCAATCATCGCCTATAACTCAGTGGGTATATCGCAGAACCTCTGACATGGCATCGAGACAGAATGTATTACAAATACTGGAGAAATATCTAATGGCGTGAGGTAGTTGCAAATACCGGTTTCATACCATGCTCCTTAGCCCAATCAATTTCAAAATTCTGTAATTTTATTACGAGGGTGCACCGTTGACGACGTGTAATCGCACTGCTGATCCGATAATATATACTCTGGCGATCACATCAATATTAAGTGTCACGGTATTTGTCTGGTAAAACCCTGTCATTCCTAGGTATGCCATATGTGGATTGATAAAGCCAGTATAGCTTTCAACAGTGATACTTGTGTGCTCCTGTAGAACCAAGACCGCTTGTGATGGTAATATGGTTGTGTTTTTTAAACATATAGCGGTTTGTAAGACGAGTACACCTCTCTTTCTAAGACACGGTGGTCGCATTTGCAAGATAAACTTACGAGACATGTCCACCCATCGTTGATTGTCGATCTGTATTATTTCATATCGCCAGCAATTAGTTTTTGACGAATTATTTTACTTAGTGGTAGGGGGTGCATTATAGGTTCGACTTGAGCATCAGGCTTATAAAGTATGTGTTTGTGTCCTGAAATGTGCAAAGGAAATGACTATGTTCAGTTGTAAGGAAGGTATGGATTTGACATGGAGTACTATGGTAGCAAAGGGAAGAGTATGTCAGGTCATAAGAATCGTACTGCTATTTCTATTTCCAGAGCCACAGCTGTCAGCAGACTGTATTTATGATACTTTGCTCATTGTCGAATGTCTTTCAACTGAGACCGCACTCGTAACGTTTAGTTGTAACTACAGGGATAAAATATATGTGAGGCTAGTTTTTTTCCTAGGAAGATTCTGTCTATGCGTGTTTGGCGTGTAGCGCCGGTGACCTGTGGCGGGAATGGTTCACGTTTCCTGTTAACGGCAGGAGCTGTCCGAATGGAGAGGTGTGTTGGGAGTGTAGGAATGTAGCTGACTTAACCATGTTGTCCTCTAGATGGCCGAATAGCAAACTAATTCTTAGTGTATGTTGGATAGCTTTCATGATAACGTGGAAATTTGAGAATATTCAATATGTGTTTGCGCTGGACCATTATACCCTCCCATGTAAATTGTTCAGTTGACTGTTTCTACACATTTCGCTCCTTTAGTTAGTTGAGGGAACATCGATTGTGGTGTGCACATCTAGCAGGTGAAAGGCAGGTGGAAGACACGTTTGCTGGTTCTCTAGACATGAGAAACACCTTAGTTGACTTTGTAAATTATAGGACATCACCGACATCGGTATTGGCGAGTGGAAATATCAGTTTCCTCTATTTTTTTCCAGTTCTCACGTAAAGGTCTTCGCAGATGGGACAGGTTTCTAATTACTCAGTGGTCTACAGCAAGCTCCACCTTGCTAAAGTTTCGGGTTTGTAGAGAAATAATTTCCAGTCTGTGTCTTCGAAAATATGGTGTGCGAGAGATCAGTAGGATACTGCTGTGTGCTTGATATCGAGAGGCACCCGGAAAATGGTATAATACTCTGGCAAACCATGCGAAAATACATGTGTTCTTGTAATTCAAGAGTCTGGAGATGGGTGTAGAAAAGCAAGCAAGCAGATCCAGACCAGAAACAGTAACGCATTTGTACCACGGAGAAACAAGCCCGAATTTGCAGAACAGTTCTGGGAGTGACTTCAGTACGCTAAGGGCGCTCTGATCACACATTGGGAATGGATGACTTGTGACTGTCGGCTTGTATGTTTACTACATCAACACGGTACGCAGTGATATATTGCTGGGTTGGAGATCGGTTTCACGCTCTGATATTCAAGCTCCTGTCCTCAGTGGAAGAGCAGTGTAATAGCAACGAAAGTGTTCAATTCGATCTGCTATACTGCATAAACCGGATGAGCAATATGGCTTTAACAATACGTCTCCTCATCGACACCCTTAAGCGTACCCTGGCATTTTCCTTGTTGTACTATCGATAGTGATGTTGATACATTACATCAATATGCATCCGTGATGTCTTTCCAAGAATTACATCCGCGGATTCGGTATTCATTATCACATAGTGCCAGACATCTGTCCTTCATAAGACTTCTCTTGGCAGGATGCAATCTGGTTTGATTGTAGGCAGACCGTAATTTTTTTGGGCGCTGCACAGATATAAAAGACGAAGGCACTGTTTGTGTAAAATATGTACAGGGTGTTTCAAAAATGACCGGTATATTTGAAACGGCAATAAAAATTAAACGAGCAGCGATAGAAATACACCGTTTGTTGCAATATGCTTGGGACAACAGTACATTTTCAGGCGGACAAACTTTCGAAATTACAGTAGTTACAATTTTCAACAACAGATGGCGCTGCAAGTGATGTGAAAGATATAGAAGACAACGCAGTCGGTGGGTGCGCCATTCTGTACGTCGTCTTTCTGCTGTAAGCGTGTGCTGTTCACAACGTGCAAGTGTGCTGTGGACAACATGGTTTATTCCTTAGAACAGAGGATTTTTCTGGTGTTGGAATTCCACCGCCTAGAACACAGTGTTGTTGCAACAAGACGAAGTCTTCAACGGAGGTTTAATGTAACCAAAGGACCGAAAAGCGATACAATAAAGGATCTGTTTGAAAAATTTCAACGGACTGGGAACGTGACGGATGAACGTGCTGGAAAGGTAGGGCGACCGCGTACGGCAACCACAGAGGGCAATGCGCAGCTAGTGCAGCAGGTGATCCAACAGCGGCCTCGGATTTCCGTTCGCCGTGTTGCAGCTGCGGTCCAAATGACGCCAACGTCCACATATCGTCTCATGCGCCAGAGTTTACACCTCTATCCATACAAAATTCAAACGCGGCAACCCCTCAGCGCCGCTACCATTGCTCCACGAGAGACATTCGCTAACGATATAGTGCACAGGATTGATGACGGCGATATGCATGTGGGCAGCATTTGGTTTACTGACGAAGCTTATTTTTACCTGGACGGCTTCGTCAATAAACAGAATTGGCGCGTATGGGGAACCGAAAAGCCCCATGTTGCAGTCCCATCGTCCCTGCATCCTCAAAAAGTACTGGTCTGGGCCGCAATTTCTTCCAAAGGAATCATTGTCCCATTATTCAGATCCGAAACGATTACTGCATCACGCTATCTGGACATTCTTCGTGAATTTGTGGCGGTACAAACTGCCTTAGACGACACTGCGAACACCTCGTGGTTTATGCAAGATGGTGCCCGGCCACATCGCACGGCCGACGTCTTTAATTTCCTGAATGAATATTTCGATGATCGTGTGATTGCTTTGGGCTATCCGAAACATACAGGAGGCGGCGTGGATTGGCCTCCCTATTCGCCAGACATGAACCCCTGTGACTTCTTTCTGTGGGGACACTTGAAAGACCAGGTGTACCGCCAGAATCCAATTGAACAGCTGAAGCAGTACATCTCATCTGCATGTGAAGCCATTCCGCCAGACACGTTGTCAAAGGTTTCGGGTAATTTCATTCAGAGACTACGCCATATTATTGCTACGCATGGTGGATATGTGGAAAATATCGTACTATAGAGTTTCCCAGACCGCAGCGCCATCTGTTGTGGACAATTGTAACTACTGTAATTTCGAAAGTTTGTCTGCCTGAAAATGTACTGTTGTCCCAAGCATATTGCAACAAACGGTGTATTTCTATCGCTGCTCGTTTAGTTCGTATTGCCGTTTCAAATATACCGGTCATTTTTGAAACACCCTGTAGCTTCACAGTAGTCTTAGTCTGAGAAATGCACAATAAAGAATAAACAGTTCACATTTTGGAAAACGTTGCTAGTACAACGAGGTGTAAACGATGAGGTTATAGGGAAAGATATAAAACGTGTACGTCATGCAGGTGACACAAGTTAAACGGCTGTGATGTTTGAGAATGTAAACTAACTTTAGCGTCTGAAGCAGACTTACTTCATCTTAATGTAAGACGATGAAACTGCAAAAGATAAAACAATAACAATCCTAACTGGACAGTACGAAGATAAAAACATTATTTCTAATAAAGTAAAAAGTGTGTGGTCAAATAAACTAGAAAATATCTTTCTGAACGTGACGTGTGTGAGCAGCGATTGCAAATGTAAGCGCATGTAAACAGCAAGAAACACGCAATAATATTCTGTTTTTGATCAGTGTGCTGAAGTTTTGTAATTGTGATTTGGATTTCATATGAGACGGCTGTCGAGTCGTTGTAAAAATAAGTTAAAATGTTTTTTCGAATGAGATTCGGACCCGCGGTCTATGGGTATCATCTTATAGAATTCGATTGTTTACCTCTGTAACAACTGTGCTAGCGAATAATTCGGATGTAGATGGGCAAAACGACAATTTTCATTAATAGTTTGATTTCGCTGAATAACGTCGTCCTTCGTTGTGACAGTGGGAAAGGATATGTTAACTTAACAGTTGTTGGTAACGGCTCTATTTTTGATGTTGGAGAACTACTTAAGTTGGCACTAGCCAGGCTATAAAACGTCCGTCTCCCCATTTTATTGGAGCTTAGAGACAGACCAGCTTTTGCAACATCACCTGCGTCGCAGCTGTGTCCTGATATGCATTTTCCATCATGCATTGGTAGAAGTTTAACTCTCATTTCTTTGAACAGAACACAGCAATGCCGCTAGCGTACATATGCTGTTTCGTTCGTTTGGCGAGATAAGAGTATCCCGCGCTCCGATCACAAACTAATGGCGCCAGCCATAAGACTCGGCAAAATCTCCCCCTTTGTCACCATGATTTGATTCTCGTGGTACAACATCTTCTACTTGACTGTGGTTCTGTGTACTTAGCTTTGGTTTCAAAACATGTTCTCTGTTACATTTCGCATAGCGTAATGTCAGTGATAGTCTCCCTAGGCTTACTACTGTGTCTCACTCAATTCTCATTCCAGAATATATCTCCGTTTTTATTACTCCTTATTTCTTCCTTAGGATTCGCACGTTTTCCCAGCATCCAAAAAAATTAGGGACCCTCTACAAGTAAGAACATTGCCAACGCTTTAAGTGGTCGCATACTGGCTACGCATTCAATTTAACAACCTGCCAGTCTGTTACAATGTACCACGAACAAAAAGTAAGTCAATGTCCATTCATCTTCGCTGCCTGAGCCTGCAAGTTCTGTGCAAGACAGCTGGGTGAGGTAACGCTACTCGTCCTACTGTAGTAGTGTATACGGACATCAACATAAATTTGTTTACTGCTACCTCTTCTGGTATTGCAAAATGGCTCTGAGCACTATGGGACTTAACATCTGAGGCCATCAGTCCCCTAGAACTTAGAACTACTTAAACATAACTAACCTAAGGACATCACACACATTCATGCCCGAGGTAGGACACGAACCTGCAATCGTAGTGGTCGCGCGGTGCCGGACTGAAGCGCCTAGAACCGCTCGGCCACGGCAGTCGGCTCTGGTACTGCATATTTTTGTTTTAAGGAATGGGTAGACCTAGAACAAGTTGTGTGTTCGGAGAATGACCAGTGAGGAGAGGCATTCCTCATTCTAGATTCTAGCTGTAAACTTAAATTAATGAAAATTAGTAGGATGTGCCGTTTTTCTAATTTTGACGCAGTTATTTTGCAGTTTGGTGAGGTGTGAGCCTAGGTATCAGTTATTTTGCAGCTTGGTGCGGTGTGAGCATAGGTGTTCAAGGACGAGTGGTGAACGCTCTCAATGTTACGTAGCTGGTAACAGTGTAAGGTAGGCACTATTCAAAATGGCTCTGAGCACTATGCGACTTAACTGTTGAGGTCATCAGTCACCTAGAACTTCGAACTAATTAAACCTAACTAACCTAAGTACATCACACACATCCATTCCCGAGGCAGGACACGAACCTGCGACCGTAGTGGTCGCGCGGTGCCGGACTGAAGCGCCTAGTACCGCTCGGCCATGGCAGTCCGCTCTGGTACTGCATATTTTTGTTTTAAGGAATGGGTAGACCTAGAACAAGTTGTGTGTTCGGAGAATGACCAGTGAGGAGAGGCATTCCTCATTCTAGATTCTAGCTGTAAACTTACATTAATGAAAATTAGTAGGATGTGCCGTTTTTCTAATTTTGACGCAGTTATTTTGCAGTTTGGTGAGGTGTGAGCCTAGGTATCAGTTATTTTGCAGCTTGGTGCGGTGTGAGCATAGGTGTTCAAGGACGAGTGGTGAACGCTCTCAATGTTACGTAGCTGGTAACAGTGTAAGGTAGGCACTATTCAAAAAGGCTCTGAGCACTATGCGACTTAACTGCTGAGGTCATCAGTCACCTAGAACTTCGAACTAATTAAACCTAACTAACCGAAGGACATCACACACATCCATGCCCGAGGCAGGATTCGAACCTGCGGACGTAGTGGTCACTCGGCTCCAGACTGTAGCGCCTAGAACCGCACGGCCACTCCGACCGACGGCACTATTCAGTTTTCGTGGTGTACAAATAATAGTTTATGGGTTTACATTATTCAACATTTTACAGGTAACATCGGTTCTCGATACTGAATTCTTTTATGCTGTTTCTGTGATAGAGTTTGACCTTGACCTAATATTGAAATATTATGCAACTGATAGGCAGCTATACTACCTATGGTGATAGACTGGCGCTGTTAGATTCCAAATGGTTCAAATATCTCTAAGCACTATGGGACTAAACATCTGAGGTCATCAGTCCCATAGACGTAGAACTAATTAAACGTAAGGACATCACACACATCCATGCCCGAGGCAGGATTCGAACCTGCGACCATAGCAGCAGCGCGGTTCTAGAGCGAAGCGCCTAGAACCGCTGGGCCACAGGAGCAGGCCGCTGTTATGTACTTTAACTTTTATCCTGTAGGTCGTATGATAGTGTAATAAACTACTGACTTGTATTTCGGTGTATTAACTGGAGGACTTTAGTGAAGCTGAGACGCTTTTGGAGTATGCATCTGGCTGGTCCCGGCGGAGGTTCGAGTCCTCCCTCGGGCATGGGTGTGTGGGTTTGTCCTTCGGATAATTTAGATTAAGTAGTGTGTAAGCTTAGGGACTGATGACCTTGGCAGTTAAGTCCCATAAGATTTCACACACATTTTTTGAGTATTCATCCGCATGCCACTTGAATAAGTAGTAGTTTCAAGGAATCTACTATCACATGTTCCATATACACAAGCTTTACTTCGCGTGTACCATTTCGTATGTTAAGATACCACTCCCATTAACACCATTTTTGTTGTGTATGGAAACAAATAACGTCCTTTAATTTTCCTCACTCATTTAAGTGTTGGCTTGTATCACTGATGGTCCCCGATCATAGTCATTTAAATACTATTTCAAATTGGAAATTCACTTGACTTAACATTCCCCAGGGTCGTACTTTATCCCAAACCACTGAAACAGGTAGCTGGTTGCTTTCATTAGGCATCCCGATAGCAACGAAAGGAGAATTGAGCTTACGTAGTGAGCGAACCAGAGAAAAGATAGGGGGTCTTTGATAAAGAATACTCACATCCTTGACTAGAAGTTACTGAGGAAAGGTGAAAAATATTTTGAGGTTGCTTTATCCACCTTCTTCAAAAAGGAGAGTTGTATAGCTTAAATAAGAGTTTTTACACCCTTAATGTTCACTCAACATGTGAGATTAATGTTAGTACACTACTGGCCATTAAAATTGCTACACCACGAAGATGACGAGCTACAAGCGCGAAATTTAACCGACTGCAAGAAAATGCTGTCACATGCAAATGATTAGCTTTTCAGAGGATTCACACAACGTTGGCGCCGGTGGCGACACCTACAACGTGCTGATATCAGGAAAGTTTCCAACCGATTTCTCATTCCTAAACAGCAGTTGACCGGCGTTGCCTGGTGAAACGTTGTTGTGATGCAACGTATAAGCAGGAGAAATGCGTACCATCACGTTTCCGGCTTTGATAAAGGTCGGATTGTAGCCTATCACGATTGCGGTTTATCGTATCGCCACATTGCTGCTCGCGTTGGTCGAGATCCAATGACTGTTAGCAGAATATGGATTCGGTGGTTTCAAGAGGGTAATACGGAACGCCGTGCTGGATCCCAACGGTCTCGTATCACTAGCAGTCGAGATGACAGGCATCTTATCCGGATGGCTGCAACGGATCGTGCAGCCACGTCTCGACAGCAACCAGTACAGACCACTTCCCTGCAACAGTGATGAGTATTTACAAAGGGGAGAAGAGACTCGCTCTCGGCTACATGCGAACATTGGATTATGGAATGTGCTCACTGCACAACACTGCCATCTTCTCCTTGTGGCCGTAGTTGAGTGAAAAGCTTTGTTCTTAGTGTTTGCTTCGGAGTCTAACAAGTGGAAATGTGGAAAGTCCGACGCTGTCTGATGTGGCCTGGGCTGATGGAGCGCTTGCAATTACTTCGGCTTGCATTCTCCTAAAATCACGAGACCGTCAGTCTGAAATGGGCACGTGAATGATGTCGTTCGCGTGTCGAGTGAACAACTGTACAGTTTTTCCGGTTCCCCTCCCACATGTACTACAGTGATGGCCACATTTTTGTTAAACTGTATTGTTGTAGACGCCATCTGACAATCTTCATTGGAACACAAAGGCCAAATGCGAATCTTTTAGATACCACTGAACGCAAAAAGCAATATCGGCTCCTTAGTTTTCATTCAATGCTACAACCTTAGGCGGAATTTGATTTAGTACTCCTTCGCTTCATACTGAACTGTATACTCCAGGGACAAACATATCGTTCAATTCTGTAGCGTTTCGAAGTATGTTAAAATATACATAATCTGTTAGATTACCTTCATGCCGTTACTTATAGAGTACGGTATCTGACTGTTTTCTGGAAATTGTCTTAAATGACTAATTATGCTATTTTATGTTCCTATCATGCTTCTTTTTCTCTCCAATTCCAGTATTCTTTTATAAAAACGAAAATGAAATTCAAATAATTTGGAAGCCCACTCAAGTTACGCTCCATTCCAGTCATATGATGTCTGTGACATCCCAAGCGGTTCTAGGCGCTTCAGTCTGGAACCGCGCGACCGCTACGGTAGCAGGTTCGAATCCTGCCTCCGGCATGGGTGTGTGTGATGTCCTTAGGTTAGTTAGGTTTAAGCAGTTCTAAGTTCTAGGGGACTGATGCTCTCAGATGTTAAGTCCCATAGGGCGCAGAGCTATTTTTTGTCTGTGACATCCCTTGTTAGCTAGCTGCTCATGCTGTCGTAATGCTAATACACTGTGGTGCCTTGTTTTGGAATTTGTGTTTCGAAATTAAGTTACAAATGGAGAGTAGTACGATATTGTACAAATATACCTATAAAATCTCCTAGTAAGTTGTTTTTGAGTGTTCCAGAAAATGAGAAGGAGCTTAAAATGTGTTTGCCCTGTACTGGAAAACTGCCACTACGTCGACGCACAAGTTCACTAACATAATAGCTAACTACTTCCTATGCTTCACAGAGGCTTCTATACTGATAGGGTCCCAAGAGTCAGAAAAACGGTTTTTCTCTGTATCTCTACGCCTCCCACAAGATTCCTATTTAAAATCTCTTCAGTTTTTAACAGTTGCCGCCATTATGGATAAATTAGTAACTACATCTACATCTACACAGATATTCTGCAAGTTACCGTAAGGTGCATGGCGGAGAGTACTCTGTACCACTAATCATTTCACCTCCTGTTCCACTAGCAGATAGAGCGAGGGAAAAGCGACTGTCTGTAAGCCTTCGTATGAGCCCTCATTTCTCGTATTTTATCTTCGTGGTCCTTACGCGCGATGTTTGTTGACGGGAGGAGAATCGTTCGGCAGTCAGTTTCAACTCACCTCAAAATGACGGCAACATAAATCAGTTTCGCGGTAGCAGTTTGTCAGCATGTTAGGAATCATTAGCATCATGCTTCTGTTCTCTCAGGATTTTCGTTAACGGTTTAAACTGCGACTGAATTTTCAAATAACTAGAAATAAAATTGGTAGGGAAATTATGGTTACACCGGTGGCTGGTTCACTACCAAAGAGTTCTGGACCTGTCATATGACTGAATGCTTCTTAATACCTATTCGACTCTTTCTTTGTTAGCATCCACCCGTGTGTCACGGAATGCAGCGATCCTGATAAGGTCTGTTGTGTTATGGAGTAGATAACTAAATTTTTACAATAGTTAATACACAGAGATCTAAACTGGCTGAGCATCGAGTAGAACTGAGCTTGAATGACAGATACAGGTTCATCATTCCATGCTGCTTCAACTCTATGCCAGTTATCATCAAAAGTAGTGCCTGGCGAGTGGTTGCATACCAGTCTCTCGTCGTCGTGTAAACCACATGTAATAGCTGACGCGCTGACGACACCAACAATTGAACGGCATCTGAATGGAGATAAGTCGGACAGCACAGGCAATATGTGGCCTTACATTATACTGCTGAAAAATGCCACGATGACTTCGAAGATAAGGCACAGCCACCGGGTTTAACACGGTAGAAACTTAGCTGCTGCCGTCCAAATTACTGGCTACGCGCATCAGGGGTGAATCTGATGTGTACCAAATGGCAACCCAAAATGTCACCTCAGGCGCAGCGCCCAATATGACAATGACGAATGCGATCGGGCAACGTTCTTCCTCTACGGAGCCCCCACAAACAGATACATCCATCGTGCTGCTGTATACAGAACCAGACCCGTCTCAGAAGACATCATGTGGCGCCACACGTGTGTTCAGTTTTGTTGTTGGGCCCACCATTATACCGAGGCCACATAAATCGTTGCCGTGCTGACATTCCGGCTTACTCCAAACGTCGTCCACTATCCTCCTGAATAATTGTAGTGCAGCAAACACGTCCGCTTTCTTATTCCAGGTGCGTAACGAGACTGTACGATCCTACACGGCCGAGTTAACGATAAGTCTCTACTTCAGGGCGCTAGTCACTATGAGGTCATGTAATGCTCTATAGCGTTGAGCATGGCTCTCCTGAACCCATCGATTTCATAACTGCAAGACAACCGTTGGATCCCAATCAACAGGATCAGCAATATCGCGGAACTCTAAACACCAATCTAGATGGATCAGAATTATACTGCTGTCGAATTCCGACGCAAATCGGTAGGCGTTTCTCCTTACATAAGACAAGATACGATCTTCTTTCCAAAAGCAACATCCAAATGCGATTTCTGAACGGGAAACCCTTCACGTAATCTCTCGTTATACAGGGAGTCCCAGGAACGATCATTCGAAGCAAAAAGTCTAGTAAACACGGACTCTAATGTCTTAGAAGCTACTAGAACTTTTTCATCTTCAATAATGTGAAAAAAATCTCTTTCACTGCTAGCTCTTTGATTGAGAGGTGGTATTATGGACCACAGAAACAAGAAATGTCTACTAAACATGAGCTCTAAAGCGCATACCTTAGTAACTATGAACACTTTTTCATCTTCGTTACTGTGAAACACATCTCTTCCACTGAACAAGTTATCACAGCTTGCCAGGTATGTATATTGAAGCCCATGTTTACTGGAGAATTTTTTTCTTGTTGCAGTCCATACTACATCCTCAAAAAAATACGGAAAACAATGAGCTTGGAAGTGCTTATGGCTCTTGAGGTTTTTCCGTTTCAGAGTCCATTTTTTGTACCTTTGCGCTTTTACTTATCGTTCCTCTTACAATCCCGAATATTTGACCATTTCTCCTTGGACACACTGTACACAGAAATTACAGGATGAAGTTGCTCAGACAGACCAGCCCAGATACATACATAATGAATAAACACATCGAGGTGCGGATTTCAACAAGCTACAGGGCACAATATGGCAAATTTTCTGAAGTTATCAAGTAATTTTTATCCTTTATAATCACCGAATTACAACACCGACTTTTTTTTCTAATGGAACTATAAACTATTTCCTGTGGCGTTAGAAAGAAGCTTCTAAGAGAACTTCAATGACATAACATGCATGGGATTTGATCTAACACTATCAAATAACGACGAGGTAAACAGTTGTCCCCGTCAGGAGAAAAAGTTTCACAAACATCAGTCCCATTATACGAAATGTATGCAGAAACGTAACTCTGGTATGGTTCTTCTGTTTACCTGTGCGCCTGAAGCTCATCAGTCTGTGTTCCGATGTTATAGCTATCAGACAACTTACCCTCAGAGCTACTGAAACATCCACAATGTATACGACAACGAAAGTTATATCGTATATGGAAAATATCGCCAAATCATTAAAGCAGTGACGAATATTCAGATCGTGCCAAGCACTCACTATCTGTCTTGCAAACATTATAAAAAATTCTAGAAACTAGAAATGTGGATACCAAACACGTCAAAGAAAAAGAAGAGCAACTGATGAAAGTAATGAAAGTAATACTTTAGCACCAGTAACACACAATGCAAATGTCACTAACAGGCATCTCGGAACTACGAGACGGATCAGCCAAACCAGTGTTCTGTGAACACTACATTCCATTGCATTTCATCCTCTTCACGTTTCTCTGCATCTAAAACTTCATGCCAATGATTCGCAGAATTGATTACAGTTCTCCGAATGTTATCCACTAAACGTGCAAAGTGATGCGGCATATATGCAAGGTGTTCATAATTAAAGTACCAATTTCAAAACGCTGTAGAAAGAGAACCAGAGATCAGAATGACGTCAGATTTGAACATCATATTGTCGTAGCAGGGGAAACGTCATGGAACAAAAAAATCGCATTTTGGAATCATTTTGCCCAGGCCATTAGCAGATATCTAATCAGTGCCTTTTTTCATACCATTGAGTGTCCTAAACTTCTGCAGCACTACTGGAAAACAGTCACTGTTCTTTAAAGGAGCGTTATCATCAGTGTGCTGTCCTTGAAGGGGACAAACATGTTTGGTATCTCGGGTGGTGCAAAATGAGAAACAGCTGTGTGCCACGCATATGTTGTTCATTTTATTTTGCCTGCGTCAATAATACGCTGCACAAATTTGGCGTCACTCTGAGCATTCGCTCTCTTTCTGCGGCATTTTGGAACCCGAACTTTAGTTTTAGACACCATATATACAGGGTGGTCCATTGATAGTGACGGCGCCAAATATCTCACGAAATACGCGTCAAACGAAAAAACTACAAGGAACGAAACTTAACTAACTTGAAGGGGGAAACCAGATGGCGCTGTGGTTGGCCTGCTAGATGGCGCTGCCATAGGTCAAACGGATATCAACTGCATTTTTTAAAAAAAGGAAGCCCCATTTTTTTATTACATATTCGTGTAGTAAGTAAAGAAATATGATTGCTTTAGTTGGACCACTTTTTACACCTTGTGATAGATGTCGCTGTAATAGTCACAAACATATGGCTCACAATTTTAGACGAACAGTTGGTAACAGGTAGGTTTTTTAAATTAAAATACAGAGCGTAGGTACGTTTGAACATTTTATTTCGGTTGTTCCAATGTGATACATGTACCTTTGTAAACTTATCATTTCTGAGAACGCATGCTGTTACAGCGTGATTACCTGTAGATACCACATTAATGCAATAAATGCTCAAAATGATGTCCGTCAACCTCAATGCATTTGACAATACGTGTAACGACATTCCTCTCAACAGCGAGTAGTTCGCCTTCCGTAGTGTTCGCACATGAATTGACAATGCGCTGTCGCATGTCGTCAGGCGTTGTCGGTGGATCACGATAGCAAATATTCTTCAACTTTCCCCACAGAAAGAAATACGGGGACGTCAGACCCGGTGAACGTGCGGGCCATGGTATGGTGCTTCGACGACAAATCCACCTGTCATGAAATATGCAATTCAATACCGCTTCAACCGCACTTCAACCACACTGTTTGCCTTACCTCCAGCGATGTGTCTTCCACTAACTGCAGCAGCAACATATCTTAGGAACTAGAGATAATTGAGTGTATTTAGATTCCATCAATAAAACAGCGATCAGTGATACAGTTCTTGAGGAGCACACACCAACCAAGAGCGTAGCTTTTATCCACTTCTATGAGTCAGCGTGTTTTTTCAACTTCTTCGTTTAATAAAATTGTATACAGGGTGGGTCATTGATAGTGTCCGGGCCAAATAAGCGTCAAACGAAAAAACTACAAAGAACAAAACTTGTCTAGCTTGAAGGGGGAAACTACGTAACGCTATGGTTGGCCCGCTAGATGGCGCTGCGATAGGTCAAACGGATATCAACTCTAAACATTCATGGTGGTGTCTGATTGTTCTATATCGTGTCTCCCCACCATTTCGCGCAACGACGCTCTGAGCGTGTTTTTTAGGGAATTGACTAGTTTGAACCTGGGACCTGTTGCTGGTAAGGAGACGCCAGACCACACATGACATGTAGAATTCAGAAGAGTTCAGTGAGACTAGCGATGATATAACCAAATACTAAATGATCTCAGCGTCAGCTCCACTGTACTCCCTGTAAAAGAATCTTAATACTAACTAAATATAGTGGAAAGGGTTCAAGGCTTTCCTATTTTTAGTTAGCTGGTAAAATAACGTCGAAAAAGCAGTTAAGTTTACCATTGGAAATTTTATTCTAGTCACAAAACATCGTTTATAAATTGCACTATTGATAAAAGGAAATGTTTCAGTACAGGATGGTAAAAACCAACTGCGTTCAACAAAAATGTGAACGAATATTCCCTGAATGGGTTTCCAAGTTCTACAATCGATCGAAGGACTACCTATGCCATATCACATCTATAATCTACGTTTAATTTAAGTTTCACAAAAGAGAAAACTATCAAAATGGTCTACAGTGACCCTCAATTATCTTTAATTACTTATCAAACTCGTCGTAAATTACAGAGGCTGATGTGGCTTCTCAATAACTATATGAAAAAAAACCATCGCATTTCAGATCTTTTCTTCAAGTGGCAAATGTGAACACCATGAGTTTTAATTAACGATCGACTCTAGTATTACGCAAAAAGGGGGTGTAACAGATGAGACTTCTGCAGTTCTGGGTGAAGCCTTATGCGCTCAAAAATGCGGCATGGTGTGCGTTCATTACCTTGTCGGTGTGTAGGCAGCGTCACGGCAGCGGCGGGCAGCACAGCTCCGCTCACCTCGCCATCTCGGAAGCAACTCTCTCCTAACTTCTCCTTACTACAATTTACCGAAGTTGGTTTAAAAAAACTATCTGGTTATGTTTTCATCTGACCAATCAGGGTCTCAATGTTAACCTTAAGCTCCGCCTACAAAAATTCTGTCTATCCAATGAGAAACGTTATACTTTTCGTGGTGGGGCAATGTTTTTAAAGTTTGCAACGTAACAGAGACGCGAAAATCTCTCACGCTAAAACCTGCAGCTGGTGTGGTCCTTTTAGCGTTATCGTAAGATCTATACTGTTCTTCTGGAGGGCTCTATCTTTTAACATGGGCTGGGGAGTGGTCCTAATGTAACAGACACGCAAAAAAGTCTCACGCTAAAACTTGCGGGTGGTAGTGGCCCTTTTTGTGTTATCGTAACATCTATACTGTTTTTCTGGAGGGCTCTAACTTTTAACATGGGCTGGGGGGTGGTCCTTGACGTAACAGAGACGCGAAAAAGTCTCACGCTAAAACGTGCGGGTGGTAGTCTTACAGGTAGGCTGGCGGCGTGGGTGTCCAGTCCGTCCCTTATTGTAGGGCCTTCTAGCTTAACACGGTTCTGCTCTCGGCTTCAGTTCTCGTTTCTCCCCTCGGAAATGCGTCGGTCTCACGGTGGGAAGGTACGACATGCATTTAGGCATTCTTGTGTTAGTCTGTGGTATTCCATTTGCTCACTCGTTACTCGTATTACTTTGGTTAATTTAATGTCACGATTTATTCGGAGCTATATGACATACTACTGGATTTGCTTATCATGTCAGGGTTTTCATGGAAGGTGTTGGATTTGTCTGACACTTTACATATCACCACCCTTCGAACTTAACTTTTGCACTGAATTTAGGCAATGATTGAATCGTTGTCTAAGTCAGTCAAAAATTTTCTAATTTATCTAAATTTTGTTGCGCACTGTTCAGTCACATTATTCTGTTCTATGCTAGTTTGTATTACTAATTTATATTTTTATATTCTTCCACATTATAATTAAATTGACAAGAGAAGAATATTTTTATGCTATTATTAATTTTTAATGATTTTCTTTCTTTATTTAAGTGTCAAGTTTGTTTTTTAAGAAGTTTGTTATCGAAAGTGAGGAGTCTTTCACATTGATTTTCTTAGAAATATTGTTTTTATAAATGTAGTAATTAAGTAAAATCTATTCCTAACACATTTTCTAAATATCATGTGCAAGTAAAATGTTTTTGTTTCGAGACACTCATTTCAACATTGTTACACTAACAAATAAGAATTATTTCCAAGAATTGCTTTGACAAAGAAATATGCATACACAAGTATTGAGATATTATCCTAACAAATGGTTCAAATGTAAAAAAAAATTGCTTTGACACAGAAATGTACATACACAAGTATTGAGGTATTATTCTAATAAATGGTACAAATGTTAAAAAAAGGGAAAACATCCAACAAGATAATTTTTTATTCTTTGTTTTTATAAGGAGAAACTAAGTAAAATATAGTTATTCTTTTATTTTTATGAGGAGATGATAAGTGGCATATTGTTTCTTTATATACTGTCCATTTCAGAACTAATGACTTATTTTTACCGATAGTCTATTTTTTTTACTTAAGTCCATAGTCAATGACTGTTATTTTGTAGTTTATTAGCTGTCTGGTGTACTTAAACTTATTTAGTTTTTCACATGTTTCTTTTGCACAATTCCTACATCACATAATTTGATTTCACAAATTCACACAATCCTATGAATGTTTAAGCATGAGGTTGGCAAATGTTTTTGCACGAAGGTGATGGACTTGAGCGAGATGGATGTGGGCAAGTATTTGATGTACAGCTTCGTTCGTCGTTCCTCGTTGGCTTTGCAAGTGTGTGTCGCTGTTGTGGAGGTCCCATAATGAAATGGAGCTGTGAGTGCAGAATCTCGTGGTTTACTGGCTTTGTATGCGTGAAAGTCATCGTTACGTGTCGCTGAAAGCGGTTGTTTTTCGTTGTAATACTTCGCAGACGACTAGTTTACAATAGGATAGGGATTTGGGATGGTATGTCGTCTACTCTTCACCCATCTTCTTTCTTGGTCTCAATCTTGCGAATCTTCAACTTCTGTTCTTCCCGCTTTTTCTCTGCTTCTTACTTGCTTCTTGGTTCTTCTCTGGGCAGGATATGGAAATGTTTATTGATAACTAGTCGCTTTGAAGTTCTCCTCCTAGTAACAGTTTGATAAATTGTTTGGGCGTGTCATTTTTACTTTGTGGAAGTTTTCTTCAGTTTCGTGCATCAGCGTGCTGTTTAATAGCAGTAGTGTGACTTTTACACTTTTTTTTCCAGCAGTGGCTTGCCCAAGCGGTCTTCTCGTCGGGCCGTTTTTTTGCTCGCTCCGCTGAGTGTGGGGGCGCTCCGGGGTTTACGAGCGGTGAAAATCCGGTGGCCTCTTCTGGCGTCCCGGGTCTCATCTGGCGTCCCGTCGCGTCTCAGTAGAGTTCCCCCTAGCGGGAAAATTTATTGCCCACTTTCGCTACAAGAAGTTCCCTGTTGGTCTCGCTGCCCTCGTGTCTTGCTAATTACGTCCTTTTCTTTCTTGATACTTCTCGCGTTGCAAATTGTGGGTCGTTGCATCTGGTCTTTGTTGGAGTTTTTACAATGGTTGTTACAAAAGTTTTACTTATAATCATCTAACATATGTTTAGTAGGTACATTGTTTTGCGCCTTCTTAAAAATCTTTACAAATTTCGGCGCCCTTTCCATGTTACAATTCTAAGATATTTTGAGTCTTAACGTCTACTCAAGAATCCTCAAATTCGTTTTTTATTTTTGTGTAGTGTCGTGGTGTATAGCATTTTAGTATTTCATGCTGTTAGACTATCTACGCTTTATCCCTTCACCTTAATCTATGATACTATTGGTGTTATTATTGAAACTACTTTCTTTTTCCCACCTTCCTCTATCTTCATTCTTCTTTCTCCTGACGATCTTATATGCAACATAATCTTGATATATTGTGCTGATTATTTACCAGTAATAAAATTAATCTTCAAACTTGTACTGAAAGTGTTAAATACTGCCAGCCTGAGGTAAAAATACCTCTTCTTTATCTCGTAAAATACCCTCCAATTCTCTTTTACTGTGTTCCGAAATACCGTGAACTTCTTGCAATTTTTCGTCGATTTCTTTACGGACTTCTAACATGAGTTGAGGCGATTCCTTCTTTTGTGCATACCATTCTAATTCTTCATCCTCTTTATCTCGCGTCATTCTTAATTGTTTGTTTATAACTGGTATTTCTTCTAATTTTAGCTTTTGCTCAAAGAGAAGTGTGACATTCCCGAATGTTACGCTACCTTTCCCCATATCTATTATCGCTCGTCTCTGATTTACAAAATCTGCACCTATAATCAAATCTACAGTTAGTTTAGGTATAATCACCAAGTTGGCTTCGATCTTTTGACCTTGGCACGAAAGAGTTAACCTTGTTTGTCTCGTAACTTCCGCAGCATTGTTTCTAATAGGACATCTTACTTTAATCTTACGTGTTTTCAGAACTGGCAATTCCTCATTGGCATTACATTGCATGAATAAATTTTCTGAGATCGCAGTCAGTTCACTTCCGCTATCAATTACAATATTGACTGGGATATGCTTTACCATGGCCTTCACAATTGGTTAAATTTGAAAGGGTTGGTTCTGTTCTTCTTCTTCTTGCATCAACGAATCCTCCACTGAATCATACATGAGTCTTTTTAGGAATTTCCCTTGTGAATTCGAACTTTCTGTCGGATAAGCTTCGACTGCTACTTCTCTCTCTCTTATTTCCTCTTCTCTATTTCTTCCATCATTTACGCTTTCTTCTACATCCTCTACTTTTTCCTGATCCTCGTCTATCTTCTCCTTCTTCGTCGCTACTTCCACATAATCGTATCTAAATGCTCTAATTATCGCTTCATAACTTCCTTCATTATATACGTTGGGTTGTGTGCCCACTTGTAACTTATTTTCAACTTCTGTTGACTGCGCATTATCCTCATTGAATTCGCTTTCTCTGGTTTCCATCTCAAATAGCTCTGCAATACTCATTACTTCGTCCTTTCCTCCTACATTCGTTGTGCATGCCTCTGGTAATTCATCTTCCTCGTCAGTATTCTCCCAATTAATTTCGTCCCAACATGATATTGTTATTTTCTTGTCTTCGTTTTCATCTGGTCCCTGCGGATTTGTTTCTTCCTTCTTCTCTTCTCGTGGTAAGATTATTACTTCTCTGTTCAAGGTGCTGCAATTGTCCTGGGTCAGTCCTTCATTCTCTTTGGCATGCGCGCTTAGCTGTCAAATCGAACTTTTATCGGGGTTTGGTGGTCTTACCTCCACCTCTTCTATCTGTATTCGCTTTCCTTGTTCAGCTTGTTGACAGTGGTTTCTTTGTTGATAATTTGTCGGTCTATTGGTTCTCCAGTACCTGTTCCGGTTGTCGTTATTACCTCTGTAATAGTTGTTTCCGTTCCTGGGTGAATTACAGTTTTTGCCATATTCTCTTCTAAATCCATAACTGGTTCTTTGTTGAAATCTATTGTCGTTTTTTGGTGCGAAGTTATCACGTAGTTCGTAATTATTGTTTCTTCGTACTGTGTCTTGTGGATTCCACTGCTTTTTGCTTTCGTTTTCATGTGCGCTTCGTCTTTTTCTTGCGTCATCTTCCGAAAATATGAACTCTAGTTCCCTTAGAATACCTTTAAATGCTTCGACGTCATTGCCTCCGCGACCTACTAGTGATTGCTGGTATTTCAATGGTAGCTTCATCGCGCATAATTTAATCAACTCTCCGTCACTGTATGGTACATCTAAGCATTGATTTTTGTTTGCCATTGCTTCGAAAAATTTCACGGGACTCTTCTCTCCTGAATTTTCAAAATATGGGTTCTGTAATAATCCGTACTTCACTCTGTTCTGTGCTTCGCTGGACCAATATCGCGAGAGAAACTTCTCTCTGAAATCTTCCTACGATCGGCATGTCGCTGCAACATTGTGCATGGTATCTGCGACTGTTCCTGACATGTGTGCACATATAAAGTCTAATTTGTGTGCTAGCGTCCAGTGTTTTGGTAATCCTATTCGGAATTGATCAATAAAAGTTCGTGGATGTAATGAGTTTCCTTCTCGAAAGTGTTGAAATTTTCTGACTGTGAGGAAATGATCGTTGTCGTACTTCGTCATAGTTCCATATGAAATTCGCGATTCTTCGCCACTTTTGTTTCTGATCATTTCTCTCGTCGTTCTTTCCGGTTGTGGTAGATCCATTGGATATTGTCCACTGAAACTTTCGCCTACCCTTGCGTGGTATCGTTGGAGTGGTACGCAATAATTTTCTTCCATCGGTTGTGAACGTGCAGCTGAATGCATTTCACTGTACTGTTCGCGACCTGACTTTCCATTGTCACTTATTGGTTGCGTATCTTGTCTGGCTAACCGTGCTGCTTCATTGCACGATCCAAACGGTCTTGAAACATATATTTGTGGTTCCGCATGTGTTTGTGATGACGTTTGTTCATCAAAAATTTCGAAACGTGTTTGTTGCTGTGTAGGCTGTCTGATTTCACGTATGTTACTTTCCACCTGTGATGGGAATCGCAAATGCGTAATATCTTCGTTAATTGCTTGTTTTTCCGGTGCTGTTATAGATACGGATGTGGTTGCAGACTCTGTGCTTTTTCGATCCTGTTCACTACGCTCTTCAATGGTTTGGGCAACAACTCTGTTCGCAATTTCTGAAATTGTCGCTTCGTTTGCGCTTCTGTTTTGACTATGCGGTTATCATATCTTTTCAGCGCTCCTTTTGTGATACGTTTGTGTAACACACTGTCTTCAACAATCTCACGCGCTGTACCTGCTGCTTGTCTAGTAATTTCGTTTATCTGTTTCTCTACTTTCTTGACTTCTCCGTGGGTGTAGTTACGTAATGTTTTGATCTCGTCCTCAGTGTCATTGCGCAATGTTTGTACGTCCGCTTGTAACTTGTCAATGTCTGTACTCAATTGATTGTGACTTGTTATTAAGTTTCCTATCACTTCTAGAGATTCTATTGCTTCGTCTTCAATATGACTTAGGTGTAACTGAATTTTTTTGTTTTGTTCTTTAATCTCACACATTTGTCTCATGGTTTCTGCAATTTGTTTCATCGTTTCTGCATTTTAAATTTTAATTTGATTCGCAATTTCTTTACTTTGCCTTGTCATGGTTTCCGTCATTAATTGTAATAATTCTGCCAGATTGGTGGATCCTATTGCGTTTTCTTCCGACGTCCTCCGCTCTGTGTTTTCGCCCATGTGTTGGTTCGCAACCGATTGCATTGAACTGTGCTGTGACACGATCCTGGTCGCATTCCTTGTACTCTGTGGTGAGGGAGCTCTGATTACTTGTACTATGGTTCTACGTATTCAAGACGCAAGTTAGAATCCTCATCGACTGTCTCTCTACTTTCCTGCTCCTCTGTCGTATGCTGACCTAGGTTTTCTGTGCCTTGGCGTTCATTATCCTCGTTATGGTGCGTTATCTGTTCTATTTCTCACGATACTGCATCGTCTGTTGTACTGTCCTCTATTCTCTGTCCATTTTCATGCTGGCTCTCTACCTCAATTCGGTCAAGGTCTCGATCTGCCATTGCTAATCTTTCCGAATCCCTTATTTTCTGTTTTAAAAGCAATTCACGCCCCCTACTTCGCGTCAACATGCGCTCATACGATCTCACGCGTTTCATAAACTTTTTGTTCACACGACTTGACAAACAATTCACTTACTTGTTGGGTCAGAACCAACTTGTCAACGACATATCCGCCACGTGCGTGCTTGCATTGGAGAGAAAACTTAATTCTAACAATATTAAAATTCATAACTTAATTATGCTATTGTCTCTGCTAGAATGTCTTTCTTCAATACTTTCTTACTATCTATCGCTGCAGGTACTGTTTTCGACTATGTATAACCTTAGGACAAAAAATTTTTACTACAAAAATTTTTTTAGCAGGATATTTTTCTGACCTAGTTAGGCATGTGGTCGACCTTCAATCATGATATTTTACAATCCTGGCAGGGTCGCCATTTTCTAAACATTCATGGTGGGAAGGTACAACATGCATTTAAGGAATTCTTGTGTTAGTCTGTGGTATTCCATTTGCTCACTCGTTACTCGTATTACTTTGGTTAATTTAATGTCACGATTTATTCGTAGCTATATGACATACTACTGGATTTGCTTATCATGTCAGGGTTTTCATGGAAGCTGTTGGATTTGCCTGGCACCTTACACAACTGCGTTTTTTTTCAAGAGGAACCTCCATTGTATTACATATTCGTGTAGTACGTAAAGAAATATGAATGTTTTAGTTGGACCACTTTTTTCGCTTTGTGATAGATTGCGCTGTGATAGTCACAAACGTATAAGTACGTGATATCACTTAACATTCCACCAGTGCGGACGGTATTTGCTTCGTGATACATTACCCGTGTTAAAATGGACCGTTTACCAATTGTGGTAAAGGTCGATATCGTGTTGATGTATGGCTATTGTGATCAAAATGCCCAACGGGTGTGTGCTATGTATGCTGCTCGGTATCCTGGACGACATCATCCAAGTGTCCGGACCGTTCGCCGGATTGTTACGTTATTTAAGGAAACAGGAAGTGTTCAGCCACACTCTGGCGGTACTCCGAAAGGATACCGCCCTTCGATTGTGCCATTCCAGCACCAATCTAAGCGCTAGGTCTTCAGGTGCCAGCCAGCCAGCCAGCCAGCCGAGCAGCAGCGGTCCAGCCGAGCAGCAGCAGCAGCAGCTGCCTCGTTCCTGCCAGCCGTCGCCAGCGCCAGTGCCAGCAGCGTGGGTCTCTGGTCTTGTCCGTCTTCGTCGGTCTTCGTCTTCGTCCGTCTTCATCTGTCCCCAGTTTTTTCCTCTCCTTTTCGTCCTGTGCTTTTTTATTTATCCCTGTCGTCATGTCAGCCATTGTGTACACGTTGCCCTCCGCCACCACCACCACCATTACATGGTGTGTCCAGTTACACCCCCCTCTTTCCATTCCTCCTCTTCTCACTCCCCCTTCTCCCTCGCTCTTTGTCGCCACCTCTCCATCTTCTTTCTCCCACTCCACTCCCTCTGATCCTTTCCCCCCACACCCCCAGCCTGTTACTGCAGCTCCAGCTAGGGTGGTGGCCTGTCGGGCCACTGCCCGTGCCCAACTCTCCCCATCGCCTTCGCCATACCGCCACCACCGTCGCCGTCGCCTCCACTGTCACCATCTCCGGCGCCGACTGCTGTGTCCACGCCGGGACCTGCCCCTTCCCATGACCTCCCTATAGGTCCCGTCCCTCATGTCACCACCCACCCTTTTGCCGCCGTTAAACGCCCTAGTAGCACCTCCACCTCCTCCGCTCTCGAAAAGGCCCCGCCCCATTCTCCACCCCCCCCCCCCCAGGATGCCATGGATGTCTCCTTGCCTGGCCCTGCTCCCTCCGCCTCCTCCTCCTCCTCCTCCTCCTCCCCCCCTCTTTATACAAATACCTCCTCTCCCGTCCCGATCCTTGCCATCTCGAGGCCCGGAATCTCTCCCTCCTCCTCCACTAACACTTCCCTGGTGCTCCCATCTCCCTCCTCACTCCCAGATGGGATTCAGTTCTCATCTCCTCCCCCAGCCCCACCCTTCATACTGACATCCTCTCCCACCTCTCCATCACCCATTTTGGCCCCAATGCCTCCCTCACCCCAGCTCCTTCTCCATCTCCTACCAGCCAACCCCAAACCCCGTGTCGCCCGCTGACCCTCACTGCCGTGATCACTCAGCTTAGTCCGACAATCACGGAGGCGGAGGTGATGCCGGAGCTCGAGGTGCATCCCACGCTGGAGGTGCGGGTAGTCCACTGCATTTTTAACTCGGCCAGCCCCACCAGCCTTATGCGGGTTTTCTCCAAGGACGCCCCCTGTCCATTGACTGTCTCCTGAAGGAGGGTGCCCTCCTCTTCAACCAGCGCTATAAGGTCGACCCATCCCATTCCCCTCCTCAATCCATGCGCTGCTAGAAGTGTCTGTGCTATAATGCACACCCAACAGCAGAATGCCACAAGGCCCCCACCTGCCCGCATTTTAGGCAAGCGCACTTTCTCCGGCAGTGCCCTAACTTTCAATCCCCTCTCTCCTGTAATACCTGCAGTCTCCCCCATCCCACCTACTCCCAAAAGTTTAAAGCCTGACCCCTCCGACCACTCCTGAACTCACTATTCCTGTGCGCCCTCTGGACGCCCCCACCCCTCCTGGCCATTTCCCACCGCTGAGGACATCATCAGGTTGTTCACCATTGTCCTACAAAATGTCCACCCTTTCCAGCGCCCTCACACCCTCCAACAGGTCTCCCTCGCCACCCGTTCCATCTTCCACCTCAAAATGTATCCCACCTACTCCCACAACCAGGCCCATTTCACCTTCTCCCGTCTTGACACCCTTGTCTAAATCCCTGTTATGGAGCGACAGCACCATATCCTTTTCAACAACATTCCTGGACACCCTTGCCACCCACCGCGTGGATGCCTTCCTCCTCAATGAAACCTTCCTCCAACCCCACCACACCGTCCACATGTTGCCTTACCTCCTTCACCGCTCCGATAATCCCCTCCCGATTGCGTGGTGGAGTTGCCATTGGTCACCACCGCCAGATCCCAGTTCGGCTCCAACCTCTCCTTCCTGACCCCACCGAACACCTGATCCTTAGTCTCCTCTTCCCCGGTCTTACCGTCACCTGCGCCACCATCTATGTCCGCCTTAACGCCCCTATTCCCTTCGACTTCCTCTCCCACATTGACCATACCTTCTCCTCCTACGTGATCGTCGCCGACCTCAACATCCATACTCGTTCCGCCGCCCAGTTATGGTGGTGGCATCAGTTCTTCTCCTCCCTTCAAGGCGACCTCATCCCCATCCCCCAGCACACCCATCCCAAATCCAACTCCACTCCCGATGTTATCCTTTCCTCCCCTAACTTCCTTGGCTTCATAACGGTGGATGTCCTGGAGCCTATTGGTAGCTACCATCTCCCTGTCCTCACCGTTTCAGACGGTCATCGCCCCCACACCGACCCTCGTAATTACCCTCCCCAAAAGTAAGTCCATAACTATTCCCATGCCGACTGGAATGCCTACCGGGATACCCCCTCTACCCAGGTCGATAGCCACCCCTTCACCTACTACCACCCTGACGATGTAACCATGCCGCCTCCTTTCTCCAGCAGATCTTGTCTGAGGCCGTGGAGGCCCACGTCCCTACTGTCGCCATCCACCCCCACCGTCCTACCTTCCCCCACAGGCCATCCTCCTCCTCTGTGAATCCCGCCCTCTCTACCATGCCTTCCTCGACACGCGTGACCCGGACACACTCCGATGCCACCGGCAACTCCAGAGACACATTCGAAATTTGCTCGCGGCTAAGAAATGCCGGGACTGGCGACAGACATGCACCCGTTTAAATGCTACCCTACCTATAACCTCGTCCAAGTTTTGGTCAGCCTTCCATCGCCTTACTGGAATTAAACCCTCCCCCTACTATCCTCTTCTCCATGATGATCCCCCTTCCCTGACACCCTTAGTAAGGCCAATCACTTTGCCTCTTACCTATCTGATGTCTTTTCCATCCCTGATGATCCGCAGTTCGATTACTCTCTCTTCCTGGGTGTCCGCGATTGAACAGACACCTCTGTCCCTCCCTTGCACCTGGTTTCCAGTACTTGGACAACATTGCACACACAGAACTCAATGCCCCTATCACTATACAGGATCTCATAGTTAAACTCCGCATGAAACGCAACACCGCTCCTGGTCACGATTGTGTCACCTATCGTCACCTTCGTGAAGCTCCTGCCTCTTTCCTCTCCACCTTGGCCAGGCTCTACAATGTAGTCCTGTCCACCGGTTACTACCCCGACCTGTGGAAAACCTCCTATATCCTGATGTTCCATAAACCTGGTAAACCGTCGTCCGCCGTCTCCTCCTACTGTCCTATCAGCCTTACCTCAGTCTTCAGCAAGGTCCTAGAATCTCTCCTCACCCGCCACATCCACCAGCATCTCGGCCAGCACCGCCTCTTTCCTGTTACCCAGTGTGGCTTTCGGCCGTCATTCTCTTCTGATGACTCTCTCCTTCACCTCAGCTTAATTCCCTTCGTTCCACAATCTTCCTCTCCCTGGACCTCGAAAGTGCTTATGACCGCATATGGCATTCTGGTCTCCTTTTCAAGCTCCAAACCTTCGCCCTTCCCATTCACTACGTCCATCTGATCGGCTCCTTTCTCTCCCACCGTCCTTCCTACATCACCATCCATAACACAGACTCCTACACCTTTTTTCCCTCCGCCAGTGTGCCCCAAGGCTCCGTCCTCTCTCCCCTTCTGTACCTTTCATATACAGCGGACATGCCGCCGCCGACACCCCCATCCACCTTCTCCAGTTTGCCGATGACACCGCCTTCGTTGCCCTTGCCTCCACCCTGCAGCGCTCCCAACACCCTCTCCAATCCCATCTTGACCGGTTCACCGCTTGGTGCAACCAGTGGTTGCTCAAGGTCAATCCCTCCAAAACCCAGGCTATCATTGTAGGCAAAACCACCGATTCCTTCCGCCTCCTTGATTTCTATCTCACCATCTATGGCCGTCCTATCGCCCTCACCCCCACCCTTAAGTACCTTGGGGTCACCCTCGACCGTCGCCTTTCCTGGACCCCCCATCTCCGGACGATCCAAGCCAAGGCACACTCCCGATTCCATCTCCTCAAGCTCCTTTCCGGCTGTATGTGGGGTCTGGACCCCCCCCCCCCCCCCCCATACTCCACACCTATAAATCCCTCATCCGCCCTATCCTTTGTTACGCCCATCCTGCCTGGATTTCCGCCCCCTTCCTTTTATAAATCCCTTCAAATCCTTGAATGGCATGCTCTCCGCCTCGCCTATCGCATCTGTCTCCCGTCCCCCATGCGGATTCTGTACGATCTCATTCCGTTCCCCCACCTCCTCCTTTTCCTTGAAAGGATATGGATCCTGTACACCTCCCGTAAACTCGATCTCGATCCTCCTCTCCACCCCCCTCCCCCTCACCCTTCTTCCTCGCTGGGCAGGTCCCCGGACTCTCACACGCTACGTGGACTTTCGCGCGCTGGAGATCATCGCCTTCGTCTCGTGTGTGCCGTCGTGTTTAGTGTTCAGTGTTCACCGTCGCATTCCATCGTTCACCTGTGCCATCGCCATCTTCAGTGTGGTTTATCGTCGAGTGTGAACGGCTCCGTGTTTGTCTTTATGTGTCTACTGTTTTATTGCCCAACGTTCTGTAACTTCTGTGTATTCGTTCTGTTTTTTCTCATTGTCTATTCTATGGCTGAAGAGCAGCGTAGATTGCTGCTGACAGTCTGCCTGTTGTACAGGTTTTAAAATAACAATAAAGAAAAAATAAGGTTCAGCAACATGTGAAACGTCCACCACGACCTGCAACAAATGATGATGCCCAAGTGGGTATTTTAGCTGCTGTCCCGGCTAATCCACACATCAGTAGCAGACAAATTGCGCGATAATCGGGAATCTCAAAAACTTCGATTGCACCCGTGCCATATTTCTGAGCACCAGGAATTGCATGGCGAGGACTCTGAACGTCGTGTACAGTTCTGCCACTGGGCACAAGAGAAATTACGGTACGATGACAGATGACACGCGTTCTATTTAGCGACGAAACGTCATTTACCAACAGTCGTGACGTAAACCGGCATAATATGCACTACTGGGCAACGGAAAATCCACGATAGGCGCGACAAGTGGAACATCAGCGACCTTGGCGGGTTAATGTATGGTGCAACATTATGGGAGGAAGGACAATTGGCCCCATTTTATTGGTGGCAATCTAAATGATTCAATGTATGCTGATTTCCTATGTAATGTTCTACCGATGTTAGTACAAGATGTTTCACTGCATGAGAGAATGGCGATATACTTCCAACATGATGAATGCCCGGCACATAGCTTGCGTGCGGTTGAAGTGGTACTGAATAGCGTATTTCATGACAGGTGGATTGGTCGTCGAAGCACCAAACCATGGTCAGCACGTTCACCGGATCTGACGTCCCCGGATTTCTTTCTGTGGGGAAAGTTGAAGGATATCTGCTATCGTGATCCACTGACAACGCCTTACAACATACGTCAGCGCGTTGTCAATGCATGTGCAAACATTACGGAAGGCGAACTACTCGCTGTTGAGAGGAATGTCGTTACACGTATTGCCAAATGCATTGATGTTGACGGACATAATTTTGAGTATTTATTGCATCAACGTGGTATTTACAGGTAATCACGCTATAAAAAAAAAATGGCTCTGAGCAGTATGGGACTTAGCTTTGAGGTCATCAGTCGCTTAGAACTTACAACTACGTAAACCTAACTAACCTAAGGACATCACACACTTACATGCCCGAGGCAGGATTCAAACCTGCGACCGTAGCGGTCGCACGGTTCCAGACTGTAGTGCCTAGAACCGCTCGGACACTCCGCCCTGCGCGCTGTAACAGCACGCGTTCTCAGAAATGATACGTTCACAAAGGTACATGTATCACATTGGAACAACCGAAATAAAATGTTCAAACGTTCGTACGTACTGTATTTTAATTTAAAATACCTACCTGGTACCAACTGTTCGTCTAAAATTGTGAGCCATATGTCTGTGAGTATTACAGCGCCATCTATCACAAAGCGAAAAAAGTGGTCCAACTAAAACATTCATATTTCTTTACGTACTACACGAATATGTAATAAAAATGGGGATCTCAATTTTTTTAAAAACGCAGTTGATATCCGTTTGGGTTATGGCAGCGCCATCTAGCGGGTCAACCATAGCGCCATCTGGTTTCCCCTTTCAATCTAGACAAGTTTCGTTCTTTGTAATTTTTTCGTTTGACGCTTATTTCGTGAGATATTTTGCCCGGTCACGAGCACTGGACCACCCTGTAGAGTTGAGCACAAACGTTTCCTGAGAGGGACGTCAAGAAAAAAGGAACATTAACAAATTTTAGGAGCTGTTTGCATTCCTTTTTACTGAAAAGTTCATGTTGTCCATTAATTAAGAACCATTTGAATCTAGCTGTTAAAGGCACATTGATCCATTTATCCCATACTTATGCATGCAGCAAACCTGATTACATTGTACAGACTCTAAAATGTATCAGGCATAGTGTTCTACAGACATGAGCACGTACTATTCTCATTCATATACTGGTGCTAGTCGGCAGCGGTAGCTGCAGGGTCAGCGTGAAGGATTGCTAACCCAACGGTATCGGGTTCGATTTCCGGTCGGGTAGGAGGGGACTGAGTGTTGTGTTGTCTTTATGTTCGTATCGTCAGAAACAGCATTCCGCTGTTGGGATGGCTGTATGGGCACGCTGAAAGCCAATAAATAAACAAAAATTATTGTTACGTAATAGGTTTGTTTATAAATAAATAAATATTCTGCTACCAGTCACGATTTTTCTTTATTTCACTTTTTGCACGACGCGTTCCGAGATCTATTTTCCATTTTGAAGTGCGTTTGTTGTGTGTATTACGCCATTTTCTTTGGTGTTGTCAGTATGTGTGAGTTTCGTTGACTTTCTACTGCAATACATAAGAATGGTTTAATACACAGAAAAAATGCACTTGAAAATATAAATTATTTCTCGAAACACGTCGTGCAAAAAGTAAAATAAAGAAAAATCGTGACTGGTAGCAAAAGATTTATTTATTTATAAACAAACCTGTTGTTTCTACAGTCGCAGGCTTTCAAAAACCATTTATAATTGATCAAATCAAGTATTATTGGTACTTCAATTTCACAGTTAAGCCTCTCTTTAGCCATCTCTGTAAGCAGTCTTGCCAACCCACGTTCACTCCCCTCGTTACGTCACCTGTAGTGCCGTCCAGGACGGCAGGAGCGGCGGAGAGGTGGCTCCTAACGGCCGCTGGCTGCAGCCGCCCAGGTGATCGATAGCCGCTGTTTCTTGGGTGCGGCTGCTCACCTGGCCGGCGAGAAGGCTGAGTGCACTCCGTTCTGCGCGGTGGCACGTGAAAATTGCCGGAGAAGGATAGAGAAGAGGGAAGAAGGGGTTATATGTTATGTTTTGTTTTAAAGACAAAAAAATTCCTTCTTTTGTAACTGGATTTACACTACTGGCAATTAAAATTGCTACACAACGAAGATGACGTGCTACAAACGCGAAATTTAACAGGAAGAAGATGCTGTGATATGCAAATGATTAGCTTTTCAGAGCATTCACACAAGGTTAGCGCCGGTGGCGACACCTACAACATGTTGACATGAGGAAAGTTTGCAACCGATTTCTCATAGTCATACAGCAGTTGACCGGCGTTGCCTGGTGAAACGTTGATTTGATGCCTCGTGTAAGGTGAAGAAATGCTTACCATCACGTTTGCGACTTTGATAAAGGTCGGATTGTAGCCTATCGCGATTGCGGTTTATCGTATCACGACATTGCTGCTCGCGTTGGTCGACATCCAATGACTGTTAGCAGAATATGGAATCGGTGAGTTCAGGAGGGTAATACGGAACGCCATGCTGGATCCGAACGGCCTCGTATCACAAGCAGTCGAGATGACAGGCATCTTATCCGCATGGCTGTAACGGATCGTGCAGCCACGTCTCGATCCCTGAGTCAACAGATGGGGACGTTTGCAAGACAACAAATATCTGCACGAACAGTTCGACGACGTTTGCGGCAACATGGACTACCAGCTCGGAGACCATGGCTGCGGTTACACTTGACGCTACACCACAGACAGGAGCGCCTGCGATGGTGTACGTAACGACGAACCTGGGTGCACGGATGGCAAAACGTCATTTTTTCGCATGAATCGAGGTTCTGTTTACAACATCATGATGGTCGTATCCGTGTTTGGCGACATCGCGGTGAATGCACATTGGAAGCGTGTATTCGTCATCGCCATACTGGCGTATCACCCAGCGTGATGGTATTGCGTGCCATTGGTTACACGTCTCGGTCACCTCTTTTTCGCACTGACGGCACTTTGAACAGTGTTACGACCCGTGGCTCTCCCCTGCGAAACCCAACATTTCAGCAGCATAATGCACGACCGCATGTCCGGCCCTTTCTAGATACAGAAAAGGTTCGACTGCTGCCCTGGCCAGCACTTTCTCCAGATCTCTCACCAACTGAAAACGTCTGGTCAATGGTGGCCAAGGTACTGGCTCGTCACAATACGCCAGTCACTACTCTTGATGAACTGTGGTATCGTGTTGAAGCTGCATGGGCAGCTGTACCTGTACACGCCATCCAACCTCTGTTTGACACAATACCGAGGCACATCAAGACCTTGTTGGTACTGATTTCTCAGGATCTATGCACCCAAACTGCGTGAAAATGTAATCACATGTCAGTTCTAGTATAATATATTTGTCCAATGAATCTTCGTTTTTCGTCTGCATTTGTTCTTGGTGTAGCAGTTTTAATGGCCAGTAGTGTAAATAATCTTTTTATGTACGAGGACGACTATCTAATTAAAGAGACAAATTGGTCTGGGAAGAAGCTGTTAGTAGGGCAAGCTTGGTACTGTTATGGATTTAAGTTGGCATTACTGGGATGAGCCCTGATCAGCTGATGTATCAACGTTGTTTTGTTTATAACCTCAAAAATACATTTCAAGTTGGCGAGTCCGCTCGACACGTCCACATTAATTGAACAACGAGTAATGTTGTTGCTTTAATTTGTTATGTGAAAGCGGTGCTGATAGACAATAAAAGAGGGTTAAAAGCTGTGAGCTATCTGAGGAAGTTAACGTTGCATTACTGAGCAACTGTTTCACCAGGTATCCAGTCTAGCTTACCAAATTTCCAACCAGACTAACATTAATTATAATCTTTTAATAGTCATACGAAAACCGGTGATACATATATAAAAAAGAGAATTTAAATAACAATAAATAAATCAGTTTATATTTGGAAATTTATTTTAACATGGATCATTGAAATTTCAGCATATTAAACTTGAGTCATAACTAAGCTGGTGCCTTATTTTGGATTGTGAAAATGTGAGTTTGTAATCTTACGGAACACATCAAATAGGGAGCAAAGATTGGGAGACTGCATACAACACTACATTCATAAAATAACACACGAAGATCATTGAAACATATGTAAGAGGAAATTAACCATAACCAACCGATTCAATTTTCACCCAAAGAAGTAACGTTCGTAGCGCAATCCTGTCCGTCATGTAATTACCACACACTGGTATACTAAATTCATACTAACTCTCTGTGAAATCTTCCCGAAAAGAATAGCTGAGAGCTACTTTGATGATTACACCACATGCTTCACGTGGTTAACTTGGTTTACACAAAGAGTGTAACTCCACAATAATTTTGATAATTAAAATAAATTAGATCGAAAAGCAATTTACAAAAGAAAAACCTCGAACTGGTTACTATCGTCTTACTATTAACCTGATGGGTCAAACAATTGTATAAGCACGTGGTACTGGTCTCACGAAGTACACTCCACGTGGGTTGAACATAAAGAAAAGTTGCTATATTGAAAAATATTGTTAAGGCGAGACGTTATAATCTCACCCACATTCGCATTTAAGATTGATGATCTTAGTTAGAGTTACTGATCAACACGTGGTTCCACTTTACTCACAAAGTAGTGACAAAGCAACTACTGTAAAATATTCTGAAGTTCACACTCGAAATACACTGCGTTGCAATTTAAGATAACATTAGATATTTTGGAGCTAAACCTGAAATAAAGTTGATTAAATTTTCAGTTAGGCTGAACTTAAGAAATCCATTGTCCTGCGGACTTAGCAGACACGCGCTTAGCCGGAGATCTTACCACTTCAGACGCTCGCCGCGGACAGACTGACCTGCGCTCCTACCGAGCGTGCTTCCCGATACAAAACGGAAGTGACCAGAGGGGCAGCTTCCTATACTAACATGACAAGGGACGGACAGAACCATACTAAGGATAGAAACCTCTTTGCTTTTAGAAAGCATAGCTACCTGTTCCGACGTTGGTCCTACTGTTCTCTAGCAGACAGGCTTGTCTGCTACCCTCAAGCATGCAACTAGAAATACATTTGCTCATTCATTCTTTCACACAGAAGGGAAGGGGGATGACAGTATCTTATTATATACAGTATATAAACGAAAGCGGATGTAGGTTCCGTATGAGACTGTGTGACATGAATTACATATATGAATTAGATATAAACTGCGCTTTAAAGTGTAGTAGTGTGACAGATCGTTCTTGTTTATGTGTAAAAGTAACACGTTCCACTGCTCAGTCTCCTCGCAGATAGTCAGAAACGCCACAATAAATTTAGAAGAGGAATTTATGCGTAAATGACAGCAGGTTTTAGAAATTAACATGAAAGGAATCCAACAGAGACCTTTCAAACGTTCTGTTAATCGTTTTTTATTTTCTGAAGGCAAGAAACCAGTGAATATATACTGTAGAACGTCTAACGTTTACGTTGAAAGTTGTATTAATCGTGCAAATTTTTACAAGTGGGCAGAGCAGTTCAAAAGTGGTCGCGACTCAGTGACTGAAGAACACCGTTCTGGCCGACCATTTGCAGTTTCAACTCTCTCACTTGAAAGTCGAATTGTTGACATTATTCGTACCGACCGCCGTGTGAGTGTGGAAATGATGGTTGATTAGGTTCAAGTTAGTACTGATACAGTCCATGACGTTATTTGTAACAATCTGAAGTACCGCAAAAAATGTGGAAGATGGGTCCCAAAGGAGTTGACACGGCTACACAAGGAAACAAGGTTGAGAGAGTGCACAGAGGGAAAGGAATGTTACGCAAGAGAAGGTGAGTACTTCAACAAAATTGTAACTTGTGATGAAACTTAGGTTCACTATTATGAGCCAGAATCAAAAAGACAAAGCATGAAGTGGAAGCACGCCAACTCAACTGTCAAGAAAAGTTTAAAACTCAAGCATCAGCAGGAAAAGTCATGCTGACGGTGCTTTGGGACGCTGAAGTCCAGTGTTTTGTGATTATCTCGAAGAGCAGCGTACAATGAACAGCCAATACTACTCGGATTTGCTTCTAAACAAGGTGTAGCCAGCAATGAGAGAGAGACGTCGTGGATCTCAGAGGAGAGGTGTGATTCTCTAGCAAGACAACGCACGCCCTCATGTTGCTGAACTAACCAGTGAAACCATCGACAAAATGCGTTGGGAAGTACTGCCTCATCCCCCTTACAGTCCTGATTTAGCACCTAGTGATTTCCACAAGTTTGCACTGAAGGAGGCATTACGTGGGAAGCGGACAACGAGGACATGAAAACGTTCTTGGGAAATGGGTTCAAACATGAAGTTCTTTGCAGCCGGAATAAAAAAGTTTGTAGCCCGTTGGAACAAGTGCATAAATATTCAAGGGGATCACGTTGAAAAAAAGAAAAGGTATTTAAAAACAAACGCTTTTCATCCGGACCAATTTGTCTCTTTAATCATTGTATGACCCTCGTGTTATAGATCACTGAAGATGCCTAACATGAGTATGTGAAATATGCCTGGTGAAGAGAAATAAATTCAGTTGCAAAAGACGAAATTTTTATTATCTTTATAGCAAAACGTAACTGAAGTTAGCAGTTGGGGGAAATGACTGAGAATATCCAGTAATTTTCTGGTGACAGCTGCTTAAAGTGAAACACGTAAAGCGACGTTTTTCCCACAACTAATACTTTTAGAATTATTTGTTTTATTCACATCTCCTTCAAATTATACATGTTTTTTGTCTCTAAAAAAGCTGGCAACCCCAGGCACGGTTCATGTATAATCTAAAAGGCTGAAAAAGTGTGTAAGTGAAATCACTGGAACCCAGAGACTGAGCGAAAAACATTCATATAGCAGACGTGCCCTCAGAGACTAGTTTCATTCCGTTGTTTTATTCGACTAAAAAAGAAAAAAACTGAATGGAAAAACATTCGATTGGCTATTCGCTTCTTAAAACCAGTAGTTTATCGCATCAGCAGCCCAGACAGTTAACTCATGAAACGTACTCGAGTTGCACTATTTTTCACATTGGGTATCGTACGCCAGAAGTTTGCGGAACCTCTTCTCGTGACGGCGCACAGTGGGCCAACTTGCCTTAAAACCTGGACAGAATAGAAAAAAAAAAGTTTAGCGCTCTGACTCTAGTCACTCGTAATCTTGTGCAGATTGCACTAGTAAATACTTGCCCTGTTCTGCTGTATCATTCCAGGCTCAAGTAGGTATCTACATCTCCATGGATACTCTGCAAATCATAAATAAGTGCCTGGCAGATGGTTCATCCAACCACCTTCACAATAATTCTCTATTATTCCACTCTCGCACAGCGCGCGGAAAAAACAAACACCTGTATCTTTCCGTGCGAGCTCTGGTTTCCTTTATTTTTTAATGATGATCGTTTCTCTCTATGTAGGTCGACGTCAACAAAATATTTTTGTGTTCGGAGGAGAACGTTGGTGATTGAAATTTCGCGAGAAGGTTCCGCCGCAACGAAAATCGCCTTTGTTTTAATGTTGTCCATCCCAAACCCTGTATCTTGTCCGTGACACTCTCTCCTCTGTTTCGCCATAATACAAAACGTGCTGCTCTTGTTTGAACTTGTACTCCGTTCATCCTATCTGGTACGGATCCCAGACCACGCAGCAGTAATCCTAAAGAGAACGGACAAGCGTAGTGTAGGCAGTCTCTTTAGTAGATCTGTTACATTTTCTAAGTATTCTGCCAGTAAAACGCAGTTTTTGGTTTGCCTTTCTCACAACATTTTCTATATCTTTTTTCCAATTTCAATTCTTCGTAATTGTAATTCCTAGGTATTAAGTTGAATTTAGGGCCTTTAGATTAGACTGATTTATCGTGTATCAGAAGTTTAACGGATTCCTTTCAGCACTTATGTGGATGACCTCACCCTCTTCATTATTCATGGTCAATTTCCAATCTTCGCACCATTCATATATCTTTTCTAAACCGTTCTGCAATGTGTTTTGATCTTCTAATGAGTTTATTAGACGATAAGTGAGAGCTTCATCTGCAAACAACCTAAAGAAATATGAATGTTTTAATTGGACCACTTTTTTCGCTTTGTGATAGATGGCGCTGTAATAGTCACAAACATATGGCTCACAATTTTCGACGAACAGTTGGTAACACGTAGGTTTTTTAAATTAAAATACAAAATTTAGGTACTTTTGAACATTTTATTTCGGTGGTTCCAATCTGATACATGTACCTTTGTGGACTTATCATTTTTGGGAACGCATGTTGTTACAGCGTTGATTACCCGTAAATACCACATTAATCCAATAAATGCTCAAAATGATGTTCGTCAACCTCAATGCATTTGGCAATACGTGTAACGACATTCCTCTAAGCATGTTCGCACATGACATTGACAATGCGCTGACGCATGTTGTTAGCCAGCATCTCGTGGTCGTGCGGTAACGTTATCGCTTCCCGCGCCCGGGTTCCCGGGTTCATTTCCCGGCGGGGTCAGGGATTTTCTCTGCCTCGTGATGGCTGGGTGTTGTGTGTTGTCCTTAGGTTAGTTAGGTTTAAGTAGTTCTAAGTTCTAGGGGACTGATGACCATAGATGTTAAATCCCATAGTGCTCAGAGCCATTTGAACGCATGTTTTCAGGCGTTGTTGGTGGACCACGATAGCAAATATCCTTAAAGTTTCCTCACAGAAAGAAATCCGGGTACATCAGATCCGGTGAACGTGCGGGCCATGGTTTGGCGCTTCGACGATGAATCCACTTGTCATGAAATATGCTATTCAATACCGCTTCAACCGCAGGCGAGCTATGTGGCGGACATCCATCATGTTGGAAGTACATCGCCCTTCTGTCATGCGGTGAAACATCTTGTAGTAACATCGGTAGAACATTAGATAGGAAATTAGCATACATTGCACCATTCAGATTGCCATCCATAAAATGGCGGCCAATTACCCTTCCTCCCATAATGCCGCACCCTACATTAACTCGCCAAGTTCGCTGATGTTCCACTTGTCGCGGCCATCGTGGATTTTCCGTTGCCCAATACTGCATATTATGCTGGTTTACGTTACCGCTGTTGGTGAATGACGCTTCGTCACTAAATAGAAAAATCTGTCATCGTCCCGTAATTTCTCTTGTGCCCAGTGGCAGAACTGTACACGACGTTCAAAGTCGTCGCCATGCAATTTCTGGGGCATAGAAATATGGTACGGGTGCAATCGATGTTGATGTAGCATTCTCAACACCCACGTCTTTGAAATTCCCGATTCTCGCGCAATTTGTCTGCTACTGATTTGCGAATTAGCAGCGACAGCAGCTAAAACACCTACTTGGACATCATCATTTGTTGCAGGTCGTGGTGGACGTTTCACATGTAGTTGAACACTTCCTGTTTCCTTAATTAATGTAACTATCAGGCGAACTGTCCTGACACTTGGATGATGTCGTCCAGGATACCGAACAGCATACATAGCACTCCCGTTGGGCATTTTGATCACAATAGCCATACATCAACACGATGTCGACCTTTTCCGCAATTGGTAAACGGTCCATTTTAACACGGGTAATGTATCACGAAGCAAATACCGTCCGCACTGGTGGAATGTTACGTGATATCACGTACTTATACGTTTGTGACTATTACAGCGCCATCTATCACAAAGCGAAAAAAGTGGTCCAGCTAAAACATTCATTTCTTTACTTACAACACGAATATGTAATAAAAAAGGGATTCCTATTTTAAAAAAACGCAGTTGATAACCGTTTGACCTATGGGGGCGCTATCTAGCGGGCCAACCATAGCGCATCTGGTTTCCCCCGTCAAGCCAGACAAGTTTTGTACTTTGTAGTTTTTTCGTTTGACGCTTATTTCGTGAGATATTTGGCCCGGTCACGATCAATGGACTGCGACCTGATCTCCATTTCCCCCGTCTCTCTGTCAATCTTCTCTTCCCCTCTCTCTTTGTCCATCTCCTTCTCCGTCCTCTCTCTCTCTCTCTCTCTCTCTCTCTCTCTCTCTCTGTCTCTCTCTGTTCATCTCCTCCCTTCTTTCCTAGAAAACGTTTCCACATCCCTCTCTGTCCACCTCCTCTCCCCCAACCCCTCCCTCAGTGACTTTGAGCCGTGTTTATTGCTGTTGGTAAAGAAATCTTAATTAGGAACTGAAGTCGCTTAAAATGTATGGGTAAATCGGTTGGAATTATTTGGTTCATGGACAATCAGAGAAGCCTCTCCAGGTACTAGATCTGTGAGAATAGTAACTCCGATGACAATATTTTACATGGTTCTAATCCGCTAACGGGTAGTACTGCAAATTCTCGGGTGTTTCAGACTCCGTTGTAGTATTCTAATCATAAGCCAGTAAACTATAAATACAACATTCTTGTTTTGTGTTAAAACTGACTGTGAGGAATGAAGTGGAACACATATTGTCTATACAAATTTGATTTGAAATTATACACAAGGAGGAAGAATACAATAGCAGAAACGATTTGTCTTACGGTTTAAGGGCCTTGATATCGAAGTTAAAATTGACTTCGAGAAAGAAAAGTAAGCCACACGTTCTCACATTATAGTACAGAGTTTTTTTATCGCAGCCAGTTCCAACTCACAGTTGCTTAGGAAGTATATTATATAGCCTATGCCCATTTGAATGTTTAGAGTATTGTGCAAAAATCTGGAGTAGATTGATCACGAATCTTTCGAAATTTTTGCTAACAACATTTGCCCAATACATCTTACACATATTTATATCTTTAAGAGATATAAGTTCTGTGATCGTATTGTATTAGAGTGCCATGTGAAAATTTGAGGTAAATCGGTAAAGAACATTTCGTCATTTCTGATTACAACGTTTCCTCTTTATATATTACATGTATATTTATATACAATATTCATCTAAAATATGTAGCCTATCTCCGTCCAAACATTTAGTAGAATATTGTGTAAAAAGTTTGAAGTAAATCGATCAAAATTTTACGAGATTTTTACTAACAATGTTGTAGTTAAATATATAGTGTGTGTCTTCTAAGAGTCATCAGGTGCCTTTTCTTCGGTGTTTCTGCAGATATTTACAGTTTAGTTTTCATCGTGTACCTGGCGTCATCCCAAACGAATAATGGTCATCAAAACCTTCGTGCGATGCCCAGAGTCCACAAAAAGCGTCGATTTGTTTCCCACTACAAACAAAATTATATTTAAAGCGTGATTTTTCGTGCCCATTCGACAGAGCGGTCCCAGATTAGTCTAGTGCGATATTTATTTTATCGATATGTGTTAACATCGACAGTAAAACACGAAGAATGAACAGCAGTTGAGCAAAGACTCAGTAGTGCAGCATACTTCGCGGTAGCAGTGAGCCTGGGCTAGGGCAGTGCTGTCACTGTTACAATAAAAAAGCGCCACATAACCGTATGATTCAAGTATGGGTATGTCCGATTTGCAATGGCGACAGTTAACAGCGACTGCCACAACACAACTGAAGAAAATCTTGTTCCTGGGTTTAACAATACTACATTCCGTGGTTGTGTGGATTTCATTTGTGTATGTAACCTTGTCAAATATATATGTAGTTCATCTCTGAGAGGCGAATATTAAATGAAGATTAGGTACGTTAGTCTCTATACAATCACAAGAAATAACTAAATGAAATGTGGGAATATTATTGATGGTAACTATCAGAATTCAGATAAGAAATAGCTTGAGTGAAAGATCCTTCTGTCTCCCTGACCGCAGCAGCTTCGGAGAATGGAAGGTACAGCAGATGTTTCAACAGGGAGGTGTTGCCGAACTCAGGGCAGGCGGAGGACGACACACAGACAACAGAAAGGCAGTAAATGAATTACTTCTTGTATATGTTGAACCGTAGCACACATGAAGTGCGGGACAGCCGTTTCAGAGTAGGACATAACTAATCCACAATGCAGGGTTTTCCGTACTATCCAAATTTACAAAACATGAATACAAGAAGTTCTTGCAGCCCGTAGGGTGTTCTAATTGATAAAAGACACGGGAAATAGCTATGAGGGAGAGTGGGAAGACGATGAACGTGAATGTGGCTGAGATTCGAATACAAAGGGCTTCAGCTGTTACCAGAGTAGCATCGGCGTGTGGTGTGCGGTCGGCTCACAGAACAGATGCGAGCGCGCGTCGTAACGGCAGTCGCGGTAGTCGTGCACACTCTCGCTGTGCGACCGGCTCCCTGCCGTAATTATTCTATGCACATCTCACTCCAAGGTGATGGAGGCCAGAACGTGCTGCTAGCTAAGATGGCGGCAGACTTTCGCGCCAGTTTTCTCGAACGGATCCGAAACCAAACGGCATCGACGAGAACCTGCGTCAGAATGTACTGGAGAGTTTGCCTCCGTTCATTTTAGTGCCGAGATCGTGTGTCTCCGCTAGTAAAACATAGTCCCCATAGCCAACATTAATAGGCGACGCTTCTACAGGGTGATAATTGTACAAAGATGGAATGTGTTGGTATTTCTACGGAGCACTGTCACTTTACGTAGTGGACCGCGGAACAGGGTGTTCCAAAAGTAGCATACACCAGGATGTCCGTTGCTACCTGTGACGTACTGCAGGATAAGGGGTGAGGGGGGGGGGGGGAGAGTGGGGGCGGCGGCGGTGGCGTTGGTCACCTCCCCTCCTGTAGTAAGAGCCCTTTCCACGCACCAGCTAATCGACAGACTGTTTTCAGTACTGCAGTTGATCTCTTACTGGTAACAAGTGTTCCGTGTTGTAAGTGTGGTTAAGATGGACTTCACCGAGACCATCAAAAGGAAGCCTTTGTTGATTTACAACGGGATTCACTATATGATGGACTACACCACGAAGGAGGATGTAACGTACTGGCGTTGTGTAAACATTATAAAGGATAAATGCAAAGGAATACTATATGCTAAAAGTAACACAGTTATAGGCGAAGGTAGCCATGTATGTATTCCAGATAAAACAGCAAATGAAGTACGAAAACATTCTGTAAGTCCATAAAAGCGTGCAGAAGAAACAGATACTACAATTTCATCAATTTACGTTACTGAAATAGGGCTTCAATCGAGGCTCCGACTTAGTAACATCGTCGCCGTCACACAGAAGTGCGCAACACTAACTGCATCGCATTAGGAGAAAATACGACTGCGTGGGTCACCTGCAAGATCTGACCCATTCTCGGCGAATATTATCTCAAGAAAATAATTTACTGTCGAATGACGGCAGCAGTTTTTTATTTGCAGATGACAATAGGAGACAGATTAAGAGAAGATTGCTGTCTGTCAGTGAAAAGAAAAAAATATTTTTATCAAGCTGTGAATCATTCTCTATGGACAGAACGTCCAAAAGTTCGACCAAATAGTATGTAGAGTTGTTTATACTTCACACCTATCGTACAAGTCCTTGGGACGAAACAAACACCATTCCAGCTGTCTTCGTTTTGCTACCGAATAAATAGTGGAAAATAGTATCTCTCAAATGAACTATTAAAACCAACATGCTTGAATGGAATCTTGCTTCTCTCATGATGGACATGGGGATTGTTACTGTCCAATCAGCTAGAAATTTGTTTCCTCAAAGAGATTATGGCTTGCAATTTTTAATTTTATCAATGTTCGTGGAAACAAGTTCACTGTACTGGCCTTTCCCTGTCTACAGGGAAATCGAAGAATGTGTTCAGCTCTAGTACTCGTATATCTTCCCCTGGAAATGTTGGATGATGTTGGATGATGTTTGACTGTCTAGTTAAGAGAGTACATACGAAAACCAAACGCTTCAGGACATAAACGACTATTTCTGGACCTGTGGTTCGACAACGAACATGTGCCAAGAGATATGTACATGAAACTGCAGTGGAAGGCGCCATCACACTAACAATGACTCTGAAGGACGAAAACGAAGGATAAATACATTAATACTGAAGTACATTCAAATTTTCAATCATTAGTAAAAAATATTTGAGAAGATGAAGAGTAGCACGTCCACCAGTTTGATCATTAATTTCAAATTTCGATTTGAAAAGAAAAATCAAGTCACCAATTAAGACTGACAAAACCACTGCAGTTGTTTTAAAAAGGCTCCAAACTGGCGGTACCTTAAAATCAATTCTGACTTACGTGACCTATGAGCAGAAATTACACTGAAGAAGGAAACGTCACAACCATTGAAAATTATGTACATATTGGAAAGTAGCTACAAGCTACAGCCTCTTTGAACCGGCTGGTTGTGTTGGCATTTTTGTAGTTTTAGTACGTATTAAGTGCCGTGTCTAGTTTTCTTAGGTTTAATTGCTTTCAGTAGTGTAATAACTGTTCGGGGAAGTGAAGATTTAAGTTCTGTGCCGTATTTTTAAAGAAGATAGCGTAAAACCGTTACCGCTTAACAGTCATATTTAGGCCTAAATTTTGTGCGCGAAAGTTAAGTGATTCGAAGTGTAATTATGCAAGTACATTAATATTATATTTATATTAGAGCACTATAGAGCATAGTAAATAGGAAATATCTTTATTTAGCGAAAGCTTAAAAAGTAGCCTTATATTTTAATCAATCATAAGTTTGTAGTGTTTTAGCTGCCTTAGGAAAGTTGGTTCTGGGGTGCTATGCAGCAGTAGTGACAGAACATATCACTAGGGGGAATGTAGTGGCATGGAATTTGGGGAATAAAATGAAACTCTTACTAGATATTGTAGAGTGTGTTCACGGGATATGAAAATAGCAGAACAGGAGGGGAAGATTAGAGCCCTTCAGGCTTAATTAGATAAAGCTAGGGAGGAACTAATTAGGTTAAGGGAGGAGAAGGGTGAAGAGACGTGGGAAGTGGTAGTAGGGAACAGGGGCAACAGAAAGAGGACAGTATCTAAGAGTTTCATTGTTGGCACAAAAAATAGGTTTGTCCTGGTGTCACAGTTAAGTAATGAAGAGCCTCATATAGATGTACGTGTAGCTGAGGCACAGCAGAATTCAGTTACGAAGGCTGTTGCTTCAGAAAAAGTAGGAAGTAGGAAGAAAATTCTACTGTTAGGTAGCAGTCATGGAAGAGGTGTGGGCCAACTTCTGCAGGGAAAATTAGGTGACAGCTACCAGGTCACAAACTTTTTCAAGCCTAGTGCATCTCTCAGCCAAGTGATAGAGGGTATAGGATCTTTGTGTAAAGGTTTCACCAAGGAGCAGCATGTTGTAATAGTGGGAGGAGCAGGAGCAGTATCGATAGGAGCCGGGGCTACAGTATTGAGAGTGACCTGGTAAAAATAGCATCAGCAACGAATCATACTAATGTTGAGTTTGTGCCTGTTTTCAAGCGGTACGATCGACCCCAGTTGAACAGCTCTGTAAAGAGGGTCAATATGGATTTGGATCGACTAATTTGGGCTGGTGCTGGGTCAGGGATTTGTTTGGCTCCTGTTGACACTATTCGTAGGTGGGGCTTTACTTCTCATGGTCTCCATCTCAATAGAATAGGTTGATAGCAAATTCTTTAAGGGGGGACACTGCAACTCATGGAATTAGTTCTTTTTTAGGTTAAACTCATTATCTACGCATTCAATATTGAAACATGATGTATCTGAAAATGTTAAGCATAATACTTGTAAAGACAAAAAAGGTAACACTAAATTTGCTACATCAAAATATCAGAGGTTTGAAAAACAAAATTAATGAATTTCAGATCTGTTTAGATGAGCTACAGTCTACAAATCCTGTTGATATGCTATTGTCAAGCCATTACAAAAAAGAGACAAATCATCAGTGAAAAACTTTTGTCCCATTCCATTATTGGCAATATTTTCAATATTAGTACAGAAAAATATTCTCAGTCGCAATCAGTTTGGATTTTGGAAACGATTGTCAACTGATCAAGTTATATTCACTTTTACAGATGCTATATTAGAATCAGTAAATCAAAAGTTATTACCACTTGGAATATTCTGTGATCTGATTAAAACTTTTGTTTGTGTTAAGCAAGATATCCTTATACAAAAGTTAAAATATTATGGCTCATGCTTCTCAACCTACCTTCTTAACAGAAAACAGTGTGTGTCTGTATCAGGCTTACCACATAACAATAGTCATTCAAAATATGAAACCATCATACAAGGGATGCCCCAGGGCTCTATTTTAGGTCCCTTGTCCTTTCTATTATATATTAATGACCTTCCATATGCAGTGTCACAAAATACAAATTTTGTCTTATTTGCAGATAATACAAGTACTGGTATAAAAAACAGCACCCGTGATCTCACTAAGCAATCAGCTAATTAAATATTTGTAAGTATCACAGTGTTGTTCACAGTAAATGGCTTGTCACTGAATTTTGAGACGACCCAGTACATACAGTTTAGTACCTCACAAAGAATACCTTACCTTGTAAGTATAATTTATTCAAACAACGAAATTAAAGCTGTAGACAGTGAGAAATTTTTAGGGCTACAAATTGACCCCCCCCCCCCCCCCCCAGCGGGTTTGGGGGTTAGAATAGGCCCGTGGTATTCCTGCCTGTCGTAAGAGGCGACTAAAAGGAGTCCCTCCCCCTCAAGGGGGTAGTTAGCGCCTGCGTCCGGAGACGGACGGTTTCACGACCTATATTTGCGTTCGTTTTGGTTTTTCACTTCTTCTGGTTTCTTCCTTCCTTTGGTTGGTTCCTTTTTTTGTTTTTCTGCATCTCACTGTCTTACTTACTCTTCTCCTTGCCTTCTTCTCCTTCTCTGGTCTCCGCTTCGGCGTTTGAGACAGTCTGTCCTTTTTCTCCCTCTCTCCTTTCTTTTTCCTCTTCTTCCTTCCTCCCTGTGCGTGCCTGAAGGCCGACCCACGCGTTCGCACGCGTAGCCGGTGACGGGGGTAACGCGTAATTCCCCGCCCTGGGTAGACAAGTAAGGCACGCACGTACCCCCTGGTAAAGGCCAGGCCCAGGGAGGGGTGATTGCCTCTGCTGACACCTTCCGACCATGCCGATTGGTCCCTCCGTCCGTTTCTCGGGAGGTGTGACCTGAGGTGTGAACAATCACCTAAGGCGGGAGTGCCCTCTGAGAGGGTCCCCACGAGGAAGGAGCGCGCCATCGGAGACGCTGGCAATCATGGGGGATTCCTCCGCAATGGATTTCTCTTCTTCCCTCTAGACTTCTGCCCACAAACGGAAACTTGAACATCCACCAGTGACAAAAGTACTACCGCCTGTCACACAGTTCCTCGTAGTTTCCTCTGTCAACCCTTTAGTTATCCAGAAGGGCGTAGATGCCATAGCCGAATCTGTCAAGTCTTGTACCAGGTTGCGTAATGGTACCTTGTTACTAGAAACTGAGAGCGCCTTTCAGGCACAAAAACTGCTTCGGGCCACACTCCTGTACACGTTCCCTGTCCAGGCGGAGGCTCATCGCACTTTGAATTCGTCTCGTGGTGTGGTATATATTCGATCACTCGACGGATTGACTGACGAGGAGATTCAGTCTTTCCTCGCTGAGCAGGGCGTGACGACTGTTCATAGGGTCATGAAAAAGGACAACAATGACCTTGTACCGACCCGGGCACTTTTCTTGACCTTTGATAGTGTTCAGCTGCCGTCGCGCATCAAAGCGGGCTACGAGGTTATTTCTGTTCGCCCCTATGCCCCGATACCTACGCGCTGCTACCAGTGTCAGCGTTTTAATCACACTCGCCAGTCTTGTTCCAATGCGGCTACATGTGTGACTTGTGACAGGGATGCCCATGAGGGTGACTGTCCACCTCCGTCTCCTCGTTGTGTGAACTATCACGGTGACCATGCAGAGTCCTCCCGCGACTGTCCCATCAACAAGGAAGAACGCTGTATCCAAGAAATTCTGGTCAAAGAGAGAGTCTCCACCTCGGCTGCTCGCAAGCTATTTGCTAGTAGGAAGCCCACGTTGCTCCCAGCGGGGAAGTACAGTACAGTACTGGCCTCGCCTCTCCTCGGACTACCAGGGAGGTGGCGACGCAGACATGCGATCTGACCTTCAGCACTACGGTCGTCCGTTCGGCCAGTGCTAAGATCGTCCGGTCGACGTCTCCTCTTCCTCCCGTCGCCCCTCCGACACAAGCACCTTTATCAGCTTCTGCCAGGACGCAGACCCAGAAGTCAGATGCACGGGCCTTCAAGAAGGAACCGTCTCGTGCAGACCTTCTACGTACCTCGAACCCTCAGCCATCGACCAATCCTTCCACAAAACGACCTTCCAAGAAGTTTCATAGGAAGCACAGTTCTCCTTCCCCGCCACGGCGCATTTCTCCTCCTGCGCCACCCAGCGGTTGCTGCCCCAGGCCGTCATCCGTTTGGCCTGGCCGCACCGCTGGTAGCCGAACATCTGGCCGTTCACCAGCGGAGGATGCTCCCCCTCCCGGCCATCTTCACAAGATGGCCGATGAACCTATAGAACAAATGGACGATGATGTCCGCCTCCTGCTAGCGGCGGCAGTGCTCGCTCGAAGCCGGGCCCTCAGCGGCCTTCGAGATGACCCCTTCTTGCATCTTCTTCTTCTCACGATGGCACTTCTTCACTGGAATATTCGCAGCATTCGCTCCAACCGAGAGGACTTGAAATTGCTGCTCCGTTTGCACCGTCCGCTCGTCGTCGCCCTCCAGGAAACGAAGCTACGCCCATGCGATCACACTGCCTTGGCACACTACACCTCTGTTAGTTTGACCTACCCCCTGTGGCGGGTATTCTGGCTCATTGAGGGGTTATGTTGCTGGTCCGGGATGATATCTACTATGATCCCATCACATTGCACACCGGCCTGAAGGCAGCTGCCCTTCCGCATTACTCTCCCCACTTTTACATTTTCCATTTGTACCGTTTACACTCCATCGTCGTCTGCCGTTACCAGGGCAGACATGCTGCAAATTATTGCTCAGCTCCCTGCACCATTTTTGTTAACTGGAGACTTTAATGTTCACCATCCTCTTTGGGGCTCTCCAGCGTCCTGTCCGAGGGGCTCCCTGTTAGCAGACGTTTTCAACCAGCTCAATCTTGTCAGCCTCAATACTGGCGCCCCTACTTTCCTTTCAGCCACCTCTCACACCTATTCCCATTTAGACCTCTGTGTATGTACTACCCAACTTGCACGCCGGTTTGAGTGGTATGCGCTTTCTCATACATATTCGAGCGACCACTTCCCGTTTGTTATCCATCTCCTGCATCATATCCCCTCTCCATGCTCAACTAGTTGGAACATCTCCAAAGCAGACTGGGGGCTCTTCTCTTCCAGGGCGACCTTTCAGGATCAAACCTTCACAAGCTGCGATAGTCAGGCCGCACACCTCACGGAAGGCATTCTCACTGCTGCTGAATATTCCATCCCTCACACTACTTTTTCTCCACGCCGCGTACCGGTCCCCTGGTGGACCGCAGCATGTAGAGACGCCTTACGTGCTCGTCGACGTGCTTTACGCACCTTTAAACGCCACCCTACAGTGGCGATTTGTATCAATTATAAACGATTACGTGTGCAGTGTCGTCGTATTTTTAAAGAAAGCAAGAAAGCCAGCTGGGCTGCTTTCACAAGCACCTTCAACAGTTTTACTCCTTCTTCTGTTGTCTGGGGTAGCCCGCGCCGGCTATCTGGCACTAATGTCCACTCACCAGTTTCTGGCTTGACGGTCGCGAATGACGTCCTTGTGGCCCCTGAGGATGTCTCCAATGCCTTCGGCCGCTTTGTCGCAGAGGTTTCAGGCTCCACTAATTACCCCCCTGCCTTCCTCCCCCGAAAACAGGCAGAGGAGGCTCGGCCACCTAATTTCCACTCCTAGAATTGTGAAAACTACAATGCCCCATTCACCATGCGGGAACTCGAAAATGCACTTGCCCGGTCACGGTCCTCCGCTCCGGGGCCTGATTCTATTCATATTCAGATGCTGAAGAACCTTTCTCCTGCGGGTAAAAGTTTCCTTCTCCGTACTTACAATCGCATCTGGATTGAGGCACATGTTCCCGCATGCTGGCGCGAGTCTATTGTTGCACCGATTCCTAAGCCAGGGAAGGACAAGCACTTGCCTTCCAGTTATCGACCCATCTCGCTTACCAGCTGTGTCTGTAAGGTGATGGAGCGAATGGTTAAGTCTCGTTTGGTTTGGCTGCTCGAATCTCGACGCCTACTTACCAATGTACAATGTGGATTTCGTAGGCGCCGCTCTGCTGTTGACCATCTGGTTACCTTGTCGACCTTCATTATGAATAACTTCTTGCTGAAGCCCTCGACCGCGGCTGTGTTCTTTGCTTTGGAGAAGGCTTACGACGCCTGTTGGAGGGCGGGCATTCTCCGCACCATGCATACATGGGGCTTTCGCGGTCGCCTCCCTCTTTTTATTCGTTCCTTTTTAATGGATCGACAGTTAAGGGTACGTGTGGGTTCTGTCCTGTAACACCTTTCGCCAGGAGAATGGGGTGCCAAAGGGCTCCGTGTTGAGCGTCGCTCTCTTCGCCATAGCGATCAATCCAATAATGGATTGCCTCCCAGATGATGTATCAGGCTCCCTTTTCGTGGACGATTTTACCATCTATTTCAGCGCGCAGCGTACATGTTTCCTGGAGCGCTGTCTTCAGCGTTCTCTTGACCGTCTTTACTCCTGGAGTGTCGCCAATGGCTTCCGTTTTGCTGCCGAGAAAACGGTCTGTATTAACTTCTAGCGCTACAAACAGTTTCTCCCACCGTCCTTACGACTCGGCCCCGTTGCTCTCCCATTCGTGGAGACAACAAAATTTTTCGTCTTACATTTGACAGGAAACTTAGTTGGTCTCCACATGTGTCATATTTGGCTGCCCGTTGTACCCGTTCTCTAAATGTCCTCCGTGTTCTCAGTGGCACGTCGTGGGGAGCGGATCGAACCGTCCTACTTCGCCTATATCGGTCGATCGTCCGCTCCAAGCTGGTTTATGGGTGCTTTGTATACTCCTCTGCACGGCCGTCCATCTTACTCCGCCTCAACTCCATACAACATCGGGGTTTACGGCTTGCGATCGGAGCGTTTTATACTAGTCCCGTCGAGAGTCTTCATGCTGAAGCCGGTGAATTGCCACTCACCTACCGGCGCGATATACTGCTTTGTCGTTACGCCTGTCGGCTACTGTCAATGCCCGACCACCCATCGTATCGTTCCTTTTTTGACGACTCTCTCGACCGTCAATACGGGTTGTATGTCTCTGCCCTGCTACCCCCTGGAGTTCGCTTTCGTCGCCTCCTTCAACACCTTGATTTTTCACTCCCTGCAACCTTTAGAGTGGGCGAGAGCCACACGCCACCTTGGCTCCAGGCTCAGGTTCGCGTTCACCTTGACCTCCGCTCGCTCCCAAAGAAGGTTACCCCCGGTTCGGTATACCACTCCCGTTTTGTCGAACTTCGTTCGAAGTTCATTAATATGACCTTCATTTATACAGATGGCTCTAAGACCAATGACGGGGTCGGGTGTTCTTTTATTGTCGGGGCACAAAGTTTCAAATACCGGCTACATGGCCATTGTTCGGTCTTCACAGCTGAGCTCTTTGCCCTCTACCAGGCTGTTCTTTACGTCTGCCGCCACCGACATGCTGCTTATGTCATCTGCTCCGATTCTCTGAGCGCTATCCAGAGCCTCAGTGATCCGTATCCGGTTGACCCTTTCGTGCACCGGATCCAACGCTCTCTTCAGCAGCTGGTGGACGACGGGTCTCCAGTTAGCTTTATGTGGGTTCCTGGCCATGTCGGTATCCCTGGGAACGAAGCTGCAGATGCCGCGACCAAGCCTGCGGTCCTCCAGCCTCGGACGGCTTCTTGTTGTGTCTAACCTAAGGACATCACACACATCCATGCCCGAGGCAGGATTCGAACCTGCGACTGAAGTGTCTTGACAAAGCTGTAGGGTGTATTAAACGGTCTTCCGTTTTGTCTTTCGTTTATATGACACCTATGTTGCGGAAGATTTTGCGAGATGGTTTGCATATGCCATTTGCCCGGGAAATTTGTGGAGTTAGATAGGGAAGAAGGCGACATCAAAAATTGTACATACAAATCTTTTATGTTGCATTGATTTCAAATAAACGTACGAAATGATAGAGTGTCAATCCACTACACCTTTAGTGAAATTCTTAGAACGTAAGCAGTACTTTGTCTTTCCCATGACAGAACTCTTACTTCCTTCACGTCATGAGAGGAGATAGTTATTACGGACATCACTAGCCACAGCGTCATTCAGAGCCACACAGAGAATCTTGAATTATCGACGAAGTACGCGAAGGCGCCCATTGGCTGTTTCAGCTTCTGGATATATACGGAAAAATTTTTGCAGTGTTCAAGCTGGTGCTATTAGGAATATCTATGATATGGAACTATTTGGACAAGGCAGTAGCAGCTGAAGACAATATTGGTGCGGATCCTACAGTCTGATATAAATTATTCGACTCCGATGTTCTGAAGTCCAAATTAAATTTGCAGAGTTTTCGAGACAAGCACTGTCTGCAGCAGTCGTCACAGCGCTCCGCGATAAAAAGTCATTTTAAGGTGTCAATGTCACGCAAAAATCAAATTAAAAATTAAAATTTCACGTAGAGTGTAATTTTCCCCCTTACGCCCCCCTTTCGACTACTTTCATCGCACATCGCAAGGCACGCAAAACTGAAAGTTACGGGAATCTCCTACTGCGATGGTTCACTGAGAACAAAGTGCTTTGTTCAGGGGAAGTGGTAACACAGTGGCAGACAGCATTGCTGGTCTCCAGTTCGTGTACTCATCGTGGGAGCAGCCGTGCACGATAGCTGCCAAACGCAAATAAGTTTAAATCGGACTTCAGGGGCGGCTAACAGTAGCGCTTCGCCCATTAGGAGATGCTAGTGTAAGAGAGGTATTGACAAAACGCCAATAGTCAGGGGTAAGGCATTTATCCACATGGAAGTAACCTCTGAAAGTATTTTCCGTAGTGCTTCCACCAGAGTCGCGACGTGAAATAGGCTAGTAATAGCTTACAACGTAGCTCTAAAAGTCAGAGCCAGCTGCCACCGTTGTTGCACTACTAATCGTGACGAAAAACAAAAAGGTAGGAAAAAAGAAGTGTTTGGGTGAAGAAATGGATACAGACACGTACATATTCAAGTTTTCGAGAAACACATTATTCATTTCTTGTCCATACTCAGCCCACAGTTAGTGAAATTTTGTAAAATTATCTCCAAATCTGCTGCAATGTTTTTTATCTAGTCCTGCTTTATAACTCTGTTCATACACACATAAAAAAAGTTTTGCATCACTCAGGTTCCCGGAAGTCCTGAAGACAGACGTAGACTGTGGATATCGTGTCACAGACACAGTCCCTTTGATTGTCCAGAGATGTCACTAAACCCGCCAAAAGATGTAAACAACCAAGCACGAGCAACCGATCAGTTCCAGTCATTCCACCAAGAAGGAGGTAAACAGCAAGTGTTGTCTGTAGTCCAACCATGCCTAAACGGTCAATACCGCTGTTCGATCGAGTCCGCATCTGTATTCCAATATTATGTACAGGTTCCGGAACTCTCGGAGCCGAGGTGACAGTAACTTTTTTTGATGTGTCTACAGGTATATTCCACGTGTTTCGCGTCCCACATTACGGAATAGCATTCGACTTTCTAATTTAATAATTGAGATCCTTCACTGGTCGACACGTATTTCACACTTTTTGCCACCGACACACAAAATTTCTGCAAATCTCAGAAAAACTTCCAGCAATCGACAAGTATCTGGAACGAGATGCGAGTAACTGCTGGCAGTACTGCTACTTCTGAAACTGAACAAAACTTGGGGAAATCGACTTTCACTGGGCGTTTTCACCTCAAAGGACTTGCGGAAGGAGCTTCCACAAGTGACCTGGGGAAGTTCAGGCGACGCTAGACACACGCCAATAGAGTGCGGGTTTCCTCCTGGTTCTCGCTATACAGGGGAGCCCCGCCAGGTCGCAGCTGAGCGCAACCAGCGTCGGTGGCCCATCACTTCCCCACCTCTCCGAGATGCGCTCTGAGGCAATTCGCGTATCCATCTTCTTATTTCTCTTCATCAGATTCTGCATTCATCTGTAAAATTCTGTTTCTATCATCTTTAGCTACGACCATTACCTACACAGAGGAGGATTGCTGCGGTCTCAGTGAGGGCCGGAGTTCACTGCGGAGCTCGTGGATCCATCCTTTCTACCTTCGGACAGTTGAATATAAACAAAGGTATTTTTTCATTAGAAGATTATACAGGGTGTTACAAAAAGGTATGGCCAAACTTTCAGGAAACATTCCTCACACACAAAGAAAATATGTTATGTGGACATGTGTCCGGAAACGCTTACTTTCCATGTTAGAGCTCATTTTATTACTTATCTTCAAATCACATTAATCATGGAATGGAAAGACACAGCAACAGAACGTACCAGCGTGACTTCAAACACTTTGTTACAGGAAATGTTCAAAATGTCCTCCGTTAGCGAGGATACATGCATCCACTCTCCGTCGCATGGAATCCCTGATGCGCTGATGCAGCCCTGGAGAATGGCACGAAGAGTCTCTACATTTGGCTCTGAGCACTATGGGACTCAATTGCTGTGGTCATTAGTCCCCTAGAACTTAGAACTACTTAAACCTAACTAACCTAAGGACATCACACACATCCATGCCCGAGGCAGGATTCGAATCTGCGACCGTAGCAGTCGCACGGTTCCGGACTGCGCGCCTAGAACCGCGAGACCACCGCGGCCGGCCTCTACATTTGGTACCGGGGTTGCGTAGACAACAACTTTCAAATTCCCCCATAAATGGAAGTCGAGAGGGTTGAGGTCAGGAGAGCGTGGAGGCCATGAAATTGGTCCGCCTCTACCAATCCATCGGTCACCGAATCTGTTGTTGAGAAGCGTACGAACACTTCGACTGAAATGTGCAGGAGCTCCATCGTGCATGAACCACATGTTGTGTCGTACTTGTAAAGGCACATGTTCTAGCAGCACAAGTAGAGTATCCCGTATGAAATCATGATAACGTGCTCCATTAAGCGTAGGTGGACGAAACTAAAATGAGCTCTAGCATGGAAATTAAGCGTTTCCGGACACGTGTCCACCTAACATCTTTTCTTTATTTGTGTGTGAGGAATGTTTCCTGAAAGTTTGGCCGTACGTTTTTGTAACACCCTGTATTTGACACCGACATTAAATTAATGCCGAGAGGAAAAGCAGGTGAAATGAGAAACAGTTAAGCACCAAGCAAATAGGGTGTTATGGGTTTATTCTACATGAAATAAACACTAGAAAAATGGCTCTGAGCACTATGGGGCTCAACTGCTGTGGTCATCAGTCCCCTAGAACTTAGAACTACTTAAACCTAACAGACATAAGGACATAACACACATCCATGACCGAGACAGGATTCGAACCTGAGACCGTAGCGATCGGGCGGTTCCAAACTGAAGCCCCTAGACCGCTCGGCCACTGCGGCCGGCTAAAACCGAAAGCTTCTTGCTACGAAAAGGAAAGGCACCCTAGACCATTTCTCCAGGTTGTCGAGCTCTGTGAGTGGTGGTGGTGGTGGTGGTGGTTAGTGTTCAACGTACCGTCGACAACGAGGTCATTAGAGACGGTGCGCAAGCTCGGGTTATGGAAGGATTGGGAAGGAAATCGGCCGTGCCCTTTCAAAGGAACCATCCTGGCATTTGCCTGAAACGATTTAGGGAAATTACGGAAAACATAAATCAGGATGGCTGGAGACGGGATTGAACCGTCGTCCTCCCGAATGCGAGTCCAGTAAGTGGTGGTAGTCAGGTTGGTATTCTGCCGCTCCCCGGGGGTCTCCAGACACGTCTCCGGCCTGTAATCTCATTGACTGGAGGAGAATTGTCTTCATTATGAGTCCCGCTTCGAAGTGAGTCCCGATGGCCAGCGAGAAACGTGTCTGGAGGCGCCGAAGACAGCCGTGGGAGACTAACCTCATTGTCGCCCCCCATACAGCCCGACAGTCAGAAGCGATGGTTTGGTGTGCCATTCGTTTCCATACCAGGAGTTCTTTGATTGTTATGCGCGACATCCTTACAGCACTGTGGTACTTCGACGACATTCTACGACTCGATTTGTTGGCCTTCATGGCAAGCCGTCCTCGGTTTACATTTCAGCGAGATAACTTTCACCCGCACTCGGCGAGAGTTTCTACCGCTTGTCATCGTACTTGCCAAATCCTACCTTGGCCAGCAAGGTCTCAGGATCGCTCCTTAACTGAGTACCCGTTGACTTGCTCAGTGTATGAAACTCTTTCTTCTCAATAAATAGTCCTCTTTTTTTTAATCTACCGATTCAGTCGCATTCGGATAACTCTTTCTTGGTGCGTTTTTTTTGTATTATAGTGTATTACCTAATTTCTGTTTGTCTTTCATCTCGCCAACACATTGATACGCTTTATTGAAATTTTAACACTAATTAATTAATAACTTACTCTTTAAAGCCAATATCACACTTACATTCAACTAAGTGTACCTGTACCTTGGCAGCGCAGGAGCATTAAAATATGCACACATTTTGGTGTCACAGTAGCCTACTGACTGTTACGTTAAAAAACGCCAACCGCACTTACGGCGTGGAATAATAGTTTGTTTCATTGCGTTGTTTTCATCGGTATAGTAAATATAATATATTATATGTTCACTCGACTACAAGCAAACACTGTTCATGGCAGTTGTTGTTTAGCTCTTTATTACCTATTATATATATTTATTTAATTAATTATGATGGGCGGTGTGACGTAATGTAGGGTTGGTGTAAGACTGGGAACATGTGAAAGGGCACGTTATTTTGTCGTGTTACGATCCACACCACCTTACGTGGCACGCTTCGTTTAACTTCTTTTCACATGTAATTACACGTATGGACAATAACACTCCAACAGCATGAAGGCAGCACACAGTGAACGTCAAATTGGTGTGGATTACACCACATGTTCGGATATGCAAATCTTTAGCATTTCAGCGACACTGCACAAATTAATTTGGTATAACACCATGTACATTCTCTTTAATAGGAAAGATTATGTAGCGGGATTCTCATTGATATATAGCATTTGAATGCTGATTGATTGTGGGAAGATCGCGCTATGCTTGATATAGGAAGGAGAAACGTCTATCACCTCGAATCAGAATTTGACAGCACGAGGATCGCGTCCTGTCAGGACTGTAGTTTATCCTCCCACCGTATTCTGTTCACGTTGGTCAGGATTCAGCGACTGTCTTTCGAATATGGGTTAGATAGTTTGAGTAGGGCCATACTCTACTTTCTATCTACATCTACATGACTACTCTTCAGTTCACACCCAAGTGCTGGAAGAGGGTTCATCGAACCACCTCGGACCATTTCTCTAGCTTTCCATTACCGAACACCGCACCAGAGAAGCGAACATTTAAATCTTTCCGTGCGAACTCTGATTTCTCTAATTTTATTACAATAAGCATTAATCTCAAGATAGGAAGGTGTCAGCAAAATATTTTCACATTCGGAGGAGAAAGTTGGTGACTGAAATTTCGTGAAAAAATCTCGCCGCTAAGAAAAATGTCTTGATTATAATGATATCAGATCCGTGACACTCTCTTCCTTGTTTTTCTGTAATACAAAACGATCTGCATTTCTTTGATCTCTTTCAATATCCTCAATCTTGTATGGTGCGCATCCCTTATCGCGCAACAGTAAGCAAGAAGAGAACGGAAGAGCGCAGTGTAGGCAGTCTCTTTAGATGATATGATTCATTATTAAGTGTTCTGCCAATAAAACTCTGTCTTTGGTTCGACTTCCCTACGATATTTTCTATGTCATCGTTCCAATTTAAGTTGTTCGCAACTGTGATCCCTAGGGTTTAGACGAATTGGCAGCCTTTACATTTGTGTATTTTACCGTGTAACCGAAATTTAACGGATTACTTTCAGTACTCATGTATTTAGACTTTTCGTTAGAGACAACTGCCACTTTTCTCCCCATTCAGGTATCTTCTCTAAATCAATCAGCAATTAATTTTGATCTTCTGATAACACTGCTACACGGTAGACGACTGGGTCATCAGCAAACAATATAAGTCTGGAGCTCAGATCGTCTCCTAAATCGTTTATATTGAGTAAGAGTAGCAGAGGGCCATTTAGACTACCTCGTCAGATATCATTTCCATTTTACTCAACGACTTCTGTCAGTTACTGAGAAAGGTGAATTTTCTGACGGGAATCACGAATCCACTCGCAAAACTGAGACGATACTCCTTCGGTAAGCAGTTTTCTTAAGTGAGAGATGGTGCCAAAAACCTTCTGTAAATATAGTAATGTGTAATCTGTTTCAGATTCCATGTCGATAGTACTCATTCATTACTTTGTGCGAATAAATAGTCATTTGTGTCACAGGAACGGTATTTTCTGAATCCGTGCCATGTTTCAATAGTTTTCTCCAAGGTAATTCATAATGTTCGAACGCAATGTATGTTCCAAAATCCTACGGCAAATCGACCTTAGTAATACGAGCCTGTGATTCAGCTGGTTATACATATTGTTCTTTTTTGAGTATTGGTGTGACCTGCGCAAGTTTCCACTGTTTAGGTACGGACCTATCGTCAATTGAGCGGTTGTATATGACTGCCAAGTATGAACTATTATATCAATATGCTACACTCCTGGAAATGGAAAAAAGAACACATTGACACCGGTGTGTCAGACCCACCATACTTGCTCCGGACACTGCCAGACGGCTGTACAAGCAATGATCACACGCACGGCACAGCGGACACACCAGGAACCGCGGTGTTGGCCGTCGAATGGCGCTAGCTGCGCAGCATTTGTGCACCGCCGCCGTCAGTGTCAGCCAGTTTGCCGTGGCATACGGAGCTCGATCGCAGTCTTTAACACTTGTAGCATGCCGTGACAGCGGGGACGTGAACCGTATGTGCAGTTGACGGACTTAGAGCGAAGGCGTATAGTGGGCATGCGGGAGGCCGGGTGGACATACCGCCGAATTGATCAACACGTGGGGCGTGAGGTCTCCACACTACATCGATGTTGTCGCCAGTGGTCGGCGGAAGGTGCACGTGCCCGTCGACCTGGGACCGGACCGCAGCGACGCACGGATGCACGCCAAGACCGTAGGATCCTACGCAGTGCCGTAGGGGAAAGCACCGCCACTTCCCAGCAAATTAGGGACACTGTTGCTCCTGGGGTATCGGCGGGGACCATTCGCAACCGTCTCCATGAAGCTGGGCTACAGTCCCGCACACCGTTAGGCCGTCTTCCGCTCACGCCCCAACATCGTGCAGCCCGCCTCCAGTGGTGTCGCGACAGGCGTGAATGGAGGGACGAATGGAGACGTGTCGTCTTCAGCGATGAGAGTCGCTTCTGCCTTGGTGCCAATGATGGTCGCATGCGTGTTTGGCGCCGTGCAGGTGAGCGCCACAATCAGGACTGCATACGACCGAGGCACACAGGGCCAACACCCGGCCTCATGGTATGGGGAGCGATCTCCTACACTGGCCGTACACCTCTGGTGATCGTCGAGGGGACACTGAATAGTGCACGGTACATGCAAACCGTCATGGAACCCATCGTTCTACCTTTCCTAGACCGGCAAGGGAACTTGCTGTTCCAACAGGACAATGCACGTCCGCATGTATCCCTTGCCACCCAACGTGCTCTAGAAGGTGTAAGTCAACTGCCCTGGCCAGCAAGATCTCCGGATCTGTCCCCCATTGAGCATGTTTGGGACTGGATGAAGCGTCGCCCCACGCGGTCTGCACGTCCAGCACGAACGCTGGTCCAACTGAGGCGCCAGGTGGAAATGGCATGGCAAGCCGTTCCACAGGACTACATCCAGCATCTCTACGATCGTCTCCATGGGAGAATAGCAGCCTGCATTGCTGCGAAAGGTGGATATACACTGTACTAGTGCCAACATTGTGCATGCTCTGTTGCCTGTATCTATGTGCCTGTGGTTCTGTCAGTGTGATCATGTGATGTATCTGACCCCAGGAATGTGTCAATAAAGATTCCCCTTCCTGGGACAATGAATTCACGGTGTTCTTATTTCAATTTCCAGGAGTGTATTAAAGAAACATAACTGATATACAGACAGGGCCAGAAGACAGAGCTCCAGGCCCTAACACAAAGCACAGAAGCTATAATTGTTACAGGTACAGAAATCTGGCTAAAACTGGAAATAAGTTCTGCCTAATTTTTTTCAAACGATCTATCAATGTTCAGAAAGGATAGATTAAATACAGTTGGTTGTGGAGTATTTATTGCTTCAGAAGTAGTTTACCTTGAAGTGGAATTGAAGTAGATAGTTACTGCGAAATCGGATGGGTAGAGGTTTTACCTGACAATAGGACTAAACTATTAATTGGATCGTTTTACCGACCCCCCCGACTCAGAAAACATAGTTGCTGAACAATTCAAAGAAAACTTGAGTCTCATTTCAAATAGGTACCCCACTCACACAATTATAATCGGTGGTGACTTCAACCTAACCTCAATATGCTGGAAAAATTATACATTTAATGCCAGCGGCAGGCACAAAATGTCATCCGAAATTGTACTGCATGCTTACTCAGAAAATTATTTTGAACACTTTGTTCATGAGCCCACTTGAAGCATAAATGGTTGCGAAAGCAACAAATAATCCTTGACAAATAGTGAATATCGTGACGGATACAGGGGTTAGCGACAGCAAGGCAGTTGCTGCTAGACTGAATACCGTAAAACGTACAACCACCAAAAACAAACGCAAACTATATCCGTTTTAAAAATCTGATAAAAGTTCTCTTAACACCTTTTTAAGAGACAATTTTCACTCCTTCCGGTCTGATCAAGTAAGCGTAGAAAAGTTGTGGAATGCTTTCAAAGAGATAGTATCAACAGCAATAGAGAGATATACACCACATAAATTAATAAGTGATGGTACTGATCCCCCATGGTACACAAAAGGGGTCAGATCGCTGTTACAGAAGGAGCGAAAAAAGCACGCCAAATTTGGAAGAACGCAGAATCCCCAAGACTGGCAAAGTTTTGCGGAAGTTCGAAAGATAGCGCGTACTTCAGTGTGAGATGCTTTTCATAATTTCCACAACGAAATTCTGTCTCGAAATCTGGCAGAAAACCCAAAGAGATTCTGGTCATACATAAAGCAACCCAGTGGCATGGCGCAATCAATACCTTCACTGTGCGATAACAACGGTGAAGTCACTGATGACCGTGCCACTAAAATAGAGTTATTAAATATGGTTTTCCGAAACTCCTTCACCAAAGAAGACGAAGTAAATATTCCTGAATTCCAATCAAGAACAACTGCAAAGATGAGAATCGTAGAAGTACATATCCTCGGTGTAACAAAGCAGCTTAAATCACTTAATAAAGCCAATGCCTCGGGTCCAGTCAGGTTCCTCTCACAGTATGCTGATACAATAGCTCCATATTTAGCAGTTATATACTACCGCTCGCTCACATAAAGATCCGTACCTAAAGAATGGAAAATTGCTCAAGTTACACCAATACCCAAAAAGGGAAGAAGGAGTAATCCGCTGAACCACAGGCCCATATCACTAACGGCGATTTGCAGTAGGGTTTTTAACATATACTGTGTACGAACATAATGTAATACCTCGAAGAAAACTATTTATTGACACATAGTCACCACGGATTCAGAAAATATCGTTCTTGTGAAACACAACTAACTCTTTCTACTCACGAAATAACGAGTGTTGTTGACAGGAGGGTGTCAAATTGATTCCGTACTTTTAGGTTTTAGGTTTTACCCCGCGCGGTGTAGCCGTGCTGTCTGCGGTCTTTGCCACGGTTTGCGCGAGTGCCCCCGTCGGAGGTTCGAGACCTCCCTTGGGCAAGGGTGTGTGTGTTGTCCTTAGCGTAAGTTAGTGTCAGTTAGATTAAGTAGTTTTAAGCCTAGGGACCGATGACCTCAGCAGCTTGGTCCCATAGAACGTACCACAAATTTTTCCTCACAAGAGCTTTGTAACCAAACTGCGTGCATGTGGAATATCTCCTCAGTTATGCGACGGGATTCTTGATTTCCTGTCAGAAAGGTCACAGTTCATAGTAATAGACGGAAAGTCATCGAGTAAAACTGAAGTAATATCCTGATCTATATTAACGACAGAGGAGACAATCTGAGTAGCCGTCTTAGATTGTTTTCAGATGATGCTGTTGTTTACCGTTTTGTAAAGTCACCAGATGACCAAAACTAATTATAAAATGGTTTAGATAAGTTATCTGTATGGTGTGAAAAGTGGAAATTGACTCTGAATAAAGAAAAGTGCGAAGTTATTCATATGAGTAGTAACTGAAATCCGTTAAATTTCGATTACATGTTGTTGTTGTGGTCTTCAGTCCTGAGACTGGTTTGATGCAGCTCTCCATGCTAATCTATCCTGTGCAAGCTCCTTCATCTCCCAGTACCTACTGCAGCCTACATCCTTCTGAAGCTGCTTAGTATATTCATCTCTTGGTCTCCCTATACGATTTTTACCCTCCACGCTGCCCTCCAATACTAAATTGGTAATCCCTTGATGCCTCAGAACATGTCCTACCTACGGATCCCTTCTTCTAGTCAATTTGTGCCACAGACTTTTCTTCCCAATCCTATTCAGTACTTCCTCATTAGTTATGTGATCTACCCATCTAATCTTCAGCATTCTACTGTAGCAGCACATTTCGAAAGCTTCTATTCTCTTCTTGTCCAAACTATTTATCGTCCATGTTTCACTTCCATACATGGTTACACTCCATACAAATACTTTCAGAAACGATTTCCTGACACTTAAATCTATACTCGATGTTAACAAATTGCTCTTCTTCAGAAATGCTTTCCTTGCCATTGCCAGTCTACATTTTATATCCTCTCTACTTCGACCATCATCAGTTATTTTGCTCCCCAAATAGCAAAACTCCTTTACTACTGAGTGTCTCATTTCCTAATCGAATTCCCTCAGCATCACCCGACTTAATTCGACTACATTCCATTATCCTCGTTTTGTTTTTGTTGATGTTCATCTCATATCCTCCTTTCAAGACACTGTCCATTCCATTCAACTGCTCTTCCAGATTACGTGATAAGTTACACAAATGTGAGGGCTGTAAATTCAACTTAATAGTTAGGGATTACAATTACAAATAACCTGAATTGAAACGATCACATAGATAATCTTGTGGATAGAGCAAACCAAACAATGTGATTCATTGGCTGAGCACTTTGAAGGTGCATCTGGGCTACTAAAGAGACTGCTTACACCACTTTTGTCCGCCCTATTCTGGAGTATTGCTGTGCGGTGTGGGATCCGCATCAGGTGCGACTGACGGATGACATCGAAAAAGTACAAAGAAGGGCAGCTCGTTTTGTATTAATTATCGCGAAATAGGAAGATAGTGCCACAGACATGATACGTGAGTTGAAGCGGCAACCATTAAAACAAAGGCGTTTTTCGTCGCGACGTGATCTTCTCATGAAATTTCAATTAGCAATTTTCACCTCCGATTGCGTAATAATCCTGTTGGAACCGACCTACATAGGGAGAAATGATCATCGCGGTAAAATAAGACAAAGCAGGGCTTACACAGAAATATTTATGTGCTCGCTTTTTCCCGCGCGCCGTTAGAGTATGCAACAGTAGAGAGACAACTTGAAGATGTTTCACTGAACCCTCTGCTAGGCACTTTATAGCGAATAATCACGTAGATGTAGATGTATTATGTGATTTTAGCTACTTCGCTATGTCGAGGATATCGACTTCTAAGTTTCTCATGTTTGAAAATGCACTTGATTAGAATTCCGAGATATTTATTCCTCCTTCTTTCGTGAAAAAATATCAGAAAACCGTGTCCAGTAACTCCGTTCCCCCTCCCCGCCCCTCCACCTTATTTTCAATCACCGGTCCCTATACCACTGTTAATGCGCGGTGATGGTAATGACTGCGCCTTTCCGCTGATGCTCTTAACATGCTACCAGAATATCATTCGATTTTCTGTTAGATTTAGAGACAGAGTTTCATTGTAGAAACTACTAAGAGCATCTCACACTGAAGCCAGCACTAAATTTCGAGCTTGGCCGGCAGGTATGGCCGAGTGGTTCTTGGCGCTTCAGTCTGGAACCATGAGACCGCTACGGTCGCAGATTCGAATCCTGCCTCGGGAATGGATGTGTGTGATGTCATTAGGTTAGTTAGGTTTAAGTAGTTCTAAGTTCTAGGGTACTGATGACCTCAGATGTTAAGTCCCACAGTGCTCAGAGCCTTTTTTGAAATTTCGAGCTTCTGTAAAACGTCGCCATTCTTTTACATTTTGCATTATTTCAAATCTGGCAAGCTTTTCTCGTTGCTTCTGCGACAGTCCTCTGACCTGTTTTGTGTACCATGGGCGATCAGTTCGTCTCTTAGTAATTTATTTGATATAAATCTCTGAACTGTTTTCAATACTAGTCTCTGAATTTAAGCGACATCTACATATACATCTACATTTATACTCCGCAAGCCACCCAACGGTGTGTGGCGGAGGGCACTTTACGTGCCACTGTCATTACCTCCCTTTTCTGTTCCAGTCGCGTATGGTTCGCGGGAGAACGACTGTCTGAAAGCCTCCGTGCGCCCTCGAATCTCTCTAATTTTACATTCGTGATCTCCTCGGGAGGTATAAGTAGGGGGAAGCAATATATTCGATACCTCATCCAGAAACGCACCCTCTCGAAACCTGGCGAGCGAGCTACACCGCGATGCAGAGCGCCTCTCTTGCAGTCTTCCACTTGAGTTTGCTAAACATTTCCGTAACGCTATCACGGTTACCAAATAACCCTGTGACGAAACGCGCCGCTCTTCTTTGGATCTTCTCTATCTTCTCCGTCAACCCGATCTGGTACGGATCCCACACTGATGAGCAATACTCAAGTATAGGTCGAACCAGTGCCTTGTAAGCCACCTCCTTTGTTGGTGGACTTCATTTCCTAAGGACTCTCCCAATGAATCTCAACCTGGTACCCGCCTTACCAACAATTAATTTTATATGATCATTCCACTTAAAATCGTTCCGCACGCATACTCCCAGATATTTTACAGAAGTAACTGCTAACAGTGTTTGTTCCTCTATCATATAATCACACAATAAAGGATGCTTTTTTCTATGTATTCGAAATACATTACATTTGTCTATGTTAAGGGTCAGTTGCCTCTCCCTGCACCAAGTGCCTATCCGCTGCAGATCTTTCCGCATTTCGCTGCAATTTTCTAATGCTGCAACTTCTCTGTATAATACAGCATCATCCGCGAAAAGCCGCATGGAACTTCCGACACTATCTACTAGGTCATTTATATATATTCTGAAAAGCAATGGTCCCATAACACTCCCCTGTGGCACGCCAGAGGTTACTTTAACGTCTGTAGACGTCTCCCCATTGATAACAACATGCTGTGTTCCGTTAGCTAAAAACTCTTCAATCCAGCCACACATCTGGTCTGATATTCCGTAGGCTCTTACTTTATCAGGCGACAATGCGGAACTGTATCGAACGCCTTCAGGAAGTCAAGGAAAATGGCATCTACCTGGGAGCCTGTATCTAATATTTTCTGGGTCCCATGAATCCATGTTGATTCCTACAGAGTAGATTCTGGGTTTCCAAAAACGACATGCTACTCGAGCAAAAAAACATGTTCTAAAATTCTACAACAGATTGACGTCAGAGATATAGGTCTATAGTTTTGCGCATCTGCTCGACGACCCGTCTTGAAGACTGGGACTACCTGTGCTCTTTTCCAATCATTTGGAACCTTCCGTTCCTCTAGAGACTTGTGGTACACGGCTGTTAGAAGGGGGCAAGTTCTTTCGCGTACTCTGTGTAGAATCGAATTGGTATCCCGTCAGGTCCAGTGGACTTTCCTCTGTTGAGCGATTCCAAGTTGCTTTTCTATTCCTTGGACACTTATTTCGATGTCAGCCATTTTTTCGTTTGTGCGAGGATTTAGAGAAGGAACTGCAGTGCGGTCTTCCTCTGTGAAACAGCTTTGGAAAAAAATGTTTAGTATTTCAGCTTTACGCATGTCATCCTCTGTTTCAATGCCATCATCTTCCCGGAGTGTCTGGATATGCTGTTTCGAGCCACTTACTGATTTAACGTAAGACCAGAACTTCCTAGGATTTTCTGTCAAGTCGGTACATAGAATTTTACTTTCGAATTCACTGAACGCTAACTTTGACATCGTTTACCTTCTGTTTGTCTGAGAGGTTTTGGCTGCGTTTAAACTTGGAGTGAAGCTCTCTTTGCTTTCGCAGTAGCTTCCTAACTTTGTTGTTGAACCACGGTGGGTTTTTCCCGTCCCTTACAGTTTTACTCGGCACGTACCTGTCTAAAAAGCATTTTACAATTGCCTTAAACTGTTTCCATAAACACTCAACATTGTCAGTGACGGAACAGAAATTTTCGTTTTGATCTGTTAGGTAGTCTGTAATCTGCCATCTATTACTCTTGCTTAACGGATAAACCTTCCTCCCTTTTTTATATTCTTATTAACTTCCATATTCAGGGATGCTGCAACGGCCTTATGATCACTGATTCCCTGTCATGCACTTACAGAGTCGAAAAGTTCGGGTCTGTTTGTTATCAGTAGGTCCAAGATGTTATCTCCACGAGTAGGTTCTCTGTTTAATTGCTCAAGGTAATTTTCGGATAGTGCACTCAGTATAAGGTCACTCGATGCGCTGTCCATACCACCCGTCCTAAACATCTAAGTAACCCAGTCTGTATCTGGTAAATTGAAATCTCCACCTAAGACTATAATATGCTGAGAAAATTGGTGTGAAATGTATTCCAAATTTTCTCTCAGTTGTTCTGCCACTAATGCTGCTAAGTCGGGAGGTCGGTAAAAGGAGCCAATTATTAACCTAGCTCGGTTGTTGAGTGTAACCTCCACCCATAATATTTCACAGGAATTATCCACTTATTCTTCACTACAGGATAAACTACTACTAACAGCGACAAACACGCCACCACCGGTTGCATGCAATCTATCCTTTCTAAGCACCGTATTTGCCTTTGTAAAAATTTCGGCTGAATTTATCTCTGGCTTCAGCCAGCTGTCTGTACTTATAACGATTTCAGCTTCTGTGCTTTCTATCAGCGCTTGCAGTTCCAATACTTTACCAATGCAGCTTCGACAGTTTCCATTTACAATACCGATTTCTGCTTGGTCCCCACATGTCCTGACGTTTCCCCGCACCCTTTGAGGCTGTTGCCCTTCCTGTACTTGCCAGAGGCCATCTAACCTAAAAAACCGCCCAGTCCACGCCACACAATCCCTGCTACCCGTGTAGCCGCTTACTGCGTGTAGTGGACTCCTGACCTATCCAGCGGAACCCGAAACCCCACCACCCTATGGCGCAAGTCGAGGAATCTGCAGCCCACACGGTCGCAGAACCGTCTCAGCCTCTGATTCAAACCCTCCACTCGGCTCTGTACCAAAGGTCCGCAGTCAGTCCTGTCGACGATGCTGCAGATGGTGAGCTCTGCTTTCATCCCTCTAGCGAGACTGACAGTCTTCACCAAATCAGATAGCCGCCGGAAGCCAGAGAGGATTTCCTCCGATCCATAGCGACACACATTATTGGTGCCGACATGAGCGACCACCTGCAGATGGGTGCACCCTGTATCCTTCATGGCATCCGGAAGGACCCTTTCCACATCTGGAATGACTTCTCCCGATATGCACACAGAGTGCACATTGGTTTTCTTCCCCTCTCTTGGTGCCATATCCCTAAGGGGCCCCATTACGCGCCTGACGTTGGAGCTCCCAACTACCAGTAAGTCCACCCTCTGCGACTGCCCGGATCTTGCAGACTGAGGGGCAGCCTCTGGAACAGGACAAGCAGACATCTCCGGCCGAAGATCAGTATCAGCCGGAGACAGAACCTGAAACCTGTTCGTCAAACTGGAGAGGCCTTCCGTTCAGCCCTCCGGAATGTCTTTCGCCCCCTGCCACACCTCGAGACGACCTCCCACTCTACCACAGGTGAGGGATCAGCCTCAATGTGGGCAGTATCCCGGGCAGCCACAGTCGTAGTCCGATCGGGGGATGCGTGGGACGAGCTGGCCGTCCCCGCCAAACCCACATCCGGACCGCGACAGTGATGCCCATTGGCAACAGCCTCAAGCTGTGTGACCGAAGCCAACACTGCCTGAAGCTGGGAACGAAGGGATGCCAACTCAGCCTGCATCCGAACACAGCAGTTGCAGTCCCTATCCATGCTAAAAACTGTTGTGCAAAGAACGTCTGAATTAATCTATAGAGAGCACAAACAATTTGACACAAAATTTAAACAGTTATTAACATACAAGATTGCCTAGTAAATGCAGTAATGCTGCTACTTGCGCACTGCTGACACACTGCTCGGCGGCGGAAGGAGACTACGCGATTTTACACTATTCAGGTACTAACACTCTATGCTACAACTCTCAAATACTATAATACGTCCGAAATTTATGAATTAAACAATGCAAGTACAAAAAACACGCAAAGAAATTAAGAATTAAACTATGTAACAAATGAGTGAGCTAGGAGTATACGACTTTCTGCTGGCAGCTGCTTATCCAACGGCGGCAGGGAGCACACTGGCTGTGACCAACCGACACTGGCCGTTCAAAACAAAAACAGAAGACAGACGACTACGCGAATTTACACTATTCAGGTACTAAAGCGCGATGCTACAACTCTCAAATACTATAATACGCCCGAAATTTATGACGTAAACAATGTAAGTACCAAAAACACGCAAATAAATTAAGAATTAAACTATGTAACGAATGAGTGAGCTAGGAGTATACGACTTTCTGCTGGCAGCTGCTTATCCAACGGCTGCAGGGAGCACACACATACGTAGTTGGTTTGCAAGGAGTGCATACCGTCTCTAAGGAAGGTGTCAAACGAGTTTTATCTGCTTTCTTTGAAAAAGAAGTGGTTACTGTCCCTAAGGAAGGTGTCAAACGAGTTTTATCTGCTTTATTTGAGACAGGTACTCAACGCCATTCAGGATGCCTACCCCCCAAGTAACTAGTGCCCTAGAAGACAACAATTTTTCTGTCACCTGTGTAGGATCGTGCTGCCACGTGACGTGAATCACGCAGTGGGCTTCTTAGCAACAACACAAGTATCAGCACCGACAACTCGAAGATGTCCGGAGCAGCACAAACTGTCAGAATGGCCACTATTGTTGCAGCTTCCTTTGATGCGGTTGGGGAGAGCCTCGTTGACATGGTGCGCCCAGAGATAAGACTGGACGCAGGCGAAGCACCACATTGTCTTTTTAGATGAGTCTCGGTGCTGTGTAAAACATCACTCTAGTTGTATACGTGTAGGAAGCGCCGATTAGAATGAAAGATGTCATATTGCATTCGCCATCGTCATACGCCCCTAACACCTAGCATAGTGGTACGGAGTAACACTGGATGCACAGCACGACCACCTCTGGTTCACATAGACAGTAATGTGGACAGCGGGTGCTACACTTGTGACGTTTTGTCGCGAATGGCTATGCCTTATTTTCGAGATCTCTGTGATTTTATTTTTGAACAAGACAACGCAAAAACACATGTTGCCCGTGATTTACTGACCTAAGTACACACAGAGTGTGTACAACTGCTGGCCTGGTTAGCAGATTCCACAACTCTGACCTACTGAAGAGATTTGGTCATTAGTTGCTCAAAGACTGGCCCACCACTATCACCAGCCTTCACGATTCATTAATTCTGGCATAGAGTTGAACTGCCGTGGAACGATGTGCCTTCATCTGCCACACAAATTCGTTTAGACTTAGAGCCACTGTTGCCGCGAGAGGCGTGAACCCTGACCTACTTTTCGTAACGTGTATGCCGCCAAATCAGCCCAAGTTTAAATCACTTATTCTTCACGCGGAATGAATAACTTTTCGTCAATCTATCATTCCTTATGTTGCGATTGTGATGGTCAGCAGTGTATCATCACATTATAATTTAGCTTTGTAACATAGAAACTTACACGCATTCCGAAATTTAAAAAAAAAAAACGGAGGATAAAAAAGGAGTATGTGGAAAGACTGTAACTGAGGATGAATGATTGGAGCAGCAGAGGCAAGAAAGTGACAGGAACGAGCCAGTGGAGGTGCACAGATAGTCGGCGGCTGCTGCGCAGTTTCTGGGTTTGTCGATAATCTGGGACGTTCCATAGCGAGGGGATGACGGCAGCTACAGGTGGCCAGCCTAGCTGGTGTAGGCGTTGCGTCAAGTCTGCAGCTTGCAATACTCTTCGACAGCGGTCAAATTTCCGTCTTGCGCTGACCTTTAGCATTGCTTGTACTGCCTTCTTCCTCATTTTCCTCTACAGGCTAATCACGGACTACCTTTACAAAGCTTAGTCAGAGATATACTTTCACCAATAGACCTTTAACTGCTATCTCTTCCTGTACTACTCTTCATAATTACATATTATCAGCGCCCATCTTTACTATATCATAAAAGCGGCGCGTCGCTCGACCTTGGGGTTGACGGGTATTTAGCCACATGTTTCACGTACCTTTGCACGTCTCAAAAATGTGGATGGAATCGGGCTTCAACCTACTGAAGCAATTCACCTTTTTATGCGAGTAAATGCTGCTTCGTCACAGATTAGTAAGTAAATCTGTGAAAAATACGAGGTCGTGTAGAAAAAAATGCCACCGAATTTTTTATTCTGTACTCAATATCTATATACATATAACATGTAATGCATATTACTTGGTCGCTGACTCAAGTTGTAACCCTCTGCCCTAGCCGACTCCGAATTGTAGCGTGTAAGATGGCGGTGGTAAAGTAACTACAGGTGACGATAGTCATGGGACAGCGATATGCGCATGTACATAAGGCGGCATAATCGCGTACACGAGGTATAAAAGGACCGTGCATTGGCGGAGCTGTCATTTGTACTTAGGTGATTCATGTGAAAAGGTTCGCGATGTGATTATGGCCGCACAATGGGAACTAACAGACTTCGAACACGGAATGGTTATTGGATCTAGAGGCATGGGACTTTCAGAATCGGAAACTGTTACGGAATTCGATGTTCCGCAACCACAGTATCAAGAGTGTCCAGAGGATACCACATTTCAGGTTTTATTTATTACCACAGACAAAGCAGTGGACGACGGCCTTCACTTACGACAGAAAGCAACGGATTATGTGTAGAGTTGTCAGTGCTAACAGGCAGGCAACGCTGTGTGAAATAACCGCAGAAATTTGTGGGTGTACGACGAACGTATCAGTTAGGACAATTCGGCGGAATCAGGCGTTAATGGGCTACGGCAGCAGATGACTGACGCGACTGCGTTTGCTAACAGCACTACATCGCCTGCAGCGCCTCTCCCAGGCTCGTGACCATATCGGCTGGACCCTAGATTGGAAAACCGTGGCCTAGTCAGATGAGCCCCGATTTCAGTTGGTAAGAGCTGATGATAGAGTTCGAGTGTGACACAGAGCCCAAGTTGTGAACAAGGCACAGTGCAAGCTAGTGATGGTCCCATAGTGGTGTGGGCTGTGTTTGCCAGGAATGAAATGGATCTTCTGCATGTTCAGCTAGTTGAAGACCATTTTAAACCATTCACGAAAGTCACATTCCCATACAAATGTGGAATTTTGATGGTTGACAATGTACCATGTAACTGGCCACCGATAGATTTGAAGAACTTTCTGGACAGTTGGATGGAATGGTTTGACTTCCCTCGTAGCCCGACATGTACCTTATCGAAAATACATGGACATAATCGAGAGATCTGGTCGTGCATATAATCCTGCAGCAAAAATACTTTCGCATTTATGGATGGCTATTGAGGCAGCATGGCTCGATGACATTTGTCACCTCAGTGTATTTCGGTGCGTGAGAAACACTGGGAAGAGTTTGTCCACACACGGAACACCCTCCCCTTCAGAATGATAATGCCAGACCATGCACGAGCGCTGCGACATCTGCGACACCTATGCTTTGGGTCCACTGTCACAGATAATCGGCCGTACGGTCCTCTCTTTGCCCCATTCGATTTTTATCTGTTTCTGAAACTTAAAGAACACTTCCGAGGCTTTTATTTTGTCAGTGATGAAGCGGTGCAAGTAGAAGCGACGTTGTGGCCTTGTCAACGAAGTAAAACGTTTTACAGTGACAGTATTGACAAATTGGTCTCTCGTGGAAGAGATGTGTCTATCGTCAAAGTGACTATGTTGAAAAATAAATATGTAGATGTGAATAATAAGGATGTAGAACGTTCACAAAGCTTTTTTTATTTAAAAATCATCAAGAGTTTTCACATAAAATACTAGTACACATTACTTTTCAGCACAGCCTCGTAATTAACGTTAGCAACGCCAAGTATACGCTCTATACTTTTAAATTGAGTAATACCGCAGGTACATTGCAGCGCCAAAGAAACTGCTATAGGTATGCGTATTCAGTGTGAGATATGTAGACAAGCAGAATACGACGCTATGGTCGGCAACGTCTATATAAGACGACAAGTGTCTGGCGTAGTTGTTCGATCGATTACCTCTGATACAATGACAGGTTATCAAGAGTTAAGTGAGTTTGAACGTGGTGTTATAGTCGGCGTACGAGCGATGGGACACAGCATCTCCGAAGCAGCGATGAAGTGGGAACTTTCGTGTACTGCCATTTCACGAGTGTACCGTATCAGGAATCCGGTAATCCATCAAATCTCCGACATCGCTGCGGCTGGAAAAAGATCCTTCAACAACGGGACCAACGATGACTGAAGAGAATCGTTCAACGTGACAGAAGTGCATCCTTCCGAAAATTGCTGCAGATTTCAATCCTGGGGCAACAACAAGAGTCAACATGTGAACCATTCAACTAATCATCACCGTTATGGGTTTTAGGAACTGAAGGACCACTCGTGTACCCTTGATGACTGCACGACACAAAGCTGTATGTCTCGCCTGGGCCCGTCAACACAGACATTGGACTGTTGAGGACTGGGAACATGTTGCCTGGTGGGACGAGTCTGGTTTCGAATTGTGTCAAGTGGATGGACGTGTACAGGTATGGAGACAACCTCATAAATTCATGGACTCTGGATATTAGCAAGGCACTGTTCAAGCTGGTGGAGGCTCTGTAATGGTGTGGGGCGTGTGCAGTTGGAGTGATATGGGACCCCTGATACGTCTAGATACGACTCTGACAGGCGACACGTACGTAAGCTTGCTGTCTGATCACCTGCATCCATTCATGTCCATTGTACATTCCGACACGCTTGGGCAATTCCAGCAGGACACTGCGATACGCTACACGCCCAGAATTGCTACAGAGTGGCTCCAGGAACACTTTTCTGAGTTTAAACACTTCTACTGACCACGAAGCTCTCCAGACATGAACATTATTGAGCATATCTGGGATGCCTTGCAATGTGCTGTGCAGAAGAGATCTCCGCCCCCTCGTACACTTACAGATGTATGGACAGCTCTGCAGGAATCATGGTGTCAGTTCCCTCCAGCATTACTTCAGACATTAATCGAGTACATGCCACGTCGTGTTGCGACACTTCTGCGTGCTCGTGGGTGCCCTGCGCGGTATTAGGCAAGTCTACGACTTTCTCTGGCTCGTCAGTGTATTTTACATCAAAGACAGACGATCTAATGTTTTTGCCGAACCATAGTTCAAATCAAATGGCTCTGAGCACTACGGGACTTAACGTCTGTGGTCATCAGTTCCCTAGAACTTAGAACTACTTAAACCTAACTAACCTAAGGACATCACACACCACTTTCCCTCTCTTCCCTGTGGACCAATGAAAACTGGGACACTTGAGTGGGAGGGGTTAATCTGGAGCTGAACAGTATAGGGAGAGGATGTGGTTAATAACGATATTACTTTACACTGACAGAGACCACATCCGGGCAGATATTTACCTCCAATCATTTTTAGGTGATTTTCAATATTTTCCGCAGTTTTAGTATTTTTACCGGTTTTTCCTATTTTATAACTGGAGAGGGCACTCTGAAGCTGGGATGCAAAAGGAGAGGTCGAGGCTATATGTTAAGAACGAATTACATCACTCTAGGTCTATTTGTTAATTATAATTTAGGACGACGTAGCACCAGCAGAGACCACACCTAGACAGATATGCAGGTATGTAAGTACTCTCGTCATTCCATATTTTCAAATATTTTACGCCCTTTTTCTATGTTAGCATTCTGTCCAATCATGCAAGATCCGCCCCTCTGTTTCCGACGTCGTGATGCTCCCAGATAATTTCAAAGCTGTAAGTGACTGAATTGGATACACTGCTACTAAGGCACACCTCTCCAAGTCCATCTGTTATAACTGGGGCACCTGGGGGCACACCGCAGGCTGTAGGTTGTGCCCTTTTGTTAACAACAAACTAGTCACTCGAGGTATATTTGTCAGTAACAAATTAGTATTTCGAGCCACCAGCAGATGGCACACCCTGACAGATATGTAATTATACTAATTTTTTCACTGATTTACCTCATTACCCGAGTGATGTGTGTCAAGAACGTGTCACGACGTCGCATCATGAAGTCTATCGTGTCGCGTAGATGTGATGATGCTCTCAGCATTGTTCAGGTTTATGTATCGTTGCTAAGCCACTACTCCATTCCTAGTGTGTGACGTCCTGGTGTTAGAAACGAACATATTGGCAGAAATAGACGTCATGTCAGTGATGTCATAGATAATTCTATAAGCACTATCGTTTTCTTACCATAGATATTGTATGAGAATTACCGCATTACATTACTAGTTCGTATCCAATCAAAAGATACTGTGTTTCTAGCACAGCGCTGCGAAATACATCTCTACAGAGTTGTCCAGCATGTGTAACAGCCACAGCGAAAATCATGTCCTCTGTAGAGGAACCCTCACGTCAGACTGCGACGTGTGGCTGTATAGTCGCGAAGGCTGAAGCTTGTGGACACAGTGTCCAGCAATGGTTGACAAATTTGCGATAGAATGCACTCCTATCTGGTGCCTGCTATATTAGTTCCGGACGATGGATCTTCTGCCCTCATAAATGAAGGCGGCAAACGGATCCCAGGACGTTGGTGGAAATCTCAATGTTTGGTGCTCTAACCCCTGTATTCGCAGGATAATGCCAGTGCGGTATGGAACTCGCCATACGTCCGTTATCAGCAGATCACCTACTAAATGCATGAATCCTTCATAAAACCAGTAAGGTGTGCTAGACTTGCTACTAGTACGATCAAACTATGTGCTCGAAAACGCAATTGAGAACCGATATTCACAATCAACTAAGAGAAAATAGGACGATCCTCTCTCTAGCATCGTTTTTTTTGTGAGAGGCGTCTATACTGTGTGTGTGTGTGTGTGTGTGTGTGTGTGTGTGTGAGAGAGAGAGAGAGAGAGAGAGAGAGAGAGAGAGAGAGGAGAGAGACAGAGAGATTGTTCGCACTGGACTGTCAATAAAATAGGCTTCTGTGGAAGTTCTCTTGCGATACTTATAGCCCGTGTCCGTTAAACCAACTTGTTAAGGGTGGCAGACTATCTATCAAATCTCGTATTTTGTCGTAAAACACCATGGAAATCCTAAGCATGTCATGTATGCGATAAACAATTATAGAATTGAAGTACCTTATTGACATTAGCACTGTGTAATGGGACAATGACACATGTGAAAAGACAATATTTCCGCCAGCTGTAGCTACGAGAGCGTGAAAAATTAGTTCAGAGCCTTGGTTCTATGGGAGAACAACGAGTCGTATGGAAATTCAACAATTCCAAAATCGATGCAAGTATAACTGTTCTGTCTAATCGATTTCACGTTAAAACTATACGCATTCAGTACCTAGTTTAATAAGCCATTATACGATCAGATTGTATTTTTTAAGTATAGTATCGAGATATGATATTGGATCCTGCCATTAGAAAATGATCCATCACAGCTACAGTCTTCCACAACAGGTACACAATCAGCTAAAATCGCCGTCTGTAAGTGGTTCTGGTACGTTGACGACGAATATAGGAGGTGGTCACAGTACTGTGACTGGCTTGTTTATTAAACACACAATGGAAATAAACGAAAGTGCGGGAGCATGTTGGGAGAGGTCTACCAGCTGTGCACAGAAAGCTGGACGTCATATGGCGTCAGGTGAGCGTCACTATAGCGCCAGATGGAGTTGGCATCTGAAGGAACGGGAAAAGATAGGGTGTGTCAACCATCGAGCGGTTATAGGGTTATGCGGCACTCTGGTGGTGTTTTCAATTACTACACGACCCAAGACAAAATTTGGAGGACTTCATATGTGGAAAAATCATACGGGAACTGGAAGGAGGAGGAAGTGTATCTCAGGAGTTTACTACTGCTCACAGGACTGATTCGCGAGCAAGGGGAGAATTCCGAACCACAGGCACTACTATCCGAAGAAAATGTGGTGATCGACCAGAGTGAACCATAGCAGCAGACACTTTCTACATTGTGCAACAGATAAGAAGAGACCTGCTTCAGACAGTGGTTACAACTGGTGGAACTGCAAGAGACAGAGACTCACGTTCCACAGTTACAGGACGACTGCACAGTGGGATTAGTCTCTTTGCCTGATCACTAGTATGTTGTGTTCCGTTGACACCTGCACATCAGTGGCACCATTTCGAACTGTTTCAAGAGAACAGAGACTGGACCTACGAGGAGTGGTGTAGCGTGCTCATCGCCAGTGAGAGCAGATTCAGTGTGAGTAGTGATTCTGGACATATCCTCATATGATGAGCGGTGAGAATACTTAATGCACCCAGCAATGTTATGTAACATAATCGTTTTCGTATTCCTTGTGTTATACTGTGGTGAACTATAACACTGCACACAGTACTCCCACCGGTCAACATTATTGCGACACTGTACCCCTTCCTCAAGGTTGTATAGAGCAGGTGATGGAGCTCTTGAAACAAGAATATGTTCGCGGGAATGCACTGGACTGCCCGTTCCCCACTGGGGAGACCTACTCCAGCATGCCCACATGCACCAAAGACAATCCATCAGTTGTCGACCGCGCTGATGGAGGAATGGAATCCTTTACCACAAGAATACCTCGCCAAATTTATGGCGAGTATGAGAGCACGTTGCTAGTTATGCATTGCCCTGCGTTAGTATTCATAAAAGTGGTGCACAAACACTGGATTGCGTCGCACCATGGCAATATGACCACCAACAGCAAACGCTTTTTGGTAACGATCATTATTTACTGTAGCAGTAAAAAACCATGGGGTGTAGGTCATTATGGTGACACCAGTCACATGACCTTCTTAATGTGACTGAAATCACACTATGTTGTGCGTGCTGTGACGTCGATACCCAAGAGTGTGGGGTACGGGTGTGGAGTCCAGCAACGACTAGCAACATGCATGTTGCTTCTGTGCACACCATAAACGGATACTTAGCGGTGTATGTTTATTAAAGTATCAGCCCAGATGTTTATAAAAATGCGAGATACAGCTCCTAGGCCCGATAACCCTACGGAAGAACGCGATAATGCTACTCTAGGATCATTACAATGTATGGATGACTTTGAAATAATTTGAAGTGGAACTAAGACTTGTATTTTGATGAAATAATACGCATAATATAGAATTAACCCAATCGATATCAAGACATTTTCACAACGCCAATTACCAACGCGAGAGAGGGGTACTTCAGTCTCACCCGAAAAAATTGAAACAAAGCTCGTTAATTGTTGAATTATATGAACTGAATTTTTTTTAAAGAGCCACTGATGTCAAAATAGGCTCCAGAACCTGAAAATAGGTTTCAAGACATTCTTAGCAATATCAGTGCACGTCAACCATGCGTACTACAAACATCGTGACCACCACAAAAACAATTAAGAAATGCAGATTTAGTTCATTGTTGTTAACTTTTAATCTAAACATACTTCTTAAAAGCTAATTTGATATGTAAATAAGGTCCTACACCCGGATATATTCAACACGACATTCGTTGGTGAAAGTGAGAACTGCTATGGAGACTTAAATTTTTGAATAAACTTTAACTGAAAAATATGAAACATACAGGGAATATGCTAGCAGAATCCTTAATAAACAAACATTTTTTCAAAATTTTATAAGATAACTCTCCATCAGAATACTTCATTGTATAGTCTCGAAAGCAGTAAATTAATCACAATTGATGCAACTGGAGACAGCAGTCGATACAAAGGTTAAATTTACTACAAATGGGTTTTAAAAAAATAGACAAACCCCAAGCAGTATTATTAGGAGCTAAGTCATGTTTATCAAACTACAGCTATCCACGCTGCAGACAGAGAGCCTTTTTTATGATTTATCAGCAAACTTGCCTATAGTAATATAAACATGCAATCAATGTGTTTCGATTCTAAAATGATACCATTTTACGCCGCATCCAACTATTTTTTTTACGATTACAAATACATATGGCTTGCAACTAAAATGTATTGGCCTGGACAATGCCACAACATTCAGAATAAAGTAACACCACAAATCTCTCTCACACACACATAGAACTAATTGGAGTATGACAGTTTCGTCTTGTCTCTCTAGACGCCTTGGTACTCGGTGAAGGGAAGGAGTGGCGACACCTGCTGAAATCCAACATATAAAATGGCATAACTGTGTGTGTTTGCATCAGAATAACGTCAACAGAGTACCTGCTACAGCAATCTATGTACGTGTTTTTGTGTATGTGTGTTTTACCGCTGATAATGGCGCTTAGAGGACTAAATATGTATCCTGGCTGGTGTGGGCTCTGTATTTAAGATGGATGGCATAAAAAGTTAGCTAGCCCCGTCTGGTCATGTAAGCAATAACGGCATATTTATGTTTGTACACTTATACATGGAAAAAATGGATAAATATCTAAAAATGTGGAAAAGGTCAAAAATTCGGTAAAAAGCCTGGATGTGAAATGCTTACACAGGCTATCTGCATTTATACTTACAATGTAGTCGAAATGTGGCGCAAGCAACAGATCAGGCTGTCTGGAGAAATGTCTTCGATGCTTACCTACAGTAGAAATCTATGAGAATGAGTCATGTATTACAATCACTACACAATCTATCCCAAATTAACTGAGACCTGTGCTAAAGTTGTGAGAAAGCGATATATATATATATATATATATAGAGAGAGAGAGAGAGAGAGAGAGAGACTTGGCATCGGCGTCACAGATACACTTAGGGAAACAAATAATTATACAGATAAGGTAACAGATGGCGAGGAGTTGTAACGAGTAAACATAAGAGGGATAGTGACAGCGCCTCTGCATTACTAGTGGAACGATGGTGCATTCTAGATAGACAAGACAAAATTATCATACTCCCATTAGTTCTACGTGTGTCAGAGAGAACGGTATTATTATTTTATTTTGAATGCTCTGGCAGTCACCAAACCATACATTTTAGTTGAAGTCATATGTCTTTCAAATGGCAAAAAAATAGTTTGATGCGATGTAAAGTGGTATCATTTTAAAATCGAAACACATTGATTGCATATTTATATTACTATTGGTGATTCGCGAGAAGTTTGCTGATAAATGATAAAAAAGGGACTCTGTCTGCAACGTTAATAGCATTAGAATGATATACGTGACTTAGCGCCTAATACTACTGCTTGGGTTTTGTCTATTTTTTTAAACCTATTTGTCGTACATTTAACCTTTTCATAGACTTTTCTCTCCGGCTGCATCAACTGTGGCAAATTTACTGCTTTAGACACATATACAATGGAGTGTTTTGGTGGAGAGTGAAAGCGTATTGGCGAAGGATGGTCGAAGGTGACGTCAGCATTGATACTGATTTATATCTCATTGCTACAGCACTATGTGGCTTTTTAATATGAAATTAACCGTTCGGGTCATCTGGGTAGCTACATGTGTCTGATTTTGACCTCCTGCGTCCACTCTTTGTTTAACATTTCACCGACGTACGTTTCATAATTGAAATAAACAATTGCTCTCTTGCTATGAAGTGGGCTGGGTATCTTTAAAGTGAATAACCCCATTAATACCCTGTCACGTATACAGAAAATGAATCCGGTTCCACCCTACCCTTACCCTTGGAGTACTCACGTAAAAGAGTGTAATACAACCACACTTACAGGTTATGACCGAAAGTGCTGACATCTGGTGTCTTTACTCATATGTTTTCGATATCAGTACGGATAATCGACTAACTGTGTTTGACGTTCGCAAAACATTGTCTATTGGTCTATATTATTAATTTGGAATTCTATTACGCAAACTCGTGCCGTTGATGGGCGCTCATATAAAAATAAGTATTCTGAGCCATCTACTAATACTGCAGAGATAAGAGTTGTACTAAGGACTAATGTCTAGATTGTGCATATTATTTTATCAAAATATATACAAAATAATAACTGGGTGTCCTACCGGCTGAAAAAGGGGTACCCATGTTAGTTTTAAAAGCATATCGGATGAGGGTAGGAGGGCGGGGGGATTATATTTGTGACTGTTCCGGAGAAAAAAGATGGTGTTGAGAAATGTGCTTGGCGGCGAAACCGTTAGCGGCGGTTATCTGCAAAGGCGTCGGTGAGTTAAGGCAGATTTGCTGTGGCAGGATATCCTCTCCTTAGAATGATTGTCATCCGTGCCAGCTACCATTACACATACACTGTGCAAATTTCTCTACCACTCCTGGGAAGTTGTGGGACACTCCCGTTCGCGACATAGTGATCACGATAGCACAAGGAGTTCCATGTCGTACCGGCATTATCCAGCGAATACAAGGGGAAAGCGTTGTATATTTTCACCAGTCTATGATATCTCCACCTACATCTCGAAATCTGTTTGCCGTTATTACCGATGTCAGGAGACCCCTCATTCAGGAGTGACACACAGAGGCAATGTCAGACACCTGACCAGTGTTCTTACATTGCAACCATTGCTCGACTCCGTGACCGCAAGCATCGGCGTTCACTGTTGCTTATCCACACCTCGGAGTATGAAGGGAAGGCTACTCCGCAAACGACATGATTTTCACTGGGGTTGTTACAGATACTGGACAACTCTCTAGAGGCGTATGGTGTGGCACATAGCTGAAAATTCAGTACCCTTGATTGGCTGCATCAGATGTTTACTATGACGCGAGATAATCTTGTAATGTAGTTCGGTATTTCTTACTAAATAGCTCTGGTTAAAATCGATAGCGCTTGTAGAATTTTCTACTACGTCATCGACACGACGTACTACTTCTGTCGGTATGTTCGCTTCTAACAATATGACGTCGCACACTAGTAATGGTGTGGTGACTTAACAATGATACATAAATCTGGATAACGGTGAGAGCATCATGACGTCGATGCGTTGTGATGCGGCGTCATGACGCGACGTCGTGACGCGATGTTGTCAAACATAACTCGGGTAATAGAGAAAGATTATGGAACAATGAGAGTAAACACATATCTGTCTGGGTGAGTCGTTTGCTGGTCCCTCGAAATATTAATCTGTTGTTAAAACCCGGCCGGTGTAGCCGAGCGGTTCTAGGCGCTACATTCTGGAATCGCGCGACCGCTATGGTCGCAGTTTCCAATCCTGCCTCGGGCATGGATGTGTTTAAGTAGTTCTAAGTTCTAGGGGACTGATGACCTCAGATGTTAAGTCCCGTTGTGTTCAAGGCCATTTGAACCATTTTGTTGTTAAGAAATAGACCTCGAGTGATATAATTTGTTATTAGCACGCAGGTGTCTAATTATAAAAGATAGAGTTAGGAAGGTGTGTATCAAAGTCAGTGATATTTAATTCAGGCACTTGTAGCATTGTGATTGTCGGAGAGCGTCATGACTTCGGGACAGAGGGGTGGATCTTCTGTGATTGGACAAAGTAATAATATGAGAAAAATGCGTAAAATATTCGAAAATATGGAATTACGAGAGTGCAAGGGACACTGATTTGTTAACAACCTAGTAAAAAGAGACCTTTCATCATACTGTACGGCATCCCAGAGGACACAGACGCAAAGGCACTAAAAGACACAATATACAAGCAGAAACTTGAAGACGAACTGAGTAAGGTAACCTTCTAAAACAGCTTTACAGTATGACTCAGGACAGGACCAAACGGAAGAAAGTAGTCCATCAAGTTATTGGAGTGAGCCCTGAGGTTAGAACAACTCTCATGAAGGGACAAAAAGTATATCTTGGATTTCATTCGTATGTAGTGAAAGACTGTCTAGTAGTGAGGCGGTGCGGTCAATGGGAAGACCTTGGTCATTGGCCAGACATTTCGATAAACAAGTAGTAATTTGTGGATATTGTGTGGAAGAAGGCCACAGCAGAAAAGAAACGCAAACAAGCGACAGTGTGGGTACCATGCAAATATAGGGATAAAGAGGGCACAGGGAACAGAAACGAATGTCACGGATTATGAGTAGGCGTCTTATGACAGTAAAAAGCGTAGAGGACTCTAATGATACTGTCAAGTGCCTTCTATGTAAGAAAGTGAAATCACCATCGAGGAGAAGGAGGGACTCCGAAAGAGTGAATAATTTCTGGCAAAACGTGATCAGTAGGTACCATGGACAGAGCATGCGACACAGACTGAAGTAGAGCATCGTGCACCTACGAAAAAGCAGGAAATAAGTTTTTGGTGAAAATTCAGGACTATGTGGTATTACAGACAAGGAAGTTCAGAGATGGATTTAGGAGTGAGATATGATATAGGCGAACAGGATTTGGTGACACAAACTGGGCAGTTGTACGGTAGAATGCGACAGCACACATACTGAGGAATACATTGCTCTACCTACAGAAGTAAAAGAAGATTCGCCAATGGAGGAAGTGAATGTACAACAAAAACAGTACGAGCCTCAGAGCCAGCTCGCCCAGGAAACAAATATCTTTTCCAAAGAAGCGAACAATTAAACACAGACCAAAAGAGATCCGCGACAGATTTATAAAATCATAGAGAACGTTACGCAACACACTAGACTGGAAGAGCCGAGGACGCTTACTACAGCGTTAAGATACGTATACGAAGACAGGAAAGATTTTCCAGTATGCCAGTAACTGCCCAGATAGTCATACAAGGGCAGCGTCCTATGGCAGCAACAATAGTACTTAACAAACCATAACACTGACAAAAATATCACGATACTGTTCAAATCACGTAATCTATGTGGAAATGTTGACCGGAAAGGAGAGTTGCTTCCTGGTTTCCACGTATTTTCTATTTAGTGATGAGATGGATGAGTATCTGCTAAGACTTAAGGATATTAGTCATCTAGGACTAAGCCTCTTGTGTACTCCAGTGATGCAAATGCGAAGTCAGTATTGTGGCATTGCCGCCTGACTGATGATTGTGGTAGACAACTAGAAGAAGCCGTTATGGAACTTAACCTGCAGCTATTGAATGCACCTCACAATCCGACAACCTACGGTGGGACGGTCGTAGCAACGTCAAATATTGACGTCACTTTAGCAAATACGGCAGCGGCGAGCCGTGTCAAAGAGTGGAAGATTGAGAGTGGAATGACATCGAGTGAGCGTAGCATCATACATTATACAATCACTGGAAGAGAAATCCAAAACGACACAGAAAATGTGCGCATAAAGCCCAAATATAAGATCAAGGACGCTAACTTAGAAGAACTAAGAAAAGCGTTTCATTGTCCAGGTAGTCCATCGCTGGGTGATAATGTAGATGACAAAGCGCAAGAACTGACGGTGGCTATAAATGAGCAATGGGGGTATCGATACCTATCAACAGAGGTCATTCTAAAGGAGTATCTTGCATTTGGACCGAGGAGCTGCAGGAATTAAGATACAGAACAAGAAGAGCCAGAAAGCTACACCAGAGCAGCATGACCCAAGAAGAAAGGGTCCGAGGGTTGCATTGATACAGGTAGTTTAAACAATGCTTTGAGTTGTGGAAAACAAAAATCGAACGATGGAAGCAATTCGTGGAGGATAACTTAGAAACCGATCCCTGGAGTGTACCATAGAAAATAGCCTGCTAGAATACACGAGCACCAACAGTCTTACTCACGCTCAGAAGGAATGATGGGACGGTAATAGGAAGATGGGAACGGTCTACTGCCGTGCGAATGAAAACACTACTTCCCGACGATGGAGAAGAAGGCGAGACAGATGATCGGCGTAGGTTACGGGAAATGTTACGGGAAGAATATAGGAACAATAAATTTGTGCACTACTTCACACAAGAATAAATTAGGCGTATAACTTTAAGACTGAAAAAGAAAAAAAAATCTCTAGGACCAGACGGGATCGCTGCCGAAGTAATACGAGCCTTACGTGACCAGTTAGATAGTTACTTGTGCGGTCTGTACAGTGAGTGTCTCTTGCAAGGAATTGTCCCTGCAGCCTGGAAGAACGCTGTAGTGGTAATAATTAGTAAAGGGCAAGATAAAGATCCAATGAAACCCAAATCCTGCAGACGAATTTGTCTTTTGAACTTTGTCGGCAAGATATTTGAAAAGTTATTATGCAAAAGATTACAAGATCACAGACTGCTACACGGGATGAGCCCTCAAAAGTACGGGTTTAGATGAGGCAAGTCAACTGAAGACGCAATTAACAAGGCGATTTCGCTAGCAACAGATACTCATTCTACGTACGCTCTGGCGATGATGATTGATATTACTGGCGCTTTCGATAACCTATGGTGGGTGTCTATCTTTGTCCAGAGACGCTGTACAATTGCCTGAGAGGTTATTGCGACGGGTGACCTGCTTCTTTAACATGTCCAGGAAAGAAAATAACGAAGCAAATAACGAAAGGCTGTTCGCAAGGATCAGCGTGTGGCCAGAGTTTTGGGAAGTAGCTCTGTGAACCCAAACTGTAGAAGTAACATGACAGCGGTAACGTAAGCGGCCTTGTGGCATTTGCGGATGACGTACTGTTCGTTGTAAGTCGTGACACCTGACGAATTATAGAAGACAAAAGCAATGCAGCCCTCCACTAACTTGAGGGTTGGTGTCGAAGTGTTATATTGTCACTAGCACCTCACAAAACAATGTCCCTCCTGCTGAAAGGGGACCTAATAAGAGACACTAAAATAAAACTAAACGCTATAACGATTAGGAGAAGAGCAGTAACGAGATATCTAGGGGCATTTCTGGACGAACGTCGTAACTTTGCACATCATGTAGAGGAAGCAGGCAGGAAAGGTACGAACGTAATGGATAAAATTATAACCATTCCAAAGACAATCACATATATCAGCAGTCTGTATTAGCATCAGTAGTAGGATTTGGTGCAAGTGTCTGGGCTCATAGACTTCAGCTAGTGCAGCCAGCCTCAATAATGAGAAGAGTTCAACGAAGAGTGCTACTAAGATTAACGGACGCCTACGGTACAACTGCGAATGATGCTTTGTTAGTAATTCTAGGAATATGGCCACTGGACTTGGAACTTGGGAGAAGGGGAGCCTTATAATGGTTCAAGAAAGGCAATGAAACGGAAGTGTGAAAGGTGCTTGGAACTGAGGCCAGTTCGAAATAGGCAATGAAAGATCGCATATGACAACTGTGACAACATGAATGAGACACGTCAGGCACTGGCAAGAGAACATATGAATTTTTGAAACTTCGTGGCAGATTAAAACTGTGTGCCGGACCAAGACTGGAACTCAGGACCTTTGCCTTTTGCGGGAATTTGCACGCGAAACGCAAAGGTCCCGATTTCCATTCTCGGTCCGGCACACAGTTTTAATCTACCAGGAAGTTTCATATCAGGGCACACTCCGCTGCAGAGTGAAAATCGCATTCTGGATACGAATTTCTCCCTAACATCAAGGAGAGATTAAAAATTAGATTTCTTAACCCATGAAAGAGCAGTTGAATGGAATGGATAGAGTCTTGAAAGGAGGATATAAGATGAACATCAACAAAAGCAAAACGAGGATAATGGAATGTAGTCGAATTAAGTCGGGTGATGCTGAGGGTATTAGATTAGGAAATGAGACACTTAAAGTAGTAAAGAAGTTTTGCTATTTGGGGAGCAAAATAACTGATGATGGTCGAAGTAGAGAGGATATAAAATGTAGACTGGCAATGGGAAGGAAAGCATTTCTGAAGAAGAGCAACTTGTTAACATCGAGTATAGATTTAAGTGTCAGGAAGTCATTTCTGAAAGTATTTGTATGGAGTGTAGCCATGTATGGAAGTCAAACATGGACGATAAATAGTTTGGACAAGAAGAGAATAGAAGCTTTTGAAATGTGGTGCTACAGAAGAATGCTGAAGATTAGATGGGTAGATCACATAACTAATGAGGAGGTGTTGCATAGGATTGGGGAGAAGAGAAGTTTGTGGCACAACTTGACTAGAAGAAGGGATCGGTTGGTAGGACATGTTCTGAGGCATCAAGGGATCACAAATTTAGTATTGGAGGGCAGCGTGGAGGGTAAAAATCGTAGAGGGGGACCAAGAGATGAATACACCAAGCAGATTCAGAAGTATGTAGGTTGCAGTAGGTACTGGGAGATGAAGAAGCTTGCACAGGATAGAGTAGCATGGAGAGCTGCATCAAACCAGTCTCAGGACTGAAGACCACAACAACAACCCATCGAGTGGATTGATACATTATCGGACTGGACATGGCGATTACACCAAGTATCTATATAAAATCAGAAGATAGATGAATGATAGCTTTCGCCAGCTGCAGTGTAGGCACACCAGGACACACAATTTGGAACTGCGCGCTCTATGGAGATGCGGCGGGCAATGGATGTCAGGTATTAAGGATATGGGATTCCAAAGCAGCACTAAGGACCGAGTCGACCTTGCGCGTCTTGGACGATACTGCAACCGCAGTATCTAGGAAGGCCAAGGAAGGCATTCAACCATACCTCATCATGCTGGCGTCCAGGCTCGACAATATACACTACAGATGGAGAGAAGATGACTAAGGTCGGCGACCACCTAGTGAAATACTGTCCCAAGAATCTAAATTGCGTTGTTGCTAGTAATCATGGACGTGTGGACTTTATGAAGTAACAGTGATAGGTGGAACCACTCTCTACAGTGAAAACCCTGCTGACGTGGTGGCCGACGCCTAAGGATCAAGCAGACTATGCCTGTTGACCAGGGTATCATGAGGGCGGATCCGGTAGTGGAAACAACCATGAACTAATTGAATGCACCAAAATAACTGAACAACCAGAGAAGAAATTCCAATGTTTGTAGTGGATTAGTAGCTGGGTAATTGGTTAATGGTTTTAATTCAGTTTTGTAGTAGTAGAAGTAGTTGCAGTTTTTTATGTTTTTGAATCTCTCTTTTTTTAAAAAAATAAATAATTAATACATAACTGATAGCTATCCAAGGAAATTTTATTTGTATTACTTATTTTAGCTTTTTATATAATAGACAGTAATTATGACGAATCGATTAAAAAAAAGTACTTTCATATCTGCCATTGTGTGGTCTCTGCAGATGCTATGTACTACAAAATTGCTATTAACAAATAAACATACAATTGTTGTTAACATACAGACTCAACTTTCTCTCATTGCTGCCCAGCTCCCGAGTGCCTTTCCCAGTTATAAAATAGGAAAAGCCGTAAAGAATATTAATATTGAGGAAGACGTTGAAAAACACGTAGAACTGAGTGTACTTACACATTTGCTTGGATGTTGTCACTGCCGGTGCCACGTAAGATTTTTAATAACAAATAGACACATCCTCTCCCTGTGCTGTCCAACTCCATAGTAACCACTACTACAAAAATATCCTAATTCTAAATGATGGTGTGGAGGTGGTGGATGATCCTCATTGGTCCAGAGGTTTGGTGAGTGGAGGGGAGGAAGAAGGGGTTTCCACCACTTCTGTGACATCTGACACCTATAGATTTACGTCCTGGACTTGAATATATGTAGCACACTTGCCTTTGTGACTACCCTCGGTGACCGTGATCAATTCCCGGTACTTTTCCGGGGAGATTGGGGGGAGGGGGGTGCGAGGGGTGAAGCAAAGGGTCCGAGTGGATAACCTGACGCCGGATGCGTAACATGACACTGCATGTGAGAATATCGTTAACCTGGCCTGAACTCTCACTGGTATTCTACTTACGTTTTGCAGGTTATCTTCCTGCATACATCCAATATGTCTACAGAGTATTGCACAATCCTATTACAAGCTTCTAGGAATTGTAGGAGAGACTTAGTAGATAAAGTTTTAATGAGGAACCTACTTCTGGAACTATACCGTATGGATGTAAAATAAGTTTGAAGATCGGATCAGTTTCACGGTAAACACCCAGAGGAAGCTGTGAGCTCTGATCTGTGTGTTCTCGAGGAGTCCACGGTATGGACAACTTTTCGAGGATTCGCCTTCGGGTTCTCTTCTACGTAACGAAGTGCTTCCTCTTCGAAGTCAAAGGGGGCGACGCGTCTGTGGAGTACCACAGTCAACCCTGCTAGCTTCAGACGTACTAATTGATTGCGGCCGTTGTTATACCGTATGTGTTGTCTAATTACAACAGCGACAGACAACGGCGCCCTGTTCTCAGTTCGTGTGCGTGACGCAAACCGGAGGATCTGGAATCAATCAGACGTTCAAAACCATTTTACACCGCCTGAAAAAAAAAATGATGCACCCAGTAAGAGTTTGGTTGGGTTGTTTGGGGGAGGAGACCAAGCAGCGAGGTCATCGGTCTCATCGAATTAGGGAAGGACGGGGAAGGAAGTCGGCCGTGCCCTTTCAAAGGAACCATCCCGGCATTTGCCTGGAGCGGTTTAGGGAAATCATGGAAAACCTAAATCAGCATGGCCTGACTCGGGATTGAACCGTCGTCCTCCTGAATGCGAGTCCAGTGTGCTAGCCACTGCGCCACCTCGCTCGGTCACACTAAGAGGTAAGGAAACGAAATTTCACGGTCTGCCAGAGAATGTGATGTTATTTCAGTGATTACAAACCCGCGTCAGATTTAGAAATAATGTGGCAGGTGGAGCCCATTAATCAGCATAACATTGCACCCCTCTCTGCATAGGACGAACTCACTGATTCGTTTGGAAAGGTTGTCGTAAAGCCTTGGTCTCCTACTTGAGACAAACTTGTCCACAACTGTTGTAACTGGTCTTTGATATCCTCGATACTGGTACTGGGACGAAGTAGACACCCGAGCTGGTCCCACACATATTCTATCACAGACAAATCTGGGGATCTTGTTGTCTACAGTAGTACCTCAGCATGAGGCAGACAATGAATACAGACACGATCCATGTGTGGACGAGTAACTTCCAGCTTAAAAAGGCCATCACTGTTCTGTAGCATGAGAGGTAATAAATGAGGTCGCATGATATGTGGTATGTACCCTTGGGCCGCCAGAGATCCCTCAATCATTACCAGTTATAACGTGGAGTCATAGTCGGTGAGTCCCAAAGCCATAACGCAAGGAATAACACTGCTATTGCTCTCCAAAGCATTGAACGAATGCGACTTCTCTCCAGCTCACCACCATACTCACCAATGCTGGTCGTCCGGTGTAGTGCAGAACCGCTATTCATGACTGGACACAGTGCGGTGCCATTCATCTGTAACCCATGCTTCCTGGTCAGGACACCACGGTAATACTGTTGTGATGTTCACGGCAGCATTCGCATGGGTCACCAATTCTCTACTCCAGCTGCCTGTGGTCTCCGACCAATGGTGCAGCATGACACAGAATGTTGCAGCGAATCTATTACTTGTTCTCGAATGGCAGGCGCTGATGTTACTGGATTACGATGATCCTGGTGCACAATACGACGATTCTCCCTGGTAGTGGTCAGATTTCTTCGAGTTTTACCCTGACGGCGAGGATGCTTGCCCTCACGTTCTTATGCAATATCACATCGGGCCACTCTCACATCGGAAAGCATCACAAATCTGGATATTAAATGATTCGGTCAGCCATCGAAATCTATGTCCACAATGAGGTCACTTTCAAATTCCGACATGTGCTAGTAACGCTGTCTTACACGAGTAAGTGGCATTTCAGTGTCTTCCACAGTAATCTCTCACAATATGACGCGGTTCAAGCCCCTTATAAATCCTACCAAGTCTGGCGACAACACTAAACACACTAATGCACACTTCTATCAGTTCTATCTGTCCAAGAAAATTGCAGCTCTAGTCTTTTGCATACCCGCCGAAGGTGTGTACTCTTACGTAATTACGATGTAATCCGATCATGTCTCCTGGTGGTTCACTTTCTTTGTCGGGCAGTGTATATCGTAACAGTACATTTCCGGATATGGGTTCCTTATCGAAATATATTCTACTAAGTCACTTCTACGACACCTAGAACCCTATGTAGTGTTCTCGTATCTTAGGACGTTTTATGCTGTTTATGTCGGGAAAAGAGAACTTTGATCAATATCTACATCAACTGAGGAAAATAATGAGCAAACTATGTAGAATACAAGACGAATACAATTAAACCGGCATTCGAATTCCACCAAGTGTCAATTTATCTTTTGCCTCCAACGACGCTCTCTGAGTAGGTACAAGTGTGTTGATCGCAAAACTGAGTTTCTCGCAGTAAAACTCAGAAAAAAGCGAACGCAAACTAGATCATAATGGTAACAACACGTAATCAATTATCATTAGATAGTACAGAGTTCGTCGACTGAGTAATTTGTAGGGCCACAATTCTTCTGGTATTATGTATGATATGTTCAATGATTTAAGTCATAACTATCTCCACTATAGCGAAATACGTAACATTCGATTACTCATATAGAATAACAGTATTTAATATTTTTCGCTTTTATTCATATTTAACTATTTAAAGCGTCCAGAACCTTCGGTGAGGATTAACTTACTTTTATTCGTTTGCTGTGATACGTTTTGGTACCTTAGTTATTTCTAAGGTTAGGTGTGTGGAAAGCGAATGCTGTTCCCGAATTCCATTCGAATCTGTGTTTTCTTCTCCATTATACTAAGATTATGGCAACTACAGAATCCAAATGCTTAACATATTTTTTGAGTAAAGAGGGCTGACGCACTGACATTAATATTTCAATACCTGCCAACCATCAAATCAAAGGTGGCGTTTCTCAGTAGCAAGTGACTATACGAAAGTTCTTTGAGATCTGGAGGACTTTTGTTCATTGAATATCCGTATGAGAAATGTAATGTCGTATGATATGGTTCGCTGGGACATTCCACGAGATGGGATAAGCCACCTGTCGGAAAGAGTGGTCTTCCCCTGTGCACATTGGGCGCTTTCCTTGTGGATATGGGAGAGTTGTGTCGAATGTGAAATTGTAGAGTGCAGGTGATACTAAAGGATGTGTGTATCGCTAAGCGCGGAAACGCTGTAATAAGTATGTCTGAAGATGGTTCGCAGCATCTTGGTTTGGGTGGGGACAGGTGCTCGATTTCAATTTGAGCTAGGAAAATGGGGTGAAAAGTTTCTGCTTTAGATCGGACCGCCAGCCATTTGTACAGCCACTCGAACACCTGCCTTACTTCAGCTATGTTATCGTAATTATGAAATGTTCTAAGCGACGAATCGAAGCTGGCACGCGGGAAAATTGTGCGGATCGATTAATTCCTTTTGCAAAAGATTTTAATTTGGCTGAAATTAATGCTCAGATAATTGCACCATTTGTCTGCGGACAAACAGCCTTTTGCTCTCGAACAACAGCAAGGCCGCCGCCGAGCTTTACATCCGACGACAGGTCACCATCCACAGCGTCACCTCCCATCACTTCATGAGATGCTGGAGAGAGCTTTGGAGTTTAATCGAGGACCTGTGATCAGGAACATTACGCCAAAATGTCTTCTCCCCTTGCCTGTCAAATACTACAGCAAAATTTCGTCCACCGCCGGGATTCGAAACAGCTTATTTCCGAGTCGAAAGACACAGCAGATGAGTGCCCCAGCGACCTCGGCTAAGGAGGTGGATAACTGCTATATTCAACTCTGAGAATGTAGTTGCACTCGATAGTCTGGGTTTCTTTCCCCCTCCTGATAACACACGGGCGATCAAGTAACATCTTTTGTAACGGTTTACATATCGTGAATATTTACGACAGATTATACTTTTTTAGCAGACATTTGCCACTCTCAGTAAATGCTCTGTTCTCTTCAGCATGAGCTATCTCGGCATGCCTCGAATCTGCACGGAACCAAACACTCCTTCAATTGGCTGCAGAGATTTGTCGGGAATATTGAGAGGAACTTGTGACGAGAACTGGTAGGGTTCGTGTCTCGGTCTAGTAAGTTAAAAAAAACCGCCATATGTTTTCATCTATTTTGCCAGCTTCGAGACGTGAAGTTTCAATCCAAAGCATGTTACAGATTAAAATGAAATTTATTTACAAGACTTTCAAATTTGCACAACGTAATCGTTCTGCCATTTGATTTCACTTGAGCATAGTTCGTATTCAATATCGACACATTAAAAACTCATTCCCATGGCCAACCCATAAAATGAACCCATGGTCTTTGTTTCCTAGGGAACAATGCTGCTCTGAACGACGGAGGCTAACTGGATGCCAACTCTGTATTACATACTTCCACGCTAAGTAGCCTCCGTCACGACTCAGAAAGAACAGTACAATTAGGCTTCTGTACTGTCTGCCATCGGATTCCCCTAAATGTTAGGCAGCACCGCATAACAGCCACGGTATATGGGAAACAAACCAACAGCCAAATAGGCGAAGGCATCAGGTAAACTCGCCGAAGATTCCAGTCGATTAATACACTCCTGGAAATTGAAATAAGAACACCGCGAATTCAGTGTCCCAGGAAGGGGAAACTTCATTGACACATTCCTGGGTCAGATACATCACATGATCACACTGACAGAACCACAGGCACATAGGCACAGGCAACAGAGCATGCACAATATCGGCACTAGTACAGTGTATATCCACCTTTCGCAGCAATGCAGGCTGCTAGTCTCCCATCGAGATGATCGTAGAGATGCTGGATGTAGTCCTGTGGAACGGCTTCCCATGCCATTTCCACCTGGCGCCTCAGTTGGACCAGCGTTCGTGCTGGACGTGCAGACCGCGTGAGACGACGCTTCATCCAGGGTAGTTGACTTAGACCTTCTAGAGCACGTTGGGTGGCACGGGATACATGCGGACGTGCACTGTCCTGTTGGAACAGCAAGTTCCCTTGCCGGTCTAGAAATGGTAGAACGATGGGTTCGATGACGGTTTGGATGTGCCGTGCACTATTCAGTGTCCCCTCGACGATCACCAGAGGTGTACGGCCAGTGTAGGAGATCGCTCCCCACACCATGATGCCGGGTGTTGGCCCTGTGTGCCTCGGTCGTATGCAGTCCTGATTGTGGCGCTCACCTGCACGGCGCCAAACACGCATACGACCATCATTGGCACCAAGGCAGAAGCGACTCTCATCGCTGAAGACGACACGTCTCCATTCGTCCCTCCATTCACGCCTGTCGCGACACCACTGGAGGCGGGGTGCACGATGTTGGGGCGTGAGCGGAAGACGGCCTAACGGTGTGCGGGACCGTAGCCCAGTTTCATGGAGACGGTTGCGAATGGTCCTCGCCGATACCCCAGGAGCAACAGTGTCCCTAATTTGCTGGGAAGTGGAGGTGCTTTCCCCTACGGCACTGCGTAGGATCCTACGGTCTTGGCGTGCATCCGTGCGTCGCTGCGGTCCGGTCCTAGGTCGACGGGCACGTGCACCTTCCGCCGACCACTGGCGACAACATCGATGTACTGTGGAGACCTCACGCCCCACGTGTTGAGCAATTCGGCGGTACGTCCACCCGGCCTCCAGCATGCCCACTATACGCCCTCGCTCAAAGTCTGTCAACTGCTCATACGGTTCACGTCCACGCTGTCGCGGCATGCTACCAGTGTTAAAGACTGCGATGGAGCTCCGTATGCCATGGCAAACTGGCTGACAATGACGGCGGCGGTGCACAAATGCTGCGCAGCTAGCGCCATTCGACGGCCAACACCGCGGTTCCTGGTGTGTCCGCTGTGCCGTGCGAGTGATCATTGCTTGTACAGCCCTCTCGCAGTGTCCGGAGCAAGTATGGTGGGTCTGACACACCGGTGTCGATGTGTTCTTTTTTCCATTTCCAGGAGTGTAGGAAGCTTTCCTTGCAGAGGTCGCCGCGACATATCCGGCCACGGATTCCTACGCCGGGTTTCTCTTGGCTCCAGCTCACTATATAGGCCCGGCCGGTCGAAGGTAGACCAGTTTTCGTCCGCTGCTAATGACAACCGCTATAGCAGAGTCTTCGAGAAGATATCACCGAAGCCGCTGTACTGCACCGCCGATCGAAGTACCAGCCGACCGAGAGGAACCACAATTCCGGCTAGATCGACGGACGTCTTCATCTATTGTATAGCCAGCTATTATATTGTAGAAGAAGTTACGTTCAATAAACTGTTGGAGAACACAACAGTTTCCAGAAACAAAATACGAGAGCAACACAGTTAATACGCGTCAACTTCCAGAAAAAAAGTATTTAGTATTCATATACCTTACCAAAGCCTGATTATACGGATTAGTTGTACGAAGGTTGCCAGCAGTTGTGCTTGGGGGAGGGGGGGGGGGGGGGAAGGAACAGCTATCCAATGCACCAGTACAAGTATCTAGAATGTGATCCTATTCATTACTGCTCTGCTATTGACTCCTTATAGCCCAATGGCGCACCCGGTTTCCTCCAATTTTTCACGGGGGGTGGGAGGTGTCGGAGCGACGAACGAGAACAATCAATACTTCCCATATGGCTGGTACGGGGCGCAGCTCCTGGCCTTAGCCGGAGGGCTGAGCGTGGGTGGAACAGGTGTCTGTCTCCACTGTTACGGCCGGCGCGGACGGCCACTGAGGGCTGCAGCGCCTGCGAAGGGGTGGAGCCCGCAGCCAGCAGCAGCCGCGGCCAGACGCCTCGCTCGCGCCGCTCTTCAGGTAAGCCACACCCGCAGCTTAGAAGTCTGCCCGACAGAACGCACTTCTGACATTCAATATTAATTTGTCTTTGCGCTCCTTCAGGTCGTTTCTTTTGTAGAAATGCAGACGCAGAAGGTCTTAAGTAGACTTTCTATTGGTGCAAAAAATAAGGCTGACTTCTAGGTTGCAGAAGCAAAACCGTGATACGGTCTTCGTTTACTGTAGAAGCTAGAAGCAAATTCGACTGAAGTTGTAATACGTATGACTTGACAGATACTTTGCATAGTTAACGATGTACTGCCACCTTTTTAAAGCTATAGTCAGCAAGGAAATCATATTGATGGGCTAACGTCTTCACTTTTGTTACGCAAAAATTATCTCAAAATAATTTTGTGTTTAGTGTTTCACTACTACGTCTTAATCCAACTGTCACGGAAAACAGACCTATTTGTTGATTTATTAGGATCACTAAAGAACTATTTGTCTATGTAGCTACATGATTTTTTGTAAATAATTGTCACTTGCTTGACTAATGGTTTCCTGCTTGAGGGAGATGCTGTCTTTCTTATAATAAATAACACATATTTACGTACTGGGGAGTCTTGTAACGTGGATGTAGTAGGTTGAAGTCCTCCTTGCTTTAAGTGCGAGTTTTGTGAGTTTCAAAAATTGCTACTACTTAGTGAATGGCGGAAATGATTTCAGGTACATTTAAATGATGAATATGAGATCATACAAGTACAAAACCAACATCATAAGATAATGAATACAATCTATGATGAGTGTAGCAAAAGGTGTGCTCTCTGCATGGCCGAGTAGTGAAAAGTCAAATTGCGATAAAAATAATTTTAGAAGCTAGTAAATCCTTGTTCTGAGCAAAAGAGAAGAAATATTTCTGTTTTCACTCTGGTTCTTAACACATGAAAACGGCTAACACTTCATATGTCGAGTAAAAAGGAGTGGCTTGTTACTTATGGGACTCACTGCTGAAGCCAATGTTTACGAGAATGATTTCATAAATTAAAAATTGTAATTTCTGTTAATACTAAGATAAGAAACCTGTTCGTACTCGTTCGCATGCTGTTAGCTCAATTTATATTGCATGGCTGCGTAAAACATCATGCGTTTAGAATTTTCGTAGTTACTATTAGGTTCTCACTAAAAACAAAACGAGTTTTAGACTGCATAACGTCCAGACATCGATTTACATGACATGTTTCAGTTTATAAGGTGTAAAATGAACTTCTAAATAAGAAAACCGGACGCAAGATACATCAGAAGTTAAGGGGAATAATTTGTGACATCTGAGACGCTGTAAGCTATCATCTAGTTGACAGTTTCAAGATTTTTGTGTAGAATCAACAGTGAACTTAGGTTTTATTCAGCCTAATTTCAGGCGTATCCAAGTTTTTAACTAAAGACTTGCAGATATATGTTGCTGCTATACTTCATCTGATTGAAAATATTGTTAGTGGATATTACGTTGTGTGCCCGCCCTTCGTCCTTATAACGGCTTCAGTTCTGCTGGGGACACTTTCAGGGAAGTGACTCAACGTCTGTGAAGGAATGACATCCCTTTCTTCCCTACGGTCCAAAATTAGAGGAAGTAGTGATGTTGGATACTGGGACCTGGAGCAATTCAACGTTCTGACTCATTCCACTGGTGTTCCATTGGCTTCAAGTCGGAACTCTGGGCACCCCAGTCCATTTCAGGAATGTTACTGTCCACAAACCTTTGCTTCACAGATGCTGCTTTATGACAGAGTGCACTGTCATGCTTATATCAACAATCATGGCCTCCGAACGGTTCCAGTGCTATTAAATGTGTTCATATAATTCCGCATTTACGGTTTTCCTATGCCCAATAGGGAGACCAATCACACAACGACTATAAACAACCCCACACCGTAACACAACATCCTCCATACTTCACTGTTCGCACTACACACGTTGGCAGGTAACGTTCTTCAGGGATTCGCAAACCCAAATCGGATTCATGACACCAAATTACTTATTTCCAGCCATCCATTGTTTATTGGCATCACTCTTCACATTCAGACACCGCTTAGCATTAATTACAGGAATGAATGGCTTATGAGAAGCTGCCTGACCATTGTACCCCATTCTTTATAGCTCCCAACACATTGTGCCAGTTGGAAGTTGGACTGCTGGCAGCACTTTGGAACTAACGAGTGGTTCCTCCCTCTGTTTGCATGGTTTTTATTTTTTTTTACAACAACAACCCTCCATAATACGTACTTAACGATCACTGTTTGTCAGTCCATTACGTCTGCCTAGTCTTGGTATGGTTGTGGTTGCTCTTGGTGTTTCAACTTCACAGACACAATGACTTGGTCAGCTTTAGAAGGGATGAAATGTCCCTTGTTCATTTGATACTCAGGTTACATTAAATGAACAGTCCATGTTGGAGGTCACTGAGCTCTCCTGACCAACCCATTCTGCTATTAGTGCTTCTCTGCTGACAACACAGTACTCCACGCCTCCTTTTACACTCTAAGACAAAAAGAAAATTATCCGAATAGGACGGAAATCAGTAAGGTTTGGCAAGTATGAAGACAAGCCATAAAAACTCTCGCCGTGTACGGGCGGGCATTAGCTTGGTGAAATGTGAGAACAGGATCACTTGCCATGAATGGCAACAAAACGGTGCATAGTGCATCTTCGACGTACCGCTGTGTTGGAAGGGTGCCACAGATGACAATCAAGGGGGTCTGCTATGGAAAGAAAAGGCACCCGAGACCATCACTCCTGATAGTCGGGCAGTATATCGGACGACAGTTAGGTCGGTACCCTACTGCTGTCTGCAGCGTCTCTGAACAGATCTTCGCTGCTCATCAGGGCTCATTTCGAAGAGGGAATCATCACTGAAGACTGTTCAACTCCAGTCAGTGAGATTACAGGCTGAAGACATGTCTGGCGAAGCCACGGACAGATGTGAGATACCAAGCAGATTGTCGCCCACCATACGGCACGACAACCAGGAATAACGGCCTGGGGTCCATTTCTTTTCACTGCAGGACACCTTCGGTTGTCATCTGCGGCGCTGTTACTACACAGCGGTACTTCGACGGTATTGTACGCTCCGTGTCGATGCCCTTCACGGCAAGCGATACTGGGCTTACGTTACGGCAAGCTTATCCCAGCCGCGAGCGGCGACAGTTTCTATTGCTTGTCTTTGCTCTTGCCAAACCCTACCTTTACCAGCAAGATCTCTCCACAATTAAGAACATCTGGAGCGTTATGGCCCATGGCTTTCAACAAGCTCGGGATTTTGTGGATATACTTTGGTAAGATATCCCTCAAGAGGACATTGAACAACTCTATCAATAAATACCAAGCAGAATAACCAACGAGTTACTGACTGGCTCAGTTGAATAAATCGTCCAACTTCTTTTTTTAAATAGTAATCATTTATTTGTCAGTTCATGTACTACATTACTTCTACCGATTTCCGTCCCATTCGGATAATTCACTCAAGGTGCGTCGTTGTTATTATTTTTCTTCATTTTTTAGTCGGTCCTCCTCTAGTAGCATCTAGTGGTCAGTACCACATTACATACTTTTGATCTCAAATGTGTAACAGGAAGCATTGTCATGTTCAGCAATGCATCCATGCTGGAAGTTTGAGGAATCTCTTCCCCAGGGAAGCGTCCTGGGACCTGTACTGTTCCTGATCTATATAAATGACCTGGGTGACAATCTGAGCAGTTCTCTTAGGTTGTTCGCAGATGATGCTGTAATTTACCGTCTAGTAAGGTCATCCGAAGACCAGTATCAGCTGCAAAGCGATTTAGAAAAGATTGCTGTATGGTGTGTCAGGTGGCAGTTGACGCTAAATAACGAAAAGTGTGAGATGATCCACATGAGTTCCAAAAGAAATCCGTTGGAATTCGATTACTCGATAAATAGTACAATTCTCAAGGCTGTCAAGTCAACTAAGTACCTGGGTGTTAAAATTACGAACAACTTCAGTTGGAAGGACCACATAGATAATATTGTCGGGAAGGCGAGCCAAAGGTTGCGTTTCATTGGCAGGACACTTAGAAGATGCAACAAGTCCACTAAAGAGACAGCTTACACTACACTCGTTCGTCCTCTGTTAGAATATTGCTGCGCGGTGTGGGATCCTTACCAGGTGGGATTGACGGAGGACATCGAAAGGGTGCAAAAAAGGGCAGCTCGTTTTGTATTATCGCGTTATAGGGGAGAGAGTGTGGCAGATATGATACACGAGTTGGGATGGAAGTCATTACAGCATAGACGTTTTTCGTCGCGGCGAGACCTTTTTACGAAATTTCAGTCACCAACTTTCTCTTCCGAATGCGAAAATATTTTGTTGAGCCCAACCTACATAGGTAGGAATGATCATCAAAGTAAAATAAGAGAAATCAGAGCTCGAACAGAAAGGTTTAGGTGTTCGTTTTTCCCGCTCGCTGTTCGGGAGTGGAATAGTAGAGAGATAGTATGATTGTGGTTCGATGAACCCTCTGCCAAGCACTTAAATGTGAATTGCAGAGTAGTCATGTAGATGTAGATGTAGATGTACAATTAATTGACGTAATTTATTCTGTTCATGTAATAAACCTTTTGAAAAACAGAGTGAGACATTTTTGTTTCTATTTTGTGCACGAGTTTTCTGCTTTGAGTTCGTGTCACTAGTGGAGATTTTTGTGGCTGTATCTACTTCCTACACAACTAAGGATAAAAACGGAGAAGATTCTGCAGTGCACATGAACAACAGAGGAGCTACAGACTCTACCGCCGCGCGTTGTAGATTACGTCACTCCAACGTTTCCTGGCCCTTGGCAGCTCGAGAAAACAATTCCAATAAACCACACGAAAACAGTTGTGAATTAGCTTAATGGTTTTCATAGTTTGTGTGGGTGTTTCTTCTTTTTCACAGAGGAAACTTCTACTCAGTGCTGTCTTGACTGCAGGAAATCACAATGTACAATCAACTGTGTCACAGAGGTAAAGGTAAGTCAACTTTCTCAATAGGTGGCATGGTGCTTCCAGTGGTGAGCGGGACAATACGGCTTTTGAACATTGCTCAGTTTGTCAATATGCCTCGAAGGATCACATCTCGCTTAGACCATGCGCTCGTTGCCACTGCACGGAAGGCAGATGGTCAGCAAATTGGTGTACATTGCACTTACGTCATGCTACACTGAAGCGACCAAGAAACTGGTATAGGCATGCGTATTCAAATACACAGATATGTAAACTGCAGAATACGGCGCTGTGGTCGGCAACGCTATATAAGACAACAAGTGTCTGGTGCAGTTGTTAGATCGGTTATTGCTGCTACAATGGCAGGTTATTAAGATTTAAGTGAGTCTGAACATGGTATTCTAGTCGGCGCACGAGCGATCGGACATAACATCTCCGAGGTAGCGAGGAGTCGGGATTTTACCGTACGACCATTTCACGAGTGTACCATGAATATCAGGAATCCGGTAAAACATTGAATCTCCGACACTGCTGCGGTCGGCAAAAGATCCTGCAAAAAGAGACCAACGACGACTCAAGACAACAGTTCAACGAGACAGAAGTGCACCCCACCCGCAGATTGCTGCAGATTTCAATGCTGGGCCGTCAACAAGTGTCAGCGTGTGAATCATTGAACGAAACATAATCGATATGGGCTTTCGGAACCGAAGGCTCACTCGTGTACCCTTGATGACTGTACGACACAAAACTGTACGCCTCGCCTGGGCCCGTCAACACCGACATTGGACTGTTGATGAATGAAAACGTTGCATGGATGGGCGTGTATGGATATGGAGACAACCTCATGAATCCATGGAACCTGGACGTCAGCAGGGGACTGTTCAAGCTGGTGGAGGCTCTGTAATGGTGTGGGGCATGTGCATTTGGATTAATACGGGACCTCTGATACGTCTAGATACGACTCTGCCACGTGACACGTACGTAAGCATCTTTTCTCATCACTTGCATTCATCATGTCTATTGTGCATTACGATGGAGTTGGCAATTCCAACAGGACAATGCGACACCCAAAACGTCCAGAATTGCTACAGAGTGGCTCCAGGCATACTTATCTAAGTTGAAACACTTCCGCTGGCCACCAAACTCCCCAGACATGAACATTATTGAGCATATCTGAGATGCCTTGCACCATGCAATTCAGAAGAGATCTCCACCTCCTCGTACTCTTACGGATTTATGGACAGTCCTGCAGGATTCATGGCGTCAGTTCCCTCCAGCACTACTTCAGACATTAGTCGAGTCCATGCCACGTCGTGTTGTGCTCTTCTGCGTGCTCGCGTGGGTTCTACACGATATTAGGTAGGTGTATAAGTTTCTTTGGCTCTTCGGTGTATACTTCAAGCGTTATCGTGAGGCACAAAACATTAAAATTCTGCCTTTCAATGATCGCTAAGGGCCACAACCTACAAATTACGACTCAAACAACACGGAGTCGTCTCCACACAATCTGTACCTAAGACCGTGACGCACGAAGTAGCTGGGCAACAGAACATTTCGAATGAAAATTGGAATGGTGGCCTCGAGTTCTCTTGGCTGACGAGTACAGTACGTGTCTGACGCCTGGTGATCTTCATAGAAAAGTGTGGAGGCGGAGAGGTATCAATGACCGTACCTCAGATTCAGCATGGAGGCGGGTCAGTCGTGTTCTGGGCGGTAAGAGCTACGGATGTCGGAAGCCACTCACCGCTATCGAGGGTAATTTGAGGGATATGCCGTATTGGGACAGGATCCTATCAACTCATGCACAGCACTACAGTCAACATTTTGGCTATGGATTCGTCTTTCGAAATGGCAATGCAAAAGCCTACAGCGCCCATCTTCCTCGAGGAGTCAGGAAGCAGCAGAATGGAATGGCCTGCGGTATCTGTTGTAAATATGATTGACCGTACTTGAGACCAACTGAAACTCGTACTGCGTCTTTGCAAGAACCCTCCTTTCACACTGAACGCCGTCAAAAGAGCGTCTAAGAATGGGACATGATTGAACAGTAACGCCTCGACCACATTGTGGACAGCAATTCAGATGAGCAGTACAAGCACTGATCAGTCATCCTCACGACATACGTTGATGGAATTGGAAACTGTTACAGCATGAGGCACCGGTTCGATATTTATCAAATTTTGTGGAGATGGTCATCACATAACGCGTTTTAAGAGATTGCAATTTCATCAACATCTTTATGAGGTGTAACCTCCACGGGCACGAATGCATAGAAACAAACATCTTCCGAATGTCGTCGTGAGCAATTCCTTGTCATGCCTGATACACATGCGGTGTCAATTCCTGAAGGTTGCTGACCTGGAGGCTTCCTACTGCATCCCATACACTCTGTAAAGCGACTAATCAGAAGACCACGCAGGCCATTCGAATATCCATACGTTTTTCAAGGATTTTATAGAGAGAACTGTTGTGTGGGGTCTTGCTTTATCCTGCTGAAATATGCGATTTGGTACCCTAGTCATAAAGCTTATGTCAGCAGGGTATTTCTTGCCACATACTGACGAACATGTAATCCTGCTTCAGTTATTACAGAATTAGTCCTACTGTCATTTCAATAGATACCCACACCTTGATTTTAGGAGACTGCGAGGTATGGCTCTCGAGAATCGCCATTTCCGGTGACCTTTCACCAGATAGTCTACAGACACATTGGTGTCTTACTGAAATCCCAAACAGAAGTGAGACACATTGCTGAACACCACAGACTGTCACTATATGTCCCATTTGACTCTCGCTGTATACTACGTCAGCCTCAATTGTCTCTGATACGGTGTCAGCGGTTAGAGACGCATAAGAACGAGAGATCTCATACCAGCATTTACTAATCTGTTACAGACGGTTCGTGATGATATTCTGCCTGTAATTAATGCTCTAATTTTAACTGTTGCCATCCATCTATTCGCCGGCCGCTGGTGGCGGAGCGGTTCTAGGCGCTTCAGTCGGGAACCGCGCGACCGCTACGGTCGCAGGTTCGAATCCTGCCTCGGGCATGGATGTGTGTGATGTCCTTAGGTTAGTTAGGTTTAAGTAGTTCTAAGTTTTAGGGGACTGATGATCCTAGAAAATAAGTCCCATAGTGCTCAGAGCCATTTGAACCATCCATCTATTCGTCAGAGACGGTGGTACAATCCTACGATATTGTCGAGATGTAGTCTGAAACTCATCAGTAAGCTGGGCGTGTCGTCCTCTGTACATCCTGTGTTGTGATCTCTACTTGAAACGTTTCATTAACGTTACACAAACCAGATAGACTTCTTGTACTCACAACATCCTTCATCTGTAGAAAAGATTTTTCTATACTGAAATTAATGAAATGATGCTCTCATGAGGACTACATTGTAATCAATATGTCCCACAGATATGTAAATACTGGACAACCAGTATGGCAAGTTCCTGTCAAGAAGTTCATGGTGTAACATTTAGAATTTTCCGTTTATCTCAGTGTAAATAGACAGAACTCTGACGAAAGAAAGTGGAACGATTCTCAGTATTGGGTATATTTAAGGAAAAAAAGGTAGACCTAAATTCACTTTTGTTATCGGTTATGGTGAATAAACATGAACTGACTTCACTCTTTTATTTGTCGACTGACCCCACAGCTGGTGAGAGAAGGGAGTACGGCTGCTGCTAGCTGTGTAAAGTGGGTGAAGAACCCAGTAGCCGAGCGTCAAAACTCAGTGCTGTGGCGCCACTGTAGACATTGTGTGGCGACAGATGGAAGTGCACCGGCTGTTACGATGCAAAGATCCTTCGGACATGCATGCATGTATGAGCGAACTTTACGTCGTAATTCGGAATAATACAGGCATCGAGCGAGGTACCACAGAGGTTAGCACACCAGACTCGCATTCGGGAGGACGACGGTTCAAGCCCACATCGTGCCATCCTAATTCAGGTTAATCGTGATTTCCCAAAATCGCTTCAGGCAAATGCCGGAATGGTTCCTTTGATAGGCCATGGTCCCCTTCCTTCCATCCTTCCCTAATCCAATGGGACCAATGACCTCATGGTTTTGTCCCCTCCGGCGAATCAACCAACCAACCAGGCACTGCAATGTCGTAAATATCGTATTACTTAGTTCCTTCTCCAGATCTGCAGTTAATGCAATGTCATCTGCAAATCCTATAAAATGGACTTCCTGTCCGTTCATTCTGCTGCCTTTCGTCTTCACTTGAATTTGGATATGGCGTCCACAACGAACATGTTGAATGAGTACGGGCGGTGGGAGGGGGGGGGGGGGGGGGGGGGAGGTAGTGCGCAACCTTGTCTCACTTCCCTTACAACGGATGCAGTTTTAGTTTTACATTCAGGCTTGTCTCTAGGTTTTTAGTTTTTGTTCAGTAGTAGAATGAGATTGTTGCTCCTCCTGCGTTTATCATGGCCTTAAACAGCTATTTCCAGTTAGTATTACCGACGATTTTGTCTATATCAACGAGTACAATGTATGTCTTTCTGTTAACACTCACTCTTCTTTCAAGATTAGTTATTGCTGCTAGAAGAACTTCTCTACTTCCCTTTCCTGACCTGAAATTAAATTGATCCTTAGACGTATTTCGTTCAATATATTTTTTGTAAGAATGCAAAGTTTCGCGGCGGTAACATTGAATAAAAAGTTCTCAGGTCTCCAGCAACGTCAAGTAGTTAAAAGTACACGAGCTTTCGGTCAAGCTCTCCTTGGCCATTGTCAAGTGGTATACCTAAAAGTGGGCTGCTGCTACGTCCCAACGAGCTGCCGGCTGTGACGTCACTGATACCTGCGGCATCGCCATTTACCAGCATATGTCGACTGAACGATCGATTTGTCCTCTTCAATGGCGCGATCGCTGCATCCCACACCATACTGAGCTGCAGGCCATGTCTCTATTTAATGTGTTATCGGTGATTTTTATTTCAATGGATTATTTAATCACGCAATCCGAGAATCTGTGTGTGCGAGCCACGGTGGATGTTTCGTCAGATTTTATCCTGTGTCAGTTTTCTATAGCACGTTCAGCTAAAGAAGATTTCTTGGGGCAGCGTAGGTGATAAAACCTCTCATGCTCCTTATTATGTTGTTCCACAGTGCGCATTATTTGTCCGAGGTAAGACTGGTCAAAATCGCAAGAGAGCTTGTAGACCCCATGTGTTTTGAGACCTGCTGAGTATTTTAATAGGTCTCAGAAACTGATGGATTTTGGCGGAGGCCAAGGTCGATTTGATATTGTGTCGATTCAGCAGGCAGCTTATCTTGTCCGACACGGGGCCACAGAATGTAAAGAAAGAAAGATTTTTCCAGCTCCTCGTCGATGGTTTTGCTGTGAATCTTGCTTAAAATCTCTTAATTTTTTTAATGGGCCTTAGAGCCGTTGCTCCTGAAGTCCTTGCATAGGTGGCTCAGGTCATGGGGAAGATTATCAGCAGCTGATATCTTTCCTGCTCAATGTACCGTGCCGGGTGTGTTGGCTGGTGGCGTGCAAGTACAGATCAGTGTAGCTGGGGCTTCTACAGACGCTGTGGCCAAGGCATCCACTTCATTTGCGGCGGACGAGAGCTTCGAGGAAAGGCAATGCAGCGACCATTTCTACCTCCATATTGGACTGGATGTTACTGTTAATGCCGTTGAGGTGTTCCAAGCACTAGTCGAGTTCCTCACGTCTGTGGGGCTCAAGGAACGATAATGAAGGAACGATTTAGGTTTCCTTCTATACTCCTAAGGCCTATATATCTAACCGCTGCGCTAATTAAGTAAGATGACAATAAGTAATGGGGCGTGCTGGAAGAGCCACGCAGGTTGGTTCTGAGATATTATTCCTAAAAGCTAACAACTACAGAAAAATACAACAAGTTAATACTTCTTAATTAAGGGGGGATCTCTATCGTGGTGGAGTCTCTGGACAGGGTGGACCATGAATGGCTTATAGCCTTTGTTCGTGTTCGTCTGGCGGCGCGGGAAAACCCGCTTCACAGGCGCGCTTGGCAAAAAAGTGGGTGTCAGAACGGCCGGAGATTGAATGGTAATAAACCCGCCTCGTACTCCTGGCGCGCACTGCACTATTTACACTACATTACACACAGTATTCCAAGTGCTGATACCGGGAGAACCAGCCAGGCGTCCGGCATCAGGCTTTGTACACCTGGCCGGCCGCGGTGGTCTAGCGGTTCTAGGCGCGCAGTCCGGAACCGCGCGACTGCTACGGTCGCAGGTTCGAATCCTGCCTCGGGCATGGATGTGTGTGATGTCCTTAGGTTAGTTAGGTTTAAGTAGTTCTAAGTTCTAAGGTACTGATGACCACAGATGTTAAGTCCCGTAGTGCTCAGAGCCATTTGAACCATTTGTACACCTGTAGGCAATAGAAGCACTTCTAGGGCACGCAGTTCGGGAATGTGGCGCGGAAAAACTCGTAGCACTCGTATTGTTAAACGAACTGCGACAGAACACTGATACTGAACGTGAGGTAAGAATTCTGCTGTTCGCACACGCCCCGGGGAAGTGCGGCAGACGACGATGCGAGCCACGTGGCGCTGCGTGGGCGAGAGGTGTTGCCTTGCCGGAGCAGAGCAAGAGACTGCTCGAGCGACGGTTCAGCGTGGCTGTCTAAGCTCTACCTGCGGCGGAAGTGACCAGTCACGGCATCGGGGCTGGTATCGGGTCCACGCAGCCCATCGTCTGCTGCTACAAGTGAAGGCAATTGAAGAAGTCGCCACAGGGGCAAATGATGAACGTGTCGTCAGCCAATCGGAAGAAACAACTAGGCTTTGATGGCGCCGTGTCTATGGCAATATCTTCAAAATTCCCCAATAAGAGTTTTGCAGCAGCTGGGGCTAACGGGCTACCCATTGCAATGCCGTCCGTCTGACTGGCCGTTGTACAGAAAATAATAAGACGTAAGAGTGTGCCTAAATACAGAATGGGGCAAATGAAAGTGGCCGAGACGAGTGGATAGGATTGGACGTCAATTTGTGGCGGAATTAACGGAGGAGGGAAAGATGTACAATTACTTCGAACCGAATGGAGCAACTGCCCAGACAGCCGGCCGAAACTTGAAGCACATTTACACAATGGTCACTCCTGACAGAGTTGTTAGCAAATGTCAGTCTGGTTGCAGCCTCAACTGGCCACCCAGGTAACCTGATGTGTCAGTGTGCGATTACTTTCTGTGGGGAGTTCTCAGGTCTAAGGCGTATCGAAACAACCCTCATACACTTCCAGAACTGCAGCAGAACATTTCGAACGTGATTACAGCAATTTCAGCAGTCCAGTTTCGATTAGCCTTGAGCAACTTACTAACCAGAGCTCAACCGTTCTAAGAGATCACTGGTGGTCACTTTCAGCATCTTTCTATAGTCAGGTTAGTACTGTATTTCCTTTCCTCTGCCATGTTTCTTTGTACCCTTGAACTCTTTTTCCTAGGCCTCTTTTATTTGCCTGTCACTGTAGCGCGACCACTTCACTTACAAAGAACTGGGATACAAAGTCCAAACAGACTTTGACAGGCACATTCGTAAACAGCGACATCACATCAAAACTGACCATGTCACCCTCATTAAATCGAATATGATTAATTCATTTGCAACAATGTGCTGAATTTTTGGTATGATGTTCGCAGTGTCCCACATGTGGAACAAAGAGATTGGCCAAATACACTACTGTCCATTAAAATTGCTACACCAGGAAGAAATGCAGATGATGAACGGGTATTCATTGGATAAAAATATTACACTAGAACTGGCATGTGATTACATTTTCAAGCAATTTGGGTGCATAGATCCTGAGAAATCAGTACCTCGAACAACCACCTCTGGCCCTAATAACGGCCTTGATACGCCTGGGCATTGGGTCAAACAGTGCTTGGATGGCGTGTACAGGTACAGCTGCCCATGCAGCTTCAACACGATACCACAGTTCATCAAGAGTAGTGACTGGCGTATTGTGACGAGCCAGTTGCTTCACCAGACGGTTTCAGTCGGTGAGAGCTGGAGAATGTGCTGGCCAGGGCAGAAGTTGAACATTTTCTGTATCCAGAAAGGCCCGTACAGGACCTGCAGCATGAGGTCGTACATTATCCTGCTGAAATGTAGGGTTTCACAGGGCTCGAATGAAGGGTAGAGCCACGGGTCGTAACACGTTTGAAATGTAACGTCCACTGTTCAAAGTGCCGTCAATGCGAACAAGAGGTGACCGAGACTTGTAACCAATGGCACCCCATACCATCACGCCGAGTGATACGCTAGTATGGCGATGACGATTACACGCTTCCAATTTGCGTTCACCGCGATGTCGCCAAACACGAGTGCGACCAGCATGATGCTGTAAACAGAACCTGGATTCATCCGAAAAATGACGTTTTGCCATTCGTTCACCCAGGTTCGTCGTTGAGTACACCATCGCATACGCTCCTGTCTGTGATGCAGCGTCAAGGGTAACCGCAGCCATGGTCTCCGAGCTGATAGTCCATGATGCTGCAAACGTCGTCGAACTGTTCGTGCAGATGGTTGTTGTCTTGCAAATGTCCCCATCTGTTGATTCAGGGATGGAGACGTACCTGCACAATCCGTTACAGCCATGCGGATAAGATGCCTGTCATCTCGACTGCTAGTGATACGAGGCCGTTGGGATCCAGCACGGCGTTCCGTATTACCCTCCTCAACCCACCGATTCCATATTGTGCTAACAGCCATTGGATCTCGACAAAAGCGAGCAGCAGTGTCGCGATACGATAAACCGCATTCGCGATAGGCTACAATCCGACCTTTATCAAAGTCGGAAACGTGACGTTACGCATTTCTCTTCCTTACACGAGGCATCACAGCGTTTCACCAGGCAACGCCGATCAACTGCTGTTTGTGTATGAGAAATCGGTTGTAAACTTTCCTCATGTCAGCACGTTGTAGATGTCGCCACCGGCGCCAACCTTGTGCGAATAATCTGAAAAGTATTTGCATCTTTCAGCATCTTCTTCCTGTCGCTTAAATTTCGTATCTGTAGCACGTCATCTTCGTGGTGTAGCAATTTTAATGGCCAGTAGTGTACTTCAGTAGCTTGTATGTTATACGTGAAATGTATTCATAGTTGTGACTGTGGATAACCATCAGCTGTACAATGGAATGATGACTGTGAACGTTTCCGACGGAGCGGGACTCCAACCCGAATTTCCCGCATATCGCGCGCGATCGCCTTACCATGTGCCTATCCCAGCACGACTCACAACCAGACACATACTTCCATATGCCATCAACCACGTTTCTACAGCCTGTACTAGTACATCTATTATGTATTCTCCTTTACCAGTAGATCCATTATGTATACTCCCGTACAGAGGAGACATTTCACTTGAAATTCGCTGGCCTGGTGTCGGAGAATAAATACCATATGAGAGTGCCTGTGTTATGCAATGTTCCTTCGAACGCCGTGTCAACATATGCCGATATATGCCGATGTGGCTGGCAACAGTGACGTCACAACCGGCAGCTAGTGTATGTAAGGGGTGTACCAGCATCCCAAGGGTAGTCATACCACTTGAAAATGGCCAAGGAGTGCTTGGCCGAAAGCTAGTGGGAATTTTAATTACTTGACGCGGCTGAAAACTCGAAATTTTTTTATACAATAATCCTTTTAATCCTGTTTTTAATTACAATATTTTTGATGCGTATGACAACATTCTTAGTGTTCTGTAGTTAGAACAGTCACTGACATTCCCTTTCTTCGGTAAGCTAACTGTCCTATTTTTAGCAAAAGACTTCCGGGATTTATCCAATGTAATAGTTTCTTACAATGATGTTTTACAAATTTTGTTTCACTTTTTCTCCTGTTCTCTTCAGAAGTGCTGCTTGGATGTCGTCCGTTCCTGTTACTTTCTTGTCCTTCAACTGCTGAAGTACTGGATCAAATTCTTCTCATGTGATTATCGGTCCTTTATTATCTTCTTCCACCATATGTTCAGGTACGAGATGGTCGTAATTTCCAACACTTCCTCATCGTAATACAAGTCTTCTAGATATACCTTACAGCGTGATGTCATTTCCTCTCTATCAGTAAGTAGTTGTCCAGTCTTATCTTTTATCATAGTACTTCTTGTTTAAGACTGTACTGCACTGGTTTCATCACGCTATATGCTTTATCTCTTCTTCCTTCCATTACATCTTTCTGTGTACCTCGTCGAACTATCTTCATCCATTATTCTTTGCGCCCTTTACATTCTGTCACAATGTTCTGTATTGCATTTGGCTTTCTTCTGTACTTACCTCCGTATAGTGGTTTCTGTGACATAGTATTTCTTCAGTAATCCAAGGTTTTCTTGGTTCGATTAATCCATTCCCCAAAGTTCTCTTTGCCGTCTCAATGATCCTTACTTCAACATATTTCAGTCCATCTCAATATTATTATTTTCCATGAGCGTATCAGCATCCTTTACATATTTCCGGTATGTTTGTTTATTTAGCAGTTTACTGAAATTTTATCTTACGTTGTTCTTTCTTACCGTCTTTTTAAATTTAAATTTCATTTTACTCTTCAAGTGAGGAGGCACTGTCTAATTCGGCGCCAGGGTAGCTGTGGCTCAATTTATTTAGATTTCTGCACCAAGCTTTGATCACGACGATGTAATCAGTTTGGTATCTTTGTGTGTCACTGGCATTTTTTATGTATATCTTCTTTTCAAAGGCACTTAAAACATGGTGTAAGTTATTACTAAATATTACTGTTCGCAAAAATGTAGTTTCTCTTTCGCTCTCCAGACTTCCTTATTTCTATTTTGATAGTGTCAGAAATGCTCCATATTCACAGGACAAGTCGATTGACTATAATCTTAGCTGTTGCGAAGAACAATGTGTGTGTGGGAAAAACCTCTTTTGAATCAAAAGTGTTACATACTCGAACTGAAGTTGAGAAGTTGATTAGTAAATTTTGGTAGCTTATGTATACAAAATTATTTGTGTAGAAACCACGTGTTTGTGTATAAGGGTGCAGCTCATGGGATAAAATGCAGAAAATTTATAACCTGAATTCTGTTAGTCAGACTTTGCGTTTTGTCTTCTTAATATCATTTTATTTTCGCAGCTCCTTTAATGAAAAGGGATGTTTCTTAATTCAAGTTCCTAGTTACTGGTTTTAGGAATGACGTGCACCTTTGAAGAGGTTTCAGAACTCGTTCCACAATTATTATTATCGGTACAGCCCACAATACATTTAAAAAAATTGTTCCCTTATTATGTGAATTGATATCTGCAAGCAGAAACTTTCCGTTAGGCTAATTAACTATTTAAAAAGAAGAAAAGTAATTAATTAACTCAAATTAAATCGGAGAAGAAAGAAAGATAGAGGTGAGAGACAGAATGAGATTGAGGAAAACAAGGTACTGCCTCCCTGAAGATAGGAATCAAAAATTAGTGAGATACTGCTGGGCACAACAATAATTTTTTTGTGATTCTCTTGTTGTTCTTGTTGCACATTATGAAAGGCAATCCAACAGCTGCGGTCCATGGCTCCGTGTCCGGAGCGCTGCTGCTTCCACAGCACTCGGAGTACGTGACTTCCTTCACTCTAGCAGATGTTCACGCCAGTCCTCATGTTTTTCACGCATTGGGTGTTATTTACCGGATGTGACTGTGTTTCGTCCCTTCGTCTGCACTGCAGAAATGTTGACGTGTTGTGCTGTCTCCACTTCCTCTGATGAAGCTAGACCCATTGGTATTCATCAGGAACTCGCGAGTCGATAATCTTGGTATAGCCTAGAAACATCATGCGTCCCATTCCCAGTGCCGACGTCAGTCATAATTTCCTTGCATTGTTTCCTCTGATTCTGGGGACTGGTGATACTCATGGGGTGATGGAGTGCTGTTTGTCATTACCGAGAATCATGATCTCTTCCTATTTGGAGATAAAGATACCTTTGTAGTTCTCTCATGGAATATATGTCTGATAGCCTCCATGAACCATGGACCTTGCCGTTGGTGGGGAGGCTTGCGTGCCTCATCGATACAGATAGTTGTACCGTCGCCTTTTCAATAGTTGCAGGGGCAATACTCTGGATGACTGACTGATCTGGTCTTGCAACATCAACAAAAACTGCGAACAGCTAAAATCTAGGGGAAACTACAGCCGTAATTTTTCATAAGGGCATGCAGCTTTACCGTATGGTTAATTGATGATGGTGTCCTCTTGGGTTAAATATTCCGGAGGGAACATAGTACTCCCTACGGATTTCCGGGCGGTGACTACTCAGGAGGACGTCGTTATCAGGAAACTTCAAATGGCTCTGAGCACTATGGGACTTAACATCTATGGTCATCAGTCCCCCAGAACTTAGAACTACTTAAACCTGACTAATCTAAGAACAGCACACAACACCCAGTCATCACGAGGCAGAGAAAATCCCTGACCCTGCCGGGAATCGAACCCGGGAACCCGGGCGTGGGAAGCGAGAACGCTACCGCACGACCAAGGGAAATGCATAGGTGAAAGTTAGATTTAGTGGGAATTGGTTGGTTCAAATGTCTCTGAGAACTATGCGACTTAACTTCTGAGGCCATCAGTCGCCTAGAACTTAGAACTAATTAAATATAACTAACCTAAGGACATCAAGCACATCCATGCCTGAGGCAGGATTCGAACCTGCGACCGTAGTGGTCGCTCGGCTCCAGACTGTAGCGACTAGAACCGCACGGCCACTGAGGCCGGCTTAGTGGGAATTAGTGAAGTTCGGTGGCAGGAGGAACAAGACTTCTGGTCAGGTGAATACAGGGTTATAAATACAAAATCAAACATGGGTAACTCAGGAGTAGGTTTAAAAAAGAAAAATAGGACCGTGGATAAACTACAACGAACAGCATAGTGAACGCATTATTGTAACCAAGACAGACACGAAGCCCACTTCTACCACAGTAGTACAAGTTTATATGCCAACTAGATCCACATACGATGAAGAGATTGAAGAAATGTATGACGCAATAAAAGAAATTATTCAGATAGTTAAGAGACGAAAATTTAATGGTCATGGGGGACTGGAATTCGATAGTAGGAAAAGGGGGAGAAGGAAAAGTAGTAGGTGAATATAGAATGGGGGTAAGAAATGGAAGAGGAAGACGCCAGGTAGGATTTTGCACAGAGCACAATTTAATCATAGCTGACACTTGCTTTAAGAATCATGAAAGAAGGTTGTACACGTGGAAGAGGCCTGGAGACGCTGGAAGGTTTCAGACAGATGGTAAGACAGAGATTTAGGAGCCAGGTTTTAAATTATATGATATTTCCAGCGACAGATGTGGACTCTGAACACAATTTATTGATTATGAACTGCAGATTAAAACTGACGAAACAGCAAAAAGGTAGGAATTTAAGAAGATGGGACCTGGATGAGCTGACAGAACCAGAGGTTGTAGAGAATTTCGGAGGGAGCATTAGGGCACGATTGGCAAGAACAGGGGAAAGAAATACGATATAAGAAGAATGGGTAGCTTTGAGAGCCTAAATAGTGAAGGCAGCAGAGGATCAAATAGGTAGGAGGACGAGGGCTAGTAGAAATCCTTGGGTAACAGAAAATATATTGAATTTAATTGACGAAAGGAGAAGATATAAAAAGGCAGTAAATGAAACAGTCGAAAAGGAATGCAAACGTCTAAAAAATGAGATCGACAGAAGTACGAAATGGCTGATCAGGGATGGCTGGAGGACAAATGTTAGGATGTTGAAGCATATATAACTAGAGGTAAGATAGATACTGCCTACAGGAAAATTAAAGAGACAATTGAAGAAAAGAGAACCGCCTGTACGAATATCAAGAGCTCACATGGAAAACCAGTCCTAAGGAAAGAAGGGAAATCAGAAAGATGGAAGAAGTATATAGAGAGTCCATACAATGGCGATGTACTTGCGGGCAATATTATGGAAATTCCAATCGCAAAGAAAGCAGATGTTGACAGGTGTGAAGATTACCGAACTATCAGTTTAATAAGTCACGGTTGCAAAATACTAACACGACTTCTTCTCAGACGAATTGAAAAACTAGTAGAAGCCGACCTCGAGGACTATCAGTTTGAACTCCGTAGAAATGTTGCAACACGGGAGACAATACTGACCCTACGACTTATCTTAGAAGATTGGTTAAGAAAAGACAAAACTACGTTTCTAGCATTTGTAGACTAGAGAAAGCTTTTGACAATGTTCACTCGAATACTGTCTTTCAAATTCTGGAAGTGGCAAGGGTGAAACAGAGGGATCGAAAGACCATTTACAATTTTTACAGGAACCAAATGGCAGTTATAAGAATCGGAGCGCACGAAAGGGAAGGAGTGATTGAGAAGGGAGTGAGACAGGGTTGTAGCCTTTTCCCGATGTTATTCAATCAGTATATTGAGCAAGCAGTAAGGGAAACAAAAGAAAAATCTTGAGTAGGAATCAAAATCTATGGAGAACAAATAAAAACTTTGAGGTTTGCCGACGACAATGTAATTCTGTCAAAGACAGAAAAGGATCTGGAAGAGCAGTTGAACGGAATAGACAGTGTCTTGAAAGGAGGATGTAAGATGAACATCAACGAAAGCAAAACGAGAATAATGGAATGTAGCCGAATTAAATCAGGTGATGCTGAGGGAATTAGATTAGGAAATGAGGCACTTACAATAGTAGATCAATTTTGCTATCTGGAAAGCAAAATAACTGATAATGGTCGACGTAGAGAAGATATAACATGTAGACTGTCAATGGCAAAAAAAGTATTTCTGAAGAAGAGAAAGTTGTTAATATGGAGTATAGATTTAAGTTCAGGAAGTCCTTTCTGAAAGTATTTCTATGGAGTGAAGCCATGTATGGAAGTGAAACATGGGGGATGAGTAGTATAGACAAGAAGAGAATAGAAGCTTTCAAAACGTGGTGCTAAAGAATAATGCTGAGGATTAGGTGTGTTGATCACGTAACTAATTATGTGGCACTGAACAGAATTGGGGAGAAGAGGAATTTGTGGCACAACTTGATTAGAAGAAGGGAACGGTTGGTAGGGCATGTTCTGAGGTATCAAGGGATCACCAATTTAGTACTGGAGGGCAGCGTGTAGGGTAAAAATCGTGGAGGAAGGCCAAGAGGTAAATATAGCAAGCAGATGTAGAAGGATGTAGGTTGCAGTAGTTAGTCTGAGATGAAGAGTCTTGTACAGGGTAGAGTAGCATGGAGAGCTGCATCAAACAGGTCTCTGGACTGAAGACCACAACAAAAACAACAACGGCATCTTTAGAGCAGCTCATGCTTCTCTCTCACATATAATATTAGACAAACTATGGCCTGTCCCTGCACAGCTGTCCCCGCATCTCCTACGAGCATTTGACAGAGACACTCTACCTTCTATGTGTTCAGGTGTTCCTATTTCTCTACAAATGCAACTGTCACACCTTATTAGACTGAATCTAAAAAATATCTGGGACACAATCCGCATCCCGTCAGCGTGTGGATCATTCCCTTCTAAATAATGAAATGATTCACTTCTACTTGTTCCCTTACGTGTAGGAGAGTACCATGAGAACCATGTACGCTTCTTCCTGTACTGTCCATGTCGTCATATAGGTTACTATTCATTAGTCTAGAAAATTTCTTGTCATATATTAGTTTATCAGCTGTATACCTGGTTTTTTCACAAATTTGCGTTTTATGAACCAATATTCTTCAATCTTTTTTGTGATATGTAGGTCTGTCCGGGAGATCTCTACGTCCAACAGCCTTCTACTCCGGCCAGTCTGACCTGTTTCCCCCAACCAATGTTGTTTCCCTAGAAACACAACACTCAAACATTTAAAGCAAAAAAAGACAGACAAAAGGAGCTGAATGTTTTGTAGACGCTTGTATTAGAGTTCATCTCTCCCCCCTCCCCACTTACATGACGCTGACTTTGTAACATTATTAAGTGGTACATCCACGCACACTACGTTAGTTAGAAAGTAAAGCCGTCTTATCGTCTACCTAGCTAAACATGTAGGTTAAACAGAACTATTGAAAGCTCTCACATTTAGGCTAAACGAATAATTATCGAAGTATGTTGATTGATCTCACTTATTTTATTATATATTTTCCATATATTTATTTTTGTTATTTGTTTTGAATATTAAACCGAGGCTAAGTAACTAGTCATAAAATGGTATGCTCCAAAAGGCAGTGAACAAGTTACTAAATATCTACAATAAACATTTATCATACCAGGGGGGGGGGGGGGCATTAAGTGGAAGATTCACAAGCAATCGCAGATTCAGCCAGTATGCTATCGCTAATCACTTATTTGAAGACCGTTAACAAAGAAGAATTTCATTCTTCGTTATACGTGCGCTGCAAGTTATGTAACCATCTCACTATCTCTGCTACTACTCTGACACCCGACATAAGGCTGTGCAAAAGCAGAAAAAATAAAATGAAGGCGTATCGTCGTCGTCCGCTGATACTCTTGTCAGTGTTTTCACTTTTCTCCTGCATTTACATGATTGCATCGCAGTTTAGGTATGATATGACTATGATGGCTTAGTAGATCAGTCCTGGCATGAAACATATTGTCACATACATTACACATAATAAAGGGTGGAGTGGATGGCTGGGCCTGGTGAAGATAGCACCTCTAACGTTTTTCATTTTTCCTGCCTCCAATGTATCTGCTCAAAATGTAAGACAACAGCTGAAGTAGTTGTGTGCCAGTGTTTTACCACCTTCCGCTGAGGCACACCAATAACTTGGGTCAATGTTTAGACTCTTTAGGTTATTCTTGAATTGGTCCTTATAGCGCTTCAGAAGAGCACTACGGGTCCATCTACTTGTGCTCACTTCACTAAACAAAATTTGTCGAGGTAGTCTGTTGTTTCTCATCCGCTGGACAGGCCCAGTCCACCTGAGTTGGTGACCAATAACGGTGGCTTCTATGCTATACATCTTGGCCTCCTCAAGAACCATGGCGTTTCATACGAAGCCATCCCATCTGAGGATCACAGTGTATCTAAGCTTCTGTTGCTTGAAGAGTTCTAGTTTATTAAGATCATGGGGATATAGTGCCCAGGTTTCGCAACTGTAGAGGAGGGTAGAAAGAACAGCTGCTGGAGACACCAACAGTATGGTCCATAGATGTCCATTTATTATGATGTAACAGACGTCCAAAAGCAACATGTGGAGCAAGCAGCCTCTTCTTCACGTCCTTTTCCGATGAACAGTTAGTTGATAATCTGCACCCTAGATAGAGGAAGTGCTCTACTTCTTCCCAAGGTGTGCTAGAAATAAGGTGATTGAAATATGGAAAGACGGTTCCAGGAACTGGCTGTGCTAGGAGTTTTTTTTTTTTTGGACTGATCAAATAGCCCTCTATCAAATCTGTATTTAAATTCTGCTTCTGCACTCTTTATAGACAATATCAATTAAAGCATAGCTCAGACATGTCATCATGGAAAGCTTGAATCAGCTGACCAAAGTGTTCAGGACAACCAAAACGTTTGAAGACTTTCAACAAAGCTTCTCTGGACACTGTGTCAGACGACTTTCTGTGTCATAGAATACAAATACTAAAGGCTTATGTTGTTCCCTGCACTTCCTCTGCAGTTATCGTGGACAGAAGATCATATCAGTAGATCCTCTGGAGGGACAAAATCCGCTCTGAGATTCAGAAAGCACAGTCTCGGAAAGAGTCTGGAGGCGATTCTAGCAAGAATTTTACCAGTCGCGGAGAGCAAGGATATTCCAAGGTAGTTTACCACTTACGCTTCACTTGACATTTTTTAGAGATTGTGACAATTGTGGAGTTCCTCATGTGAGCTGGTACCTTACGGATTCCACATATTAGAAGAAAGAAGGAGAATAGTATAGTTTTCAGAGGCAAACCACCAGTTTGAATGAGCTCCCGATGATATGTCGGAGGGCTACTATAGAAAGTTGTGTTGTAGACTATGTTTTGGGACATGTTCAAGAAAGTCGGCAGCAGCAGTAGAACTACGGCTTAACAGTGAGCTGAAACGCTCTTTCCAGCTATTCAAGATGTCCTGTGACGTTCCGTGAGGATGTCATGCTGTCGGTGGCTTTCAGGATTCCTGATGAGGAATAAAATCTCTGCAGGTCCCTGACATCTGACATACTTTGAAGGTCCTTGGCTTTTTGTTGTCACCAGTTGTTCTTGACTGTTTTTATTTCAGTCTGACATTTCTGCTCGAGCGCTTGAAACTGAGTTTTCTTTCCCACAGAAGATGGATCTTGAGCAAGATACAGGAATGCATGCCGCTTGTTGTTTAAGAGGTTCTTAATGACTTCATTGTTGTCATAAAAAGAGTGATTTTCCTTCTTTGCAACAAAATCAGTGATCTCCCCTGCACTCTTCTTAATGGTGTTTTTAAAGTGTATCATTCCTGGCCGCGCGGGATTAGCCGAGCGGTCTTCGGCGCTGCTGTCATGGACTGTGCGGCTGGTCCCGGCGGAGGTTCGAGTCCTCCCTCGGGCATGGCTGTGTGTGTGTGTTTGTCTTTAGGATAGTTTAAGTTAAGTAGTAGGTAAGCTTAGGGACTGATGACCTTAGCAGTCACGTCCCATAGGATTTCACACACATTTGAACATTTTTGATCATTCTTGTTCAACATCTGTTATTTTAACTGCGGTATTGTTAAGTCGATACAAAAGTGCGTCTTGCAAGAGAGAGTGAGGAGTTTCATTGCACAGACCGTTGATGTTGAATTTTCTCCTGGAAGAATTTGAGAAGTAGGATCGTTGTTTACTATGGATGAAGGTTCTCAGATGGCTAAATTGCAGTTTGTGTTCTGCCCAGCAATCACCGATGTTTCGAGCTGTTCATATGATCAAGACATCTTTCTTTTCACGCTGCCGATTGATGATATAGTCACTGAGATGCCAGTGTTTCGAGCGTGGATGCATGTGTTCTTACTACGATTAGGTAAGCGGAATTTTATGCTGGTGATAAAAAGGTTATGCTCACCACAGAGACCTAGAAGTAGCAGCCCATTTGCATTGTTCCGACACTTTGATTACCCATGAGGTTACACCAAAAACGATTTTCTCTTCCCACCGTAACTCTGAAGACGCCAAGTAACAAGAGTTTATTTGCGGTTGGTGCCTTGTCGGGAACATAGTTCAGGTGATGGCAGAATTGATTCTTTGTATCCTTCTCACTGCCCAAGGTGGGAACATAGGCAGAGACGAGGGTGCCAAAGCCATCTCCAGAAATGGGAATTCGAAGAGTCCCAATTCTTTCATTGACAGTAACATGGGTTATTCGACGTTGTTTCACTATTTTTTTTACCGCAAATCCTACAGCACAGATACGTGGTTCTCTTGTATCCTTTCCTTTCCAAAAGATGTTGTATCCTGAGCTAACCTCACTGGGGCGACCTTCACCTAACAGTCTGGTTTCACCTAAGGCAGCAAAATCTATATCTAATCTGGCCAGGTCGTGGGCGATGAGAGATATTCCTCTTTCTGGTCCGTTATCATTTAAGTCCAGAAGATTCCTGCCATTCCATGTTATGATAGTCATAGTCATAGCGTTTTTCTTGATTTTTGTCTGCAAATTAGGAGTGATGTTCTGGGTGCTGATTCAGCTAGGTACAAGTGGAATTGCAGATGTTAGACCTGCCATTTCTAGGGCTTTCCCCATTCAGTATGGGCAGCCGTTATCCTAAATAAGCCTGCCCTGTAGCAGATGCACGGCCAGATCCCTGAGTAGTCACATGAGTTCTCAGGAAGGCGACCGACACACACCTGACCCTAGTGTGCAGGTCCACACTAGTAGCTTTAAGCCTAACTCAAGCCTGCTACCACCGTCTTCATCAAATCGCCACTGGACTTTAAGCGAGATGGCAGGAGAAACTGCCAATCGCGTGACTTTTTCCAAGCCAGATATCAACTTGCGAGGAAGTAACCCACTCACTATATGGAACAATCACGACACATGGGTATGAGACGAATGATTTCAGACACCAGAACTGCAGCTAAGTGCCGCGAGCTCAAAGCGTCTTCTTCTAGCATGACCTCTTCTACCTACGCGATCATTGGGAATCTAAGATGGAAGATGTTTCTCTTCCTTCCGCTTCATCGTTGGGTCCTAGGATGTCGGGGAAAAGAACTATGCAAGGCGATGCGGAAAGAGATAGGGTGTTGTGGGACAGACTTTGTGTGTTTCATCCACTGAGACCTGTCCGGCTTAGGAGAATCTGCCAGTAGCTACGATACCGCAAGCATAGTCCTCAACTTAACATTAACACGCAATTCTCTCTGCCTCCAAGGACAGTGCTATGATAATGGGGTGTCCTCTGGTGAAGAAACGAGTATAGTATGCCACTCCTTATCCAAAATTAAAGAGGTACACCACTCACGTCGTTAGAGTTACGCGATAAAGCGTTATTACCCAGCCGTTTCGGGAATGCCATTTTTTTGGATATCCGCAGTTAATAGTACGTAGTTTCTAATGAAGGAAGGTCGCTCTAACAGAACACTCAACTATCAAGGTACAAAACTTTAATTTGAGACTGGGAGCACATTTGTAAAACGACAGACTCGCAAGGATGGAGATCAACTGTATTTTCCGTAATGAAAGTTAGTCTATGGGAAAAATGGACAGGACGAATGCTGATGACCACTGTCCAACGCGAGGTTTGCTGCTTCGTGGTGGTGTTGCTCGTATGTGACGCAGTAAGGAAATAATGTAAGCGGAAGAGACGAATGGGCAATCATATAGCGAAGATACGTTGCGGAAATGCGGAAATCCACTGATATAGGTGGTTTTGACGAAGGGCAGATTGAAGGGAAACTGATTGAAGGATGGTGGAATAGCGCGTAGGCCGTATGGTGCTAGATATCCACGTCGCATCACAAAACGTAGAGTTCGGAGGATCCCACACTATATAATTCAGGATAGGCAGTGATCTGTGGCACATCTGACGTCAGAGGACAATGCTGGTGCCAGCACAAGTGTTTCGGAGCGCATCGTTCAACGCCTGTTTATTGAACATGGGACTCCACATCACACGACTCTTACGATCCCTATGTTGACCCGACGACAACGTCAGTTACGATTGCAATAGGCACAGCATCACTAATTTTTCACCGTGGATCAGTAGAAATGTTTTCGCCGGCCGAATGAATCGCATTTCTTGTTGTACCAGGTCGATGGTTGGGTCCCTTCATCCGGGTTAATGGCTGCTTGATACGTGCACCACGACACACATACATGCCGGTGAGAGCAGAATTATGCTATGGGGTACATAGAGTTGAACTTCTATTAGATCTATGTCAGTACTCGAAGACACCTTGACAGCAGTGGAGTATGTCAACATCATTGAGGAACAACTGCATCCCGTCATGCTTGAAGTCTTCTCTGACGGCGATGACATCTTCCAGCACGATAACTCTCCACGACACAAGGCCAGAATCACGTTGTAGTGGCTTTAGGAGTATGATGGTGAACTCATACTGAGGTCGTAGCCAGCAAATGTCCCTGATCTGTACCCAATAGAACACATACTGGGCGCCAGCTGCGTACCCACAATCAGATGGTTCAAATGGCTCTGAGCACTATGGGACTTAAAATCTGAGGTCATCAGTCCCCTAGAACTTAGAACTATTTAAACCTAACTAACCTAACAACATCACACACATCCATACCCGAGGCAGGATTCGAACCTGCGACCGTAGAAGTCGCGCGGTTCCGGACTGAAGCGCCTAGAACCGCTCGGCCAACGCGGCCGGCGTACCCACAATCCACCGCCCCTTAATTTGCGGAAATTTAGAGGCCTGTGAGTAGACATTTGGTGCAACATACTCCTGGAATCGTGTCAGCACTTGCATAACCCATGCAAAGCACGATCGCTGCTGTACTGTGTTTGAAAAGTAGACCAACACGCTATAAAACATGTAGTCATAATGTTTTTGGCCATAGGTGAAAATTGCAACTATCAGGGTATACTTCAGCCTAACAGTTCAGATTAACCGGTAAGGAGCATAAATTTATAACGAATAATTCTCAAAACTATTCCGTTGGCTTACAAACTGAGCCATCGACTTCAAGAAAAAAGAAGTGCGTTGACTGAAAGTTTCTATTTAACAACAAAATTACCGGATGAATGTGATGTAACTGAATCTTGTGATGATTACCAATTTCATAGTCCTTAAGAATGCTCAACAATATTTCCAGAACGATTACAATACAAGTTCACGCATTTCCCCTGGAGCGGATGTCATGCTTTCGTAAGGCACATAACATTTCAATACGTGAACTAAAGAAGACGGAAACCTGCTACAAGGCTATGAAATATCAGTGGCTCTGAAACTGGAAGCCGCAGACACTCATCCAAGGAGGATTAAATTAACTGAAGAATACAAAGTTCCATGCGAAAAGTGTTAAAACACGTAGACAGTGAAGAAGGGCGTAACGTGAGAATTACGACAGTAGACCCTTCATATCCGAAAGAGGCACAACTATAAAAAGTTAAGGTGCTCGAGCCAAAGACACGGATCTATCGTGTGATCCCTAGGAACAACAGGCTCTTTCCATCTCTTAAGACTATTTCATAGAAACCACATTTTTTTGAAAGTACTTAATAAAAAGTAATACATATTAACAGAAAAAACTACGAAAATTTAAATATTCAGCTTCATGATTAAAAATGTTTTAATGATGTTGCGAACAGAAATTGTCTGTCTGCGAACAGAAATTGATATTACAGAGATGGCTTTCGGACGAAATAAGACCTTCAAAGTGCTAATGCAGTCACTCATTTCATTCGATAATGGTGCAACACTGTCGACGATAGGAAATAAATAAGAAATGTTAATGAAATTCAGTGCTAGATTAGAAGTCTGCAGTAAAACACGATTAAGAAAAGTGAGCGTGAGGTAAACTGACAGGAAAAGGAAAAATTCGGTGATAGAAGAATTAACTTTGTTCAATTACTTTCCTGTTGTCAGCGCCACTGAGACGTTTCCTACCGTCCATATTCACGATTACGTTACGTCGAAACTTCAGCAGATTAATGAAACGGTAAAAAGTACACAGAAACAATAATAAAAGCATATGTGATCGGAGGGTTTTCTGGCGTATGTGTTGTTTCCAGGGTTCTCCGGTGTAAAGCGGATGCGATCGTTGTAGTCCCACAATAGTTCGGCGAATAACCTTTCCACCATCATCAGGTGGTTCTGATGGAATGGTCAGTCTGCGCTCTCTCTCACATTTTACTTTCTCCCTCCTTGTATGGAGGAGTTTGAAGCCTGTTGGCCTTTACTCCACATTGTGTGTGTGTGTGTGTGTGTGTGTGTGTGTGTGTGTGTGAATATCTTGGATAGTTTTGGCTGTCTGTGTATTGTGATGGTGTTGTGGTTGTGTGATGCACTTGCCTGAGGTTGGCGAGATGTTGGGTATTATAAGGATTAAGGATTGATATTAGGACATTAGGACTTGGAGATTTCTGGAGATTTCTTGGAGATCGTCAGAGAGCGTTCGTGCTTATCGCGGGACGTGTATTACTGACCTAGGGGGTGGATGAGGTTATTTCCAGATCTGGAAGAGCTCTCGTAAAAAGCCCTTGCCAGATCTTGGAATCTTTCTATGAGGAGGGGGAATTCGCCAGTGGCCTTCAGATCGTTGGTGCTAAATCCCATGGGTAGAAGCAAGTCGCTCCTGAGGGCGCGGTTCTCCAGCTGCTGGAGTTTGTCCAGATGGTGTTTCGCCACGTATCCCCAGACAGGGCATACATACTCCACTACTAGCTGTATAAGGACCTGATATACATTTACTCCTACAGAGCAGGGAAGGTAGCTGGTTGTGTTGAGGACTGGGTATAGGATGAACATTATGGTACAGACTTTCCTATGGACCTCATCTATGTGGGGCTTCCGTGTTAGTATCGAGTCCAAGGTTACGGCGAGTTACTAAGGGGATCTGGGCCAGGGGAGTCGGTATCCAAGAAGATGTAGGTGACTGGGGTCCAAGTGTCCCAAGCCTCTACGTAATCAGTATAGCCGGTGTCCTTTCAGGGTTGATGCTGATGCGCCAGCGACTGGCCCTGGTTTCTGTGTCATCTAAAACCCTTTACAGCCTACAAATGACCAGGTCCTTACCCGCATTACGAATGTAAAAGGCTGTGTCGTCAGCATACTGTGTGGTGTGCATCAGGGGGGGGGGGGGGGGGGGGAGGCTGTGGGAGGGTCCATAGTGTTCAGACTGTACAAAACGGGCCCCAGGACCGATCCCTGTGGCACTCCAGCACGAATACGCCTTTTGGTGGAAGTGGCTGTTTCTACCTTGACAGAGAAATTTTTGTTCGTGAGATAGCTTTGGAGAAACCTGACTGTGCTCTTTGGGAGCATACATACTCCACTACTAGCTGTATAAGGACCTGATATACATTTACTCCTACAGAGCAGGGAAGGTAGCTGGTTGTGTTGAGGACTGGGTATAGGATGAACATTATGGTACAGACTTTCCTATGGACCTCATCTATGTGGGGCTTCCGTGTTAGTATCGAGTCCAAGGTTACGGCGAGTTACTAAGGGGATCTGGGCCAGGGGAGTCGGTATCCAAGAAGATGTAGGTGACTGGGGTCCAAGTGTCCCAAGCCTCTACGTAATCAGTATAGCCGGTGTCCTTTCAGGGTTGATGCTGATGCGCCAGCGACTGGCCCTGGTTTCTGTGTCATCTAAAACCCTTTACAGCCTACAAATGACCAGGTCCTTACCCGCATTACGAATGTAAAAGGCTGTGTCGTCAGCATACTGTGTGGTGTGCATCAGGGGGGGGGGGGGAGGCTGTGGGAGGGTCCATAGTGTTCAGACTGTACAAAACGGGCCCCAGGACCGATCCCTGTGGCACTCCAGCACGAATACGCCTTTTGGTGGAAGTGGCTGTTTCTACCTTGACAGAGAAAGTTTTGTTCGTGAGATAGCTTTGGAGAAACCTGACTGTGCTCTTTGGGAACCCGTGTGTGTGTAACTTGTATAATAGCCCTTTATGCCATACTGAGTCGAAGGCTTTGGTTACATCAAGTAGCAATATCCCGCAGTAGCCTCTGTGGTTGAAGCCCTCTGTGGCTGCTTCCACCAGTCTCATGATCTGTTGGGTGGAGTGGTTCTGTCGGAATCCGTATGGGAAATCCCACAGAAGTCACGCATTGGTGATGTCATATCGGATGGGTATTAGCAGGAGGCGCTCATAGATCTTGCGGCTGCGAGTAATCTCGTTGGAGACGTTCGATAGCCGAGGGCGGAAGATTTTTGGTAGCTGGTTGGTGACACCGTCGTGTCCACAACACAGTCGTTCTGAACAGACAGGTCTAGGGGTTGCGAAGCAACTCAAATCGCTTGATACGGGCAAGTCTTCAGGTCCA